>NC_140532.1:13938579-15138579 GCF_057382185.1 Mchenga conophoros
AAGAATAATACTGTGATAGTACTTTATTGTACACTGTCCTCTGCCACAGAGCAGAGGGGGCGAGACAAGAGGCACTTGAACATAGCACATTTACTACATATTCTTTTCTCTTTCTCACTCACACACACACACATGCCAGGACTCTAGACTGTGACTAATTGGTCTCATTTTGCAACCACTTTTATTTAAGGTGTGAGTGTTACAGCGGTCAAGGTCGCAGTAGCATGGACACAAGCTCTAGAGGCATTTAGAAATAAGAACCAATGAAAAGCTCACGGTAGCATTGGTTTGTGAGTGGTTAGCACAGTTTCCTGCATGCACCATGTAAACTGTACATAATGTTGTGTTGGCAGGACGCGCATTACGAAGGATATGGCAGGAAAGTGCAAAACAACAGTACGGAGCACAAGTTGTGGACTCTTTGAGTGCAAAAGTTAAGGCATCAAGAGAATGCTAGGCTAGTGAGCAAAAAACCTGATCTATGTGTCAAATTTAACAATAAGTGTCACATCGTCTTTTATAAGAAGTCCTTTTACAAACGTTATATTATAAGTTGTCCTCCAGGAGAAAAAGAAAACAAACTTTTCCCCAGGTGTAATGTGTGACCTGAGTTTTTCCACAGTGCTCTACGTCAAACTGTGGAGGTAGGCAGCATCACCTCTACAAATTATTAGGACACTTCCAGTGATATTAGTGGCTTTTTTAATATACATGCACAATCTGTGTTTTTATAGCATACAGGTATTCTGTATTGTGCAATAAAAAGAAATCAGTGTCTTTGGACCTGAAGTAACGTTTTCATTCACATGAACACTTTTAATGATGATGGGGTTTATTTTTCTTGTGCATTGTATCAGGCCGTTTACCCCTGAGAGTAACTTTTTTTATGCCTCTGTTTTTACTTTTTCCCCTTATTCAGTTCGATGATGTTTTCATTGCTTGTTATTTCAGGAAATCAAAATTTACTTAGCGTAAATACTGCAGGCCTTTGCATTTCCTATCAAATGTTTATTTTGTATTAACAAATAGCTGTGTAATGGACTGCTTGTTTCTGAAGAGTCTCCAGCTCACATGTCTGTAATATTCTGCTATTAGCCTTTTTCTTGGATTTAAAGTTGGCAAATTGTGTAACATAGTTGTGTTTAACCCTCTGATGGACTGGAAACTTGTCGAGGGTACAGCCTGCCTTTCACTGTGATAGCTGGAAGAGTCTTCACAGGCTCCACAACCTTAAGACAGTTTAGCAGTAAAAAAAACCCCAAACAACAGATGATATTGATAAATGGATGGTTTTATTTAAGATGTTAAAATAAATCATTCATTTGCACGTGGCTATGTCTGGTCTGTATTGTGTTGATTGAAGCCAAACAGATCCTACAAAACTGATACGTAGCAGCACTTCTTTCTCTGTACCCTTGAATCCTTCTCTTATTCCAAACCTGGAATGATACTTGCTTTTTTTGTCCCTCATAATTCAGTCTACATCAGTTGAAAGTGCTTGCTGTTTTCTAAAAGTGAGCATGCCAGCTACAACTTGGTGTGGGTGTGTGCGCGTGAGCACAAAGCATGCGAGCAACTGCCAGTTTAGGATATGGTTGTTTAGGCTGACTGCCCATTGCTAAAGAATTCGCATGAGTAAATATGGAAAGTCATAAAGTTTGTCGCTATATTTGATCAACCAGCCAGCAGTTTTAAACTGTATTGTTGTTTTCTCTCTTAGCATTCACTCTAATTTTCCAAATGAAAGTAAAAGTATCTCTAGGATCCATTTCTCAGCACATTTTCTTTTGTTACACCACAGAACAGAAGCGTGCTGTGAAATCTGCCACAGATTTTATCCTCTGAAAGTTTTGAGCTCTGCGTGCACACACACACACACACACACACATACACACACCATCTTGGTCATCGTCTGCCCTCAGGCTAGTCTCCAAAAAGAGTTCTGCCAAAACTAAACAGAGATCTGATCTTTCTCTCTTTTAATATTGGAATGGAACCTCCCGCAAATCTCTGTAAGCTGCTGATTTGGTTTCAGAGATTTGGCCAGCTATCTCCTCAGTATCTCCCAGAAAAAACATTGTCAATGTGTGGTCGGGATAAGCGTTGTTGGGATGAAGTGCAAATGAATGCCAGTGTGGTCGTGTTTGGACAATTTAGCAAGGCTGCAGAGGAAAAACCCTCCAAGTCATCTAAACACAAGGACTCGTAAACCTCCCAGTCTCTCACGGTCTTGACTTAGGGCTAGATGATAGACAGTCTCCCTGAGATGACTTAACAGGGATACTACACCAGAGTGGACAGACACCAACGCTTTATACCATGCAACGTTTTTATTCCCGCTCGAAACTCTTTAAGTGAAGCTTTGTTTTTTTTAACTACACCATGTGTTTATTTCTTAGAAGTGTATTTTTGTCTTAGTTCCTGCTCTAGGCTTCTTCTCCAGGAACAGCTCCACCTGAGCAGAAACCATATCACCCACCCACCACGTAGTGCATAAAGGCACATTGTTAAGAAACACAAAACGGGTCTCTAATCAAATATAGATATGAACAGATTGCAGGACATTGCAAGCATTACCTGGTCTACATTATAGAAATACTTTCAGGTCTACATAAAACGCCGCTGTGGGTTCAGACCTTCTAGTCAGCACAGGGCTCACCCAGATCAGAGACAGTCTCGTTCAAGACTTCAATTAAGGTCTCCACAGCCCTTGACTCATTTTCCACTCTTTAATTTTTCTAATGGCTGGGACAGGAGGCTGGGAGCAGCACAGTCAGCTCTGCACTGCTCATTAGCTCTAGCACCGCCGCCCGTGCTGCATTTAACTTAATAATGAGGCCAAATTAACAGCAGCCCTGGCCTTGCTCCAGGTGCATTGTAGGTGAGAGTGAGGGTTAGGAGGAGTAGGGGGAGTACCTGGCGGGCTTTTGACAAAGCAAGGCGGTAATGACTTGAAACTCAACACATGAAATTAGAATTATATTTTTTTTCTTTTGTTTTTAAATGAACAGTTTTTGTTGTCTTTAGTTTTTGTCTCTATATAATTTCATTGATTAAAAATGGCTTTCTTTATTGAATTAGAATAAAGCTGTAACTAGGAGTGTGTGTTCAAGACAAAATTAATGCTACTATCTTTTTACATTTGCCAAACATTGTAAAGAAACAAGAAAAACATGAATACTAATATTTTTACAACCTTTAGTCAGGTTGCATTTTGAGTACAAAGGGTCTCTACAGTGCTGCACTACATGGGCCACACCTCTTTACCTTTATTTTCAGGTGTTTTTAGTTTTATTGCCACAGGTGTATGAAGTCAGTCACTGAGACACACAGTCTGTCTTTACATTTCTTAAAAAAATCATTCCAAAGAGGTACTTTTGGTAATATATTTGATTTGCATCAGTCCAGTTAAATACATCAATAATCATCATCTTTTAAAGAGTGTTTTATTATGGATTGTAGTCTTTCTTGTTACTCTTCCAGCAACTATTTTCAGATCTTTTTAGCGCTAAAGCTATTTAAAGCTAATTATTCCTCAGAACGTTCTGGTAACTTAGTTAAAAGCTAGTTAAAGCATTTTAAGACAGGAAACAACATATTTAAAGACTTTCCATCTGGACAAAGAAAAATAAATATTTAGACAGAGAGAAAGGAGCACAATCCTAACAACTGAGGCATTGCACTACACAACACATTCAATGATTGGATGTTCTGCAAGCATACAAGGAGTAAACAAAAAGTATGACATCTTCTAAAATAAAAATGCTAGAGAGCTCTTGATATAAAATGGATGTGAGTTTAAAGCATCTGCATCTTATGGAGGGTTAGTACAAATATTAAAAGGACTGAACTTAATAAATTCATGTTTTGGAAAAAAAATGCCTCTTTTTTTCTAGTTTTTAAGGAAGAAAACATACAAAATAGCCGTAATTGTTGGACTTAAGGTTAGAATCTTACTAGTAAACACATATTAAAGCCATCTGGAACAGATACAGTGTGAACAGTCTCAATCAGTCTGCACATTTAAATTTCTTTCTTGTGTCAGCCCAGATTTACAAGCAGGTGGTTTCTGGGAGAAATAAATTCATGACAATTAAAACTACTTTTATTTATACTTCACCAGTATTATGATGACTGTTCTTCACTGCTTTAAAGAGAGAAGGGGAAGTTCATATCTGGATTTGGTAATTATCACGTTGTGTAAAAATATTTGTTGGGAGCAGAGTGCAAAAAGGTTGAGTTGGATGGGTGGAGGAGGCATGTTTATGTTTACGGTCATTCTCCTGCTCAGACTTTGCCGAGGTGACTGCAGTAAAGGAATAAGTGCTCGTGAATTCAGGCAGCTCAGGAAAAAGTACAAACCAACCAAGGCCGTGGATGAGGGATGCTTTTTTTTTAGTTTATACACACCCTTGTTTTTCCTGTTTGTTTATTTTATTTAGTGCTGAATGTTTGGTCACCCTTTGTTTGCTGCATTTAGAGGAAATATTTGGCAATGTTGGAAGTGCCTTATGTAAGTGTTGTTAAACAGTCTTATGCATCTTTTACTGACAGTTTTGTTTGTTTTGTTTTAAATTAAATGGAACCAAACCACATTCAATGGCCCTAAACAGGACTGTGCAAAAATTTTGACACATCCTTTATTTCCCTTTTGCTTCCAAGGAGCGAGACTTTGTTGTATTTTTTTAGTAGTTTTGAGTAATAGCGCTCCAGGCTTTTTGAAGGTCTTTCAAAGTTTTGCTTTTTTGCTCATTTTCAGTCCAGTTCTTGTACCTGACCTGAGGAATGTTTGTTTGTTTTTTTGTTTAACTACTCAACACTGACATAGGAATCGTTCAAGCATAAAAAAGGCACTGTCAAGAATCCAGGGAATGGAAACAAGGAGAAAAAGCTGATTTATGCCAAATTACACAAGAACTGGACTGAAAGTCAGTGGCAATAGTTGTTATTGAGCGATGGATCCAAATGTAAAATACTTTTTTCAAATCATTTTCATTATGTATGGAAGAGATCAGGAGAGAGGCACAACAGTGAGTGCTTACGGCCATTTGTAAAACACGGTGGAGGCTCTGTTATAGTTTGGGGCTGCATTTCCTCAACTAGTGTTATCGTCAAAATTGATGGAATTAGCAGATAGAATAGTACTGTCATGTATTTTGATCCCCCATGCAATACCATCTGGAGAGCATCTAATTGGCAAAGGCTCATTTCTTATGATACCACATGACTCCAAAAGAGCACTTTGCTCTCAGACTGCAGGCTTACTTGTGGTTCCTAGAATATTTCAGAATAGAATGCAAGGCAGCACCTTCAGGTTTTACAACCCTCTTCTGTGGAACCAGTTCCCGGTTTGGATTCAGGAGACAGACACCCTTTTTACTTTTTAGGCTGAATCTTTCCAGTTTGATAAAGTATATAGTTAGGCCTGGTTCAGGTGACCCTGAACTCTCCCTTAGTAATGCTGCAAGACTCAAATCACCTTTTTTCACTCTGTGCATTTAATCATTAGTTAATATTAATCTCTGGCTCTCTTTCATAGTATGTCTTTGTCCCGTCTTTCTCTCCTCACCCCCAAACGGTCGCAGCAGACGGCCGCTCCTCTGTGAGCCTGGTTTGGCTAAAGGTTTCTTCCTGTTAAAAGGTTTTTTTTCCTTCCCATAGTCACCAAGTGCTTACTCATAAGGAGGTCATCTGATTGTTAGGGTTCATCTGTTTTCTCTGTGTTATTGTACGGTCCTTACCTTAAAATATAAAGCGCCGCGAGGCAACTGTTGTTGTGATTTGTTGCCATATAAATACAACTGAATTACATTGAGGTGTGAAAATGATCCCCAACACATTGCAAATGCAGTAAAAGCATACAAGGATAGAAAAAAACTGGATCACTGAGTCATGGATTGGCCTTCCCAGAGCCCAGACCTCAATGTTATTGAAGCAGTGTGGGATCATCTTGACAGACAATGGAACAAAAAGCAGCCAACATCCAAAGAAGAGCTTTGAATGTCTATTAAGAAACCCGGAGAACTAGTTTTCTTCTGACTGTTTACAGAAATTATAATGAAACTTGCCTAAGGGAGTTCTAATTATACAAACTCTGTGTACTATACTGTATTTCCATGTATGTTTGGAAATTTTCAATAAAGCAAAACAAAGAAATTAGGGGGTGGCTCAAGACTTTTGCACAGTAGTCTGCTTGCAGTGTACAGACTTTACTCAGTATCACTGTAAGAGTCACTGTAAGAATGGTTTGTGGTGAAGGGTTAGAAATCTTATTTGGACACAGACACTAGGGCTGGGCCATATTATACCGTTCACGGTAATACCGGTATAATGTTAGGCAACGATAGGAAAATGAAATATCGCGATAGAATGGGAGTAAAACGCGCATGCGCAGTGCCTTTGTTTTCATACGCACATGGCCGATTGTTGAGTGAAACAGATGAACCAGAATTGGTTTGTAAAAATGGTGCAACTTCAGTGATGTGGAACTGGTTTGGTGTTTGTCCGTCAGATACATGACAAAGCACATTTCTTTGCAGAACATGCAAGCGGCCGTCGTTATTGTCGTATTTGTCGGACTAAGATGCTCTTAAATCTGGGAGTAATCTGGGTCCTAAACTCCGTATGCTTCAGGTCAAACGAACACTGCAGCATCACTGAGAGTTAAAAACTGTAAATTCTTTCATCTTTAATAAAATGATCAGCATTGCTGCTTTACCAGGTGTAACTATGAAGTTTAACTTCCAGGCATCCATGAAAACAGAATTTATTACATTTAACGGAGTTAGAAGTTAGCAGGAAGCTAGCGGAAGTTAGCTCGCTAGTTTCGCTAGTTACCTACAGCTCTGCTATCACTTCCAACATAAATGAAGACAGGAAACTAAACAGCAGTGACGTTTGTAGGGTTACTGAAGTTGGGCTAGCTGGTATATAATGATGTGCTACGTGATCGCTATGACAGCTATGTTAGCATAACATAAACAGTGAAGCTGGAGGACGAACACTAACACTTTTCCACTTATAAAAGTTAACGTTAAGGTTCCTGATAGTTAGAGACAAATGCAATCGCATGGCAGGATGCTGTAAACAGACCAAACTTCAGTCAGGAGAACAACTGAGATAATCCATCCACAATACGAGGTCAGTCATTAATATACTGCAACAACATGGGAATAGAGCAGCTGCCAGAGAATTCAACATTAATGAATCAATGGTACAGAAGTGGAGGAAGCAAGAAGAATGAGTTTAATAAAGTTTGATTTATCTGACTGCTTTGTTTCGCTTAATGTGCCTTATAATCCCGTGCACCTTATGGTCTGAAAAATATGTACTGCACACTGCAGTTTCATGTTGCAAAGCACCTCTTTTTAACTTCAGTGGATATTATACATGGTTATGCTCAGGATATGTCAGCCCATTTCTACTGGAAATGCCTTTTGATTAAACTTTCAGCAAGGAATTTGCATTTGCACTGTTACATTTTTATAAAGCTTTAATGTACATAAAAACCAGCTTCTTGTTTAAGTGAAAATAAATGGAAGGTTGTCTTTTTGCGCTAGTAATGTTGTGGAGTTGTATTTTGTCTCGCATCAATTATATCGTCAGTTATATCGTTATCGCAAATTTTCAAATATATATTGTGATAAATATTTTTGGCCATATCGCCCTGCTCTAACAGACACTCTGTTGATGGTGTTGGATCTGTGAAAACACTATTCTGAAAACAGCACAGCTTCCAGCTCCGTGCCAGGTAATGACAGCATCAGTTCCCCAGAAGTCACTGCATGTTGTTCAGAACACAGAGTGAAATGTTTGTTCACCTGCTGAGGCCCTGGTAGCTAATAACCGGAAACATCAATTGCGAGTGATGCGGTCACGTGGCTTCTCTTCTGCTGCAATAGCCCCGATACGAACCCTGACCTTGTGACTAACACTAATTCCCTCTGTGGAGCTTTCAGGAAACAAGTTCCCATTTTCTCCTTGACACTGACTCTGTGTTGTGACAGGATGCTCCATAGAAAGCCATATAATGTGTCTTGGCACACTGCAGCGTGTTAATGCGGTGTGTGCGCAGCAGAGGTGACAACAGTGATGCATATATCCGGATTTGATTTCGTGTCTTTATTTGTGTTGCTGTAATGTATTCTGACTCACTTCAGTCAACAGTGAGGAAGTGACTGTGCATTCATTGAAGTTTGTATGTGTGTGCTCTCACTCAAGTGCTTAAATACACACTGACTGCCTGCAGAATGTTTTGGTTTGGTAAACAAAGTTGTTTTGGCTCACGAATGACAATGGCATTGAACCGCTTATGTAACTGCGGTTTTGCCTATTCTCCGTTGGATGTGTACATTTTCCATGACCTTGTTTTCAACTGGCACACATCTTGGCAGGTTGCTGTACAATTTTCCCCTGTGCATAGATGGTTTTTTTTGTTGGTTTTTTTAACCAAAGCCTTTGATATTTAAATGTATTTTAACTTGGGCTTTTAATGTCTTCCAGAAAAATTACTCAGGAGTATGTTGTCACTGAATCACAAGCTTTTGCATCCTTGGAACACATAACTTACGGGTGTTTCTCATTACTGAAAATACATCGAGCCACTTGACGACTTGTAAGAAAACACAACCCAAGTTTCACTGCCAACAGCTGGCTACAGTGTGGCTACAATGTTGTGAACATTGATTTTACTGAGTTTGAATACTTAACCAGAAGGAGATTCTATTCCCTGTAATTAAAAAAAAAAAAAAATCATCATCCTGTCTGTGCCCTGTGTATGTCTACCTAAGTGTATGTGTACGTTTCTGTGTGTCTAGAACAGAGCCCCTGGTGTTTGAACAACGCAAACACGCTGTCATTACTGACATGATTGCGGGGCATTGAAAGTTTAAGCAAATATTCTAAAGGCTTTGTCTGTTTTGGGGATTTTTGGATAGCCGGGTGACCGCTGAAATGGCTAAAGGGCTGAAAAGCCGAAGCCAGGCCCTGTTTGGTTCCCAGACCTGATCCACCCTTCAGACGCATATTTAGGTAACCAAGCAAGCATGCAATCTGACATCTCCCTTGACCACCGTGGAGCCTCAGAAGGAGCAAACTTTGACCGGTATTAACAGAATTTCTCTGCTTTTAGGCAAAGCAGGAATAATTTCCACATTAAATAATCATCTGCATTGCAAATTTGTTTATTACATTTGGACTAGTGTTGTGTGACTTTTGGCAGGCTCTCAGTGATGCAGGATGAATTTTGCAAGTGAGGCTGACACCAGCCTTGGCCTTTGTTGTGCATAAGTGACTGAAAAGCAACACGTGTGGAATACTTTCCCTCAAGTTAGCAGCGCCCATTCATCATGTGTTGAAATGCTGATATCACATTGTTCTCGGCCATTTGCCATGAATTTAGAGAAAATTAAACTGTAACACAGTGAAAACAGTTGGCAACTCTTTGCTGTGGGTACAAATAATAAGTCAAGAGGAATTTATGCAGCATTAAAGGACCCCCTCCCCTCCCTCACTCCAAGTTAAAATAATGTTGTTCTGGATATAATCATCCAATTAGGGTGAGGGAGGCAGGACTTGGCTGGGACAGGGATTGCATTTCAAAGACTCCTGCCAGCCTCCACACTGATGGCAAGATACCCAGTATTCGCTCCACAAATTATATAGAAGACATTGTGCACATTACACAGTGAAAAGACATTTATGAAACAATCTTTGTGCAACTCTTTTTATTTTAATAGAAAGTCGATTAGTTGGAGAACTCTCTCTCATTTGTAGTATTGTAGTAAATAGCGAGGAGATACCCAGGAGCCTCACTTGTCACTACAAACCTGACACTGTTACACGTCATAGAGTTTTCCAACATTTTGATAAAGGAGTCACACTAACACATACAACTGGGTTTTGCTGTTTAAGGTTCAAGAGCATCATTAGGTCATTTAACATCCATCAGCACAAACAGGCAAACCCTGCAGGTCACTTCTCTACTTTGTATTCTTTGAGAGAGTGTATCCGATTTTGCTTTTGTGTGAAAGAAAGTGCATAGGAAGGAGGAGGAGAGACATCCTGCCACTGACACGTTTACAGATCGTTGGGCCTGCAGTGAGCAGGAGGCGTGGCTTGATGGCAGCAGTGCTGTCTGAGTAATTACAGCTTTCTGGTGAATATTACTACAATCCCAGAAATCCTGTCTCCACCACTCTCCTGCTATAGTTAGTTAGGGTAGTTGGGGGGGGGGGGGGGAGCAGATGTCTTTGAGCAAAGAAAGTCAGCGAATGAATAAAATAAACTTCTCACCTCTTTTGGGTCTAATTCAACAAGTACAGCTCTGTTTACTGTTCATGTTTGATTTTGGTCTGAAATATGTACCCTAGTGGGGGCACACTTTTATTATCCAGGAGGGCTTCTGGTATTTTGAAAATGAGGTAAGCTCAATTATCAACACAGGGCTCCTCTCATGGGTCTGTCATCACACAGGGTCAGATGGGAGGGAGAGGGAGGAAAGGGAGACCCCTGTGCCTGTGCTTTGATACTACAGGATTATGGTCACAGTGGCATGGAATTGTAAGCATATTTTAGCCTGCACTGTGTGGAGGCCAGATGTGGTAGTCTGTGATATAGTGAACTATTTTGTAAACTTCAAAAAGGGAAGCACTGTGATCACAACAGACAGTTGGCTCCAGAGTATCTCTCTGTGCTGGTTGAAGCCTTAAGCGGAGATGGAACTGGGACCATTTATCCAGCAGGGATGTTGGTTGTTACAGTGGATACTGCAGTCTTGTAAAATTAACGTACTTATAAACTTCATGTTTCACCTGAAAAAGCAAATCATTGTCTAAGCATGCATTTATTACCAGTCATAGCGTTAGCATCAGGATAGACAGCCCTGTGGTACACTGGTTTAAGTTCTCAACACATGTCTGCACTGAGAAACCTCTGAATTACTAGCATTTATTCTTTTATTTACACACAGTCCGTCTTACTTTAATCCTTATTCTTGTAATGAATTGAGTGTAAGTTAATAATATTATGGAAATTAAAAGGAGATCATAATCAGATTGTGGTCAGTTATATACTGGAAGACTGCATACCTCTCTTAGTTGTTCTAAAAACAATTTGTATGACCAGGCAGTGTGGCAGGAATATATCATTTAGTAAAGCTATAAATAAAATCTACTGACAAACTATGAATATAAATCTACTGGTTCATTTGCTCATATGATCATATGTAGCTCCTGTTATTTATTTAATCTTGGTTAGCTTAAGGTTCAACCACTTTCGCTCTAAATTTTTTAAAAATTCTCTTCGTTTAGCCTGACAGTGATTTACAGTGATCTATAGAGGTGTTTCCCATAAACATCAATACAATCAGACTTTTTTGTGCAACAAGTCGCATTCTGCTGGTGATTAAAATGAATGTAAGCTCAGGGAACTACCACATTTTTCATGGTTTATGTGTACAACAGTGGAGTCAAACATAAGGCCTGAGGGCCAGAATCCGCATGGCAAAAACGCCAATCCCACCAAACAACTTTGACAATCTAATGGAGGACATAGATATTAGAGTTTAACCTTATTTTACAGCTATTTATTGCTTTTCTTACTGATAAAAAAAAACCCCTTCATGCTTATTTATAGTATACCAAAGGAAATAAATAATAAATAAATGACAGAAAAATACCAGTTTTTCAGTGTCCTCTATAAAAATGTCTGTTTTTTAGTCTATAGGTTAAAAAAAGAATTTCTGGGAATGAACAAAACCTTTCTGTTGAAAATTTATAGGATAGTCTAATTTAGTTTTACACATTCTTTTTTCTTTGAATTTAAGCCCAAAGAGTCATGCTAACAGTTTTTTTTTACTACAGTAGAATTTCTTTGTCATGTAGAAAAACTCAAACTTACTGTTGAAATTTCACTTTTTTTCTTAGATTAAGTTATCTTTACATAGACAGAAAGGGGGGGAGTTTCACTGGTCCAAATGACTTAAGATCTAAGTGGGCTGTATGTGGTCCACAATATAAAATGAGCTTGACATCCTCGGTCTACACTTTTGCTGCTCTGGCATTTTAGGTCACTCAAAATAGAGGCTTCTGAAAATTCTGCTGAACCCATTTTTTGTTTAAAAACTCTGAGGATGTGGAAATATTGAAAAAAAATGTATTAAAATAAACTGGGATAAAATATTGACACACTTATCAAAATTCTTAAACCAATGTGTGGGTTTATGCATGGGTGTTGACGCGAGGGGGGACAGGGGGGCAGAGGACCCCTTGCCATGGTGACGCAATAGGCACCAGAGCTGTTTGGGTTCCAGTCTGTCCTAGGAGCCGCCTGCCGTCTCCTTGCTTCCTTATCTTAATGAGCATTAACCGTTTCTGCTCTGTGTCAGCTTTGCAGCTTCAAGGAAGGGACAGGAAGAGAGAAAAAATAGCAAGGGAGTCTGAATAAGAGAGCAAAAGAGATAGCGTGGGAGAGAGAGAGAAAGAGGGCCTCTGATAGAAAATTCCTGACAGCTGATAAGAAGAAGAAGGAGATCCAGTTTACTGCACAGATAGGGCAGGAATGTGCGGCCAGATGATGATGACTGGGTCCATGACTACACTGCCCCTATCTGTGCCTGCCAGGACACATCACCACTGACTGCCTGCTAGTTAAACTATTTTTTCCAAGGAAAACACTGGATTTGGTGTACTCCTTCATGACTGTGCCTTTACTGTCTCTCTGACTTTTGCACTATGATATTACAGACATATAATTATGCTATTGCCGTTTTGCTGCGCAGTTTGTCCAAAATTGCTATTTTAACTGTGTCGTACACCTCGTAGCCGAGACTGTATGTACAGCTACACTATATTGCGGTGCATAAAATATCCATACATGGCAGTTGTCTAATTTTAGTACGATCACAATTCACCACAAACGCCAGGGCTAAATGAACCTCTACTTAGAAACACACAATTTCATGTGAGTTATTGGTCTGCTACAATAGCAACAAATGGACATAAGAGGAAATGAAATCCAGCTCAGACAGTGTGGAGCATGGCCAGGCAGCCAGAGAGGGCATTTTAACTGTGCTACTGAGCTCCCAGCTTTTTAATTTACAATAAATCAAAGTGCATAGATGTACCCAAAAAGGCCTGCTTAGATGCTGTCTCTGAGTCAGAGACGGAGAGAAAGAGCGTGCTGAAGCAGATTGTGTTAGTGGGAGCCAGGGTTGTATGTGGATCAGACTCCCGCTCAGCTGTCTCCAGAGGAAATCAAACAAGCCTGTGCGGTTCATTATTTCGTCAGTCGACTCAGCGGCAGAGAGCACTGGCGACACAGCCATTTACTGGGAGTCTCCACTGACCCCGCTTAGCGTGGCTACAATCACAGTAGCCAGTCAGCTGGAAGAACTAAGGATTCACTGACTTAAAGTATCACCGTTGATTTATTTCAAAAGCAAATCCATGCTGTGTTGTGTTCTCTCACTAAGACAGGTTTTTCAAGCTTTTGGTGTTTACACTTAACTTGGAAATAGAGTGAGACTCTTTCTCCAGTGACTGCCCACATACATCCCTGATGTGAGCATTAAAAACTGCGTCTTTAGACGCCTATATTTGGAAAGAAAATGTGAAGTGGGGGAGGGTCTGGAGGGTCAGGTTGCCGCTGTTTTGTTCTCCTGTTTGAATACAAAGTCCTGTGTTGTGACCCCATTGCCAGACTATCAGTAGACTTAGAGTCGACAGGAAGCAGAAGCACACATACACAACGGACCAGTACTCAACATGTGAACTTCAATCACCTCACCTTTCCACTGAAGAGAAAAGTTGAGAACAAGGAAACATGTAATGAGGCACGTTCTCCTGCATATTATTTTTTTTTTAAAGATAAAATCCAACAGGATATATATTGTACCTCCCCTTCTAATGAAAAAAACTAAGGGTTGTCTGTAAGTCAGACCAGGACTTGTTGTATGTGCTAATATATTAATGGTGCAACACAAGTATTTCAAAGAATAGCGGGATTCTGGATATTTTTCCATCCTTGCATATCTCCTTTTGTGAACGGAGAGCTCCTGACAGCTATCTACCAGCTCAGACGCCAGTCTGCACAGTGCTATCTCCTTCATCACACCCAGTGTGATGAAGGAGATAGCACTAGAAGCGCCTACTGCCTCATCGTGTGCAGTCACGCCTGACGGTATGGGTGGGGTTGAGGGTTGAGGGGGAGGGGGGTACAAGGGGTGCAGAGGGGTGGAGGGGAGGATTCAAAGACGGCTAGACAGTTTGCAATCTGCTGTGAGAAACCCACAAGAAACATTCAATCAGCTGGTGTGCTAAAGACATGATGGCACCAGGACAGCGCCAGCCAGGCACAGAGCTCGCCAGAAGCATAGGTCAGAAATGTTATCACCCGGCCTCCAGTGACATGCTAACTCTGTCTCCATTGTCAGGGTCAGGTCATTTGTTTTGTCTGGGAATGAATTATGACCAGCGCGTCAACTTGATGGTGGTGGACAAGCAGGTTTGGGTGGATCGTGAAACACATTATCAGCTTTAGACAAGAAACATATTTTCAAGTGACAGTAGTGTTTGGAGCCAAAGCATCGACCATTAATTAGTGACCAATTAGATAAATTAGTACCAAGACAGGGTTTCAAAAGAGCAGAGGGGCAATAATGGAAAGGGTGTAAGCACTCCCAAATAAATAGTTTAGAAACCATCATCTTTGATATATCAGTAAGAACACTGAAGGAAATAGAGAATTCTCTGTACACAATAGACAAAGTTGAAAACCAATACTTATTATCCCCAAACCATTATCAGTGGACATAATCCACGATTTCATCCACAGACAACTTAAAGCTCTACCAGGACATAGATAAAAAAAAAATCATATATAAACAAAATTTAAAAAAGGTCTTTAAATTCTCTCATTGTGAGCTGTGTTCAGATCAGCCAGACAGCATGTGTGTAATCTGTGGGAGTGAGGTAGTTCATCAAGAGCTGCGGGAAGTACAGTTAACTGTGTATCTGCTAACAAATAAATGGCTTTATCACAGCGACGGTGGTATTTGAAAGTCAGCCAGACCTGTAGAGCCAAAACTGTCATATTAATTATTAACAGTTTTAAATGTATCATTGCTTTGGTAATTTGTACTTTGACAGAAAACACTGAACCTGGATGTCCCGGATAAAAACAGCAGTTTTCGTGGTTCATGCAGCAGCATTATAATGATGTATATTTCTATGACAAAACATTTTCTCTCAACATAGTTATTGATTTCACAACACCCCTGGGGGCAAATTCATGCATTCCAGCTACATGTTATTAAACCTATCCAGCAAGCTCACAGATCACAGCGACATCTTGTTCTTCATTCCTTTGGTGTGCCATAAAAGGGTGTATGTTTGTGTTGGTATTGGCATGAGTCCTTGTCTGTATTTGTGAGTGTTTCTGCCTTTCAGAAAGCACACTTGATCATGATTGTGTAACTCTGCAGTACGGAGGCAAGGAAATTAAAAGCAGATGTGGCCTCTTCAGTCAGGAATATGGGGAGGGGGTGGGGGGTTATTGATTGCTGATCCTTTGGTATGTTCGGGCTGTCAGCAGGGTTCTAAGGGCTAAGATGATAAAATTAAATGGTAGGGGGAAAGCTGAGGTCAGAGAGAGGAGTTGTTTTAACTTTCCCATTTCTTTAGGACATTTGACATAAAAAAAAATTTCAAATGAAGGCTGAGGCTACTAGCAAAATGTCCAAACACAAAGACACATTTTAAATACTACAGTAATACCTCTGTGACTGTTTTCTTTTAATCCTAGTGACGCACAACCATACCTATGCCATCCAAAGCCACACACACGCACGCACACACTAGCTCATCCACCTGTCAGTACACTGTACACAGGAATTTGATATTGCAGGAGGATAATCTGATACTCCCTGATACTCCTCACACATGGCACATAGATGATCTCAGAGCAAAAGGAGAAACAGCAATGCTTTGAGACACGTTTTATCTATGGCAGGTTGCAATGTGAGAGAGAGAAAGTTTCCGGGTGAATGTAGGAATGCAAAGTATTCTCCACAATGCCACACTGCTGCAATTACTCCAGCGCCTGGTGATGGGCCAAGACAATGAGACGACAGCTTGTGGCGTTGAGGGGGAGAGCAGTTCAACTCCCATCTCTTTTCTCTGTAATGTGGGCCCTTAGTAGACTTATCTACACGGCAACTTTGGCTTCAGCCTTCTAAGTTAAGCTCTAAAGTTAATCTGATATTCATATCTGTTGGTTTAAAATAATAATAAACCTAACACTGATTCTTTGAGGCTTTGTATAAGCAGAGATTTGTATTTAGACACTGGATGTTCTTCTCTCTCATGCTGACAGCTAGTTTTGACTTTCTTGGCAATTAGCTGGCGCAGTTCTGCTCTGTGAAAAGCGACAAAAATGAAAGAGGCGAGATTAGCCAGACTCGGGGAGAATGAGGGATGTGGGAAGGGAGCTTGCTGTTGCCAGAGTGTCTGCCTCTCCGGGCCTTGTCTAATGCCGCCAAGGGCCGTCTGCCCTCCCGCCGCTGTTATCAGCTGGCTCAGCAGCGGCAAAGAAACGGCTAAACAAGGCACTGTTTATCTGTGCTGACTGTATTCACTGCACATCCCAGCCGCTGGGCTGCGGCACCACTCAAATCTGCCCAGCTCTGCAAAGAAAAGGTCGACAGACCTGTTCTCACCAACAGTCTGCATAGAGGAGCCAGGGAAGCAGATCAATAGGCGATAGTATTCCAGCTCTGGCGGCTCAGCACACCCAACAACCCCAACTCTTTATCCCAGCTCCTTTCAACCATTCATGTCAACATAGCAGATGTAAACTCCCCTGTGACTTAAAAGTTTTGTGCCATGTGTATCCGGTGCTGCACTGCTGAAGGAAGTGCTCGCCCCTCAATCAAAATTAATGTGGTTAATTCATTTCTACTGACTCATTCAGCAAATTGACGTGGTCATCAGACTGCTGATACAGAGATGAGTACTGTGTGTTACAACCTTTACACTCATGTCAGCCTAAGTGGTCATCATGTTAGTGTACAATTATCCTACAGGGTAGCTTTTCTAACACTGGACTTTGGTTAAAAGAATGAAAAGAGTTGTTTACTCCTTACCTTTTTTACTAGAACTGGATTGAATTCACATCGCTTCAGTTTCATTTTTATGACTTGTTTTGAAAATGATATCCTAGACCTAAATGAAGTTTGTATGTTTCTTCAGGCACATTTCCTAATGAATACCTCAGGCATAAACATTATTTGCTGTACTGAAAAGATGCTGACTGAATCGTCTGCGTGTAGCAGAGCGCTCATCCTGTACTCGACTCCCAAACACACAATCTAATGCAGCATGCTAGATGTCGTTGCCAGTCATACTGGAATGCTAGCAGTGTTTTCAATAGATTTCGAATTTATTTGTGGCGTCTGGGTGTGTCACAAAAGGCACATTCTCTTAAATGAATTTTTAAATGATACCATGTAGAAGTTTCTCCTCTGCAAATATATTTTATTTGCCAAGTGCTTTGTGACAAATAAATAACTTAGTAATATAATCATCTGCCTTTCTACTGAGTCTCATTTTAAGGATGAATTCCAACTCCATAATTTTAGACTGTGGCTGGGAACAGGAGTCCTTAATATGCTCCGCAGCCTCAGTGAGGAAGATGTAGTGCTTCTGGTTATAGTGGCCCTAAAGCTCACAACAGATCTCCAGAGCTGAAGAAGGACTACTGTCACCAGTTCATTCAATTCAAGGCAATGATACTCGAGGTACTCTTTGGAAAGGGAGCTGAATGATATCAAGGACCACAAAAGCAACCTGGCCAGCAAACCGCCAAGGAGAATAAATATGAGATGGGAAGTGCTGGGGGTAGCTGGTTAGCTTCGGCTGAAGTTCAAATTCAAATTTTTATTTGTCACGTACACAGTCATACACAGTACGATATGTAGTGAAATGCTTGGACAACTGCTCGTGACCTAAAGAAAACAAAAAAGGAAAAGGCTATGAATAAGATAGGAAATAAATATGAAAAATTAAAAAGGGTAAATTTAACTAGGAAGGAATAAAATATAAATTAAGGTTAAAAATGAAATAACTGTACAACACAAATTAGAATGAAGGGTAAATTTAACTGGGAAGAATAAGATAAAATATATAAATTAAAGTTGAAAATAAAATAACTGCACAACAAAATACACAATATAGAACTATATAAGAATGTATGAAGAAATATAAATAAATATATACACAATAACAGCAGCTGTACAAGTATTAACCGGAAATGAAGAATGTAGTGACCAGTGTTGTGCAATCCACATTATGTCTTCTGCAGTGCAAATATGCTTAAAGTGATTTAAGTGATGAAGTGAAAACAATGTCCAGAATGTCCAGTGTGTGTGTAAGAACTGTATGTGTGGGTCAGTACTGTGTGGTGGTGTGATTGAGAGACCGTATCGCCTGCGGGAAGAAGCTCCTCCTCAGTCTCTCTGTGTTGGTCTTCAGGGAGCGGAATCGCTTTCCTGACCTCAACAGAGAGAACAGTCTGTTGTTGGGATGGCTGAGGTCCTTCACGATCTTCCTGGCCTTGGTCCAGCACCGCCTGCTGTAGATTGAGTGCAGGTCAGGGAGCTCGGAGCGGATGGTGCGCTCAGCTGACCGCACAACCCTCTGTAGAGCTCGTCTGTCCTGCATGGTGCTGTTCCCGAACCAGGTTAAGATGTTTCCCGCCAGGATGCTCTCTATGGTGCACGAGTAAAAGTTCCTGAGCACCTTGGAGGGCAGTTGGAAGTCTCTCAAGCGTCTGAGGTGGTAGAGATGCTGACGGCCTTTTTCACCACGGTGTTGATGTGGCAGGACCATAACAGGTCCTGCGTGATGTGAACTCCGAGGTATTTGAAGCTGTCCACTCTCTCCACTGGGCACTCGTTGATGACGGGGGTCTGGTAGTTCCTCTCCTGCTTAGTGCTGAAGTCCACTATCAGCTCCTTTGTCTTACTGACGTTTAGAAGGAGGTTGTTCCTCTGGCACCAGTTCTCCAGATTCCTAATCTCCTTCAGGTAGGCCGTCTCGTTGTTATCAGAGATCAGGCCCACCACGACGGTGTCGTCAGCAAACTTGATGATGGTGGTGGAGCTGGTAGTGGCCACACAGTCATATGTGTACAAAGAGTACAGCAGGGGGCTCAGAACACACCCCTGGGGGGCTCCAGTGCTGAGAGTGGTGGAGGCTGAGACATGTCCGCCCATCCTTACTGCCTGTGGTCTGCCAGTTAGGAAGTTGGAGATCCACTGACACATAGATGAGCTGAGTCCCAGATGCTCCAGCTTGGTGGTGAGTGTGGAGGGAATTATGGTGTTAAATGCAGAGCTGTAGTCTATGAAGAGCATTTTAACATAATTCCCCCTTCTAGTGTCCAAGTGAGTGAGTGATGTGTGGAGGAGATGAGAGATGGCATCGTCTGTGGAACGATTTGGATGGTAAGCGAACTGTAGTGGGTCAGTGTGTCTGGTAGTGAAGAAATGATGAAGTCTCTGACCAGGCGTTCAAAGCACTTCATCACTACTGAGGTGAGGGCTACAGGGCGATAGTCATTGAGAGAAGCAGGGTGGGGTTTCTTCGGGACAGGAACAATGATGGACTCTTTGAAGCATGTGGGGATCACCGACTGAGATAAAGAGATGTTGAATATCTCAGTGAACACAGGAGCTAGCTGGTATGCGCAGTCTCTTAGGATACGACCTGGGATGCCGTCTGGTCCTGCTGCTTTCCTGGTGTTCACTCTCTTGAAGGCTCTCCTTACTTCATGCTCGGAGATGACGAGCACGTTTCCGGTGCTGGCAGTATCTTCCTGTCTGCAGCCGTTAGCGCCGCTAGCACTAGCATTGTTGGAGTCCTTAGCTGCAGCCTCGAAGCGAGCATAGAAAGTGTTCAGCTCGTCTGCCAGAGTCACGGCCGCGTTCGTCATACCGGTTGTTGGTGCTTTATAGTCCGTTATTGTCCTTAGTCCCCGCCACAGGCTCCTAGAGTCACTCTGTTGGAGTTGTGACTCTAGTTTCCTCCCGTAGCGCTGCTTCGCCTCTTTCACCGCCCTCCGCACGTTATATGACGCGGCTTTGTACAGGTCCATGTCCCCCGTCGTGAGTCCCGTGTTGTAGGCAGCGGTGCGGGATCTCAGAGCGTCGCGGATGGTTTTATCCACCCACGGCTTCTGGTTGGGAAACGTTGTGATAGTCTTTGTCTCCACGGTATCATCCGCTAGTTTCCCGATGAATCCCACAACTGCTTCCGTAATATATATATATACAGTGGGGCAAAAAAGTATTTAGTCAGCCACCGATTGTGCAAGTTCCCCCACTTAAAATGATGACAGAGGTCAGTAATTTGCACCAGAGGTACACTTCAACTGTGAGAGACAGAATGTGAAAAAAAAAAAAATCCATGAATTCACATGGTAGGATTTGTAAAGGATTTATTCGTAAATCAGGGTGGAAAATAAGTATTTGGTCACCTCAAACAAGGAAAATCTCTGGCTCTCACAGACCTGTAACGTCTTCTGTAAGAAGCTTTTCTGTCCCCCACTCGTTACCTGTATGAATGGCACCTGTTTGAACTCATCATCTGTATAAAAGACACCTGTCCACAGCCTCAAACAGTCAGACTCCAAACTCCGCCATGGCCAAGACCAAAGAGCTTTCGAAGGACACCAGGAAAAGTATTGTAGACCTGCACCAGACTGGGAAGAGTGAATCTACAATAGGCAAGCAGCTTGGTGTGAAAAAATCAACTGTGGGAGCAAAGTGAAACCAAAGTAGAACTTTTTGGTGTAGACTCAACTCGTCGTGTTTGGAGGAAGAAGAATACTGAGTTGCATCCCAAGAACACCATACCTACTGTGAAGCATGGGGCTGTTTTTCTGCCAAGGGGACAGGACGACTGATCCGTGTTAAGGACAGAATGAATGGGGCCATGTATGGTGAGATTTTGAGCCAAAACCTCCTTCCATCAGTGAGAACTTTGAAGATGAAACGAGGCTGGGTCTTCCAACATGACAATGATCCAAAACACACCGCCCGGGCAACAAAGGAGAAGCATTTGAAAGTCCTGGAGTGGCCTAGCCAGTCTCCAGACCTCAACCCCATAGAAAATCTGTGGCGGGAGTTGAAAGTCCGTGTTGCTCGGCGACAGCCCCAAATCATCACTGCTCTCGAGAAGATCTGCATGGAGGAATGTGCCAAAATACCAGCTACTGTGTGTGCAAACCTGGTAAAGACCTATAGTAAACATTTGACCTCTGTTATTGCCAACAAAGGTTATGTTACAAAGTATTGAGTTGTATTTTTGTTATTGACAAAATACTTATTTTCCACCCTGATTTACGAATAAATTCTTTACAAATCCTACCATGTGGATTCATGGATTTTTTTTTTCACATTCTGTCTCTCACAGTTGAAGTGTACCTCTGGTGCAAATTACTGACCTCTGTCATCATTTTAGGTGGGGGAACTTGCACAATCGGTGGCTGACTAAATACTTTTTTATATATATATATATATATATATATATCATTCCCCTATTGTGTATATTTATTAATATATTTATTGCCTGTCTGTCTTTCAAATACTGGTTTTAAGCTGAGAACTACCGCGCAAAACTTTCATTATGTGAGTGCATAATGATAATAAAGATTCAATGGTTATGTCAGTTATGTCTATCCATGGGCAACACTTTAGAGTCCAGGGCCTGCTCAAAGAGCTGCTGAGATATGCTGAATCTGTGAGCACTCTCTCGCTCTTGTCAAATGCACAAACATGCACAAACAAAACCATCACTCTCTTATCTGTGGACTGAGGAGCACTGACTCTGTGCAGACATTGCTTTATAACTGGGCTGTGTCTCTGTATACAAAAGGAAATCACCCACTCGTCATGAAAAAATGAAATCTCTGTCAGACATCCTGGCTCTGAGATGAGAAAAAAATGAGAAAAGTAACAAATTTAAAAAGAATAAATCAGATTTAGACTAGCTGATGTTGAAAAAAAACCCCAATTTTTTGTCCTTCAGTATTTAGACAAATCTTTCTCATTTTCTTGTATTATGTACTTTTAATTAGATGGACTGGATCAGCTATTCTTTAGTAATTCTTTATCCGAGCAAGGATTTACTCATTGTTTCCTAATTGTTTTTAAAGATTGTACTGAGGATAGACTGACAGATAGTAGTGATGTCGGGGGTCAGCAGCCATAGGGAAGTTAGGACGGCTGACCCCTCAACAGGACAAAGTGTTCAGAGGTGTTGACTTAAAACTGCCCAGACTCTAGAGTGGCTTTAGCCCTGTCTTTTGGCTGACCTATCCCAAGTGCTCACCGCAGGAAAGATCAGCAAGACAGTAAAAATTCAATGCGAGACCCAACACAGTGGGAGTTCTTGGATCCTGATACTCCCAGGATCCTTGGTGGCAGAATATGCTGACTTATCAACACCACTTGAAACACACATTTGAAATTCTTGGAGACTGTTTGGTGTTTCCATGTCAATCAGTTTCTTGACTGCAGGAGGCGTCAGCATAGATCTAAAGTAGCTGTATGTCTGTGCAACGGAGGAAGTAGAAGTCTTGTCCAGTACTGTTTAGTGGGTCTTTCTGTCTTTTCTTTAATGTATTGCTACAATAAAGAAAGCAATATGTGGTGTTTATCAGATGAGTTAGTTATTGTGGTTCATATGTATGAAAAAGCTAAAAAGTGTAAAATAAAAACTTAGGTTTCCCAACAGTGAAGAAATATTCTGATATCCTGATTAGATATTATATAAATATAATATCTAATCAGGTAATTGCATAGCAGCAACTCAGTACATTTAGGCATGTAAACATGGTCAAACTGTTTACACTTTGGGACCCTTTGTACCAACTGATCATCACTGTTGATGGTGATTCTTAATTTTTCATTAATTTGACACTCTTTACAAACCCCTTCTTCATCTTGTAATTTTTAGAAAATTTAAATAAGGGCACAGCCATTCTGCAGGTCCAGAGACGATACATTTGGGTGAGGAAACTCTAGGCTGTGGTATTTGTGGCTTTACAGTTTTATAGCGTTAGTAGCCAGGTCATGGTATACATATCACACCAGTCTCTAATTCAGACCTGAACACAAGAATAACGACACTCGAACTCAGTTCAGCACTACTTTGTTCCCAGTCTTTTCACGTGTTTTTGGCAATTGTTTTTCTAGTGAGCCTAATTTGTCTGAATGATTTGAATGTCTATGTCAGACTCCATGAGTAAACACAGAGCAGAGCAGAGTTAGTTAGGGGGAAGTTACTTAGTTTGTGTTTACAAAGCAGACAAAACAGTCCGGGCGCTTTATTTATGAATACTTGATCATTTATTTAAAAAATGACTCACATTAGCGGTTTCTATGGTAATGCATCATTTTGTCTTCAAGAAATTTGTTCAATATTAGGGCCATGCCTTGAAGTTACTAGCAGCATTTTTGAGTTTGAAGTTTGAAGGACCATACTAGAGTGGATGAGCTTACTGACAGTCAGATAAATAATTTTATGTAGTTTACTGGAATCATGGTGCCCAAGCTAATGTGGTACAATCACCTTGTCCTTGGACAATTATACACACTGACCATGATGCATAATGTCTGCACAAAATGACTAGTTACTGTTACTATTTGTGTTTTTTAAGGGTTGCTAGGTTACAAGAAGTACATGTCTACATGATTTCAATTATTACTAATTACCCAGTTTTACTGCAGCAGCAAAATCATGCAAAGTACAGCTGCCAAAAACGACAAACCCACCTCCACATTGTATCTTTTTAATCCCAAAACCTCAAATAGCGTCAGCAAATAAAGGTTAGCGCTCATCTTTTGGAAGCTACAAATTCCTCCACTTACTTTGAGCGAGAGACTTATGATTGCATCAGAGTGCTTAACCCTTTGTTGTTGTTATCGTTGCTGTCATTTTATGTTCTCCACAGTGGGTGTCTAAACTGTTTCCAACTTACCAAGAACCAGCACATACCAAATCCTCCTCTTAGCATGCAGATTGTGAAATTATTAGACTAAATGTTGCTGTTTCCTACTTTGCAAACTTTCTTTTCCCTTTTCAAAATCATCAGTAACTGAATATGTGAGAGGATAT
This sequence comes from Mchenga conophoros, assembly GCF_057382185.1. Taxonomy (NCBI): domain Eukaryota; kingdom Metazoa; phylum Chordata; class Actinopteri; order Cichliformes; family Cichlidae; genus Mchenga; species Mchenga conophoros. The sequence goes on from NC_140532.1 coordinate 13,962,756, forward strand.
ATGTTGTTCATGAACAATAGGTTGCATGTTGAAGATGGATGTAGTTTCAGGGTTTGAAAAGGGACGTGGAAGTGTCTTAAACCTGAATTTTTTCTCTTGGACAGCAGAGGATGGCTTATCTGCTGGAAAAACATAGTCAAACTGTATGGAAGTCAATCAGAAAACCCCCTCGGCTTCATTGCTCCATGATCTGAGTAAATATTGATGAATTGATGGTCTCAGTCGCTAGTTTCAAGTCTTAGTGATACAACATGATGTTTGTTTTGTAAATTATGGTCCCTGCTAAACTCAAAAGGCATAATAAAGCAGGTATTGCTTTTGGACAGGCCTACCATATAACGTATTAGTCATTATGCTACAAACATGCAGCGTTTCTTGGTTTCTCAGTCATGTTCATCCCTTGCTAAACCATATCTGGTTTCAACGCATCAAGATGGCAACTGGACTTCAAAGTGGACTTCACAAACCAATGCTTTATGTCACGCTGGATACGTCTTTTATGTAAGTATACATACTCCATACACCTAAACTGAACTCCACACTTTATCAGTCCAGTCTGCTAGTATTTCTCCAGCATCATGCTGTGCTGTCTTCTCCAAATTGTGCCGACTCATATCTGTTTTGGGGGGTTTTCTGAAGTTTTTTTTCACAGAAGTTTAATATTGCCAGTGCTCTCAATCATCTCTGTGTGGATGTTGCCTGAGTGACACAGTGGGTGTCTCTGGATCGGGCTAAAGAGAGGAGGAGGGCTTATTTTTACCGCTGCTTTGGGAAACATTGGGTTGCAATCACTGGGAGAAAAGATGGTTCTAATTACAGTCTCTTTTATTCCCTCTCCCCCTCTGTCTCTGCATCTCTCTCTTTCTTCCCCTCTCAGTCTACCATTCTGCTTTCTGTATTTTCATCCACCCCCCTAATCAATAAGCTGGAATGTTCTCCGTTTAAAATTGCACATGGCATATTTTTAAGTATAGAGCAAAAGGGACACTTTTAAAGGGTGTTGTGCCTGACATTAATGCTTGGAAAACTGAATAACAGAAGTAAAGAGGGTGGCGGGTCCTGTGCAGCTCTCATGAAACAACATCTGCAGCAGCACACCAGGCCAATAATAATGTTGTGTTTAAGCGATAATGCCTGTTTTTATACGTGTCAATCTGTGATTGCGATGTACCGTTGTTAACTGTGATAGCTGAGTGTATGTTATGAAAAATAAGTTGCTGTTGTTCAAGCGATGGTCAGCATTGTGTGGACCACCAGATATGTCAAAGTGCCTCCAGCGGCATATACCCACACATGTCTGGCAGCTGTAACTGTATGGTAAAAAAGTTACATTCATGCCAAACTAAACCCACAGACAAAGATGGCGGATTAGAGGCTTCCAGGTCCTACAAGGATCTGGTTAAAAGCTCTCCTGCATGGAGGATGACTGGGGGGGAAAGGGTGGAAAGGGAAAAAATCAGAGAACCAGTGGTGAAGGCGGAAAATGAGTGGGGTGGCGAGGGGAAGAGGTAAAAGGATTGAGGTGGAAGGATTTCTCTGGAGAAGAAAGAGAGGGGGAGTGCAGGATTAGAGGCTAAGAGCAGTGTGAAGAAAGGGATCAGAGGCGGGGGAGTGAAAAGAGAAAAAGAGACATAGCAGAAGGGAAGGAGTCTGCATCTGCCAGCAGTCCGTGGCTGTCAGTGGCAGGGCCTCTCTCCCAGCACCAGGGGCTCCAGGGCTGTGGCCACATAATGAAGGCTTGTTTGAGTTCACATTCAAACATCACAGAGAGCGCCTGGAAAAACAGTGCCCCACGGGCTACTTTTATTAACCCAGCTAGTGTTCCCAGCCTTTAACCCTGTTCCTAAAGTCTTCGTCATATCGAGTCTGGAACCTTTACCAGTTTGAGCGTAGCTCTGTAGGCACTGGAGACTCTCCCCTGTCTCCTGACTGTGAGAAAATTAGCAAAGAGCTTTTCACAAGCACAGTTAATTGAGAACGATACTGTTGCACAAGATCGGGTTTTAGCGCTACACTCCTGGCACTTTCTGTCTCATGCAGAAGCTCCGTCAGCTGCTCTTGCTGTTTGTCTTTTCTCTCTCTACCTCTCTGTCATAACACGCACAAGCCCGCTGAATGATGGCCCTGCGAGATTCACAGGGGAGGATATTTGACTCAGGATTTTCCGATAATAGGATTTGAAGCATGCTTGCAACAGATAGTGGTTTTGTGGTGAAGGAAAGGAATACGTGATCCTGCTTCTGTATGTAAATACAGCAGTCGTTTATGACAGCAGTGTTAAACTGTATTCCTGTCGCTGCTATTAAGATGATTTCATTCTTTTTTTTATGGTTTGAACAGCAAACCAAGCCGGAATTGACTTGTTTGAGTTTGGACTCCTTCATGAAGAAAGGAGAAGTTTCACAGAACAACCTGGACTTGTAAGCATTAAAAAAAAAAGAAATCCTCCGTCAGCTTGACACAGTAGGAGAACATAATGAAAGACATAGAAAATCAAGGGGGCTTTCTGAAATCCAGCATGGAATCTGAGTCTCCTCGGTTTTTTTGTTTTTGTTTTTGCTAGGGTTGCCTGTTTGAAGGGCCCGTAAGTCACAAATCCCCTTAAAACCCCCTGGAGTCACTGAGGATGTATCAGGCCCCTGGATCTGTTCTATGCAGGGCTGGTGACGGGCTCTAGTCCGGAGCCAGCCAGGGGGAAGAGGACAGCTACTGTGAGGGCGCCCGGAGAGCCGGGAGTCACTCAGCCACAGAAACCCTGTGTTTGTGTATGGAGCGCAGTGCTCTTATCTCCCGCCTGTACTGACGCCACACTCTTCCTGTTTCAAATCTTTACTGCTGATTTTCTCTTCACTGTTGCCTCAGCCCCAGCCAGTCCTGTTGTTTTTTGGTGTTCTTGTTCTTTTCAGTGGAGATTAGATAGAGCTGCTCTGGCGACATAAGAGACAGAAGCATAGCTGGTTTGGATGTGAGCTAATATTTTGTGCTTATCACGAAATAATAGCCTGTTCGGGGCTTTTAAAGAATGTCCTAATTGTGCTTAATCCTAAAATGTCTGTGATTAAATTACATGTTAAAATTTGAACCAAAAAAAAGTGTGTGTTCTGCTTTAGAGATGCCTGCTCCGTTGCATAAGACTCCACAGTGGAAAAAAGAAGTCTTAGAAAACAAGTTACATGCAATTTCCTGCTTTTTTCTGAAGGTGCTTGAAGTGAAGTTGTAACAATGACACAAATGCAACCGACATACAGTAAAACCTCCAGATTATGGGTTTATTGTACAGGTGCAAATGGATTTCAGTACAACATCAGCAATTCCACTGACTAAGAAATTATTTTCTCAACCCGTTAAAACTGACATAAACTCTTCTATGGTAACTATTTCTATAAATCCAGGAACAAGGGACGGCATATTTAAAATCTTTTTACTAGTTCTGTTCTGACTCTTCGGACATATATTTGTGAAATATTGTGAGAATAAAGGCCCTCAATACCAGTTATGATTTTTACACAAGCATGTGCAGAGATAAGAAAATCAGAGATCCATCTGTCCACGCCATTTCTAAAACCTATAATCCAATATCAGTACCCAGAGACTCAGCATTAATAATTAAAATAATCCATTTGTTTTTAAACAACCAATCAATTTCTTAAAGGCTTTTTTATAATTTTAGTCATGAACCTGCTGTTTACTTATTTTGACTCCTTAAGAACGGTCTGTGGTGTATCACATTCGAGGGGTTAAACATCTTCAGTTTGACTCTGTTATTTTTGGAAATGGTAATAAATGTTAATTACAGTTTTCTGTTACACTGTAAACCTGTTTTACACACCTGACTAAAACACATAAAGTTGGTCTCGATTCATCATGAAAAATCTCCCCAGCATATATAATAAAAGGCAATTATAATGGATAGTTTAGTCCATAATATTTACACAAATCACTTTTGGGGGGTTGTGTCAGGAAAGGCATCCAGAGTGAAAAATCTGCCAAATCAAACATGTGGAGCTACCCGCTGTGGTGACCTCTTGTGAGTAAGGGAGCAGCAACTCCAAGTAGCCAAGTTTACTTTGTAATATTAGCACTCACCTTTAAACAGACCTGTTCAGAATCTGATTTGTTAATTGATCCCTTCTTATTTTTTGCCTCTTTTAAATGCATACCTTATAAACAGCTATGGTAAAGCTTAATATATGCTTCTTTGGTTTGGTGCATCAACACAAAACCAAGATGGTTTGTGATACCGTCTTGGTTTTGTGGTTCTTCTCTTTCAATGTAGTATTAGCTGCCATGTTTCATTGTTAGTGCTGTAATTAGTTACTTTCAATACAGACAATACTCAGACAAATTGCATAATTTTAGGGGTTTACAGGACACAGCAGAGTAGAAAAACGAAAGTGAATGCGAACAGAAACATGCACACGCACATACACAAATACATGACTGGAATAAAGGATTTTATGTGTTTTAGGCCACTTTACATCTCACATTACAGCTCCTCTCAGGTTTTGAGTGTTGTGCTAAACCTGAAGTCTTGTGCAAATTATGTAGCTATCAGTGACCTATAAATTAAAACCAGTCTGAGAAAATTGTGAATGATCTCTGGACTTAAATAATAAAAATTGTTTAGTTGACACTTACTGCATCCTCTAAGAGGAGATCTGAAAAGTATGCAGGATGCAGCTGACAGTTCTGGCTGTATACATGTATGAGTTATATAGTGTCCATTAGTGAATGTGCACCTTGGGTATAAACCAGGCTGGCATGCTACACGTGTTAGTTTCACAAACTGAAAATTGTATTGATACAATTAATGTTTGCAGTTGGCAATGTTACCTTACCTAACAGAAGTGTAAGCTGGATAAATAAATAATAAACTTGACAATTAAAACTGTAATTTAGACTTAAGCTGGTAAAAAAAAAAATACTACTTAATAAAAGTGGTTAAAGATGTTCTTATTATAATCCTGGATATTTGACAGGAAGGCAAAAGTCTCTTTGGTGGAGCCACAAAACATGTTCATATCCTGGAAAAACACTGGTATGTGGAGCAACCTCTTGCTTGGTGTGACTCTTTAAACTAAAACATTGTATACATTAAGAAAATATATTTTAAATCCATGCATTACACAAAAAATGATATTGCACAAATTGTGCACAAACTGGTTTAGTAAGTGTGGGAAGTGTCTATTTTTCATCTCCTGCTTTACAAAATCAAAAACAGCCATCTAAAATACATAAACACTGAAAGAGGTGCCTAACAGTCCTCTGCTTGGTATTTTCAAGCGTCACTACCAGTCTTCCTCTCCCTTGTCTGGCCTACCCGGCTGCCTGGATGGCTGATTCTGATGGCGCCAAGCACTCTGCAACTCTGCCGTAATCAGGAACAGTGAGGGGCAGTCTCTATCACAGAGAGTTTCTTTCCCTTTCCTTTGTTTTCCACAGATTTCCTTCCTCGTTTTCTTAGATATTCTCTCCCCCTGATGTAAGTCCAAACAGAGGCCTATTTAGAAAGTAAACAGATGAATGAGGGGAGGTTCTGAGCCTGGCGTCCGTGGAGTCAGGCACTGAGTGGAGACGTCTCGCTCCACCCGCCCTGTGCTGACACAGCCTGTAAATATACAGCATGACAAATGGCATGGCTCTGCAGCAGTCCCCCGACCAATCTCTGGCAAGCAGGCCTGATGCCGGAGAGGCTAGCCGACAGGCCGTGTCTGATTCACTGTCACAAGAGACACATTGTTTATAGGACAGAGAGACACTGTAACACAAATACTAATACCCCTAGAGTGGGTGACACATTGGGAAATCCCTTGGTTTGTGGCTCCAGCATTGGCCTCAAGGAGAACATTGCAAGGAGAAGTTTGTTGCTTCTCCTTGCTGAAAAGTGTCTTACACTGCGTGTCCTGCCTTGCATGTATATCCTGATGATAATGCACCATGCCTAATTTTTTGCCCTGGCCTTTTCGCCTTGCTCTAGTTACACCAGCTTGGCTTCCGATCCTTGGCTTTCCACAAAATATTCCTTTGCCCGACTGTGACTGGAAACATATATTTTCACCATAGCAAATTTATTTTCATGCTTCTCTCAAAGGACATCCTCTCAGGGAATATTCATCTTGGGAGAGTTCAAACAACAGTTTTTCTTCCTGTTTGTCTCAGTTTTTTGCAAAAACACTGGCTATCATGCATATCCTAGCTCCGTGATAACTCAATAACTAAGTAAAAGGCCACACATAGCGATGTTGATGGATTTGATGGATCATTGTGGAGGAAAAGTTTAGAGAAAGGAATTTCTTTGGGGGTGTGTGGGGGGTGCAGGGGGTGGAGGCCCATGGAGGGAAAAGGCTCTGTTTGACCTCTAAGGATAGACCTGCAAACTGAAACGACCACCCTATTTCCGGCCATACTCTCTACCAGGATTTCCTTCCCATGTCTAGGCCCAAATCTACTGAAGCACCAGGGACATGGGCCACAGTGGGCCACCTATTGTGAGCTGGCTCACTAGCTGAGGTCACACGGGGAGCCTGTGAGCGCCAGACTGGCAGGCGATCCATGGTTTCCTCCAAGATAGGAGATCAAGTAAATCAGAGTTAGGAGCCGTTACCCTTTAAGAGTCCTAATGACCACTGCTCCTTCCCCCCACCACACGGCTATGTCTGCGATGTGGAGCATTATGAGGATGGTATTTTGTGCTATCATCCATTTTTCATCGACTGGCTCTCCTTTCAGCAAACATGATATCATCCTGGTATCATGGCTAACTTAATGCAGCCAGTATTAGTGTTGTGTTATGTAGCATTAGCATATAGACTGGAGCTCCATTAGTCATGCCCTGGACTTTTGCCCCACATGGATACTGTGTTACCTCTTAAGAGGATCCATTTTTCACAGGCTGCCGTGGGCTATAAAGACAAGAGACAAACCAATTGATTTTAATTCGTTGGCAGCGTCAGGGGAGCCTGTTTGAATGGACACATGGAGATTCATCTCCCTAAGCACTAGTGATGACAAGACTATAATGACAACTATCTGATCGAGACCGATTTGCTGTTGCTCGAACAACAGAAACATCTTTGATGTTGTGCAAGTTGTTGAGCATTACACCTACTAGGACACCTTTAAAAACCCACCTGACATTTATTATTCTCATTTGCACATTGTAGCCATCTCCTTATACAGGGAGTGCAGAATTATTAGGCAAATGAGTATTTTGTCCACATCATCCTCTTCATGCATGTTGTCTTACTCCAAGCTGTATAGGCTTGAAAGCCTACTACCAATTAAGCATATTAGGTGATGTGCAACTCTGTAATGAGAAGGGGTGTGGTCTAATCACATCAACACCCTATATCAGGTGTGCATAATTATTAGGCAACGTCCTTTCCTTTGGCAAAATGGGTCAAAAGAAGGACTTGACAGGCTCAGAAAAGTCAAAAATAGTGAGATATCTTGCAGAGGGATGCAGCAGTCTCAAAATTGCAAAGCTTCTGACGCGTGATCATCGAACAATCAAGCGTTTCATTCAAAATAGTCAACAGGGTCGCAAGAAGCGTGTGGAAAAACCAAGGCGCAAAATAACTGCCCATGAACTGAGAAAAGTCAAGCGTGCAGCTGCCAAGATGCCACTTGCCACCAGTTTGGCCATATTTCAGAGCTGCAACATTACTGGAGTGCCCAAAAGCACAAGGTGTGCAATACTCAGAGACATGGCCAAGGTAAGAAAGGCTGAAAGACGACCACCACTGAACAAGACACACAAGCTGAAACGTCAAGACTGGGCCAAGAAATATCTCAAGACTGGTTTTTCTAAGGTTTTATGGACTGATGAAATGAGAGTGAGTCTTGATGGGCCAGATGGATGGGCCCGTGGCTGGATTGGTAAAGGGCAGAGAGCTCCAGTCCGACTCAGACGCCAGCAAGGTGGAGGTGGAGTACTGGTTTGGGCTGGTATCATCAAAGATGAGCTTGTGGGGCCTTTTCGGGTTGAGGATGGAGTCAAGCTCAGCTCCCAGTCCTACTGCCAGTTTCTGGAAGACACCTTCTTCAAGCAGTGGTACAGGAAGAAGTCTGCATCCTTCAAGAAAAACATGATTTTCATGCAGGACAATGCTCCATCACACGCGTCCAAGTACTCCACAGCGTGGCTGGCAAGAAAGGGTATAAAAGAAGAAAAACGAATGACATGGCCACCTTGTTCACCTGATCTGAACCCCATTGAGAACCTGTGGTCCATCATCAAATGTGAGATTTACAAGGAGGGAAAACAGTACACCTCTCTGAACAGTGTCTGGGAGGCTGTGGTTGCTGCTGCACGCAATGTTGATGGTGAACAGATCAAAACACTGACAGAATCCATGGACGGCAGGCTTTTGAGTGTCCTTGCAAAGAAAGGTGGCTATATTGGTCACTGATTTGTTTTTGTTTTGTTTTTGAATGTCAGAAATGTATATTTGTGAATGTGGAGATGTTATATTGGTTTCACTGGTAAAAATAAATAATTGAAATGGGTATATATTTGTTTTTTGTTAAGTTGCCTAATAATTATGCACAGTAATAGTCACCTGCACACACAGATATCCCCCTAAAATAGCTAAAACTAAAAACAAACTAAAAACTACTTCCAAAAACATTCAGCTTTGATATTAATGAGTTTTTTGGGTTCGTTGAGAACATGGTTGTTGTTCAATAATAAAATTATTCCTCAAAAATACAACTTGCCTAATAATTCTGCACTCCCTGTAGATCCGTGCCACTGATCAGCACAAACTACAGAGTCACCCTCAGATCTGCAGATCTAAATTTCTTAAGATGGATAATCTCAAATATTTGATCACAACAACTGCATCATATGCTGAGCAGATTCCTCATACTCTTAAAAATCAATTGTCATGGTTCAGTCAGGGTAACAAAAAGGAATTTGCCTTTCTTCCAAGTAACCACTTAAGAGCAAGCGTGCTGGAACTCAGGTGTCACTCACTGAACCCATTAAGTCCAGATTCCAGTGGTGTGCTATTACCAAACAAACTATCCTTGTTGCATAATTACATGCATTTCATTGCACTCGTTTGAAAATGTGATCAAAATCTGCGCAGTGCATCATCACTTACAAGAATTTTAGCCTTATTTACCACAGGATTTGTGCACGTATGATGTTACCTGACTGTCAGCGACAGGTGCAAAGACTAGAGATGGACCGATCCGATATTACGTATCGGTATCGGTCCGATACTGACCTAAATTACTGGATCGGATATCGGAGAAAAATAAAAAATGTAATCCGATCCATTAAATATCATGAAAGCACCTCACAAAACTTGCAACACGCTGTAACTCACCTCAGAACGTTAGCACGTCGGAGCAGTATGCATCACGTGATAGAGCGGCTGTGGCATGCGGGACCTGTCGGTGGTCTGGATAGCATTTGGAGCTTCGCTAGCAACCCGGCATTTCATCTCCGACAAAGTTATCCCGAGAGAAGTAAAGCAAGTGTGTAAGTCCATCTCTGAATGTTTGTAAAGCATTCCTGCGTTAAGCTTAACAAGCGACTGCCTCTCCTGCTGCTACTTCAATCATGAAACTGCTTAACGATCAGCTGATCGGCTTTTCTGTCGCGAGTCCGTGTCTCTAGTTTGCTTTTGGCCCACTTTGCACCAGAAAGAGGAAACCAGCGGCTGAACAACAGCAGCACGTTTAAGCTTGATCAGCTGTTGTTAGAATGTATTTAATATTACTTTCTACTCCAGGATCTTTTTCTACGTAGCTGACCTGGTAACTGTGCAGGGGCGGATCTAGCAAAGTTTAGCCAGGGGGGCCGATAGGGCAATAACAGGGAAAAGGGGGCACAAAGACATACTTTTCTTTCTTATTCTCATTTAAAATGTCTAGCTTTTAATAAATAATTATCTGACACCCAAAGTTTTAATTTGATGTAAAATGAATAGAAGTCAATTACTGTATACAGACTTAATAAACTGATCCGTAAGGCCAGCAATGTTGTGGGGATGGAGCTGGACTCCCTCAAGGTGGTGTCGGAGAGGCGGATGCTGTCCAAGATAAAGACAATGTTGGATAACACCTCCCACCCACTCCATGACATGCTGGTCAGTCACAGGAGCACGTTCAGTGAGAGACTGAGATTACCGAAAAGCACCACTGAACGACACAGGAAATCATTCCTGCCTGTGGCCATCTCCCTGTACAACGCATCCACTTAACACACTGTTTGCTGCTACAACTACACATGTTTCTTTTCCAACTATTTATTTATGAGTGACTTATGTATGTATGTATGTATATATATGTATATATTGTACTATTCTTAGTTAGTGTATTGTCTGTCTTGTCTTAATGTTGGTTTCAAATGGAGCACTGTAACAAAAAATAATTTCCCCCAGGGATCAATAAAGTATTCTGATTCTGATTCTGATATAGTAACTATTAAGTCTAATATATATATATACCCTAGTAAGCTATAGTACTTTTTCCTTTGGGAAGGTACCATCTGTGCAGTCTGCAATTTTGTTGAAGAAAGATGTTGAATCTATTTAATATTTCTTGAAAAATAATTGATTTCTGTGCATTTTTTTTTCACACTGCATCAAATTAAGGTTGATTACGTCGATTAAGCATCATGAGGTGGAGCGTGAGGGGTGGTTCCCTATTTTTTATTTATTTATTTTTGTTGTTGCTGGGAGTTGGAACCCTATTAGTTAGGTTGCTTAATATTTATGCTAAGTACTCTTTAAAATACCAGAATAGGGAGGATGGTGTAGGTTTAAGTTTATTAGATTGATCAGTATTGCTGAACTATGAAATATTTTTTTTTTGCATACAGGTATAACAGAATAGCTTTAGTGTAGTTGTTGTTTTAAACTTGAGTATGAACTTATACAAAATGCAGCAAGATATTTAAAAAACAGTTTTGTTGATTAAAAAACACTATATCGGATTCATATCGGTATCGGCAGATATCCAAATTTATGATATCGGTATCGGTATCGGACATAAAAAAGTGGTATCGTGCCATCTCTAGCAAAGACCAAGTTTCTGATCAAGCTGTACAGATGGCATCTTTCTTTGTAATCTTGAAGAATGATTTTGAACTCAAAAATCCAGGCTAACTTCCTCTGTTGTGTACATTTCATCAAATGAGACAGAGTTTAGGTATAAATCTTTTCTCTTTCATCAGAGGACCACAGCTGAAAGAATGAATTCCATATGTTATGTTGCTGGATTTAATATGTTGGAATAAGTCCTCAGTATAATCTTAGTAAATCTACAGAGTTACTCATTTGTTATGGAACATTAAATATAACTTATCTGTAATGTGTAGCTGAGCTCTCGGTAAGTCAGGATTTTTACATTTTTGTTGCTATTCATTGTACTTCTCCTCAGGCTTAAAGGAGTCAAAAAATGTTCACTGACCTCCTCTCTCCCTGCTTTACTCTGACACCTGCACAGGTTCAACAAAGATACAACAGAGGCACTTTACTTTTACAATCCCAGTCCCAAAAGTATTACAACACTATGTAATGATTTTCCCAGAAACCCATAGTTTAAGTAGATCACACAAAACATGTCTAATATTAAAATGAAAAAATGCATAATTTTAATAGAAAATATTAGCAATGGGTGCTGTATGCAATTTAGTATTGTCTTGCTGAAATATGCAAAGCCTCCGGTCAAAAAGTCGTCATCTGACTGGGAGCATATGCTGCACTAAAACCTGTATATACTTTTCAGCATTGATAGTGTCTTTCCAGATTTGTAAGCTGCCAATTTTATGGCACTAATGCACCCCCATACGACCAAAGATGCAGGCTTTTGAACTCAGTGCTGATAACAAGTTGGATCTGTAGTTCAGAGGGGGCACCCTCCATGTTTTCCAAAGATAATTTTAAATTTGTAATCATCTGAACACAGAACAGTTTTCCACTTTGTCTCATTCCATTTGAAATGACAGCATCATGTCTGTTTTTAATGCAGTGCTCTCTAAAGGCCAAATGATCAAGCACATCCAGTACTGATGTTCAGCCTTGTCACTTGCGCACAGACATTTCTCTAGATTCTCTGAATCTTTTAATAAAATACTGTAGATGAGAGATTCAAAGTCTTTGCAATTATATCTTAATAATTTGTAGACGTAGGTTTTTTTTTTGCACATTCATGAATGTCTGTCAATCTTAACTTTTGATAAACTCTGTCTCCAAGATGCTCTTTTTATACCCAGTCATGTTACCGGACTGTTGCCAGCGGTATCTTTTTACCACTTTACTATTAAATATGTTGCACATATGTTGCTGAGATCTATTTCAACATGAACATACATATTTGTGTGCATTTAATATGTTTCCATGTTCTGAATAAAATATTGGTTCAATCTTGATGAGGCCAGGACACAATCGGTGGCCTTTCTGCGTAAAACCGGAGCTTTCCGTCCAAACAAGTAAATCCTGAATGTGATTTTACAGGGAGACTGTGAGTCGGAGTAACGGATGGATTGAGCAGAAAGAGTGCCCTCTGTGCACCAGCAGGAAAAGACAGGGTCACAGAGTTGACCGCTGTACCAGCAGGCCTTAAATCAAACTATCTCTGGGTAAAGAGAGACAATACAGGCTTCCTAAAAAAAACTTTGTCTCTTTAATATTGCCTGTTTTTCTTTAACAAGCCCACCAAACTTCAGTTCCATGTGGATAACCTAATGCCTTTGGAACTGTGAAGATATAAGGCCAAGGTTTTCCAATTAAGTCTACATGGTATGCTAGTCCTCCGACCACCCTCGGAGAGACAGAGCAGGCCTTACACTGTTTCATGATAGTGAAATGGTTATAATCATTATCAGCTCTGTGGTAGTGAGTGGCTCCCACTCTGTACAGGCGGCTCCGTGTCTGACCTGTCTGTGGTGTGACAAGGCTCTACTCAGAGGGTAGGGGTCAGGCAGTGTCTGCCGCCTCCGCTGAATATCTGCATGCCATTAACAGCAATGGCTCTGATGACATGTTCTTCCTGAACTGGCCCTGTCTGAGCTCCTTTGCTTCAGCTGGAGATGCCCATGGCCCATGGTCTTGAGGCACTTGTCTATTTTGGGAGGTCATTTGGAGCCGGACACTTTGTCTCCCCAAAGCAGCCTGTCTCCTGATACTGCTATCAACTGCCGGCTTTTAACAGGGAGTCACGGCAATTTACTAGAGTGACGCCATGCGAGGCAGTTATCAGGACCCCGGCACGAGATTAGCGGTTTGGTCTTCTAATGAGCATCCTTGAACAGGGAAATGGAGGGGGAACACAATAATAACACTATTATCCATGGTCCTGACAGAACAGGAAATACTATGTAAAGTGCACAATCTAGAAGAAAATGTCATTCATTTGTCAAGTTCAAAGATGAACAGGGGCCTTTGGGATTCAAACAACTTTCCTCACAGTCTGTGAACTACCACAGAAGAACTTGCAGTACGTTTCAGATTCAGGGAATAGTTCTTTATAATTCTGTAAAGACCTGGACTGAATGTATTTGAAATATGCGGACATTTGCATTTATGAAACTCAATTAATCGATCAGTATATTTAAAAAACAAATTAAACTCAATTATTAGGTGTGAACGGAAAACATTTTTTGAGCTTTCCAGATCTTGTTTGTGTGTGTGTGTGTGTCATCGTGGACTGAATGAATTATCTTTCTGCGTTAGCCTTATGATAGAGTGGCGTCCCTTGCAGGGTGTACCCCGCCTCTCGCCCAGATTGATGTGATCGGCTCAAACACCCCAGCGACCCCAAGCTGGATAAGGAAAATGGATGGATGGTTTGAGCAAAACACAGATATGATATAATGGTTTTGTTACATTCTTTGATTAAATTAATGACAGTAATCAACAAACTACATTGCGAAAAAACGGCAGCTGTTCCCTCCCACATCTGGGGTTCTCTGAGTTTTCCACATAGATCTGAAGTAAATGACTCAACTCACTAAACTAGTCTCTGCCGTTCAGTGTGGCAGCTGAAGTTTAAACTGGACTTTGTGGCCTGCCCAGCCCTTTTCTGGTTAAAAATAATAAAATGTGTCTGTAGCCGGGTGATGTCATACTTGGCATAATGTTTTATCATGGATTTTAGAAGGGTTAGATTTACCAGCATTCGGGAAACATTAAAAAGTACAGTGGTTCGCACTAACTGCCTGTGCTCTCTGTAGTGTTTCCCATCTCACCCCCTCCCGACTTCATGCTGTAAACTCCTACTGTTGGTGTGCAGCACTGAAAAGAGATAAAAGAAAACCTTAAAGAGAATATAAACTCAAACCATTAAACAGTGCATTTAGCAGGACTGGAGTTTGTTGTTCTCGAAGCAGTGCGCTTACTTTTTTCATGTTTAAACATGGAATACTGAATTATAAGTAAGGTGGACAGAGACCATTTGCATGTGAATGCTATGCTAGTGTGAGTTTATGATTTCTTCCTGAAGTGTGAAAATCCACTTACTGCCAGTAGTTTTTGGCTCGAATCCTCATCCTGTGGAACAGTGTTTTCATTTTTACGCTGCTCGTATGGATGGCCACGGGCAGTCTGGTGCAAAATTTATGAAGAAACATTTAAATGTTTCAAATTAGCCGAGTGCAAATATGCAGATAACTATGCGTCTGTAGTAGTTTAATTTTGTAATTGCAGTCAACTTATACTGTAGGCAAACTATAGAAACATATTAAAAATACATGGCATCTTTTTTTTTTTCTTTTTTTTTTTTAGATACATGGCATCAGTTATGCTTTAATACATTTCAATGAGTGTGCTGTTAAGTGTGGGCTTGATGGAGGCAGTTTGCAACAGGAAAGTCCCCTGTGGATTGCTTGGGGCCCTGGGGCAAGATGGCGCCCACACAAGAAAACCTGTGGTACCATGTGGATATGACAGTCAATAATTATGTTGCATGTTGATGTTTAAAAAAGTGCAATCAAACAGAGAAGGGGAAGAAGAGAGGGGGTGTGTTGAGCCATGAAAGGCTACAGCTTCAACACCAAAGGGCTTGTTACCTTTGCTCTGAAAGAAGCTTTTTATTACCAACCGTGAGGAATCTGGCATTTAAAAGAAAATCTCACTAGAAGATTTAATCTGGTGTGTAAAATGTGGTCTTTCTGCGCAGAAATCATTAGAAAAGAGTAATAAAAATGAAAGATCTCACTGTCAAAAATATTCTTCATGCTTGTCTCCTGCGTGTTTTAAAGATCTGCTGGATTTTTCCTTTTGGTTTCCTTTAAATGAGGTAACTATCCACACCATACATATTATTTTATGTCTGTTCCATGACTATTAAGACCACGCCAAAAAGAAGATACTCCCAACTCGCAACTTCCTGGCTGTAAACAGCTGAAGCCTTTGTTTATTTATTTTATTTTTGATAGTGCATGTGTATGTGTGTGTTTGTGTGTGGGCAGGGATGACGGAGTTGTGCGCCGATCATGTTTTATGGTTGTACTCTTTTCCCAGACTTTAAGTTTGGGTTTGTAGCCTTTGAGGTGTGGATTAGTTTGACTGTTGAGTCAGGCCCATGCGAGGGCCCGGAAGGTCAACCCGGAGAGAGGCCCGCGTAAGCAGGCTCCAGTGCTGCTGAATGGGCCGATAATGGCCTGGATCAGAAGGAATGTGTTCATGGAGCCTTGCTACTGACAGCCGGACCCTGGGGACAAGAATTACTGAGACTGATACAAAAAGAAGATGACAAAAACAAAACCTCCGGCACTGTCTCCCCGGACTCCTTGTCTCCACTACAGCTAAATGAATCAAATTGCCTCAAATTAAAGATTTAACTATACTTCTTTGCCCTCGGCTGTTTTGTTTTTTCTCCCTCCAGTTTCATGAAACAAAAGCACTTTTCAAGGCATTGCTGAATTAAAAAAAACAGACTCTAGGTAAGCTTTGTGATGTTTGGAACTGTTTACCTGATTTTTGTGCAAAGAAATGGTTGTATAACTTGGATAATTATATGAGGAAAGGGGAACAAAATCTTTGTGTGTTTTAAAAATGCAGCCTTGTTCTGTAACAAATAGGCAAAAGAATTACGTAAGTATAAGCTCATAACCCACCAGTTTTTCTGGTTTCTATGTACAATATGAAGCAAGATAGCTATTTTTTCACTGTACCTTTCCTAACTGTCTTCAATTCTTGTAAATTATGATGGTGTTGCAATCACGGCCATGATCCCTAACTGCTGTTTGTCAGGATTCACCCTTTTTTTTTCATTTTTCTGTAATGATTTACATCCATAAATATTTTCTACTTGTGACCTTCTTTCTGAAGGAAGATTTACTATTTATTTCAATGATGACTTAAAATCAATACATACAAATTATAGATCACACTCACGTGCATAAAAAAACATAAACACATTATTTTAATTAGAATCTGTAGTTTTACTGTCCATTTATTCTGACACAGTGTCATCCATGCCTTGCTACTGACATTTGAAATAACATGAAAGATATTTAAATATTCAGTTGACAGTTTCCTGTGCTAAACTGGTTTTGAGCACCATATTTGATTATGTCACATTATTATTGTGATTTTTCCCATTTCAGGTAAATTGTGTTGCAGTAAGATCCACCTAATGTTGTCAGGCAGTCTAACACTGGTGTATTCTCCAAAGCATACATTAACACCTTTGATCAATTAAGAAACCACTGAGCTGAGCTCACCTTCAAGTAAAACTGCAAATGAATCAGGCCCATATTTGAAACAACTCTCCAACCACATCAAGGAGATACTCTGTGTGGTTGTTATAAAGCTTCTTAAGCATCACCTGAATTATCAGTGACATATGGAGTCATTGTGAGCATGCTTCAGTTGACAAATTTGTCTTGCATCAGATGCATCACTTGTATAATCTGTCTTTCTGCCGTGTATAATATGAGTCACTTGCCCACTTTGTCTGAAATGCAGTCAGAGTTGAGCTGGTGTGACCACTGCAGTATTACCCAGGGGTCTCCAGGGGTGCATGGGACTGGGCCTTCACAGGGAGAGGGGAAGGCCAGGGGACAGGCCTGTGTGAACAGCTGTGCCCTGTTTTAGATCCTCGTACTCAGTTACCTCTTACTCTTTGAAGAAGTCTTCCCTTACACGCTTTCACACATGCAGCATGCATTAGTGGAGCAGGGCTCAGACACAACTGCACAATGAAAAGTTCAAATGCCAGAACTTTGATTTCTCAATTAAAGTAAGGTCCATGTTTGCTTGGGGTTTTTTGTTGTTGTTTTGTTTGTTTGTTTTGTAGCTTTAAAATAGCACTTTAAATAATCTGTTGTTTCAATAAAAATCAATGAATAAGACGTATTGCCTGTGAATGTTTAAAAACGTGAAAAGCCACAGGTTGTTTCAGGCAGCATGTATCATATAGCCATTGTTCTACTGTAGCACATTGCCATTATAAGAGGACATGCATATTGCAACAAGTCCTATTTTTAACAGCTGTTGTCTTGACATTTCTGTGTCTATTGTTGAAACCTTGAAATAATCAAATGCACAACAAAAGTCACTTAAAAGAAAAAACATCCGCTCTGCCTGATAATCACAGTTTCCCATGTAGGAACCTCTTACAGTCCATCATGGAGCTGTAAATACCATTTTTGCATTGGCCTACTCTTGTTGGGTTGCCTTTACCGGTCACATTGGCATGATATGTGCTGCTATGAGTTTTTTCATTCTTAATACAAGTTTAAGAAGAACTTCTCTTCGTTCCTTTTGAAATTAAATATGTCCTCCATACCTGAAATGAATTAAGTGTGCAGTTTGCAAACTGATTTTATTGGCATTGAAGTGTAAAACTACAAAGTTCAGGGGCATTTCAACCGACCAGTGTTTAAACAGATGGGCAGTCTAATTTATTAATGAAGAGTCACTGTTGGTAGCTTCAGATGTCTGCCATTGATCCAGAATTATCCATTGACAAATGCATGATGATACTCAATGACTGCAAGAGTAAATGTTGGTACATAAATAGAATAAAATAACAGCATTGATATATAATACTTGAATAAAACAGATTGTCAAGTTTTGAATTTATTAGTGGCATTTCTTATTCCAGAAGTGTTCACTGTCGTCTTTGGTGAACAAAGTGAACAATTGTTTGAAAAAATGCATGACGTCATATAAACATATCATTCAAATATACAAAAAACTGAAATCCACAAACTGGTTGCTTTGGTACGCATTTTTTTAACACAAATACAAAAAAAATATTTCAGCGTGAAAATCCAACCTCTGCCTTGATGATATCCTAGTGTCCTGTTGATTTAAAGATATTCACACAGGTTCATTAGCTAACTCGCTGTAACAGTGACCGAGTCAAGACCCTCGCCCAGGGTCACTGGATCATCGGTATGTAACTTACGCTGTACCAAATTTAAAGCATCTAATATGTCTGCATGCTCCTGATGCTTTCAGAGGTTTGCTTCACATGAATCTGTTCCAGCAGCGAGCATGGCAGAGCAGACAGCCTCACTGACTTATGAGCCAGCTGGGTTTTCTTTTGTCTTGATTGAAAATTGCATGATTCAAATGAAGCAGTACTCTGTAATAACAGTTTTCTTTCCCTTGTCTGACATGTGATTGAGTTACAAAAGGGAATGCATTTGCAACAGGTGCCTCTAACACAGTGCAGGCATGAGGGCCTCCACGTCTACCCTCAGTAACCTCCCTCTGCCCCAAAGCCCTGATCCTGCCAGGGAAATCTGATTCCAGTTCAGACACCGGCACAGTATGCTGCTGCAGCCAAAGCTTGGAGTCTCCACTGGAGCAACCTGGAGAGGTTCAGAGGTGTTCAAGTGAAAGCTGCATGTGTTTATTATGAAGTTTTTTAAAAAGTCAATGTGTCCATAGTTCCTGTTATAATACTGAAATAAAGAAACCCTTTATATAAGAGATACAGTTTTATATTTAAAGCCTTAGATTACATATGTTCCATTCAAACATAAGTAAGATAGTTATCAGGTTAAAGTACACTTAATATGAGTTAAAAATTTGAAAAGTCTTATTTAACATTTTAGCACAATACCGATGGTTGACTTGAGCATGGTATAATTTCATTTTACTGACAAGTTTAATATTGGGTTTAACTTTAGTTACTAAGCTTTCTATTGCCAACCAGCAGTTTTTACTACTAAACTTTTAAGTCTTTAATTATGTTTTTTTTTTTTTATTCTTACAAAGCCAAATCAAAGTAATAACTCACTTAAATTAAACTTGTGCCAGTAATTGATGACGGATGGTTAAGGGCGATTAGGGAATACTGGGTATATTAGTGTAACATTATGTCTGACTTCAGTCAAAATGGGTATTAGGGTAAGTAGTTGGTACAACTCTACATTGAAACAGGAAATCCATGTCATTTGCAGCCTGTCTTGACAAGACAAGAAACTTGAGATTAGGAGGTGCCAGAACCGCGGAGAGGTCAGTGCGTAAGGGTTCACCTGTTGTGTCTCCAGCCAATGTGAAGGCCACTGCCTCTACACGTGTCATTTCTGTTTACTAAAACAAGCTGCTATAGGAGCTTTGCAAGTTCTAAAAAGCAGGAAGGGTTTTCTAAAATAACTACGAAAACATATTAGTGCGTGTTGCTTCACTAGTACATAAAAAGCAGGGGTTTCTGAAACTGACATCCAAGCACCCACAGTATGGTATTGCAGTCCCATTTCCCCAACTGATACCAGTGTAGAGTTCAAATGCTTAGTTAAAATATTGCAAAAGTGTTGCTATACTGTTTAGGAATTACACCATTTTACACAGTTTCAGAAGACCGTCAAAAGTAGCTGGACAATTTACCTACAAGCAGTTTCATAGACAGGTGAGGCCTGCACCCTCATTCTATGACACATTAAGCAGATAAAAAGATCTGCAGTTGATTCCAAGTGCTGAAACTGGATTTGGTAGCTTTTCACTGAAATTCTCAATATGAGGCCCAAAGAGATGCCAATGCAAGATAATGAACCCTGAAAACTGAAATAAGATTATCAGCGACTCAGAAAAAACTCTAGGAGTATCCAAATCAACAAGGTGGGTAAGGTATTCAAAAGAAAGTATGCAGTGCCCATCTCGGCTACACCGAAACCCTGTTGCTGTGTCCATGTTCTTGATTAAGGAAAACAACTTCATAACATCTAACACATCTAAGGTGAGAACACTCTTGAGGAGGTGAGAGTATCACTGTCAAAGTCTACAATCAAGAAACAACTTCATAAATGGATATCCAGAGTTTTTACACCAAGGTGTAAACCACTGGTTACACTAAAGATCAAGAAGACTGGGTCAGAAAGTCAGAAAACAACCCAAACCATACTGCAAATGCAACCCAAGAGTTTCTTGAGGCAAAGAAATGGGATACTCTTCAATGGCCAATTCAGTCACCTGGTCTTTGTCATTTACTGGGGACAAAACTGAATGCATAAAGACCCACAATCAAGTCCTGGCAGAGCATCTCAAGACATGACACACAGTGTTTGGTGAGGTCCGTGGGTTCTAGACTTCAGGCATACTTAAAGACCAAAAATATCCTAAAGTTGTGTTGATCTGAACACAACGCAGCCAGAAAACCAGCTACATGGCCCTGAGCCCAATATAATGTGTAATTTCTATATGTAATAATGTTTCTAACTTAACACAATTCTTACATATTTAAATACTTAAACTACTAGTTTAAATTTGGAGCGTTTTGGTGCTTTGAATCAAAGCTAAAACTTCATCATGTGTGAATTTACTGTGATCAGCACTGCATTTATTCCCACCCAGCAAGGCAATGCATGTGATGTCATCACAAAACTGCAGAAAAACTGTATTTTCAGTAAGAAAAAATTCCTAATGAGGTCAATGGGTCAAAGATTAGATCTAATGCAAAATCGTCCTATCTGTCATCCTATGTAAATGCAATTGCAGGCTTTCCATGTTCTTGTAGTTTTATTATTTACTCATGTCTGTTTAGGTGAGGACAGACTGAAAGATGAGTGTCAGCATCATTATTTTTGTCTTATTTCTTTTATGCTATGTTGATGCTTTGTCTTCACTCTTCATAATCTCATAAACTTTATTAGATTATTGTCTAAAAATTTCTAGTTAAATTCCATGTTTGTGGCTCAATAAAAAAAAATGAAGTAGAAAACAAAATAAACAATGAAAATAATCAGACTTTTCAGCGGAGAAATAAAAAGCACATATTGGTGCATATGAGTTTCTCAATTGTTTGTTTTTGCTTTCTGTAAAAACTTTACATACTAAGTGCAGTGGGTGTGAATAAGTTTTTGTAACTTTAACTTAAAAAGAGAGATGGGTGTTTCGCCTTTAAGAGTTAAGAAACTTGAAACCTTGTTTGCGCAACAATCAGTGCAGCTCAGCCGCCAAAGTGTCTAGACTAGCACATGATGGTAGTCAGCCAATGGCTCCACCGCTCTCCTCGGGGGCCCCGTGTATGTGTGTGTGTGAGTGTGTGTGTGAGGAAGAGAGAGGAGGGGGGCAGAAAGAAAAAGAGCGAGAAACGGAGAAAGAACGGGATCTGGGCTGCAGTTTGGTTTAGATCTGAGCAGAGAAGCAGGAGCTCTACTCAGCCCCGGATCGATCGGCTTCGTAAAGCTCATTTCAGCACGCATGGACGTTTTGTTTGGATTTTAAAAAGAGAAGAAGTGCACTGACATCTCGAGAAGAGGGCAAGGATCCTGACTTTGCGCTGCATTTTCTTTGGATTAAAACGCATCGAAGTACCTCATGCTCTACGTGCCGGTGTAGAAAGTAGAACTGGGGTCGCTAAAAGTCGGGAACTGTTTGAGGCAGCGAGTTGTCGTCTTGCTTTGGAGGCTGTTGGCTTTGGATTATATTATAGAGTATATCACTATATGTTTTCATGTGTTCAGATTATTTTTTTATTTGCTTGTAAGAAAAAAAAGGCTGTAAACAGTCCATTCCACAGCGATCCAGGAGAATAAGTCACAGTTTCATAGCTTGTTTATTTACAGTATAATCGGCTGAATTCATGCCTTTTGATCGGAATGCTGCAGTGCATTTGTTGCTCGGTTTTGCTGTTGTAGATGCAACAAAATCTCCTTAATTCTAATGTTGCGGTTTTGCCACCAATGCTCGTCACTTGGCTGTGCATGCACTGCACGGCATTTCACCGTCATTAATGTTTTGCAACGACCGGAGAAGTGTCTTTAATATTAGGATATCCGTACAAGAGTAATAATAAAAAAAATCCTTATAGATTTTCAAGTTGTCGTATGTTCAGGACGAAACGCTCAGGTCTTGTGCGGCGACTGTGGAGAAGCCGTTTGATCCCAGATAAAGAAGGAGAAGATGGAATTGGCAAATCTGGTGAGGGCTGTAGGGACGATCTGTTCAGCTACAACCCAGAGAAAATTCCCAAAACGGAGTTCAGACCGATGACCCCTAGCGGGTCTCTTGTCTTGGACATAGGGGGTGTGTGCCCCGTGGAGAGCAGCGACTTGAGGGTCACATCGGACCAGGATGGGGGTGCCGCGTGTGCCCAGGAGCAGGGCAGCCCCCGCTCGCTACAGGACAGCGAATGCAGGACGGTGACGTGCTGCTTATTTAAAGACCAGGACCACTCCGAGCTTAGGGGTGCAGAGACGGCTCAGGGCACCAGGGGTCCGGGGTCGTGTCACTTCGGGCTGAGGAACCTTGGACCAGGAGAGAGCGACTCTCCGGAGGCGCAGGAGGCGATGCCACGCACGGTATTAGAGCAAGAACTGAAATCAGCCACATACGCTCTTTTAAAACGGCTCAAGGAAAAAGCGCTGGATACCTTACTAGAAGCGGTGGAGTCCAGAGGAGGGATGCCGAGCGACTGTGTTATGGTTTCACGGACAGAGCTGAGATTCGGCGGCCATGTGGCATCCCCTCAGCTGCTTGTGTGTAAACTGTACCGCTGGTCTGACCTCCAGCACTCTGCCCAGCTCAAACCGCTCTGTGAGTGTAGGAGCTTTGGGGCCCCGGACAGTCCAACAGTATGCTGCAACCCCTATCACTACAGTCGACTCTGTGGGCCAGGTAAAAGAGTCTGCCACACAAACTGCATGCATGTTGTACCACAAAGGCCTGCAATAGCTTAAATGACAACAAAGCACTAAGCATTTGGGCATCTGCACTTGTTTTGCATGAAAACGTTCCTCAAAGTTGTCTCTGTATTTTCACTTTGACACACCTTTACTGCACAATATTGCGTCTTTTCTTTAATTGCAACAATTTCATTTAACTTTCAAACATTTTCCATTTGATTTAAAGGCAGATCGTGTTAGAGTTACAAGCAGAAACCAGCATTATTTAGGGGTGGGCATTAAAGGGCCTTGGAAATTTTTCTGTCACACTGCCTTATTTGTCCTGTTGTTTGGCTTGGTTTCATACCCTGTGATAGAGAAAGGTTGGCCATTTGATTAAACAGTTAATGATTACCAAAGCCATCTTTACTGCAAGGTGAGCAATAATAATAAGTGCGAGCAAAGGGACATGCACGAAGATTTGACAAAGCATAAATGTGGGGCAGATTACTTAGATGATACCTTGGGTAATTTTATTATATTTGTGCAGAGCGTGTGTTGAAAACACGCCAGGATCTGCACAAATTTTTCAGCAGTTTATTGTGCCTGTCAGTTTTGACCCAGAATGTCAAATTTGAACAGCTCTGTTGTTGCAGAGCTCACTTCAGTGGCCTGTGACATCAAGTTTCCAATAAAGGGGAGTTTGTTTGTTTGTTCCACTGTCCATGTATACAGTACTGTGTGTACTGTGTAGTGTGTCTGAGCAAGTCGGTGCCTTCAGAGTGACTGCCAGTACCTCTGTTTTGACTTTTTGTGTATGACATGTATGTGGCTGTTTAGAGTTACTCAGAGGTACAGCCTCGCTGCTGTATGTCACTTTAAGTGGCGTGTGCTGGAGATTAAGCTTTATTTCCACAATCAATCAGCTATCTATGGCAGAACCTCCCTGACCTCTATTAAACACATTAGATTTTGGCAGTGGACGGGGTCTACGATTTGAAAAACCTTAAACGCAGGGCCACTCGACCCCGCTGACCCAGTGACAACGCCTGGTATCATGTGTAAAGATGCAAGCGTTAGTATTTCTGTCCCTTCACTGGCACAGGAGGAGGATTTTCCATAACATCCATGTTTACTAGAGCCAGCTGGCTGTGACAAGCACTTCAAAGTCACAAGTTTAACAATATCAGAATTCATATTGAGCAAATGGGGGAAACTGATGTGGATTTTGGCTCTGGTTTCCTAACACGCTGTCCAAATCAATCAGAACCAATATATGTAACCTCAAGTTTGCTGACAAACCTTACTGTTTATTGGTTTGAAAAAGATCAGTTTGATAGACAAGAGTGTGATATTTGTTCCGCCTGTGCTGTGGGATTTTTCTTCTTTCTTATTTTTTTGCCCCCACTGAAACTACCAAGATGAATTATAAGAAGAGGGAAAGAGGCACGTACCCCAAATTGGGACTAAGGCTTGTAGTAGACATAGCTCACATGCGCTCATGCGTGGCCCAATAGAGCTGGTATTTCTTTCACACTATTCACAAGGGGTGGGGGGTGGGGGGGGGCTTTGAATCAAGACCTTAATCACCGGGTTTTGACAGTGTTTGTAGACGGGAATGTAAAAAACAGGGTTTTTACAGGAATGAAACTCAGTAAAACAAACAGGTTTTAGTGTAAAAGAAGTCAGCCCTTTTGTAAAAACTAAGCTAAAAACATAACTGTAGCTCAGCCTACTTAAGATTTATCTAAAACTATAATACTGTTCAAAGTTTTACACACGGGATTTTAAGGAATAAAACTTTATAAAATGTGAAGCAGTGAGCTGAGATTGAAGTGGACAAAAAACTTTTCCCTTTTATTTCGCCAGGCATTATACTTTTCGAATGAGATCAGTTTCAAGTTGCGCTTTAAAAGCCCTTTTGTCCTGAGGAGGTCCCCTCATGCTATTTAGGTGAAGGAGTGGTGATAATATACAGTTTGCATACTACTGGCGCCAGACTGACTAGCTGTGTATCTGAGTGACTGAGTTCAGATCCTGGCAATTACTGCCGCCACTCTTAAAGGACCCACTGCTATTATGCTTTTCTCCTTCCCATTTTCCCTGTAGGCGAGGTCACTGTGTGCTCGCAAAGTTTTCTTTCCTTTGTGCTTTCCTTCTTCTTGTGCAAGTTACTTTCTTCGTTTCACCTTTTTATTGGAAAAAGAAAAAGTCAAGGCGTTGAACAGAATTAAGTTAAAAAGAGATTTACTCGTATTTATTAAAACACTAACTAAAAGTTAGGGTTAGTCTGTGGTCATATTAAAGACTGCTCAGCTTTAATAATATCTCCTCAAGTAACAGAGACAAATGAAGGGAGTGTTTCGCATTGGTTTATTAGCTTTTTAACTAGCGTTTGAAGAAAATGAATTTATTTTGTAGCGCAGACACAGAGCTGTAAGAGTCAAGGTGCAATCTGCCGTTTCCTCTGAAATGTTGTGTGTTGAAGCTTCTCTTGTGGCTTGACTTGAGCTGTGTATGTGAGCTATGTTTCTTGCTTTTACTGAAAACAAAAAGCGCAGCATGACTTCACACAGAATATAACGTCTGGATAGATCTTTGATACTAGAACATTATCTAAATACTAGATCATTATATGTGTATGCCTGTGTAAAGTATAGTCTACGCAAAACCTTACAGTTACCGGCCTCTAAACATTTTCACCAGCGTCAGAGGTTTTCACCCCCTAAAACATCTTTCTTACATCAAATTAGTGCTTAAAATACAAATGCTGTGTCGCAAATGTTAGATCTTCTGAAACCTAGCTCCACAAGTCCATATTTTCTCACGACTGACTTAACCTTATGTTTTACCTTCCTTTTTTTTCCCTTTATAAGGTTATTGACATTACTGTTTTGTGTTACAGAGTCACCCCCACCTCCTTATTCAAGGCTTTCCCCTAATGAAGAACACAAGCCACTGGGTGAGTGACAAACACAGTTGAACTCTGTTGCGCCTCAGTTCCTCATCTTCATCTGAATCCTGCTATTAGCACTTGCACTTTCTCTGTTTGGGAGTGCTGAAGAATCGTTATGACTGATGTCTAATGATTTTTGTATTAATAAAAATAATACGAATTAAAGACCATCGGAGCCTGTAAATTGGAAATAGCACGGTCAGTCGCTGTTTTAACAGGAAGAAGCACAAATAGAGTAATGCGGAGAATTGTAATGGCTGTAACAGGGCACCATGACTGGCAATTTACATGGTAGCTTTGAGATGAGACCTGTGCCAGCTTGTGGCATAATGTCAGCATATCAGCTAGAGCCAGGCAGATAGAGGTGTGGCCGGCCCATATAATTCAACCCTGCTCAGTGTGTATTTGCATGGGTTGTTTTTTTTTTATTTTTTTATTGATGATCAAGAATTGCTTCAAATTCCTTTGAATGAGTTGATTGAATTGAATGATATAATCGCATTGGCCTTATTTATTACGGTCATGTCAAAATGATTCAACCCATCTCTAATATTGCTGTTTTTGAATCACTTAACAAATCTTTAACGCCACTGAATTGGTTCAAAATGCAGTTAATCTTTTGGTAATTCAATTTTAACGCGCTCATAGTGTTTCATTAGCAGACACAAATATATCTATGTAGGTGCTTTAGCTCTCTTCCCTGCGAAGAGAAAGAATAAATTATTTCATTTTATTAAAGCAAGCAGTGGTTTAACAGAAGACTAACCTGGGGCTGTACGATGTTCGGTGTATGAAGGGCAACACATAGAAAATACAACATGGAGATGAGTCCCTCACTCAGTGCAGTGGACTTCCAAGGAATTAAAGCTTGAGTGTTTTTTAAGTGTCTTTAAGTTTAAATCTGATTTGCAGTTTTAAAT
Source organism: Mchenga conophoros (assembly GCF_057382185.1). Lineage (NCBI taxonomy): Eukaryota > Metazoa > Chordata > Actinopteri > Cichliformes > Cichlidae > Mchenga > Mchenga conophoros. The sequence continues at coordinate 13,989,649 of NC_140532.1, forward strand.
TTCATTTATAATACTGCATTCAGTGTCATAAGACCCTACGCCACGGCCTAACACAGAAATAACTATGTGTCATGGTGATGCAGGCCCCGTAGTAGTAATGCGCCATGTAAACACAGTGTATTGATTAGCACATGGTTAATAACTGTTACACAAAGTGTACTAGGCTGTAATTGTATCCAGCTCACAATACTAATGCAACAGCTAGTACTCTTCCAGTGTTTACATGTGCTGTTTCGCCATTTTCACAGCTCGGACAAACTGTGTATAAACTTGATCAGTTTTAATGTCTTCTCTCTTACCTTCATTTCAGTTAAAGTAATTGTTGTTAAATATTTATTATCTCTGAGTGGCAGAACAGTGCAGACATACCAGCACACGAGTACAAATGCAAACAATGACATCGCCCACTGTGTCTTAGACTCCACGCTGGCCTATAAATCAAGCTTTGTGCGGGATTTAAAGAAAGCGGTGGCAGCATGAAAAACAAATATTAGTGAGCTGGAAGCATTTGCACATGAGATGCAGGATAAAATTCATAAAGAGAGTTGTCAGGAGATTGTGAGACTACCTTTAATGCTTATTGGAGGGCACAAAGGCCAAAGGATAATGTTACTAATCACTGACTTTGGGGTCTGACTAATTTCGGTCCTGAGCTTTTTACTGTTAATCTCAGCGCTCTCCTCAAAATCAGTCAAATATGCTGTAATACAGAGAAACTGACTGTCTACAAATGCAGGGTTTCTGCTGTTGTATCAGCTTATTAGCTAATTATGAACAAGATTTAAAAAGAAAGACTTCTCAGAATTCTTTTTTGTATTACTAAATGAATGTTTGAGCAATGCTGTTTGCAGCTGTACTGTATGTACTACTCAGAGACTACACCACTGAGTGTCTCTGGCTGATGATAAGTAAGAATATGGATTACTTGCCTGCGTTGTTAGTAGATCAGGGGTTGATTTCTGCCTTATTCCCCACAGATCTGTCAGACTCCACATTGTCTTACACTGAAACCGAGGCAGCCAGCTCACCAAACATCACACCAGGAGAATTTTCAGGTACGTGTTTTTGTTTTACCTACAGTGGACAAATGAGCAGTTTTGACATGTTTTTTTTTTTTTACCAGTTTCCCAAATTGATTAGTAGAGTTAAAATGCATGAAGTGCCAGTGTGTAAATACTGGTGTGATGTTAAATACGGTTGCTGATTATGGGTGGTCAGAAGTTGTCTGGATGTTTGTGCATACATGGATTTAAGTTGTGATTTCAGCTATATTTCCTTCCTGACTTACTTCTTAATATATGTGTGAACTGCTGTTTGAAGTAGTGGCACATCAGCTCTCACTAGCACTTATTACTCTGATTGATTCTAACACTTTCTGTTAGATGAAGTGATCCGTGTGGTAAAGATCAATTATAAATAGATTAGGCACTTTGCTTTCTTCCCCGAACTATATTTGAAATTGGTAGTTTGAGTAATAAAGATCATCATTTAGTTGTAAACAAGAGCGTCTTTCATGCTGATGCGTTTGCCTGTGGTTGCCCATGTTTTTTGCACAGTTGTCTGCATCTGAATATATGAAGCTAAATGCATACACTTGCATTGGTAAACTGTAATATTTCCACTGTAATAAATCAGGGGAGCTTTGAGTGTGGCATCATCCTGTTTTTATGGCTTTGAAATGGTTAAATTGAGTCTAGCTGGAAAAAATGTGTCTGGAGTGTACTTTAACGACAATTCAGTGCTGTTCTCTGCACAAAATTGAGTGTGTGAGGGGGAGGTTTCATTTTGATGGTGTATTTTATTCTTTCTCATTAAGGACCATTTCAAACAGTCCAAGCTTTAAAGATAAAGGTTTCATTGTGAGCAGTGCAGCGGTTCAGTGGGGCGTGTGCATTGGCTTCAGAGCTGGCCTCCCCTCCTCTGTTTTTCTTTCAGAAATATTTGAGTGGGATCAAACTGTAATAAGATCCAAGCTTGCTCAGAAACACACACAAGCACACGTAGTTGTCCACATGCATGTGCACAGACACACATACAACCCTATCCAACCTCCAGCCTGGCTGTAAATGGGCTGCAGGGAGGGGTGGGTTCACGGAAATGGAGTTGCTCCTGTGAATGGGGCCACACCAAAGGAGGCGAGCAGAAACTGCCCTGTCCTCTGATGTGAAATGAAACTCTCCTTTCTCATGGCCCACAGTGAGCATGCCTCCCCCTTTCGTACTAGGGTTCTAGCCAGCATGCGCAGTGTCATGTGGACAGGGAGTCAGACCTCTGATTTTGGGGGCTTGCAGGGAATTGCATTTCCTGTTAAGGGGTCTGCCATGGCTCAGAGGCCAGGACACTGAGAAGTTGACATGGCTACCTGGCACTGAAGCATTCAGTCAGCGAAGGCCCCCTCCTCCCCAGCGCACAGGCTGTCACCACCTCAGCATGGCCTGGCGACACTCCCTGAGTCAACAAATGAGGGGCTTGTCAGAGCGCGCACCACAATTCCTCAGAGACTCTGGTGAGGGAGGATCTAGACATGCTAGGCTTTGGTTTCTTCCAACTGTTTTTGCAGGCCAGGCCAGATCATTCTGCAATGACTGTGATAAACTTTGCAAAATGAACTCAGGAAAGAGAATGACCAGGGCCCAGCAGAGAGTTTTTCTATACTAAGAGGTTTCAGATACAAAAGCATTTCCATGTAGAATAAACATCAGCATCTTGTCAACGATATAGAAACTCCATCGTGAATAAGCTCTATTTCATCGTAACACCACAAGCTTGAAGGCCTCCATATAAAGCCTGCATACAGTAGGTCTGATTTAACATAAAACCTGCAATGCATGTTGTCATGTTATCCTCTGTGTAACATGCTGCTGACCTGGAGATGACTTTCCTTGTGAATCCCCCGCCAGCTTAGGTAGAGAGAGTGTCTGTGTGTAACCAGAGTTGTGTGGGATCCAGACTCCACCCCTCATGCAGGAACAAGTAAACCTCTTAAAAGCAAGTCTGGGGGGCACTGGCTGGGTGGGGTGCAGTCAAATAGTCGACTAGAGTTTGCAGCCCTGGGCTACAGAAATACCCGCCGAGCATTCTTTTGCGTCACACAATGGCACAGAAACAGATCGGAACTGGTTGGTGTGGTAGATAAGCTTGTTCTGCCACTTTACAGAATATATTCAGATCAATTTGAATAGGTATACTCCTTCTACTTCAGATTATTTAGTGTTTGTAAATATTCCATTAAACCAGTACGATCTATATCGTAAAGTTCCTGTTGCAGAGTTACAGTTACAGTTCAGATACATTCACCTGATCCCTTTGGTTAGTTTGTGCAGTTGTGCACTATGCTAAAATGTTTTTCAAAAGCTTCTCCATGTGCACAATGTTGTATTCAAGGTCAGTTTTATTTATATAGCACCAAATCACAGCAACAGTTGCCTCAAGGCACTTGATATTGTAAGGTAAAGACACTACAATGATACAGAAACAGGGAAAAGCCCAACAATCGTACGAACCCCCATATGAGCAAGCACTTTGGCGACAGCGGGAAGGAAAAACTCCCTTTCATCGGGAAGAAACCACCAGCAGAACTAGGCTCAGGAAGGGGCAGCCATCTGCAACGATCGGTTGGGAGTGTGGGGAGGAAGAATGTGTGTAATATTCATACCTCCTGATCCTATATGTGCACAGACATTTGTACTGTTTGCAGGATTTATTTAAAAGTGGCGGTGATGTCAGTTCACATCATGACTGGGTCCAGCTTTTTAGTAGATAATGTAGCTTAATGCTTTGTGAGTGTGTAGTGCTGCCTCTCACATTCTGCCTGCACATGCTTCCTCACTGCCTGGGCCTCGTTGTGTGGACATCGGTACACAGCCCTTTGATGCAGATCTCATTGCTTCCTGTATGACTGTCTGAGGGGGGGTTTCTACGCATCGACTTTATTATGTCAGTCACATTGTCTCTGACATTGGGGGCTCTTTATGCTTGTCACTGCTTCATTATATTGCTGTTCTGAGCAGCCATAAATGTGAGATATTTTTGCACTGGTACTTATTTCAGTCGCCAAGGATACATTTTTTTTTATTTTGGCTGTTGGCTTTTTTTCTGAGTAATTGTGACTACATGTAGTTATAACAGCATCTGTACTATTTATGTACAAGGAGTGATGCAGAACTTTCCTTTGTTTGAGCCTGTTTTAAGACAATGGCTCCAGTCTGCCTATATTCATCAGCCACTGGAGGGGTGTCCTCAATTAAGCCACCGGGATTTATCCATGTAAGACAATTTATAAAGGGTCATGCTGCTCTGAGCCGACATCACTGGTGTGACTGGTTGGACTCTCTCAGATTATAGTGGTTAAGTGACCAGAAGACATGTGTAGTGAGAAGGGTCCTTTTTAAAAAATGATTTTTCTCTTTTCTTCCCTTTTGAGTGAAGGGAAGTAGGAGGAGGGAAGCAATGACTGAAAGTTGCTGCTGAAGGAAAGAGGGCATAAGCAAGTAGTCACGGTTCCCACACAATAATCATAGATTGCTCCTCTGTGTCTGCCAGCCTGTCTCTGGTGGAAAGACCAGTGCTGTCTAGATGTCTTGTCTGCAGACAATCGCTGTCTCAGGTCCACTCTGCTATTTCTTTCTGGTGGAACGAAGCAGTTGGTAGATAGATATCTTTTGTCTCACTGATATGAGGCAACAGATATCTATTTTGCATTCACATGTATAAGCTAAGCGCATTAAATTGTTCTTATCGGAGCTGGTTTCACGAGAAGGCGAGCGCTAAACATCAAACCAGTCACTCTGTCTGCGTCAGACAGTGGAAATGCGTGGAATAATTAGACAGTCTAATCAAGGCATGTGATGCATCTCTTGATTAGAGCAGATTAGACTGGACACATTCCTGTTGATCTGACTTCGAAGGCATGTGAGTCCCCTTGTGCTAGGATCTAATTAAACAGAAATTAAATAAATTAAAAGGCATGTCTACTGTACCAGCCCGCTCTTATCAGAGGGTGTCGGAAACTGCCATTTTGTCAAAGCCGCTGGCATCCTTTGGTGTCTGTCTTGTGACACTCTGGGCTTATGGCAATATTTAGACAAGTTTATTACTCCAATCTCATCATCGTATAAAATTCGCCAACTATGCAAAAAACCTAACCAAGTAGATTTGGTGCGTAAAGCGAGCCGGCGAGTGAAAGGAAAAAATAAAAACAAAGGGCAAACAAAGTAAAAAGAGGTAATTAACAGGACACAAACCATTTTGTCCCCACTGTTAACTTTGAATTGGCTTTTTTTTCTCTCTCTAGCCTAATTGTAACCCCTAGTGCCATCATATAGGCTTATTGTTTTTGAATATAAATAACTGTCATCTTGCATCTCTATCATTTGCACACGCTGTATATAAGACATCTGGCCTTCTCGGTGTAGCAGCAGGACCCTGACAGAGGTATGGTCTGGCATATGGTCTGCTGCATCAGCATGTTAGCGATGTCCCCCTCCCTCATCGAGGCATGAGCCCCTTCCTCCATCCTAAAGACCCCAGACTGATACAGCTCCGGCTCATCTCCCCTTGCAGCCTGGCTCATGGCCTCAGGTTTCCACCGCAGCCCAGAGCCTTCCCAGCGCCTGGCCGCCCACACTCCCTCAGGAGCCCAAATGCTCCAGGATACGGGATGTGGAAATAATGTGACTCGAGTGCTTCCACCCTGCCTCCCGAAATCAGGTTTTGCGGATTGTTTATTTGAGGGGAAGGAGGCCTCATACAAACATCCTGTTTTAAAAAGCTGCCTGGGTTTTGTAGCACTGCAGGGCGGTGAATTGCCCCTTTGACAGTGGGGAGAGACTGAGGAATGTTGAAGAGAAGGCCAGCATCTCAGGGGACATGAGGGGGCTCTCCTCACCCGTTTGTCTTGTCCAGTTTGCAGAGTCCCATTTTAGGCTTGGGGGAGGTGGAGCAGGGTTATAGCTATACATCCTGAAGGGTCTGGTGCTCTATTCTCTGTGCAGCGGTGTAGGGCCTGTACCCACAGTCCTCGTCTCAAGTATCCGTTCCTGTCCTGGGAAGCTGGCTTCCGTTTCCCCTTACGTAACACTCATACACACAGAAAAAAAGAGCCATTGATAAGAGCGATAAGGCCATTTTTCATTTTCCCTTTCTCAGCATTGTTAGACTGTGGTGTGTCAGAAATTTGCTTTCAACTTTTTCTGGCTTGAGTCATGACAGCGAGGATTCTCAGTAGAGTCCAACAGACGTTTTTGCATTTCCAGAGGGGTCATTGTGCATATGATATTATTGTTTCTCTTATGTGCAAAAGAAACTGTTTTGGCAATTGTATACTAATGTTTCTACCTTTTCGTTTACAGCTTTTTGACCTTTTTGACCTTATTTGAGGCATTTAAAGGAAGACTTCAGTTTATAGGGAAGAAATCTTCCATGTGTAGGCTTACTGTGTTCTGCAGAAGAAATAGGAGTTTGAAGTAGGGCTGCCACGATTTGTCGACTAGTCACGATTACGTCGACTATCAAAATCGTCGATGACTGATTTAATAGTCGACGTGTCGTTTGAAGCTTTGTAAGATCGCAAAAGACGCAGGAATAATAGCAGGATTTAAGAGTGTAATAACGGACTGAAACAGAAGATGGCAGCACAGCATGTACAAGGATGCCAGCTGCCGTTAAACCCCGAAGAAGAAGAAGCAGCTGTGTCCCAGAATTCATAGCGCGGCCCAGCTTAGTTTCCAACAATGGCGGTAGCTAGTTAGTTTTAATATTACTCTTATTATTCTTTCTGGGTCACAAAATAAACGTTTAACATATTTTCAGGCGAGAATGTAGCTGTGTAAACCTCAAATATCTGCTCAGTTTATCAGGACACCACATATTTTCAAAAGCGCTCCGACGTTTTCGGAGACGTCTGTTACCCACTAGCTCGATAGCTAGCCGGGGGCTAGGTCACTAGCGCCGTGAGAACACCGGACTCCCGGCAAATTGTTTTCAAACCCACCGCCGTCTTTCGCGACTCAGGTTAAATATATATGAGTCACTTAGATAAATTAAAAATGTTATTGTTTGGCTTTTTTTTAGTATTTTATTTGTTCCTGAGTAAATCGGTTTGGCTGAGATTAAAGTTATAGTTTTTACACAGCTGAATAAACGTCAAGCAGACAGCTGATTATCAGAAGTGTGAGATGCTGGAGAATTTACTCCGGTGTCCTGTTATATTTTAGATAGCAAGGAGTTTATTAAACTTTACCGAAACAATCTGCAAATTTTATTAAAATTGAATAAACTATCATCTTGTCTTTATTTTTAGTTAGCACAGACCTTAAACACTTAAAGCTGTAAGCTAATGATAGTTATATAAGAGCAGATGCTGCTGGTGCAATAAGCTGTAGTTTTACGTCCAGTGGATGATGATTCAACATTATGCACTCCACACTGTATATAAATGCCACTTGTTTTGCACATATTCAACTCTGTATATTTTATATATTTTATTATTATTATTATTATTATTTTATTTTATTTTTTTACTATTTAATTTGTAAAAATTAAATAGTAACACACACACACACACACACGTAGGAAAATATTTAGTATACACATCCAGAAATGCATACACTATTATATATTGTACATATATTTATTAGTTTCAGGTTGGCCATTCTTGTATTTTGCTCGTTTGTGTTGTTGTGTTTGCACATCTCTGTTGCTTGTGGGGCTCGCACACAAGAATTTCACTCGCATGTGCTGTGCCAGTGTGCCTGCACATGTGATGTGACAATAAAAAGTGATTTGATTTGATTTGATCTGATTAGTCGACTAATCGCATAAATAATCGGTGACTAGTCGACTATCAAAATAATCGTTTGTGGCAGCCCTAGTTTGAAGTAAGCACCTTTTTATTTTCTTCAGTTATCGCAGCAATTCAGAAATTAGTTTACTCTTTGTTGAGCTTTTGTTCAAATACTCATTTGTTTTGAGAGCTGATTTTCAGTTAGTATTACCCAGAGGTGGGACCAAGTCATTGTTTTGCAAGTCTCAAGTAAGTCTCAAGTCTTTATCCTCAAGTCTCAAGTCAAGTCTAAAGTAATGTCAGGCAAGTCAGAGTCGAGTCTCAAGTCACTGGTGTAAAAGTCCGAGTCAAGTCACAAGTCTGAAATTTTGAATTTCAAGTCCTTTCGAGTCTTTTAAAAAAAAACAAAAAAAATAATGTTGCAGTTATGCTAAATGTAAATATTAGACCATGTAATTTTTAAATCTGTGTTTTTCTCAACACATGATAAAATTGTGAACTTAGAAAATATACACAAATTGTGAAATTGCACCTCTATAAAATGCAGGTCAATTAAACCTAGCTCCAAGAATAATTTTCACCGACAGTTCTGAGATAAGCTGCATGTTATTCTTGGATGTGGTTGTAGGACCGGCTTTAAAATCGCATGACAAAAATATCATACATAAATAAATGATTTTTTTTTTTAAATATCATTTTTAAAAAAAAAACTGCATCACCAACGTAGCCTGGAAAACATTTGCTAGTTAGATGAAGTCAGCTATCTCATCATAGCATATTTATATGCATATTTATAATCATACGGTTCTTGGAGTGAGTGCATACACTCATGAAGTTTAGTAACTTCAGGTCACTGCAACAAGCCCAGGTACAGTTTACCGACGGATGGGTACAGGACCTTGAAATGCACCGTGTAGAAAGTAAAGACCATCGTACGTATCATAAGTTTACCAGTCTCACAAATCGTCGTCATAAATACACATTCGTTAACAGTTTATTAATAGGACCTTTGAGCTCAATGGTAATTAATTAGCAGTGGAAATAATTTCTGGTAGCATCACAGAAATGTAGCAGTGACAATAATGCTGTATGCTGTAATCGTACTGGACAATTAGTGATACAAAACAACTGTTTTATCCTGTGAATAAAAGTATATGTTTTTGTCAATGTACCATAATAACAGAAGCGAAACGCAATATTGTGTCAGGACAATTCACTATTTATGCACAATAAACAAAGAAGCGACAATTTCTGTTCAGACTTGCTTGTAACCTATATCACCAATTATGTTAAGAAAAATGACGCATTAACTACAACAGCAGACTGACCTTCGTGTAAATGCTTGGAGCAGACTAACCTGTGAGCTGGAGTGTTATGGGACGTTATATTTGATCTTTGAATGGCTGCAATCCAGGCCACCCGTCGCGTCTTTGTTACTTCGGAAACATGGCTCGAACAATTTCTCTTCAACGACGTAATCCGATAACAACCGATCTCTTTACCCGTCAGCTTCCCGTGGCTGTCATGCGACCGGCTATTGCAGTTAATAATACAACGGCTTCTTGACATTTTTGTGTTTCTTTTTATCGCTGTGTAACTGATTTTAATTGAAAGTCTGCGTGCGCTAGTACCGCTTGCCACGAGTTCCCAGAATCCTTTGCGGTTCTACCCGTGAATGTGTCATACTGTGTATGGTTGTGTGTGTGTGACAAATAAAATTTGAATTTGAATGACGTCACATTTTCAATCTCTATATAATATGCATGTTAAATTTTATATTTGGGGTAAAATATCAAGTCTTTTCAAGTAAACCGGTTCAAGTCCAATTCAAGTCCCAGGTCATTGGTGTAAAAGTCCAAGTCAAGTCACAAGTCTTAGAACATTTTTTCAAGTCAAGTCTAAAGTCATAAAATTAATGACTCGAGTCTGACTCGAGTCCAAGTCATGTGACTCGAGTCCACACCTCTGGTATTACCAACACAGGCCCTAGATGCGGTGAGGTAATGTGACCTCTACGTGCAAAGTGAAAGCCCTGCTAATCTAAAGCAGTCCTTGGAGAGGCCTGAAACCCCTTACATGTCAACAGAAACTAGCCTGCTGAGCTTAGTATTTAACTGTCTCGGTTTGGCAAGCCAGTATGGTGCCATTGCTGCTGGGTGTTTGATTAACTTAACTAAAGGACTCCCAGATAAATCTATATCCTCGTACCTGACCGAGCCTCTAGGCTCACAGTGCTGTACTTGTCATTTGATTTACAGAGTGGACTGTGTTTCTTTTTAGGCCTTACCACACAGAAAGTACAGTCAGTAGAAATAACAGGAGGTTTGCTCGGTGTGCTATAATTTTCTTTTTTGCCCCATATTCTACCTTAGCAAATAAAGTGAGTGAGCTAATCTTGACATGTGCACAGGGAGGCCATCCTCACTCCCTTCACACTGCAGCGCAGCACCACTCTCCACCAATAGGGCCATTCATTCAGCTCGGGGCAAAGGGTTAGAGCAACAAATAAAGAGTGTGCAATGCCATTAAAAATGTATGGAATGCCCAACTGTTAGTTTAGCATTTTAGTGTGCCTCCCCTCAAAGCTGAGAGGGGGAACAATACTTCCATTCGAGCTGGGCTCCGTAAATGAGCTAGTCTTGCGTCCACAACTGGCATAGAGTAGCGAAGGAGGTGCCAGTTGTGGATGCTGTTTTTATTTTCTGACCATTTCACCCACAATTATAAATCCAGACACAGGCCAAGGCCGGCTATGATTTAGGCCAGCCTGTGGCCTGATTGCAAGCAAAAATAGATTTAACCCCCCCCAGTCCTCCCCAGAGGAGCATTGACAGTTGTGCCTAAACCTATAGCCGTCAGTATTTTTAAAACTCAGAATAGCCAGCACATTCTTTGAGCTTTGAGAATGCTCTGTGGATTAACTGTAGGGGCCCATGTCAGTTGACATCTCTACACGAGACTCTTGCTGCTGGAGGGAAAAGATAGCTTATTGTGTATTGCTAAACAGTAAACTCCTAGTGCTTCAAGGAACTGGTTAATTTTCTCTCTGCATGTAAACTGAGATAGAGCGCTTGGATTTTTTCTTTTATTTGGCCTCTTTCCTTATCTTGAACATGGTCTACTGGAGTCTACTGGAGCTATATCTTCATTCCATTACCTTGTCTTAACATACGGCCAAGTATGATAGACATAATTTGGAGCCTTTCATCTTGTTCCTGAAAACTGATGCCGTTTTATATCTGACAAGAAAACCTTTATTGTTGAGTACAACTTGACAAAGTAGATTGTATTGTGAGATCAAGTTTTGCAAGTAGTAGTTGTTACAAGTTGTAAACAGGCTTATGTGAAAACTCTCATTTATTATGTTCCCCGGGGAAAACTGTATTTACTTTTGTCGTGTGTTTAACTTATCTTTTATTTGTGTGCATTTCTAAAGCCTTGGCGGTGTGGCTCAGTACGTGCAGTCAGCCTGTCGCATTTCAGGGTACGGTTTAGATTAGAAGTCTGGCTGTAGCTTCCCCCTCTTCCCCTCTCTGTGACTGCCAACACATAATTTACTTAATGAAATCCTGCCATTCCCTTTAGTTTCAAGATTTTTTGCAGATGTTGACAGGGAAGGACTTTGTGAATTATTGGAAATGTTCACTCCTGCATTTTTAATGAATGTCTTGCTTGTTGTGAACGGGCTGACTTATCGGCGATGAGGTCGGGTGGGGGTGGGGGGGGCAGTTGTCTTTGTTTTGGGAGCCGGTGTCTGGATGCCCGCGGTGGAGCAGTGTGGGTTACACCCAAGCAAGTGTTGTGATTGAAACAGAAACTCTGGTGCCACATTATCCTGACAGAACACATTCTCCTCACAGACTCTGATCCACTGGGTCAATCAATAGAAAACCATTGTTTGAACGGCAAGCGTGTCCATCATAGCTGCTCCACCTCCCGGCCCGGTGGAAACCAAATACCTACCTTTCGACTTAAATTAGTCAGACTAACATAACTCGAAATAATAGAGCTCCTTGTTACTGCTCATTTGAAACCAGGCCTTCATCATAGCTTGATTCCATAGCCTAGCTAAAGTCGCTTTTCTCCTTCCGATATGGAATCTCGGTTTTCCCAGAAGAAAGTTTGTGCACGTTTCAAGCCACGCACCCGAAACTTTTTGACTTCACACGTGATGTCACTGCTGAGGATTAACCAAATGAAAGTCACCTTCTCACTGCTCCTCACCCCCCTCACTCCTAACCAGAGTAGCAAGTTAGGAGGCACAACGAGGGGGGGGGGGGGGTTCAGGAATGTGCAGGGTCTTCTCCACTCAGTCGCTCCAGCCTACTTGGCTCGAACCTCCCTCGCACACTAGCAAACAAACACATTCACACTTGTGCACACACAAACAAGACACACACGCAAAAAGATAGGTTGTATGGGGAGGTGAAAGAGCGCAGCCACCCAGCAGGATGTTGGCTGAGCGCTTTGCTTTCGATGCTCACTCGGACTCGGCTGGCCTTTGAGGCTGCCTGTAGATATGACATATTCGCAAATATCCCCCACAGTTTTTACAGAGCTTTTACGAACCCTGAAAGGCTCTTGAAGCCCTCACTTGGATCACCACCATCGCTTGTGCTCTATGTCTCTGACACATTGCAGAGCTTTGGAGGAAACTTGGAGGAAATGAGCAGCACATTTTCTTCCCTTGAAAAAAAAAATGGAGCCTTTTTCTCTCAAACCAGCAGCCTCACTGACGCGCCCAGATGGCTCCTTCGTATTAGCCTCCTTAGCTTCCTACACCCACTGTTGTTTATTGATTTAATTTATGGATTCTGTTAGTTATCTGCTATCAAGGGTGCAGCACTTTTCCTCCCTCGTGGGGTCATCCCAAAACAGAAACAGAGGGAAAGTGAGGAGGAAGCGGATGACAATGTAAAGCATTCCCGTTGTGACCAGAAAGGTTTGGTGATTGGATTCAGTTTCCTGGGCTCCCACAGCATGTGTGTGTGTGTGTGTGTGTGTGTGTGTCCCCAGCATATATATCGCTGTGTCTATATCACTTGTTCTCTCTCAGCAGAGAAAGGCCAGACCTCAGGGAGAAAAATCCATAGACATGTAGGAGCAGCTCCAGTTAGCATATCTGTCTGATAAAGCCGACTTTGATGGCAGTGATAGCCCAGACGCCAGCCTAAATGTGGCCTGCTCCGGGGTTATAGTCAGCCTGTGGAAGCTATTGCCCACAGAATTAAAGCCATGAATTTGCTGTTTAGTTATAAAAGAAATCAGACAAATGTGTGGGGTGATGGGGCAGGAAAGCACAATAAGAAAGAATTGTAAATTTTCACACATGCACACACAGTCCTCAGTGCTTGCTTTCCACCACAAGTCTAGAGTCTATCAGTTCACCACTAGAGTCTAATAGCTGGAGGGGAATCTAATCCTTGGAACAGAATGAGAGCTTGCTCCTCTCCTCCCTTCAACTGTGCTGCATAAAAAGTCTGGCAACAGTGTTTTTCTTTTCCTGTTCAGCAAAGTTGCAGAGGAATGAGTGCATCTCTGCTAGCCGCTCCGGATTAGGACAGATAAAGTATAATGGGGGTGGCCCTGGAGCTTGGTGGGGAGATGTTAGCGCGGAGGGGAAGCTGTTGTTTGTCTGCCTGTCCCTGACACTCGGCCTCCCATTCATCTCACTCCAAGGCTGCGGAGCAGTGTTTACCCCAGGGCAGCTCTTTTCTGCTGCTCCCTCTGCCCTTTTTTTTTCTCCCTTCCCTTTTCATGCTGTCTTTAAAAGCATTACTGGATGATCATCAAGGATTGCCATTGAAACTTTCAAGCCCTCATTTTTGTGTACTTAACAGTAATTATCCAGACTCGCCCTGGAGTGCAGGGAACTCGTAGCAAGCAGGGTGATCTGCTCGCCCCCTGTTTTTTTTCCAGATGTAAATCTGTGGAAGAGGCTTGGGCAAATTATGTTTAACACAGGTGTACTTAAGGGCTTTTTCAATGGCATGTTTGTCTTCTGTTATAACATAATAAATATGTCATCCATGTTTGCTGTGTTTGCTTATCACCATCATAGTCACCTGCATTGTTACAACCACAGCGGCAGGTTTGGTTGCCTTTTAGCACATTTTGCTAATACTTTTGTATTTTTTCAGTTTGACTACTTCTCCCATTCTTTTCTCCATCACAAAGAAATAAAAACACATTTTGCTTGGACAACATGTAGCTGACACTTCACTTCTTTTTGCGTTCAAATGAGCATGCGTAACTTTTAGCCTCCTAACTTCAAAAGAACTGATATAAGTCCGTGTTTATTGACAGATCTGATGCCCTGCATTTGACACTCGGAATTTGTCCAATCGGAGAGGCCACAGGGAAACAGAAAAATCAACATTTTCCTCATCGTCTCCATGGAGATCACATCTTGTTATGGAAATCAAACACACTGAATTTTGGCTGTGGGAGTAGCAGTTCTTAGATAGTGCTGTTTACTGTGTGTCACTGTACCTCTAAGTGAAGTATATGTGGATACAGGTGTCCTCAGCTACACTTAATTCCCTAAAATGTGATAGTTGGTTTGCTACATTTCAAATCTGTTTGCCTAAAGGAAAACCAAACACAGCCTGTTCTTATCATATTTCTACAACACCAGACTAGATGCTTTATTCCACATACTGTGTTTCCTGTTGGCCATGGAAACGTTTAGAGATCAAATACCACAGATTTATGGATCTCTACTTTTTTTTTGATGTGAGCCTGGTTATGTAAGACTTTAAAATTGATCAGCTCCATCATATGCTTAGCTCATTGCCTCTGGCTGCAGGAACAGGAAGTGTGGCGTCCATGCTGTTTCGGCATCTATTGACTCTGAGACTGACACTAAGAGGAGAGGCTTTTGAGAATAAAATAACAATAATAACATGAGCTACTATTCTAATGGGTAAACGGAGCTGTTAAAAGGTGGCAGGGTTAAATGGATGCAGAGCACTTGTAATTGCTCCCAGCCATCATGGCTCCACCCAGAGCAGAACCTCATGCAGGCCAACATGGAGCCTGAGAGAGTTGGGTGTCCATGCTGTGGCTAAAGGGGAGGGAGGCACAACCATTCATTTCACCTCCACTGAACTGCCTCTCTGATGTCTGAATTTTTAAGGTTTGGTCTGAGTCTTGGTCTGGCATGTATCTACATAATTTTATGACCAGATACTACTAATTAAATCCTCCTTCTTACTCTTATATCAGTTTTGTAGAAAAACATTTGCAGAACATCCAAACATGTAAATCTGAAAATGCCATCTTGACATTGTAGCATGTTTTGAGGAAAATGGAGCTTTGTAAAAATGTCATGACACTCAATAAATCGCACGGGTGTGATAGAACAGGCTAGTAGTGTTTCTGCACAAGAAAAGCACCGTAAAATTTAATCAGGTTATGGCAGACGTGCTCGTTTATCCGTAACAAGCAAATTTAGGACAAAAACATAAGCATGTATGCTGTTTTTTCTCCCCTAGTCCAAACAGGCACGTGTGCAAAAGCACACGTAGACACAACAGAGCAACAGGAAAAAGCACAGCTCTTTCTGTGCTTGCTGTCTTCCGTCAGGCTCAAGCTTAGCATTAAATACATTTTTAACCTTTGTCCTGCTTATTCCTCTTCCTGGTCCTCATAGTCCAACTGACTATCTTTGCACCACGCTATGTGCGAAAACTAGATATCATTGACCAGATTGTTTTTGCTTTGTTCTTTCCATCCAAAGAGAAGGAGACAGTAGCCATTTGGTCTTTCGTGTTTCTGTGCACAGTTTCAAAGTGAGTTTACCTTGATGTCTGGGTTCCATTTGATTTGAGACAATGGACGGCCGTAAACTAGTTGGAGCTGAGTTCTTTGTGTGGCCGAGCGGTGCTGCAGTAAAAGTTGAGCTCAGAGTGGAGGAGCTGGAGTGTGGAATTTACTAATGGCACATGCATGTTGGGGCCCCTGAAGAGAGGGGGTCATTTAAGCCATCAGTGTGTGCGCAAACACACAGAGAGCCTGTCTGCAGCTTCCCCCCACCTCCACACTTCCCCACTCACTCGCTCTTTTCTTCCCCCTCCATAACACAGAGAGCCTCGAACCAGCAGGCGTTTTCTCTGTGCAAGTCTGGTCAACGTTTTTGCTAATCTTTGTATAAACTTTACTAGTATGGGTCACTCAGCAGAAAGATTTAGTTGGGTGGGAGGTGAACAAGGCATTTTGTTGCGGTGTGGATCTGTGATGCTCCACCTTAAAGGCGTTTGTTAATGGGGCGGGCGGTCATTAAGCCCTGAGAGCAGAGAGACTGAAAGGAATGGGGCCACAGGCCCAGGCTTTAAATCCTCTGTGCCAATAGACTCTCTGAAGCAAAATAATGGCATCACTCTGTGTGTGAGTTAATGGGAGCTGATAGCATGAAGGCTGGGGGGTCAGCGGGTCACGGGCTTGTGCTAAGTTGTCAGGGAGCTGAATGCCGTCCCTGGGCCCACAGCAGGGGAAGAGCTGGCTGGAGGGGGAGGGGGACCCCCTGCCTGGCCCTCTACCGTCACCCCCACTCTTGTGGAATGTGAGGAAGACGAGGGAAGAGGAGAAAGAGGCTCCTTAAAACCACGGTTATGGTTGACACATTGGTCATTGCTTGCACGTACTGTGACGTCAGGACAGATGTAAAAATGTTCATACATGTGCTTGAGGCGCACTTGGCTCGCTGCAATCTTGTCCTACACTTCAGACGCACTGCTGCTTTATGAAAATAGAAATGAGTATGTCAACACTGATCAGAGAGGTTAGCTTTCTGCAGAAAGTCTTATCTTCTCCAGCTGTTGCAGCAGTCTAAAACCACATTGATTATGTTGCATGACAACTATGATGTCACCCTGTCATTGTTTTAACTGCAGCTTGAAGTGCACCAGACTTGATTCAGTCTAGATTTTTTTCCCCGAGTCTCATCTTTTTCAAGCTGTTGCAGCATCTTGTTCTCTGTAATCTGGAAATCTCTAAACTCCTCGACTGATATATCATTGAAATGGAAGTAAAGCACAGTTGGGTGTTCAACCCAGCCACGTCCGCCAGGTTACAAAAATCGCGTGGGCAGGACAAGCCAAAACAGCACCAAAGACCAGCATCTGCGCTGTTGTTTGTGAGGGCGACAACTGCAACCATAAACCAGGTGTTACTCTCTGCCGTCACATAACGGCTGTATATATGTAGTGAGGGACCTGCACACAGATTCATGCCTCAAGCTCAGCCACAGCTCGTGACAAAAATGCTTACAACAAAAATAAAGTTATAATCAGAATGAAACCAAAGTGCATGGCACTAATAACGTCACCTTTGACTCGTTTTAGCTATGACAAAGAGAACAGTAAGTCTCCAGGATGTGAAAAACTGGAACTGTTTGTCTTCCATTCTTTTTCTTTCTCATCCATCGAGCCCTGTCCTCTCCTTGTACCACAGATTTTATGAGTAATATAAATGTAAGACAGCGTTGAGCAGCTTCTGAAAGTAGTCAGCAGTGTGTGTGTGTGTGTGTGAGTGAGTATGTGTGTTTCTCTTCGGTATGGTGAAGATCGAAGTCTACCTTGGGAGCAGTAATTCACTTTGGAGTGCTGAGGTCTGTCACTGAAAAGATTTCACAGACTGCAGCCATGAAAACTGAATTAAGAAGCTGATTTAGTGGACGGAGATGTTTAGTCTTAAGATGCCAGGTTTGCTTCCATTGCTAAAAAGAAATTTTCAAAAGTTATTAAAATGTGCAAAACATTTTTTCTACGTTATAACCGTGTCCTCTATTCCACTCTCTAGATTTTATAGTTTTAAGGCGTTCAGAGGGGAACACTTGAGTGTAATCTGGATTTCATTTAAGTAAACAGAATTTGTTTTGGAAGTTCATGTGTGACCAGCAGCTCTGTAGTGTGGTCAGTGTTTAATCCCTACAGTGCCCTCTTGAGGTAGAGGGTGGAAGTGCAGGTCTTTGGCTGCACTGACCTCGCTACACCCTCCACCCCCAGGATATGTATAGTTGCGGTGGTGTGTGTGTGTTTGTGTGTATGTGTGTGTGACAGAAGTCCAAGCAGCGGTATTTATACAAGGCTTAAATTTCAATACAGTGCCTGCTTCAGTATTTATAGTGTGGCCATCTGCTCTGAACAATAAAAAGGGATAGTTAATCCCTTAAAACTCAACCCATCCTTTTTATTAGCCCTGTTTACATTTGTTTATGTTTTTTGTAATGGACATTTCTCTGTCTCTTCTAGATGCCAGTATGTCACCTGATGCCCCTAAGCAGAGCCACTGGTGTAATGTGGCATACTGGGAGCACCGGACACGTGTGGGTCGCCTCTACACAGTGTATGAGCACTCCGTCAGCATCTTCTATGATCTACCTCAGGGCACCGGCTTCTGCCTGGGCCAGCTCAACCTGGAACATCGCAGCAGCACTGTTCAGCGTACAAGAGGCAAAATTGGCTACGGCATACTCCTCAGCAAAGAGCCTGATGGCGTTTGGGCGTATAACCGCAGCGAGCACCCTATATTTGTCAACTCCCCAACTCTGGATGTGCCCAACAGCAGAACTCTGGTGGTGCGGAAGGTGATGCCAGGCTACTCCATCAAGGTGTTTGACTATGAGCGCTCGTTCCTTCTGAGGCACACGACAGAGGCTGACCTCCTGGATGGACCCTATGACCCTAACAGTGTGCGCATCAGCTTTGCTAAGGGCTGGGGCCCCTGCTACTCAAGACAGTTCATCACCTCCTGCCCCTGCTGGCTGGAGATCCTCCTCAACAACCACAGATAACACAGATGGACCCCACAAACTATCCCAAATATCATCTACCTAGATTTAATATAAAGTTTTATATATTATATGAAATATATATTATACTTGTAAATACGGAGTCATTTTTACAATGTAACTATTTATGTATGGTGCAATGTGTATATGGACAAGTGGAAAAAAACGGAAAATGCACTTTGGCATATATATATATATATATATATATATATATATATATATATATATATATATATATATATATATATATATATATATATATATATATATATATATATATATATGTATACATATATATATAAAAGAATCTTTCAATACCAACTTGAGAAATTATACAGCAAAATTAGGATCAGCAGCCTGGATTTGGTGTATAGTTTTCATATACTATTAATATCCAGACAAAAAGCTAACACCATTCACACATTGATAATAAAGTATTCGCATAATAATTCTCTGTGCTTGGTCTGTTAGATCTTTATAATCACTAATTCTCTATAATGTATTTTTTACTGTATCCTAAAGAGGACCTATCCGGGCACACACAGACACACACATATATTTATATATATATATAATACATACATATATAGTTAAACTGGTTGATACGCATATTAAGCATGGCTTATATTTCAAAAAAAGACACCAGCATGTGCACAAGCTTGTTTCAGAGAGAGGAAGCAAGGGGATGGACCAAAGACGAATATAAGGAAAAGTTATTTTTATGAACTGTGAATCAAGCAAAGCTACTCTAGCAGAGTTCAAGACTGAAACTGGAGCTGGGAATGGGAATAATAGGTCCTCTTTAAAAAGCACACTGATACCAATACCACTTGAGATTTCTCAGTCTTATTTTTTTAGAAAATAGAAATCATAATAAAGTAATGGATAATATTATATGTTATACCAAGATGTAGTGTAAGGTTTTGTTTGGCTTTAGCCTTATGGGCCGAAGGCTGAGAAACACATTTCGCAGTCAGTCTGGGAGCACTTAATATAAAAGAAGAAACATCTCTGCTGTGCTCAGCTTTTAGAAGCAGAAAATAAGCTGTCAATTCACTGTTTATTCTGACTGTGGGTTATTTAAATATCTCAGCAGATAAATGATGTTTATATTTCAGTAGCGTCTCCAGTACCACGTACATCACTGGATTTTTAGACAAGCCAGCTCAAGTGAACCAGATGTCCTTGAGGTCCTAAGGAGCCCCGGTAATGGGAACTGGGAGGAGATGGTTTCATAGAGGACAGTGTAGGAGGAAATCAGGAAACTGCTCGGTAGCAGCTAGGTCGTCCTTTCAGAGGTGTTTCTACTGCAGCACATCATCGTTGGCTGATGGTCTCACATCTCCGCAGCCAGCTTGTCTCACAATGGCCGTTGTTATAAGTGACCAGGGATGGAGCACGCTGAAAACCACCACAGTGATACTGGAATGTATGCAGAGAAACCAAGAAGTTTTACAAGCCTGCTGGAATCTTAAAAACTGCAGCCAAGCTGGATGTGGTTTAGCTGGCTTCCTTCATAATTGCTGGTATTGGGTTGTCAGGTTGGCGGTGATGGTAGCGAGGGGGGTGGGGGGGCTGCAGAGGTCTCTGCCAGCATTCAGCAATAGAGACATTCACTGACACCGATTCTGGTTTAATGAGCACTGAAATGTGCAGTTACAAGGATATGTGTGTTTTCCAGACCTCCGAATTTTTGAAGTTTGTGAACAACATGCTTTAAACAGTGACAACCAGAGAAGATGATATTTTTTACGAAGGGTTATCATTTTTTTTCTTAAAAATACTTGTGCAGTGTACGTGTGCAGCATCTCTGTCCTTCACACTCCTCCATAAAGGCTCAGACAGCCTCCTCCAGGATTGCTGTCTGTCTGGAGCCAAGACTGTGTAGAGTTCAAACAGCGGAGAGGAGTGGCTCCACTCCGCCTCTGTCTCTGCCTCTTCCCTACAACTGGGGGCCATTATCCCGCTCCTTTGTGTCTCTGTTATGGGAAAAGGGCCCACATCACCACTGGAGAGGAACTGGCAGACAATTATATGGGGTGGCGAGGAGCTAAGACTCATAGTGAGCAGATTACACAAGCCGCCACAGAGCGTATGAGAGGGGGCCTAATTAGACAGGGCTGGGGAGAGGCCAAGCGACAATACACATCTACTGTGACTGCATCTCTGGGAAGGCGCCTGCTCTACTCTACTCCAGAGCTTGAATAGTTGTGGCAGGAGGACTGTAACTCTGGGCAAGATGGAGGAGAGAACGGGAAAAGCCATGTAAGCAGCTTTGTGTGCTCTATGGGCTCAGGAATGGTATTGATTAGCAGGCCGCGGCCCTCAATCGCTCTGCCCCCCCCCCCCAAAAAAAAGGGCATCCATTTTGTTCCACTGGTTATGATACACTGAGCCATAGTTGCAGCTCTGCATTGATTATAAACGGCTGTTCGAACGAAGGCAACCTGGTAGCTACCTTTCACGTCAGCCCAAAGGCAAAACCGTGTATTCGATATAGAAGTGCTACATATGTGTGCATTCGTGTTTCTGCACAAGCTGCTTTTTAAAGCCCTGAATTTTGAAACCCTGTTATTATGGCTTCTATGCTGCCAAAGCCTCAGTACATTCCTTGAACTGTAGATTTTTGACTCCTAAGGTTGCTTTCTCCCTGTTCGCAAAAGGAATTGCAATCGACTCACTAAAGTTTTGAAGCTCACCTTCCAAAAACTGAGAAAACTGAGTCGGAGTTAAAGAGGATTAATCTCTAGCTGTTCTCAAAATAGATTAGAGACTTAGAAAAGACATAAAAGTCAGTTTTAAGAAGTTAGGTCATTTGAACCAGGAAGAGCTAAAGCAGCTTGCTACTAGTGATGACCCTGTTCAGCACATCTGGCCCCAGTAAAAAGCTCAGTGAGGTAATAGCACCTTTTGAAACAAAGAGAGATTACACAGAGTGCCTGAAACACTTCCTGCTCTCTGTCTCTCATGAACGGCGGCCCACGGAAAGCCTTCTCACCTTGGCTGAGGGTGTTAATTACGGCTCCTCGCAGCTGCCATGCTCGCCACTTCCTGGGCGTGCTGATACATGCAAGCGCACAGGGGATCCACGCTCTCAGAGGGGATTATGGGCTAGCACGCAGAGCAAGATGCAAAAGGAAGTATTTTTTATTCTTTTGGTACCTTTCCACCTGAATTTATCTGCACTATCTGGCTGATGCTTGCATTCCTGCCCCACCACCATCACAAGAATATTTTTTTTAATACTTCCTATATGCTCTGTTGTTAAATCTCACATCCAGAGTGGCATTTATGGTTTGCATCCCCTGAATGACAAACCATGATTCTGCTACTGTGCTGCGGGCCCCTAGCTGAGCCTGGAATAGACCATTGAGTAAGCATTTAGGCGGGGTTTTTTTCAGAAGCCAAAGGCAGCTTGGTCCTGATGCTATTCTGCTGAACCCACCCTCCCTTCAGTAATTACAGGGTGCACAGGGGCCTCTCTGACGTACGAAAAAGGATTTATTTTAGTGAGTTTCCACAGAGGTTAAAAGAATGCCACAGTGTGAGCGCACACACACACGGACATGCACATGAACACACACAACCCTGGACTCAATATCGACAGCATTTATTAACCGCCTGTCCTACTCAGATCATAAAAGCTATGGCCCTCATTGTGGCATTTAGGTATATTAAATATGTTTTTAAGATATATTTTAATGTTTTAAGCAGGAATTAGTATGTTTAACACCTAAGCATATAACTTCATGATATCTGCAAATCCTTTTGTCACTTGTTTGAATTCAAACTGAATGATGTCACACTGGATCTTTACTGCAACACAGTCAACCTGAGTGGATACAGGCGCTTCTTTCTTACTTGCGCTCAGCTGTGACACTGCTGGGCTTTCTCCACTGCAAACTGCTATTTCTTTCCCCCTTTAAATCAGAAATCCTCTTTCATTTAACCCCCCCTAACACTACAGAAACTACAGGGTTTACCTTCTTTAATATTTCACTTTTCTTCAAACGTTTTGTCTCTGTCTGTACAGGAAGTTTCACTGATGAACAGAGAAAAAAATGTTTGCTGTGTTTTGTGTGACATAATGTCAGAAACCTCTGTAATTTAGGCAATAACAGCCTTTAATAGAGTTACTTTATGGGCTATAATCAAATCTCTCCAGACCCCTCTACCTAAATTGTGAGGCAATAACACATGAGTGCGCTGGGGCAGTGCTGAGATACATATTTTTATGCCTGCATGGTTGTGGTTGTGCCTGCCTGTGGGCTTTTTTTGGAAATGTGACTCTTTGAGAGAAGCAGTCACAAAGCACTTTGCACTTTTTTTCTAAGAATTGCAAAATATATTCACTTAACTCTGAGTCTCACTTGTTTGGAGGAGTAATCCTATATATTACAGTATGTCATGCTCATTGATCTCACCAAGAGCTCAACAACTTTTTCCATAGGCCCACTTTGTCCTTTTAGAAGTCTGACTGAGGGCTGTTTTTTTTTTCCAAGGGGCTGTAAAAGAGAAGATCTAGGAACGCAGCCCCCCCCCCCCCCCCCTTTTTTTTTTTTCTTTCTCCAGGCCTCCTAATATGTTCCATATTGTGAGTTTAAATGGGGTGGACTCAGGAAATGCAGTCACACTGCTTTACCTTCCAAGCTTCCAGTCTGAGGTTTGGCCTGCAGTGGTGGTGGTTGTGTAGACCAGGGCTGATTGGGTGGCTGGAGCTGCCGAAGTGGTTAGGCTCAGCCATGTGGGCTTTCTTCCTCCTCTCCTCAGGAGCCAAGGTCCACGTTGCTGATTCTGTTTTGTTATGTTGCTCTGTCTGCAGAGAAACCCCACTTCATGTACACACTGAACACTAATGACTAACACTTGCGTTCTGTTTACCAACTGCAACTTTCTCCAAGCTTAATCATCGTAGTTTATCGTGCAGAAATGCTCTAAGGAATCGTTTTGAGGCGTGAGAGTTAGCTATAAAAAAAGGCTGATATCACCGCAAGGTAAAGCTACAGTCAGCAGCTGTTTAGCTAAGCATAGGTTGAAAGTTGGAAACAAGAAAAACAACTGGTTTGGATATCTCTCCTACAAACTGTAAGGTAATGATGGAAGTAACCCTGGATCTGAAAAGTAAAACCCCTGTGGAAGGACCTTAATAGACCAGCAACTTTGTGCTTTGTCTACATGCTGCAGATGTATACCAACACCAGAGACCAGTGTCAAAAATATGTGGAACAACTGGTCTGTGGGCTTCTTTTGTTTGGGTGTTTGCTGTTGTTGGTCCCTTAACTTATAATGAATTTAGGTTACCTTAGAAATTGGATGCCATTGATTGGATTTCAAGTCAGAAAAGCAAGGAAAACAGGATAATAGTGAAGTGAAACGGAGTGTTAACAGTGTTCTGTCGGCGCTTTCCTGCAGCTTACTTCCACTGTCACTCCTTTTCCCGTTTAAGCCCACTTTTCCACCAATTAGCATTCTAACGACACATCACCATCAGGCTGTTGGACTTTGGAGGGCTTCGCACAAGGACATTTTCTTAGGTTGCTTACCACAGATCCTTCACTCTGCATAGACGCAAATGTACTAGCATGAGTTTCACTTTAAACCGACTATCTCTCTAATGAGTAGCAGGTGACGACTCATCTGGTTGCTAAAAAGCATTGTCCTGGAATGTTTTTTAAAATGACAGCAGTTGCCACTCAATTTAACACCTCAATAAGATTTTCTTAATAGGTTTATGCTCTCAAATGCTAGCTTCAAGTCTTGCTTGATGCAGCATGAAATCTATTCTGTAAATTATGGTCCTCTTGACATTAAAACTGACAATAAAGTGGGTTTAAGGTGTGGCTATAATTGTGATTGACAAGCTGCACCCATATGGGCATGTAGCGTCCCTCGGTTTTTCAGTCAGATCCACACCTTGCCTGGTTTCCTGGACAAAATGTCAAAGCCGAGTTTCCTGAATGGTAGATCAAAAACAACTAGAGGATCTCACAGTCTTTGTTTTCATCTTTCATATATAGTGTCCTCTCACCAAACAAGGGAAAAGTACCCTGAAACCACTTAATTTAACCTGTTATATCTTTTTTGTTTAATTTATACAGAATATATGTGTAAAAATAACTTTTTTTTTAGCAGCAGTAACACAGCGTGCGATCACTGAAGGCTTCTTTATTGGCATTTGCCCTCAAGGCATTGTGAGATTTCTATTAAAGCCACTGCTAAAGTCTCAAAGAACCCTTTAGCTGTTTGACTTTCTGTAACTGTTCAAGTCCTCTGCTGGGCAGTGTGGGGCCAGCTCCAAGAGCGTATCTCTGAGAAGAGTGAAGATGAGTGAGGAGGTTCAAATTCCAGCCCAGAGGTCAGATTTCGCATTCCTGGGGCACACACCACCGCCTGTCTCCATACTGACATACCTGCTGAGTGTTTGAGTACCAGCAAGGGGCCAGGAATGTGTGTGCATGTGTATCTGTGTATGTGTGTGAGTGTGCGTACATGTGATAGTTTTTTCGAACATGTGTTGAATTGGACATATTACATTCTAATAAACATCATCCAACATGAACACAGAAAGTCATCAAAACACACAGCCGCTTTATTCTCTCTCTCATCTTTCATACGGGGTAAAAACACACAGATGTCGAGAGGATTTGGCCCACCCATTCAAAGCCGAGCACTCATTACTCCACACACGCCATTCACAATCAGCTCAGCTCAAGGGTGGGTAGGAGTCTTGTCTCATTTCAGCAGAGCTGTGCACTTGAAGCACAGGGGAATCCAGAGAGGAGAAACCACTGGAGCTTTTAACTGCCCGTGGTGCCTACTGGGCTGCTGCGCTGCAGCATTTTATTTTAATGTAAAAGCCTCGCTAAACAAAACTGACTCGTCTTTGTAATTGTTCAGTCATTCTGTTGTGATTTTCATGGGAGGAGGGATATGAATACCAGCCCAGCCGCACACAATGGTTTTCATTATTTTAACAATAGTGTTTATTTCACTGTCTTTGAACTGGGCCAGTATGAGTAACATGAGGGGGAAGTAAATCACTAATTAGATTTAAATGATGCCTTCTTTGTTGCAAATATAGTTACAAGACAAATTCAGTATTCACTGGATGATGTTGTTTCTGGATTCCTGGACTTTTAAACATTCAGACACTTTTTTTCTACAATAAAACTGCTAAAGTGTCCTAAACTTTTCCTCCTTGTGTAAAGGTTTTATGGACTATGACATTGTCTTGGATGTTAAAAGCAGTACTCATGATGACTGTACTGCTTCAAATTTATGTCAGACTTGGCAACCCCACTAGAGTACACTTCAATACTACATTCAATACTCTCCTCGTTGCCAATCCAGCTACAGTAGACGGGGATGCCTCTGGCTGGGAATTGTTGGCTCATCTGCTCAATGCTATAGATTAGCAACACACCCCCTCCAAGCAGTGATTTATCTCTGTTTTCATGGTTAGCGTGCATTAATCTTCCCTGAAAGATAAATACCTAAACCAAAAGATGGGTGTCCAGTCCTTAAGCTCTCTGCTTTGTGGGGTCCCTTGAGAGCATAAGTGTCCCCATCCCCTGAGGACAGCCAGCGAGAGCAGGCCCTGTTAATAACATGTCTTATTCCTCGAGGGCTGTGCAACATGATCTCCATCTGACATTCCTGGGCTTTTGTTTGCCTCCATTTCCAGCCCCAACTGCTTCACTCGTCCCGTGCCATCCCATATGAGGCTGTTTAACATCTTAATCTGCTGCTGTCTTTCATCTGGCTCCTGTTAAAGCCTTAACAGAAAGATTGTGAATGCTAACTTCTGTCAGCACCTTGCTGTAAGAGAGAGGGGGGCAGAGGTGGAGAGAGGCAGAGGAGCAGACAGAAGAGAGACGGGGAAGATTTAGGAAAGCAGAGTGGAGTGCAGAAAATATTTGCTCAGTGGTGGAGCAAGTATTCAGACACAATTTCTCTTTTCTTACTTACTCGCTTCTTAAAAGCACGACATCCTACGATAATGTGCTTCCTCTGAGTTTAATTCTGTGATTACAGTCTCAGTACAGATGCTGAATACTGTTGTATGAAGGTAATTTGGCTGCTATTTTCAAAAACAGGAGTTTAAAAATGAATCTAAAAAGAATGCCAAATAATTAAATTAAATTAAATGAGTTTAAATGAAATCTTAGTCTGAAATATAACTACTACTTGCTCTTGCAGGAAATGATGTAAGCCCATGTATTTTTCTTCTGAGGTGATCTTAACATGACTATGTGAATGGATCTTAACTTATGAATGAAATATGTATAAATCTCTGTGTTCTGTATGTGTTTTCAATACGGTATAGAGCAGAGAAGCTTCTAATTACCAAATGTCCATCAGCACAACCCTCAACCTCTTGCTATTCAGGCCAAGGTTTTACTACCATGAGACTTTTTCACACACATTTGTGTTCTTGGTGTCTGGTAGCTTGAGTTACATGGTAAGAGGGCTCAGGATTTTCCTATTTCTGAGGAAAAACAAAATAAATAACTAAATAGAATAAGGCACTTATAGGGAGAGAATTGTGGGCTGTATGGCAGGTTAAATCAATTTTTAGCTTTCCCCTGCAGTTTTCTTTCATGCAAAGACTTGAGTAGGTCTTTTTTTCATATTGATATTTTGAGATTTAGGATTAAATATGTCCAGTCCATCTTATTTAGCACCTCCCATCTGCATTTAGACTAAATAGCAGATGAGGGTTAAATGTAAAAACAAATGAAGAAAGAAATAATTAAAAGCAAATGTAACAAACTGAAGTCTTGGCCTTTTTCCAAACAGTGCATCTTTTTCTGTAGTCATCGCTACAGTAGCTACCCCTCCATCTCCCCTTTTTTGGATATTTTTTCTCTTTCTTCGCACTTTATCGTATATACCTGAGTGTACAGCATGCGCTCATTTTCTGATAACTCTTCCCTCTGTGCCGTCATCTCCCTGACTTGTGCCTGTTAAGGCAAAGCGCGTTAGGTACAATTACTCTATCTGTGCCGCTCTTGTCAGCTTGTTGCTGTGCAAGATGGTGTAGTTCTCACAGATTCCATGGCAGATTTATGTGAACGCCCATCCCCTCACCTGTGGCAGCAGGTACAAGTGGCGGCAGCCTGTCAGAGCCTAGGGGCCTGATGATGTTCTTACAGCTATTAACACAGCAAGCAATTGCTAACAGGAATGAGCCTCCAGCTACGCAGGCAGGGTCATCTTCAGTACATTGGAATCTCATGCATCAGACAACCCACGACTGTCGCTAGGAGGATAACAATGCTTAGCATAAGGCAGCACACAGATCAGTGCAGTCCCTGCGCCATCACTCAGCCCATCTCATCTGCATTCCTCTAATTGCTTGAGTCTTTTTTTCTTTGGCCTGTATGAACAAAATGAAGCAATCCAGGGGAATTAATATAAATGCTATAATAACTGCCCTCGGGGCTACTCAAAATCATGATAATAGCAGGCGCCTCGCAAGCAGAAAGAAAAAGAAAATCCTCATTACACTTGCTCCTGCATTCTTCCTGAACGGACGACATGCTGCGGCTTGCCATTTCAGCTCGCAAAGTGTACAGACTCATCTATATCACTGCCCCTCATTCCTGAATGGGCTCTAAATCGAAAGAGGAGGCTTGAATCTGGCTACGTTATGTGCGTGAGATTGATGTAATGAAATGTCCCACGGCGCTGTGGTGTGAAAGTTCAGTTCTTCTCCAGGAATCCAAGCTTCGGTCATGAGCTCTTCTGCCAAGCGTTCAGTCCAGAGTGTAGGTTTAAACTGAGAGCAAGGTAACTTTGGTCCACGGCGTTGGTTTATTTTTGCTGGCACGTGCTCATTTTTGGGCACAACCAGGCAACTGCTAGTACTGCACTTCAGGTCCCTGGCACAGCCTCAGTCAGTGAGGTACAGTATCAGGGGATTTCTTCCCTCTGGCGATGGCTCCACTCCAACCTAAGAGGCCTGTTCAGATCTAAAGAGAGGCCCCCTGTGTCAGTGTGATCACTGTGTGAGAATAGACCAGAATAGGCAGTCGGTTGTTACAGCTAGAGACACGCTGGTGGAGGCTGATCAGGCTTACTACACGAAGAGTCAAAGAGCCGTTTTATTTTGTTTTGACTGGACAAATATTTGTGAGTCCATTATGAGGCTACACCTACAGACACGGGCTGAGGAGGCAGTAGGAGTTTGTTTTCATCCTTTTCATCTTCCCTTCACAGCCCCCCCCCAGCAGAGTTTTTAATATCAAAGTGTGCAGTCTGACAGGGGTAAGTCTCAAACAAGGGCTCTTTTGTTGGGGGCTCCCTCCAACCGGCCAGGAACGACAAGAACTTGTCAACCCTTGTTCAGTACGAAAGGAAGATGAAGAGACGGGGGGAAGGGGGCCGGGACAGAATTGGCTCTTCTGCAACATACAAAAGAGATTATTTAGGTGTCTGGCAGTGGGTATGAAACTAAATAACTTAATTTCAGTTTATGAAGGCACAGACATACTGTAGATATGAAAACACTATTCATTTTTCAGATTCCCCATATATTCAATATCATCATATAACATGGACAACAGTGTCTCTGTTTCTGTCTGTGGGAGAATGGGAAGACTGTTATGACTTTGCCAGAAAATAGAAACACGACCACAGCCAGGGGAAAAAATAACACACGTACAGTTTGCCTTTTATCTACACTCATTCCATTAAATACATACTGTTACAATGATAGTTGCACATATTAAACGCGGCTAAAATGTAAGACAATGAGGTCAGTGTTTTTCTGCTCTTTAATCTTTGTGATGTCAGTGGGAGCTGGTATGCAAATATTATCATTTCATGTGCACAGTGTAGCACAAAAGCTAAATCTGACTGTTCAAACTACAGGGAGTGCAGAATTATTAGGCAAGTTGTATTTTTGAGGGATAATTTTATTATTGAACAACAACCATGTTCTCAATGAACCCAAAAAACTCATTAATATCAAAGCTGAATGTTTTTGGAAGTAGTTTTTAGTTTGTTTTTAGTTTTAGCTATTTTAGGGGGATATCTGTGTGTGCAGGTGACTATTACTGTGCATAATTATTAGGCAACTTAACAAAAAACAAATATATACCCATTTCAATTATTTATTTTTACCAGTGAAACCAATATAACATCTCCACATTCACAAATATACATTTCTGACATTCAAAAACAAAACAAAAACAAATCAGCGACCAATATAGCCACCTTTCTTTGCAAGGACACTCAAAAGCCTGCCATCCATGGACTCTGTCAGTGTTTTGATCTGTTCACCATCAACATTGCGTGCAGCAGCAACCACAGCCTCCCAGACACTGTTCAGAGAGGTGTACTGTTTTCCCTCCTTGTAAATCTCACATTTGATGATGGACCACAGGTTCTCAAAGGGGTTCAGATCAGGTGAACAAGGTGGCCATGTCATTAGTTTTTCTTCTTTTATACCCTTTCTTGCCAGCCACGCTGTGGAGTACTTGGACGCGTGTGATGGAGCATTGTCCTGCATGAAAATCATGTTTTTCTTGAAGGATGCAGACTTCTTCCTGTACCACTGCTTGAAGAAGGTGTCTTCGAGAAACTGGCAGTAGGACTGGGAGTTGAGCTTGACTCCATCCTCAACCCGAAAAGGCCCCACAAGCTCATCTTTGATGATACCAGCCCAAACCAGTACTCCACCTCCACCTTGCTGGCATCTGAGTCGGACTGGAGCTCTCTGCCCTTTACCAATCCAGCCACGGGCCCATCCATCTGGCCCATCAAGACTCACTCTCATTTCATCAGTCCATAAAACCTTAGAAAAACCAGTCTTGAGATATTTCTTGGCCCAGTCTTGACGTTTCAGCTTGTGTGTCTTGTTCAGTGGCGGTCGTCTTTCAGCCTTTCTTACCTTGGCCATGTCTCTGAGTATTGCACACATTGTGCTTTTGGGCACTCCAGTGATGTTGCAGCTCTGAAATATGGCCAAACTGGTGGCAAGTGGCATCTTGGCAGCTGCACGCTTGACTTTTCTCAGTTCATGGGCAGTTATTTTGCGCCTTGCTTTTTCCACACGCTTCTTGCGACCCTGTTGACTATTTTGAATGAAACGCTTGATTGTTCGATGATCACGCTTCAGAAGCTTTGCAATTTTGAGACTGCTGCATCCCTCTGCAAGATATCTCACTATTTTTGACTTTTCTGAGCCTGTCAAGTCCTTCTTTTGACCCATTTTGCCAAAGGAAAGGACGTTGCCTAATAATTATGCACACCTGATATAGGGTGTTGATGTCATTAGACCACACCCCTTCTCATTACAGAGATGCACATCACCTAATATGCTTAATTGGTAGTAGGCTTTCGAGCCTATACAGCTTGGAGTAAGACAACATGCATGAAGAGGATGATGTGGACAAAATACTCATTTGCCTAATAATTCTGCACTCCCTGTATCTGTTTGCAAAGGACAGCTAATCAGATGAAAGCTGAGCTAGAACAACTTATTTTCATATACAGGCTGAATGATAATAAGTATAATATAAGTAAAGGGTAAAATAATTAAGTAATAAGTAATTTTAAATTTTGAATCATGCAAAGCTACTCTACTACAGTCCAATATAATCACAAAATAGTAATCTTCACCGTATCCCTACAGATGTAATGTTGGCGTGATAAAGTCAGCCACTATCATCATAAATGTTAGGAATTCACTTGAAAACGTCACTGGAAAAAAGAAAAGACGTCATGCCCTCATCTCTCGTGACAAACCAAAGTATTTGCCTGCTTACAATTGTACCGTTGATGTGAGATCTGAAATCAGAAAGATTGCCATGCTGATTGGAGACACAATATTCAGTTTGTTTCACAGTTTTAAATGGCAGAGATGAAAGGGCAAGCATTAGATCTGGAACTTTAAGAAAAATATCTGTGATGCATTTATGCATTTATGCATCACTGACCTGGAAAACGCCAGGTCAATGATGTCACCCCTGAATTGACTTTTTGTGTTCATGTAAGCAGCATGGTAGCTGTGACAGAGACGTGCTGGATATTCTTGCTTTTCTTGCTTAAAGCACACTCCCCCCAAAAAAGACAAACAAAAAAACCCAGCATTTGCCCCGAAGAAAAATGCTCCAACATGCTAAACTTTGTTTGACATCAGTCTACAAAGAATGTCCTTATAAGCAGCATTTCAGGCTGCTAGAATGAAAATGTTCGTTTACAGCGAGCTGTAATGTACACATGGGGGAGAGGGAGAAAAGAGAACTCGTGGCTGGAAGCCAGCTCGGGCCCCAGATGTGCAGTTGTTTGGGCCTTGTTCTGTGGTGTAATTGTGTAGTGAGGAGCCGGCTACCGGACACACACACACTGAGATCTGGGCAGCAGATGACTGCTCGCTGTTTCCAGTGCAGATAAGCTACAGGGTATTTAGGGTTTAAAACAAAAACAATATGAAAGAGAAATCTTCAGTTAGTGACACAGAAAGAAGTAACACAGCAACAAGAGTTGGGGAAATTTGTGACAGTCAATACTGCAAATTTTGGCATCAATCCCATACCAAGTAACTACAGGGTCAGTACTGCCAATGCCAATACTGACATCCATAGTTTTAACCTACAAAGGTAGCTCATCTACGGGAGAGAAGTGTGTTTTGATTTATGAGATGAATCATCATCAATTTGCAAGATCTGGACCCATTTTAATGACAGCTAAATTACTGTGATTAGTTAAGACAGCAAAGCACTTGTGTTTCTGGAGACCTGGAAGGTAAATGTGTCTGTCTGAAAAGCACTTTGGGGTCAGCTTCTGTTGTTTAAACATAATAGGCTTTAAATAAAATAGACGCAACAGTGAACACGAAAAAGTTCATACAAGAACAAACAAGAAAAATAAGTAACACAATTCAGTGAGCTACATAATGACCTTTAAGGATATCAATCCTATCACGTATATTAGTATTGATTTGATACCAGTACCAGCATTATTTGGTTAGCAATATTTGGATATGCCTCGTCTGCATTTACATTTAAACATGCTTACATTACCTAATTGCAAAATATGTAGATACTAGTAGAATTTCCTCCAGAAATAACCAGCAACAAGCTTGTTATTCTCCTGGAGTGATAGCTTTAGCAAAAAGCTGGTGACTGCTGCTTCAGAGCTGCAGCATCAAGGTCATTCTCCTCTTCGATGGGCCTCAGTGTGGTGGAGCTTGCCGCGCTTATCTCGCAGGTGTTTGCTTAACATCTGAAGTAGAGCTCACAGACATTTATTATCACCCTGAAAAAACAATAGCTCAACAATGTAACAACTTTCCATTTTTTATGTGGGCACAGACACTGTAATATTATTGGATATGTTCCACCGTGCTGTAAGGAGTTGGGCAATGGGGAAATGCTCTAAAAATGTCAGGGGTTTAAAAACATTTTGTTACAACAAACGGACCAGGAAAATGAGGAAATATTTCCCATTTGAAAACATAACCAAGTGAAAGTAAATCCAGCGACTTAAAAAAAAAAGTATGCACTACTTTGCAGAACATATTTCCTGATATTGTGTTTGTATCAGTTTGTGTATGTCTTAGCTATTCAGAGTGAAGGATTTTGAGTATGCAACCAACACAGACATGCTTGTCTGCAGTTTTCCAAATAACCAACAGCGTGTAGACCTTTCACATTCTGTTCTCATCAAAAAGAAATTAATCTCTAATTGTGTAATACGTTTGTAGTCATTGTTATGCTTGTTCTTTTTCTGTATATCCACCCAACTCATTAAGAACGCATTATTATAAAAATCCTCACTGCATCAACAGTGATTGTGGGTGTATAGGTGATATATATATCACACTGAGCCAAAGCCTTTCTGCTTTATATATCTCCTCCTTCATTATTTTCAGGTTGGCGTTTCCCACCACACGGATCTGTGCTCTGGAAGAGTATGTCCTCCTCTTGCCTCAGTTTTCCATGGAGTCACTGAGCTGGCTGCCTGTTCCCACGCTGACTTATGAACAGAAAGTTGAAGCAGCAGAGGTAACATTCGTCTACCCTTCCACCAAAATGTTTGCTTTTGACCGTGCCGCGCACACGGAGAATGACATCTTACTATTTTGAGACGCTTAAGAGGGGAAAATACTCCACCCAGAAGTTATGCAATCTATAAACATTAAAAATGTTCCATATTTATTTCATGGGCTTTTCAAGAACAGGTCCACGTGGGGAGTCCGTTAAAAAGTTTTGCTGGACGGGCACTGTGAATACGCAGCTCAGGAGGAGTGGAAGTGTTCTGTCATGGTTGGACATGGGCGTCTGGAGGTGATTAGAGACCATTTGTTTCTGTCAGGGAACAAGGCTCCAGCCTTCTCTGTGTGTGATTGATGAATTAATGGAAGTGAATTGGACAGGATAAAAGGGGACACACACATACACACACTCATCAGTTAAATACTTTGACACTGAGACTTAATGTGATTGCCTGTGTTGGAAACTTTTTTCTACGAAAGGCCAAATCAAGTTGAAGAAAATTCAGCTCGTTTTTCTGACTGTGTGTGTATGCGTGCTATTCTCATGGACACAATTTTCCATTCCATATATCCCAACTTCTCCTCCTTTCACTCTACATCCCTTACTGTTTTCTTTTTCCTGCACACACATGCACGCACACTCACGCACACTCACGCACATGAATAATAAACATACTAGTTGAGGACCTGGCTAATGCTTGTTCCTTGTCTAAAGAGCAAAGATAAAGACAGAGAGCGAAGTGGCGAGTGGTGCAGTAGACCCCCCCCCCCCCCCCCCCACCTCCACCACCACCTCCTCCTCTCCCTCCTCCCCTCCTGTCCTCCCCAAGGGGATCGGATGTTCTCAGCCGTTATAAGCAAGCAAAGCTGGTGGCCGGCAGACCGTCTGGCTCCAGCGCAGCCCGGGCACACAGACAATGCCAGACCTTCTGTCATGAGGTTTGCTTTCACTGAGGTCAGCTAAACAAGCCTTAAGGCCCTAAACACAGCCATGTGCACACATACTCCTCCACCCTCAGAAACAAAGCGCATCTGAACACACTCAGACTTACTTT
Source organism: Mchenga conophoros (assembly GCF_057382185.1). Lineage (NCBI taxonomy): Eukaryota > Metazoa > Chordata > Actinopteri > Cichliformes > Cichlidae > Mchenga > Mchenga conophoros. The sequence goes on from NC_140532.1 coordinate 14,024,283, forward strand.
CCCCCCCTACCTTAGGCAAAACTGTCAGTCTCCTGTTTATGTTTTCTGTGTCTGTGTTTGCAGTATCACTCTGTCCTGCAGCTAGTTGACCTCACTCTCCTTCTCAAACTCAGAAGACGGGTAGCCAGCTGACCTACGCTCCGTGCCAACTTCAGCATACTTTGGATTCCATAACTCTTTAACAACAGCATGACTATACATTATTACTCTTGTGTAGTTAACACTGTGTCACCAGAAAGTTGGAATATTTACCAGTTAATCTGTGATGATGTGATACTGTGCTGCAGCTTTAACTAAACTTGTACACAGGAATGTATCTGTAATAATTCTCCACCGTGTATAGAATATTATATAAAATTATAGAAACTCACCTCTCTAAAATCCCTGTGCAAATTTCACCCTCTGTCTCCTGTTCTTAACCTCATGTGCCGAATGTGAGTTTATGAGGAACAGAGTGTATCTTGAAATATTTATTTTTCCGGAAGATTAGTTAGGATGAATTTAAATAAAGTAACCAGATCTGTGTTTTAGGAATGTGTGTCTAATCATGTAAATTAAATAGCTGGCATTATGAAGGGCCTTTAAAAGACTGACGCAAAAATATATTTAACCACAAAGAAATCAGCTGTTTCCATTAGATAATCCTATTCAGAGCCACAATTTGCTCAATACACACTGAAATATTAAAATGTCAGCTACTAATCCTTTATGTTTTATCCTACTGTCATATTTCCTAACATAGTTACGTTCCTTTGTTTCCTTTACATGTAACTGTTATTTTTAATTAGTTTTCTGCAGCTCTTTATTGACATTATACAGTGATTTCATTTTGAGCCACGTATTTGAACCCAGGACTCCACAATTTTTATTGGATTTTATCAAACTGACACAATCTACGTGCTTTAGACAACAATTTTAACATTCATGTTCTGAAATTCTTGGCTATTGTCTTCATTTTGCTGGAAAAAAAAGTTGTGTGTGTTTGTGGCATTTATGCAAGCTGAGTTTTTGTCAGTGCCAGTTAAAAGGGGACAAAAAGGCAAATCTGTTGCAGCTATTTTATGGCAGTCTTAGTCTCCTTTGTGAAGGGATAGACAGAGGTTAGAGGAGGCCCGGTGAGCGACTCTGGTCTCCTGCGTTGGGGTTGCACCAACCTGTCTGCGCTCAGGAGAGTAACTTTTTGTGAGTGACTCATTCCAGCTGAGGCTTCCTTGGTAGCCTGCTGCTTTTGATTTCACAGTCTGTTCCGGCTCCTCTCTCCCAGCGAGAATCTCAAAACACCTCCTCCTTCCCCTATTGCCACCCCTATACTATACACCTCTACTCACTCATCTCATGGGAAAACAGCAACAAGCACCACAACAGGTGTTTACACTTGCCTGTCTGTCTGCACAGGTTTCACGTTGATTTATGAGGGACAAGAAGAAAATAGGTGTGAAGGATTATATTGTGTTTAAGACACCGGCAAGAACTGCGTGTGTGGTGTTCCTCCCAAGAGACTGTCGGTCTGCAAATGTGGCGTCTCTGATAGACAGCTTTAACAACTATAAAGCATTTTTCACAGATGTATGAACACAGAGAGGCATTCATAAAAAGGAAGTGCAAAATAACACAGAGAAATACTTTACCAGCATGTTTTGTTGATTTTTAATATCAAGATTCACACACTGAAAAAAAAGGGCTGCGTTTAATTGAGTGGTCTGGATTTGTCAATCTGGATTTGGGATGCCCGTCCCTTATCCTTCATTTTCCTCAAAGCAAAAACAGCTGGGGATAATACATGAAGCAACACAGGAGTCTAATAACGTCAGTATTAGATACACAAAATACTGCGTAGACTGGATGAAGTTAACTCAAAGGATTTGGCTCAGAAGGAAAAAAACACAAGCCTGCCATTTTAAATTGAGAAGCCTACAATGCCGCCTCTAGAGAAGCCAAATAACCGCTACATACTCAAACGTTTCCTTTCATCCTCCCTCCCCTTTGGCCTGCTCCCACTTTGCTTTTTGGACCATCTTTCCCTCTTATATCTCCTACTCTTCTCCTCACCCCCCCCCTTTTTTTTTTATCACTCCCTCTTTCTCTGAATGAGCTGCCCTCAGATTACTGGGGTTTGTGGAGGTCTATCAGAAACATGTGTGGAGGTTTGGAGGCGGCTGATGGGAAGTCCTTCGTCAAGCTGCTCACCCTCATTCCTCCCAAAGAGCCCGAGCCAGTGGGGAAGAAAAACTCTTAGTGAGTTCAAAGACAGAATCTTATTGGGTTTTTTTGCAGGATATTATTTTCCACTGAACGGATAAACAGGAAAAACAGTTGGAAGACTGAAAGCATCACCCCCCACGCCCCACCCCATCACAGCGTTCAGCCACTACTCTTCAAGATTTTAGTCGATGTGTGATTCTCCTGCCTTCTCGGGCTAAATGACGCGTCCCGTATGTGTTTGGCTTATTATACAATGAGAAAAATGACATTAATTCAATTTATTAAATTGTATATATTTATTTTAGATGATCAGGGATAATTGCAGATACATACAAATGCATAAAATGAAATGCAACAACTTGAACTTGCCTCATCATATCAGTGTTTATATGTGACAAAGGTGAAGGCATGACATTATTACTTTAAATGTCCTGTTTGGACAGGGACTTTATCAGTAGCTACATTGCCCCCTTGTGGACTCTCTTTTTATTGTTTAGAAGGTATTAGATTGTACTTTCAAAATAAAACATTTATAACGCTAAAACTTTGGAACAAGCAAACACACAGTGAAAGGCAAGAGTGCTCTCTGTGTGTACGGCCCTTGTGTGTCTTCTTTATACATGCGTGGACTCGGAGGTAGCCTGTAAAAGTCTCACAGTAAAAATCCTACATAAAACACAGATGTGGTTTTAGCAAAGTGCATCAGAGTAAATGAAAAATGGTGTCTGTAATGACTAGAATCACATATTTTCGTATTAGATTGCTCATGGGTATGCATTAGTGTGCATAAGCAGTATTTTTATGTTGTCTTTAGTATAACAATTACCTCTACTGTTGAGGGAATTGGAAGAAGAGAACGTATTAGGCACCTTGAAATACTTACTAAAGTTGTACCTCAACAGGGTAGTTAAGTAAATGGATTTTCTGTCACTTAAGAATGTTCTTATTGGGAGGGAAAAGTAGCTCTGTGGTGTAACAGGAGTACTGGAAGCTATTTGTCTCTTCACTGTTTTCATAATCTTTCAACAAGTTTGCTGTTAAGGTATTTCAAATTGAACATGTATCTACAGTACTTGTATTCTGGCGTTTCCATGATAACTGATTGTGTGTGAACTTTGAGGCTCATTTACAACAAAGATCAAAGGTCTATGGCATCTACCATAGCTAAATCACTCTGCTGTGGTGTGTGTGTGTGTTAATGAAGAAGCTATCTCTGCAGAGAAATGCCGCTGAAACGGCCACCGACCTGAGTGTGAGCATGAGAACGGGTGAGAAAAAGACTGGAAAAATCCACGGCATTTAGGTAAAGCTATGTCATAAAGGCAACACTAATGAGCCGGAGGTTTTAAGAGGGAGGAAAGGAGGAGGGAAATGGTTTACATATGGATTTGAAAGAGCACAGGCATCACAGCTATGTTGTGTATTCAATGAAGCAAAGTAATTCTGGTGCACACATCTCTCCCCTGCTGCTCTACAGCTCCTCCTCCTCCTCTCAAACTCATGTCAGTTTTATCTAGCATGTTATTTACACAAACAACATTCATCTATTGGGTATTTTACAGTATGAAAATGCACTTTAAAAATGCCTACAAGAAGTAGAAAAGTAACACTATTCTTTCTATTTGATGTTTTATTGATATTTTCTCTTTTTTAACCCTCTTATGTTTAAATGTGGTCTAACATCTCACTTCTCCTCTGCTACCAGCACTAAAACGAATAATTTGAGATCTACTCGGTCGCTCTCCTCAAGTTCAACAAACACACGAGCTGGCCACAGGCTATGCGTAATGATAATGCATAATAGATAAATGCAGACTGTCGCTGAACACTACAACATGCCTGATTGCTTTCTTTTCCTTAAGTCACATTAAATCATCTTCTAAGCCACATTAAACTCTGTTCCCATTACAAACCTAATAGGATTGTCATTTTAATGAGTGATGGGTAGTTCCTGACAGAGGACTTTTCAGGTTCATTCAGCTGCTTCATCTACATGTAAAACAGAGGAAGATTAGGAAAAAACAGTATTTATATGGAAGTACTGCTATAATAACAATAGATACAAATATTATAGTAATTAAAAGATTTAAAACAAAAGAAACTAACAGAGAAAATGGGCCGCAAAACAACTTCATCTCCTGATGTTGCAAATAATGCTGTAAAGATGCCTCTCTTTGTAGACATCTTTGTAGACATCTTTGTAGACATCTTCACTGTGTGCTATAAATTAAAACAGCAAAAGGTGATGTAAAACGTATTTTTATGTGACACAAAATTAAGGAAAAATTAACCTCAGATTTAATCTCCTTCCATCCCAACATATGTGACCTTCATTAAGCATCTACTTTGAAATGGAAGAAGCGGTTCACACACAGATCTAACAAAGAAACAAAAAAAGACTAGGTTAAACATTTAAACACCGACTTAGCTGCAGCTTTCAAACCCTATCACATATTCAGTAAAAGCTGTGTTTACTTAGTTAGAGTCTGTCGCCACATATAATGCTAAAAGACAATGCTGTGGCCCTTTCCACTCATGAAACACCGTCCCGTAATGTTAAGTTTTAAAATAAAACTGCCCCAAGATTTGCACTACACCAGCCTGTTGTCAGTCCCTAGTTAAAACAGAAAGAAATGAAAAACACTGAACTGAAAGAAATTCAGGCTTCCCAAACTGAGCAAAAAGCCACTGAAAAAGTCTTGTCTCAAATGGGGGGGGGATTTCTCTAGATGAAAACAAATAACCTTGGGAAAGCTCTCTGGATCAGGAAGCAACACAAGGCTTTCCACTGGGAAAACAGCCAACATATCAGAAGACCAACATCACCATACTGGAGAAAGGGAAATACCAACTGAACATGAGTCCACGCTTCCTGATATGATGCACAAAAATTCTTATCTGATAAGAAACAAATGCAGAATCTGTAGGTGAGAAATACTGACAGCGGGAAAGATATAAATATAAATACAAATACACCCAGTCCTCCGAGAACAAGGGCAGTGCTGTTGATGTTGTTTTTGTTGTTCGAAATGTACAAAATGATTTCCCAAATATTTTATCTTGTATCTCAGAATAAACTCCCTTTTCACCTTCAGCACTACAACCCAAAAGTGTTCTATTGGAATGAGATCTGGTTACTGTGCAGGCCATTCGAGAATGATGAACTCAGGGCTGGACACGGTCAGCAGCAACACTTGGGTAGGCTGCGGCATTCATATGATGCTCAGTTAGTACTAAGGAGTGCAAATATTAAAGAGAAAACATCCCTCACGTCATTATATCAGCAGCAGCTGCCTGAACTTTTAATGCAAGGCAGGATGGATAAATGCTTTCATGTTGTTTACACCAAATCCTGACCCTATCACCCCAATGTTGCAGCAGAAATTGAGAAACTTTCGACCAGGCAACATTTTCCAATCATCTGTTGTCTAATTTTAGTGAGTTCATATCAATAGTAGCTAGTACCAGGTACCACTTCGTGTTTTAAGCCAGAGGTTCCTAAAGTGTGGGGCTAGCCCCCTAGGGGGGGTGCAGAGCCATTGCAGGGGGGGCGCGGTACGAAAAGGAAAAAAAAAAAGAACGCTTGGACACTGCTAGCATAATGGACAGGATTTTCACGGGGCTCCCACACAAACGCAAAGCAGGAGATAAAGCATCGCCAAATATGTTTCCAAACCAACTTCCTTCCAAGCCAAAGACTAGAAAATATGGTGAAGCATATCTTCCCTGTGCCAAGGTAGGTCTCCCCGACAGAATTAGTTTCCCTGCGTCGGGAGCACACGCTGGGCTCTCCAAATCACGGACAAACAGTATCCCACATTTTTGATTTTTAGTTCACGAACACTTCTTGTAATGACTAACTACTCCTGACATTTTGGAGATGTTAGCTCTTTCTACAGTAAAGGTACAGTGGGATACAAATAATATCAGGCTGACCACAATTTGTTCCCCTGGTTCAAATCACAGACAAACGGTTGCACGGTGGTTAGCACTGTTGCCGCACAGCAAGAAGGTCCTGAGTTCAATTCCACCATCAGGCCGGGGTCTTTCTGTGTGGAGTTTGAATGTTCTCCCCGTGTTTGCGTGAGGTTTGAAATAAACCGCGTTTGTGTTAAGCTGACAGAAATGGTGTCCGGTGTGGTCTTCTGCTTCAAGGTATGACGTGTTATGTATTCAGACATGCTTTTCTACATACGCTTGATTCTAATAAGTTATTATTTGAGTCAGTGTTGCCTTTCAATCAGCTCGACGGAGTCTGGCCATTCTCCTCTGACCCCTGACATCAAGAAAGTATTTTCACCCAGAGAAGTGATGATGCTTACTGGATATTTTAGACCAGGGGTGCCCAATCCCAGTCCTCGAGAGCTACCGTCCTGCAGCTTTTAGACGCACCCTTCTTCTGACACACCTGAATCAACTGAATGGCTTGTTATCAGGCCTTTGCCAAACTTGATGGCATGCTGAAGAGGTAATCACACCATTTGATTCAGCTGTGTTGGAGTAGGGATGCATCTAAAAGCTGCAGGATAGTAGATCTCGAGGACTGGGATTGGGCACCCCTGTTTTAGACCATTCTCTGCAAACCCGAGAGATGACTGTGAGGGAAAATCCCTGCAGATCAGCAGTTTCTGAAATATCGAGATGAGACTATCTGGCACAAATGACCATGCCACATTCAAAGTCACATAAATCACTTTTCTTCTCCACAGGTGTACCTAACAAAGTGGTCCGTGAGTATATATAGTGTTACATTGGGGGAGAATGCTCATAAACATGCTAAAGTTTCTAATAAAAGGCCACTACATGTACAAATTATCCCTGCGAACCAAAATCTCAAACTTCACACTGAGTTTCACACTGATGTCAGTGAGACTAGAACGGTCATGTCATGCACACTGCTGTTTAAATCTTGCTTGCCAGGGGGAGCCAATCAAAAGAAAACTGAATTAAAGGGAGAGAAACTAAAACGGCTCATTTCAGAAAGTGGACAAAGTGAGGCGCTACACCGAGGCCCAGCATAACCTTTCTAAGGATTAATTTATCATTAAAACAGTGAATCATGCAAAGCTACTCTAGCAGGGTCCAAGAATACAACTACGGATTCAGAAATGAGCATAATAGCTTCCCTTTTAAAAGACATGTATGTTTAAATATTTTTTTTACTCACTGTAAGATAAAATAGATTTTTTTAAAAAGACAACATATTAAGCTATAAGTCTTACACACCAGAGCATTTTTCACACAGATTTACATATCACTTCACAAACAGGCAGGTTTCCCAGAACTACAACTAGAAAGCGCATTTTTAAAAATGTTTTACAAAGCCAACATTTGGTCATACACCGACACTAATGAAAGCCATTTTCAGGATACAGTAAAAAGGGATCCAAAAGTTCACATTTTCTTGCATACTAATACTAATGAGAACACATTACAAGGAAACACCAAAAATAGTGATGAGTCCAATAAGAGCTCTTCACTGCCTGCAGCTCTCTGAAATAAGCAAGTTTTAATGTTCAAGAGTAATGCTTAATTATCCATACATGGCCATTTACAAGCATATTGCCACAGGGCTCCAGCTTCACAACAGTCCCCAGTCTAATAGAAGATGGCATTATTGCATGCAGTCAGAATTATTCACTGCATTACCCACGATTCATAGCATGTATTAACACAAGCAATTTCATGCATATGGATACAGTGGGTCTTAGCAGGGGAGCTCCTGATTGCTCTGAAACTAATTTCACAATCATTAGTTTTGGTGGTGCTGTGAGTGACAGAGTGTATTTACTAGATTTTGGAAAATGACAATTTCCACAAGCTTTGTGTAGGAATCTATAAACATGAAAGCCTGAGCTACAAGAAGCTCTAAGCTGTTCAGAGACAACAGTGACACTGGACTTGTTGGTTAGAGGAAATTTTCCTTTGCAAATGCAAAAAAGGACAAACAAAATAACAGTATTAATTATCTAGCTTTGTCACGTAATGTAATATTTATGAAAGTGTTGTTTTTGCCATCGAGTGAGAGGCCCTTCATAAATATAGGGTATAGCGCTTGAGATTCAGGCCAAACCAAAAGCCTTTTTGCCCGAAGGTGAAGTTAATGAATCATGGCCAAGTGCTGCATTCTTTCCATATGTAGGATGAGGAGATATTTTGCAAAGCCTCTGAAACAACCTAATGCTGTTATGGGCCATTGTTCACAATAAACATGTAAATTGTGTTTATGGAATACTGTATAAGTCAATGAGTTAATGGCACTGATTCACAAATAAATTATAATCACAGTGTGTCAAAAAAGAAAGAAAAAGGAAAGAAAAAACGACTTCACAAAAGCAAGCATTTTTACTTGTTAGCCAGAAAAAACAGAGGTGTTTTCCAGTATCATTCACAGAAACTGTTCAGTTACTAATGTCAGAAATCAGCCATCATTCCCCTACCGAAGCGGGGAATGCTGTTTGATCTCGCAGAACAAGAGATACATAAATTAAGAGGCCAATTTTCATGAAACTTTTGGGAGCGGTTGAGCAAATCCAAAAGGAAAACTCGGTAAAATTTGGTTAAAATCCACACCGCTTCCTTTTAAATTGCAGGATGGGGCACTTGCCTTTCAAAATATCTATACAACACAATATATTCACCTTAAATCCACAGAAAGCAGCAGTGCTTGGTGGCTTGGGGTGTTCAACATTAAGTGTTGTAGCACCAAATGTAAGCCACTAGGTGGGGATATGTTATCTGTTTTCTTTGCAGTAAATTTTATTGCAGTTAGCGTCCCAATTTTTCAGTGGATACATCAAAGCTATTTGCCTCAGATGCTCAGATGTACTAAGAACTTCAGAAAATTCCATAGAAAATTCTATGACAAGGTATCAATGAATGTAAACAGGTGCAGAACTGTTTTATACTTTGTGTGTCATGTTAAATGTACAAAATAACATTGTTTTAAATATAAAGACTGACTTTTAATATTTGGATGAAAATCTCTGACAGTCAATGAATGCCCAAAGTCTAGAGGCCATGGACATCACCAAATGCGGTGTTTTCTCACGTGAGATCCTCTGCCAAACCTTTACTGCAGCTTTCAGTTGCTGCTTGTTTGTGGCTCTCTCTCTCTCGCTTCAGTTTTGTCTTCAGTAACTAAAAAGCATGCTCTGTTGGGCTGAGATCAGAAAACTGACATGGTCATTGCCTCCTCAAGAGTTTTCTTGACTCAGATATTGTGAGAACTTACTCTTAACCAAGGAAAGAACTCATCATCCACTTTAGCTGTTATTGTCTGTGGTCTTTCGGGTCTTTCTGTCTTACTGAGGTGGCCAGTGTATTCTTTATTTTTAAGAATGTACCAGACCGCTGACATGGGCTTTTCTAATGTTTTGGTAATCTCTGTGATATTTTGGTTTTCCAGCCAATAAAAAAACCTAAATCCCTCACTTGACTTGTCCTGACATCTCTTTGGAGTTCATACTGGACCGGTTTATAAGTTTAACATTTGTGCAGATATTTTATCTCCTTATTCTGTCATCAAATAATGAGAAAACAGTCCTCACCTGTCCGTGAAAATGCACTTCAGTAAATTGTCCCGGATTTGAGCTTGTGAAAATGTGAAAATGGGGGAATGTGTATAAAAATGGCTGTTGTTCCTAAACAGTTAATTTCATACTTTTGTAAACCCCCTTAAATTAAAGCTGGAACTCTGCACTTTAGTCACATCTTGATTACATTGTGGTGGTGTACAGACACAAAATTACAAAAAAAAGTATAAATCTTCAAAATTTTATGGACTAAACTGTATCTGCATGTCAGAAGCATAAGTGATCCCACACGCACCATCTATGGCCGTCTATCATTTTAAAGCATTTGAAGCCAGAGGAGGAGGATCTGAGGGTGCATTGGTTCAGGCCAGAGGGAGGGAGAATAGAGGGAGGTCACTCCTGCCCCAGATTTGTAGTTGTCACTGGGGAGAGAATGATGGCTGCGAGCAACAGATAACAGCTTACAGTGTGAAGAGAGATTATAAAAGGAGGCAGAAATTGTAGGGGGAACTGAACCCCACCCATATGGGACTGCGCTGAACAGCCACATCCAGCTCTAACACACTGCAATTAGCTGCCGAGGCAATTACAGGTTTGTGGAGGGTAAATGTGACATGCTCTTATTTTTTTAATCATACAATAAGCATGATGTTCATCGCTCGAGCCACAGAATTTGTGTTTACAGCAGAACTGCGATCACAAGAAAAATGTTAGTCATTTTAAAGTCTTAGTGGTATTTTTAAAACTTTAAATGTCTCTGCAGCTGCCCCTCCACACAGACGCACACACACAGACATTACTCTAATTGCTTTCCTTCTGTATAAGTAATGTTATGCCAGCAGCCCAGCTGATTGGGCCCCTCCAACACATGCTGCTTATTTCCCACATAGCCATGAGTGGCCCATCAGAGTGCCATTGTTATCTATCAGATTGCCAGCAGTCATTACTTATTCAACCAGCTGTCATGTCTTTTGTCCAAAATCATTCTTTACTTTGTCCAGAAGACCTTCTAATGCCAGCTGTGGCCCGTTGACCCCCCATCTGACACATTTTGCCCAAATGCTCTAGTTCTCTCTCTCTCTCTCTACCACACACACAAACACACACACTGACAAAAACTCTCCACACTGGCTGTCCAGCTTATGCTCCTGTGGCAGTAAAGAGAGGTGGCCCTGCAACAAACAATCCAAGTAGAAAAAAAAGCAGCACTCATCACTCTCCTGTTGTGCTTATCAGTGGCAGAAATATTTTAAAACACAGAGTAAGACTTTTCCAAATTTCATTTTACTTAAATTGAGTCTTTTAAAGTCAGATCTGTCTGAACCTAGATATCTGTATGGAACAGCCAGGATGCTACACTGTAGACACACTTATAAACATTGTTAAGCCACTTCAGCTGCTTCTTAATTCACCAAGGGATCACCAAACTAAGATCAAATTGTTATTATGAATAAATTATTATTATTAAATTATTTTCTGTCATTCTATAAATGATGTCATTGTTTATAGACAACATGACGTGCAGCTTTTTTCCCCTATAGACTCTACTACTTAAATGTCAAAACCAATTCCTCAGTTATCTTGTAATGCACCTTGATGCAGCACTCTAGTTCATCTTTTGTCTGAAACAAGCCCTTTTAGCTCCATTCCCCCTCCCTTTATGGCATCTTTCTTCTGATTGGCTCACCCCTGCAAGTAGAAGGTTTGAATTGCAACTGGATGGGCAGTGTCTGCTCAGAGCCAGAGCTGTGTGCCTGAGATGAGCATGTATGCGTTGTTCTAAAACGAGTGTGTGCAGCAGTTTGAAGCCTGAGCCTTTGGCTCGTAGGGATAACCTGCACACAGCGTCACCATTATTTCAACCCAGTATTGGAACAATATATAAGATAAAATAATGAGGAAGCACGCAATAGGTCCCCCTTTAATGAGTGACATCTGAAGAAAATCTGTAATAATATATAATTGTAATCATACTTCCATTATAAGCCCTTGGGTGTTTTTGAGATAAATGCACTGAACACTGGAATACTTTCAGATACATGCAGCACTCAGCTGGCTGGTGAACAGAGAGTCATGAAGGTGTCCTTGTGACATTGCCAAGACAGCTATAATATTTATTTAGGATGAAGGAAGTAAGGAGCTATGCCAAATACTTACTTAAAAATAGACAGGAGTCATTGATAGAAGCTATAAATAAAGAGAGGGAAGAGGGGCTTGTCCTGGATGGGAGTATTTATAGCGCAGGCACACAGCTGTTTACGGGAGGCAGTGCACTTATCAATAAAACCATAAACCCTGAAATACCACTGAATGCACAGTGACCCCCCTCATACATTTCTGGAAAGATGCATCTGAAGTGAAATTAAATCACCTTTATGAGGGGATCAAAGGGATTACTCCCAAGGGTCTTCTATTCTCGGACACAGTAAATGCAAAAGTTGGATCACTTTTCAGTGCTCATATACTTTTTTGTCCTCCTCCCCCTCCCCCGTTTCTCGTGCAGGTTTTTAGTCGCCAATACTCCTTCTTCACTGATTACTAAATAAACACTGAGAAATTATATATTAAAGTTTCATAAGTTTAAGATTGAACATCACATACATTTAAGAAGATTTTTATTTTAATTAATTTGTTTAGCTTTATATTTTTAATCGTCTAAGAAAGAAGCGTGTATTTTATGTCACTGGTTTTTTTTTTTGTTCTATATACTAAGTAGCATTTAGTGGTTGTGTAATGTGTAAGAAAGTTGTGTGATACAGGTGCAGTAGGGCAGACCAGCTGACTGAGGAGCAGGAGGAGGGGCAGGCAGGCAGGCTGGCCGAGGTCCTGCTGCACGCCGACACTGAGCATACTTGAACGGAGGGAAGCTGCGACGCGCACCGCTGCTGCTGGTTCTGAGCCCCCGGCAGCCATCAGACATTCACCTGTCTAGGAGTTTAGCTAGCAAGCTAAATAGTTGAAAGTCTGAAAAAACAAAGTGTCTACAGTAATAAATTAAAGATAGGAGCTGTAACTAGTTGTTGCAGTTGCAGGTTAAAATGTCTATCTTACCGTTCACCCCTCCAGTTGTGAAGAGGCTTCTTGGCTGGAAGAAAGGAGAGCAGAACGGACAGGAGGAAAAATGGTGTGAAAAAGCTGTCAAAAGTCTGGTGAAGAAGTTAAAACGGACGGGACAGCTGGACGAGCTGGAGAAGGCCATCACAACACAGAATGTCAACACAAAATGCCTAACTATACCCAGGTAAAGACAAAGACCGAGCGCTGACTGACTGCCTCTGAATAAGTGAGCTAGCAAGCTAATGCTGGTGACAGCTAGCGTTAGCCCAAGCAGCTAGGTAGTTAGCTTGAGTTGATATTAGCAGATGTTTGTATTTAAAGCAGCTCTATTTTATAGAGAGCAAAGTCAAACTGGCGAATTGCCACATCAAAGACAACATAAAGCGTTTGATGTTATGACATGGATTTTGATTGGACCTGCCGCCAGAATAAAACCAATCGTGCATTGTATTTAGAGCTAACATTAGCTCTATCATCTTATCATCTTAACCCGTGTTAAATAGATACAATTTTGTTCTGCAGATGTTAACTCCTTACAGGCAATTTTATTTATATATATATATATATATATATATATATATATAATTATTTGCCTGGTAGCGTTAAAGGAATAATATGGTGTGTTTCAACCCATATATTAGAGTCTGTTATGTTATTTTCCAGCATTAGTTTGCGCAACGATATGATCTGTAGTAAGACCAGCTGTGCAGCATGTAATTGTGAGGCAATGCTGTAGTAGTGAGTGTTTATCTCCGAGCTAGCTTCACCTGCTGACATGCTAACTAGTGCTGCATAAATATGTCCACAGTTCACACATGTGATAAACTGAGAGGGAGTGGTTTGGCTAAGCTGGTGCTTGACTCATAGAGGATGTTTAGACTGTGTGTGTCTGTTCTCTGGGAAAGTTATAATAAGAGTCCAGTTTGGGATTCCCCATATGGGATACCCATCTGTATTAGACCTGCACAATTTGTCAGACATATGAGGTGGACTCACTGGGTGTGACACATCACATTGGAGCCACATAGTTGTATTACCGGTGCTTTGAATCAGTGCACAGAAGTAGACTGATTAGGCACAACATAAAAATCCTTAGTGAAATACTTAACTCTGATCATTTTGTCAGACTGCAGTGTTTTGGTGGTTGCTGGCCGGGATTCATGCGGACAGCACTTTGACATGTAACACCATCTTAAACATGATTACTTGCCTCACTCATCTGGTGGCAGTGGAATCCCTAAGCAGGGACACACTCCACAACATAAAAAAGCAGTTCACAAATGTCTCAACCTGGCATCACACTCCCTGGATTCTTTCCAATCTAATCAAGCATCAGTGGGCAAGAACAGGCCTGATGAAGGAAGACTTTATTCCAGCCTAAAGGGTCTCCTGTCAGTGTCCTGGTGCCAGACAGTCCTGGACATCCCCAGAGGTTTCCCAAAACTGTTTTGTCTGTATGCTGGGTCCTACCCAATATTAGGAAGGTGTTTTTAAGCGTTAAGACAACTCAGTGCATGTGTGCAGTTAAATATGTTTACTCATAAGTAAATGTGTTTACTTATTGTATACAGTCTTCAATCAAAGGACACAAAAAGTAGCCCCTTTCCCTTATAAAGATCTCCCCTTAATGACTAGGTTTGACACCTCAGTATATCCAAACAGACCTGGTTTTGTGACTATTGGGTTCCAAGTGTAGCTGCATAGGCAGAGACCATTCCCATTAATCTCTGATGCACGCCCAATCATTTTGTTCTATAAGCAGGCCTGAAATATGAAAGAACCACTCAGTTCATAAAAGAGATTAAAGGGTTACTCCTTGTTAGCTTTCTATGGGTAAGGAGTTAACATAATGAATGTTGTTACCATGACCTTGAGACCTGTGACAGTCACAGAAAAAATTTGGACCTTAAGCCCCTACTTATTTTATGGTGGCGTTTTGCTGGCATGCGTTGGGTCACCTTATCCCTTTAAAGTGAAAGGTTATACAAGTCAATACAAAGTTGGTTTTAATGATCACTTTATCTTATGATAAAACATTTCAAAATGGCAGTATTCAATTCCAGAATGAGTGTTTCCCTGTTGGCATGAGTGATTAGTAAACGGTTTGATGAGTGTCAGAGTGGTGTAACTCATAAGCTATGTCTTTCAAATCAATTCAGGTCTCCAGTGCCACAATCAAAACACCAAAACAAGATGTAGCATTTTAAGAATGGTGTCCCGTCCAGTAGAGGCCCAGGGACTTAAGGGTTGTCCTCACAGGAAGAGACTGGCATAAATTTAGTGGGGGTCTCTGTGGAATGTCAGTAAAATTCAGACAAATGTAAGAGTGAAAGTTGATTCTAAAGGTTAGCAGTACAAAGTGGTTGGTCAGAGTTGAACCTTTTTCAAGTTAGAGGCGAGCCCATTGAAGCAGCTACCAGTAAGAACGAAGGATAATGCTGATTGACAAATTGGGGAGGTGGTAAATATATAAGCGTGTTGTCTAACTGGAACATGGAATGTGATAAACTGCTATATTATGCCAGGTTGTTGCTACAGGTATAGCAATGACAGTAAAGACATTGGTATAACACAAAGCCTGCTATTTAAAAAGATTCTTTGTTTCTTTAGCTTTTGTTCCCACATAAAACAAATAGGGCTGTTCCACACCTTTTTTTCCTCTTAATAATTAGTACAAAAGGAGCTTCAGTGACCTTAACAAGCCTCCAGAAATTTTTTCCAAGCCCTAAAAGGCAGCTTGTAGGCCTGATTGCTAACAAAACTGGGAGTCTCCCATCACAGTAAGTGTGGATGTCAAAGCATGGGTGGTAACCTACATTAAAACCTTTTTCTCAGTTGTTCGGAATGTGCTCTGGGCTCTAGGGAGGGCGTGGGCCACTGTTTGGATTGTGGTTCAAGTTGTCAGTGGGTTCATAGACAGTAGACTTTACAGAATAACAGCTGTGTTGCTATCTTTTGGGGATAGAGTGACTCAGTGATTCTGTATTGCAGCCAGCCTGCATTGTGCTGTACTTTCATCACCTCCTCTAATGTGGCGTGGAGAGAAAGGGGTTGTGAGCATTTAGAGTGGTCAAGTGCTTGCCTGAGGTGCTTGCACCTAGAATGAACTTAACCAGCAGGAAATTATTATGTACCAAAATGTCAAAACTGTGAAACTAAGCGCACCACAATTTTCTGGCATCCATGACTGATTTTAAAGCACCCACAGTAAGTAGAGTAAAAAGTATGAGCTTACTGCAAAGGTTTGCCTTTTAACTGGTCATGTTAAAAAATAGGGGTGCAATGATACTCGTATCGATATTGAACCGTTCGATACAGTGCTTTCGGTTCGGTACGCATATGTATCGAACAATACAAAATTTGTAATTTATTTTATC
The DNA here is from genome assembly GCF_057382185.1 of Mchenga conophoros. Lineage (NCBI taxonomy): Eukaryota > Metazoa > Chordata > Actinopteri > Cichliformes > Cichlidae > Mchenga > Mchenga conophoros. The sequence goes on from NC_140532.1 coordinate 14,040,454, forward strand.
AACTTTCCTTCTGACAATGCTGTCTGTGTTGAGCGCTCAGTGAATCTGCGTTCGACTACTCCGCCTAGGCTGCACTGTCGAGCGCAGATCCACTGAGCTTCAACACAGACAGCATTGCCAGAAGGAAGAGCGCAGGACAAGCTAGCGAGACAGAAGTTAAGCTCCCCTTGCAACATGGCAAATTGAACCTCCCCCACCCTCATTCAGATCTGGCGTTTGGAATTATTTTGGTTTTCATGTGTTACGTTTCGGTGTGTCAGTGTTTTGTTTTTGCGTGACTGTTATGTATTTCCTGCTTTACTTTGAAAGTCTGTGTTATCTTAGTGTGTTCAGTTTACATTTTCCCTGTCTCGTCAGTTCTAATTTGCCCCAGCTGTGTTTCCCTCCTGTGGTCCATTCCCTGATTGCTCCTTCTATGTATTTAAGCCTTGTGTTTCAGTATGTCATGGTCGCGATCTCCCCCGTGTTGTAAATAGTTTGGTGTTTTTGTTGTAAATAAATAGTCTGTTGTAAATAGTTGTGAATGGGTTTGTTAATATTTTCGTTTGAGACACCTTCGTTTTGGGATTTTGGTGGAGGGCCTCCGTAGACAACCGGGGTGCAACGCAGGAAAATAAAAATAAGGAAAATAAAAATAAAATAAAACCACGGAACGTAACATTTCCCCCTACCCAAAAATCAAACATGTAACCCCAAGTGAAATGTTTGATCAAAACCGGATGAAGGCTGGTGGAGGCTGGAGCGGTCCCACGGACCCTCCAGCGAAGACAAACGAAGGCTGACGAAGGCTGGAGCGGTCCCTCGGACTCTCCAGCGAAGACAAACGAAGGCTGACGAAGGCTGGAGCGGTCCCTCGGACCCTCCAGCGAAGACAAACGAAGGCTGACGAAGGCTGGAGCGGTCCCTCGGACTCTCCAGCGAAGGCAGATGAAGGCTGGAGCGGTCCCACGGACCCTCCAGCGAAGGCGGATGAAGTGTGGAGCGGTCCCACGGACCCTCCAGCGAAGACAGACGGAGGCTGGAGCGGTCCCTCGGACCCTCCAGCGAAGGCGGATGAAGGCTGGAGCGGTCCCTCGGACCCTCCAGCGAAGGCGGACGAAGGCTGGAGCGGTCCCTCGGACCCACCAGCGAAGACAGACGGCTGAAGCGGTCCCTCCCTCGGACCCTCCAGCGACGGCGGACGGCTGAAGCGGTCCCCGGGCCCTCCAGCGAAGACAGACGGAGGCCGAAGCGGCCCTCGGACCCACCAGCGATTGGACGAGCCCCCATATGTTACACCCCGGCCTAGGCAACCGGGGTGCAACGCAGGAAAATAAAAATAAGGAAAATAAAACCACGAAGGCCCTCCACCGTCTTCGCTGGAGGGTCCGTTGGAGGGACCGCTTCAGCCTTCGTCCGCCTTCGCTGGAGGGTCCGAGGCACCGCTCCGGCCTTCGTCTGCCTTTGCTGGAGGGTCCGAGGCACCGCTTCAGTCTTCGTTTGTCTTCGCTGGAGGGTCCGAGGCACCGCTCCGGCCTTCGTCTGCCTTTGCTGGAGGGTCCGAGGCACCGCTTCAGTCTTCGTTTGTCTTCGCTGGAGGGTCCGAGGCACCGCTCCAGCCTTCGTCTGCCTTCGCTGGAGGGTCCGTGGGACCGCTCCAGACTTCATCCGTCTTCGCTGGAGGGTCCGTGGGACCGCTCCAGCCTCCACCAGCCTTCATCCGGTTTTGATCAAACATTTCACTTGGGGTTACATGTTTGATTTTTGGGTAGGGGGAAATGTTACGTTTCGGTGTGTCAGTGTTTTGTTTTTGCGTGACTGTTATGTATTTCCTGCTTTACTTTGAAAGTCTGTGTTATCTTAGTGTGTTTACATTTTCCCTGTCTCGTCAGTTCTAATTTGCCCCAGCTGTGTTTCCCTCCTGTGGTCCATTCCCTGATTGCCCCTTCTATGTATTTAAGCCTTGTGTTTCAGTGTGTCATGGTCGCGATCTCCCCCGTGTTGTAAATAGTTTGGTGTTTTTGTTGTAAATAAATAGTCTGTTGTAAATAGTTGTGAATGGGTTTGTTAATATTTTCGTTTGAGACACCTTCGTTTTGGGATTTTGGTGGAGGGCCTTCGTGGTTTTATTTTCCTTATTTTTATTTTCCTGCGTTGCACCCCGGTTGCCTAGGCCGGGGTGTAACATATGTGACGTATGACCCTGAAGGTAAGCGCGTCATGGACTAAAGTAAAACAGTATGTTGGATGTGCCACGCAATGCTCAATTACATGGGTGGGAGCTCGTTAACGTGTTGGCCGTCTAGCCCCACGCACGGGGCGATCAGGGATAGCTCGTTAACGGAGATTTGCCGTGTTGTGGCGTTAACGTCATTTCAACGAGATTAACGCTGACAGCACTAGTGGGAACACAACGAATATGACTGCCCGTTGACGCTGACATCATCCTAGTGCAAAGACAAGTGGAAGCAGACAAAAACAACAAGCATGCATGCTACAAACTTTACTCGAGTCATTTAGACAGCCGTTAGCACATGATTTATGTTTAATATTGTGGCGAGCTCAGACAAGGTGGAGACGGAGGTGTCGTTTGGTCTTGCTTCCCGTGAGCTAGCCAGGGAGCACAGCCGTTTATTGACATCTGCAGAAGAACACTGCCGCTAGCTAACTGCTCAGCGCGGCAACCGCACAGCAACAACAACAACACCACACAGGGCGCCCTCTGACCCCGGAAGAACACACCGTCGCATCGAGAGGGCGTCACCCGTCACTATGGCAACATAAACAAAACATAACTGTACAAACAGAACCCCGAACAGCCCTGACCCGCTACAATATGCTGCTGAGAATATAGCCCAGAAGAAGTGTATAGTATTGCTTTTATTTTGGAAAGAGCCATTTCTCTGTAATAAACTCTCTTTTCCAAAGATGAGTGATTCCTCAATCAGATACAGGGCTTGCAAAATCGCTAGCCCGACGTCCCGGGGCTAGCGGTTTTTCCAGTCGGGCTACCAAAATCTATCTCTGCCCTGCCCGTCGGGCTATTGAAGGAAAAATATATGTCAATGCTTTTGCATTCTTTCAGAAATGTAGCTGGGTAATTATGTCATTGGCATCGGTGAGCCACTGTCAATATGTGACATATTGAAATCGCGTTTGAATTTGCGCTTGTTTTTTGCTTTTACTTTGCAATCACGCAAACTGTGTATAGAGAGCGACAGCACTGATTGGTGAGTGATGATAATTTGCGCACCAATTCCTCTGACATCGTCTTATCAATCGTTAGCTTACTATGCAAACATGACAAGTGAAATCTCCCGCAGCTTAAACATGTGAGAGGTTGATCGCGCAGAGAATCGCTGACCGTTATGCGAGTGGTGTGTAAAAGCAGCAGGATATATATTTTAGTTCTGCTGAGCCAAATAAGACAGGTCAGGGTGAAGAAGTGACAGCCAAAGAAAAGCTTACCACAAAACGGAAAAGTTATGACAAATCAGACTATAAGGCAAAAAGAAAGTGCAGCTTTATGGTTTCATGGACAAAAGAATCTCTGTGGCTGCAATATGACGAGCTATATAACCGGGGCTGCACATAAGTGGTCCGCAGGTGCGCATTCGCTGTCAAAAAAAACCAAAAAAAAAAACGTGCACAAGATATGAAGTTGCAACGCGTGTTTGCATACATAAGATTTTCTGGAGGAGGACAGACATTTGTTTAGAACTCTTAAAGATATCGAAGAAGCAAGCTCGTTTAAGCAATTACTTTGGTGTTCCTCTACCTCCAAACAAATGTCAGAAGGAGTCCGAACCACAAAAGAAGCATGTATTCTCGGAAAAGTGGTTGCAGGAGGTGAGCTGGCTTCAAACAAATGAAGAATGCACAGAGATGTGGTGCACAATGTGCCGTGAAAATCCCACTCTAGCGGACAAAAACAGTGCCTTTTATATGGACGCAAACGCGCGTTGCAACTTCTTATCTGGTGCGCGTCTTTTATTTTGACAGCGAATGCGCACATGCAGACCACTTAAGTGCACCCGTGTAAATAACATAATGTTCTGCCGGGTGCGTTGTTGGTTTTCTCTCGATTCCTGAGTCTACAAGCGCCTCTGTTACTGGGACCAGTCATTTTAAGAAAGGCCCCCATTAGAACCCATGAGAAATGCAAGAAATGCATTATTGCTCAGTCTGCAATATCTTTCCCAGAACAAACACCAATTGAAAATAACATACTAAAAATAAACCTGAAAAATCTGTTTAGAACAGCGTACTATGTTGCAAAGAGTGAACCACCACTGGCAAAATTTAGCAGTCTTTGCAAACTTCAAAAAGCAAATGGCCTAGATCTTGGTTCCACTTGTCTCTTACCCGTGACTTCAGTGGAAATTTCAAATTCAGGATCTGACACAGACGGATTCATGTCCTACACAGTTCTTACAAGTTCATAGAAATTTCTGTTCAATTAGAACCAAGTATTTGAGTTGATGATTGTAATTTTTATACAATGTTGTAATTTGTTTTTCAACAATTTTTTTGATTAATGTTTTGTTTCCTTTACAATATTATACTTTAATGTATAATATTGTAAAGGAAACAAAACATCAATCAAAAAATTGCTCTCTTTTTTATTCGGGCTACTTACATTTATTTTGGGCTACCAAAAACTGAAGAGTCCCTGCCCGAAGGGCTACCAGGGATTTTGAAATTTTGAGAGCCCTGAGATATATTTATTTTTTAAATTACTTTTTTTTCAGTAACATTAAATTAAAAAACTGTACTTTTGAGTTAAAATATATATTTATAATTTTAATAAATGACAAATTAAAAAGGCATGAACATTTTTTTTGTATCGAAAAAATATCGAACCGTGACACCAAAGTATCGAACCAAACCGAACCGTGAATTTTGTGTATCGTTGCACCCCTATTAAAAAAGTTAAGTTCATTGGTATTATAATGTAAACCTCTCTTGTTTACTGTAGATTTCAAATATATTGGTAATGGGTTGTGTTTCTTGCCCTTAGGTAAGCATTTAATTAATGCCACTGTTAAAACAATTCAGTTATTTTTTGGAGTTGTTAATGATTGGCCTATTATGAAATTATACTAATACTTACTTTTAACCTTGATATCATTCACTCAAGCAGAAAATACATTTCTCTTTATCAAATGACCACAAATAAGAGGAAATTGCAAAAACTTAGGTTAAATAAGACAAAACATCTGGGTTAGCTTAACTACATGTGGCAAAGCCATTCTTGCGAGCATAATGGGAAGCCAGAAACAACCCTGATTATTTAAGATGGTGTGGAACCCAACATTGATAAAAGATATCTTATAAAACCGGACGTAGACAGTATGTCTGTTCATATTCTTGCATTTGTTAGATTAATATTATTGTTTATTACACTATATTGGCTATAGGATCATTTTGAATTATTGACCCTCAAGTTCCATACTGGTGCATTGTTGTATAAAACTACATAAATGCAATGAAGGGACTTGCGTTTTGGTTAAAATGAACAGATGTAAATAAAAACTGAGCAGCTGGTGATACTGAAATCCTAGGTCCATATAGTGTGTGTCTTAACTAGTAGGCCACCAGATGTGCTTTAACAAAGACAAACGTTGTTAACATTTTTTAATGCGCTTCTGCAGATGCAGGCACTTTGCGCTGCACTTGCATTTATTTATGTAGTATAATCAGCTGCTTGTGGTTGCTTCTGGAGTTGGAGTCTTTGACAGAAAGTGGTTTGTCTTCTACTCGGGGGGTGATTTGGTTGGTAGTGTGATGCTCTAACTTCCTGGCTGGTAGATGTACTGTTGTTGTATATTCAGCTAAACAGGAAGGTTGCCTCAACTGGCTGTGTGACATCATGTCAGAGTGGCAAACCAGGGAGACCGAAACTAGCCCAGGCCAGCCTCTCAGCTGAGGCTTGCAAATGCTGACCTAAGCTGACCCAGGAAATAATGCTGCAGGTCATCATAAGGAGGACTGGAGTTCCTTCTATTTTTTAAATACCTGATTGTATTACGCTAATGAAAAGTAAGCTCTGTTACTTACTGATTATAGTAACAATATTGGCAACTGGACCTTGTTTTCTCTCATCTTAAAATGAGATTTTGTCCCTCATTGCTTTATTTGAAATCTTTAACAATGGGGCTCTTGTTTTTTCATTTTAGCCTTTCCGCAGTTCTTCCAGTCGTTCCACCATTTGTCATTTTAGCTACTGGAAAAAACAGAAGTGCCATCCTCTGTTCTGGTTGCACATTTTCCTTGAAGATTTTGCCCCCATTGTGAGGCAAAATTGCATAGTGAACACAAGGCTTATAGAGAACAAAATTAAATGTGGATATTGTCATTATACTAAACCATTAAAATTCTGTGGTCTGTTTTGTATGTCTGAAAAATAAAACCACCCTTTTAGGTATTGCATTGCTAACTGGGCCTCACTGGGTCCTTGTGTGTCAGTCTCACTGAGCATCTCTACATGAAGCTACAAAAATGACAAGAATCTACAGTCCTCATTAAAATAGAGGACATTTTTGAGACTCTTGTATAGCTGTTACAAAAACAATCTTGCAGAATGTGTCCTGCAGATGGTATTGCTTTCAAGGAGCTCTTAGTGTTATGTCTTAGTTCAGAGAGACATGGGTGGAGAGAATCAGGATAGAACCTGATTTTGGTTCTATCCTGGTTTTGGTTTTGGTTGGTTTTGGTTGAAAATAAGATGTATGAGCCACATTGTGTTGTGATTCAAGGGACGAGCTGGAGGGACAGTAGGTCATGTGAGTGTTGAAAATAAAAATACCACCTTTTTCCATAATGTGAATAACAAAAGAACAAGTAATGTGTGCACAATGTGAGCAGAGTGTCTGTTATTACGTCTCTAAAACAGTGTTATTAGTGCCCGTTATCCCAGGTAGTAAAGAGTACCTTAAAGACACATACGTCTTCTTAGTGTCTTGCAACATCAACAACTAAATCAATGTTCAAGAGACCCAGAAGGTTGGTGGGTTACATTAAATCACCGTGCAAAGGAACGTACATGCTGGACTTAAAAAGGGCAACGCCCAAGTAAATTCACTGATTAACTTTATGTGCTGGATCACTCCAATCAGCAGTGAGTGTAGACAGGAAGCAGAGTGATTGGCACTTAGGTCATTGGGCCATTCACAGTTGAGGGAGGGACAGCACAGCAGAATTTACGTTGGGTCAAAAAACTCATCATTGAAAAAAAAAAAGTTTTTCCAGTTCATTTTAAGAAGTTAATGCATAAAAAGATTATTTGTGCACTTAAAACTTGGCCAAAGAATGAAAACCACTTTTCATGTTGCACAGCTCCACAATAAACTGAAATGTTAAGTCATCAAAAAGTTACCCCACACTGAGATTCCAAGACAATCCTTCCTTTGCATTTTTTTAAATTTCAGTTACATGAGGGTATACATAGGTTTACACTACAAAGGTACCATAACCTCCTAGGACCTGGCGTCCACATATGTGGACATCACATTTTTGGTTATTTAGACCCAAATACTCAATTTTGCTCTACAAGGGCCTGATATCCACTTACGAGGACATTATACTGCTACTGTTCTATTGAAATTTTAAACAAATATCCTAATTTGTGGCTCTCATTTTTCTTAGAAACGAAAATTTGGTAAAAAAAAAAAAATAATAAAATCTGGTAATTCTTTGTTTTTACATTCATCGGGGCCCAATATGCCCAAATATCAAAGATAAATTAAAAATGCATGCTGTGGAAGAGTTCGGGTCTTAGGAGGTTAAGTACTTAAATATTATTATTAGTTTTAACGAAAGCTGCTTCATGGTTGGCCTTTTCCACTTCAAATGTAAAAATAGACATTTACATTCTGTTATTATTAACCCAGGTGTCAGTAGAATTGGGGCCCTGTTTTATTCTTGGACATATTTTGTGAGCTGTATTGAAGATGAAAAATATTTTAGTGAAACAATTGAGGGTAAACCAGCACAGAGTGACTAAATTTAATCTGAATGTTTTATATTTCGACTGTGATGTCTTTCAGGTCTTTGGATGGACGTCTGCAGGTTTCCCACAGAAAAGGTCTTCCTCATGTGATCTACTGCCGCTTGTGGCGCTGGCCGGATCTGCAGTCCCACCATGAACTCAGAGCTGCCGACCACTGTGAATTTGCCTTTCACACCAAGAAGGATGAAGTATGTGTCAACCCCTATCACTACCAGAGGGTGGAGACACCAAGTGAGTGTTCTTAATTGCTACGTGTTCCACATGATTGTAGTTAAATTAAAGCTTTCTCCAAACTGGGTACAGAACTGATCTGATCCACTGTCTCCAGTTTTGCCTCCCGTTCTAGTGCCACGACATACAGACATCCCTGCCGAGTTCCCACCACTGGATGACTACAGCCCATCCATCCCTGAAAACACCAATTTTCCCGCTGGCATTGAGCCCCAGAACAACTATATTCCTGGTGAGGGGAAAAAAAGCAAAAAACACATCCCACTCATTCTTGACTCGGTCTCTAAATTATTTTTCTCAGGGATGATTTAGTTTGTGGCTCATGCCCCAAAAATGTTGTTCCTGAGTGCAGTTTTTATATTATATTAAAATATTGTATTTGTGTAGTTGTATCACAGAAGCAGTTTAAACACGCAAAAGAACAATGATGTGTGCTTAACCCATGTGTTACAGAAACTCCCCCACCAGGGTACCTGAGTGAGGATGGTGAGACAAATGATCACCAGCTTAACCACAGCATGGACACAAGTGAGTCACCTGACTGTACACACACCTGAAGCTTATACTACTCTAATTACAGCTTATAATGGTCATGAACCCACCTTCTATTACCACTCTGTTTCAGGTTCACCCAGCCTGTCACCCAATCCTGTATCCCCTGCAAACAATAATCCTGGTAAGTAACATCAGTCAGTCAAGTTTACTCAGCTTTAGCTCCTGGACATATTTTAAGTTATGTGCGCCAATAGAAATTTCAGCCATTCATTTAAAATCCAGTGTTTAATCTGGATTTGAAGTTTTTTGCTTGTTAGGAAAAAGCTTATTACACCCTCCAAGATATATGTATATATAACAAAACTGAGCAGTAACAGAACTGCCCAATAGTGAATGGGAAAAAAATTGATAATAACATATTTAAAAAGAAACTTTATAAATGGTTCTCCAGTTATTACGAAAGTCAAACCTGTAGTAATGATATCATTAAAAGTACAAGTGCTGTAATAGAATATTTGCACTTAATTCATGTGTTAGAGCCTGTCATCGCTAAAGTGTGTGTCATGCAACAGAGCCTATAAAACAAATTGAATGGTCAAAGCTATCATAATGATTTTGAGGTGTGTTGCTTGATTCAAATTTGAGGAGCGCAAGGGATTTAACTGGGTTTTTTTCTCCATATGTTTGTCTGTATTTGGAATAGTAGAGATGAGAAGTTGGCAAAAGAGCCATTTAGTTTTCAAACCGTTAAAACGGTCAAAGTTCCTTAACTAGCATGGATGACAATAATTTAATTAGGCTTGCTTTTTTCTCTTGAATTCACATGAAAACTGAATTTTTTCAAACACTAAGTGGTTTTTATTTATTTCTACAAGGTAACTACCCTTTTCTGATTTTCTTTATTTGGTTAGTGTAATTGGTCATATTTCAATATTTTTAGTCTGATCTCAACCTCTAAATGTAAAATGAACACTTATTGAATTTACTTCAAGAGGGCAATCGCCCCACATGAAAAAACACGGATGCATAATGACTTTATATAGTCTGAAATGGTCACTGTTGTATGAAAACTTGCCACAACTCTACTGTACACATGCTTGTGCTCACTCTTTAATACCTAAATAAATGCTGAAAGACACTGGCTGATAGACACTATCATCATGTACACCTGAACTGCAGATTATTAATTTATAATGGTAAAGAAGCATTTGCATCAGCGGTATGTAGTTATGCTCTATTGGCTGCTCCATTAATAGATGTAAATGGACACTGGGGCTGGGATCCTGGCGGCTCAGTTGGGTAACACACACAACAGTTTTTGGGGGGTTTTTTGGTCACAAGTGACCATATTTAGACAGCAACACCAACAAATGTGGCTAACAGGATGCTTCAATAAACTGTATGGGTGCAATACAATTCCAGTCACCACAACTGAAGCACAAACTTCGTGGACAGTCTGTACTACCGTGCAGGCCACTTTATCTGTCAGACAGTTCCATTGTCATCTTTCAAAAACTACACACACCACAATTACAGTCAAAAGGCACATTTCAGTAACTTAAATTAGAAGAGGTAAACCCTAGCAGTCAGCTATAGTGGCTGTAATTGCTTTTATTGCCCTAGCTCTCACTCAATGTGGCTAAACACCTAATTTTAAAGTCTCCAAAAAAATTCACTATATAAGATATATTAAGAAAAAACATGTATACAAAATTTCGTCATTAGTACAGTTGTTAAGAAGGTGCAAATTAGCTGTTAAGTGAAACATTTTCACATGGGAGTCCATCTCTCTTGTTGCAGCCATTGAAGCAACTGTATTTTATGACACTTCTGCATTGGATCAATGCATCACTTGCATTACTATCCTTGATTTTCTTGTTGGTTTGTTTATTTATTTGTGGAGAACATTATGTTATTTATTTATTTATTTTGGGGGGGTTGGTGTTTTTGAATGTCTGTTTATGAGACTGATGAGCAATATATGCACACACTTGAGTGAGTGGATCGTGTCTGGCTTAGCTTCAGGGCAGTAAGTATGGTATGAATGGAGTCTTTGTGTTTGCTCTGTTCTTATGTGTGGAAAAACCAGCTACATGCAGCTTTAAGATAATGCAGTAAATGTCTGCGTGGCGGGTTATTCTATGTGGAGACAAACTAGGAGGTCCTTGTTTTGTTTTGCTTTTTAAGAAAGGTATTTCATGTCTGGCTGAGGTTATGAAGGTCATGGGAAAGAGCTTTTGGAGAGGAACCAAAGGAAACCTTGTCAGGACTTTGTCATGATGCTGCACCTTCAGCATCAATTTGATGACAGAGCTATTCAACTATTTAATTCTTTCATCATGGAAATAGATTAAACCTGTAAATGTCTCTTTGTCTTACCAGACTTTCAACCTGTGACATATTGTGAATCTGCCTTCTGGTGCTCCATCTCCTATTATGAGTTGAACCAGCGTGTTGGAGAGACCTTCCACGCTTCACAACCCTCCCTTACAGTAGATGGATTCACAGATCCCTCCAACTCCGAACGCTTCTGTCTGGGCTTGCTGTCAAACGTCAACCGCAACTCAGGAGTAGAACTCACACGCAGACACATAGGTATTAACTGTATTTCGAAGCGACGGCATAAATTTGTTCTGATTATATGTGAAGGTTGTTTTATGCTGAGCTAGCTTTTTTTTTTCTCCTCTTTTTCCAGGTCGGGGTGTGAGGTTATACTACATCGGGGGTGAGGTGTTTGCAGAATGTCTCAGTGATAGCGCCATCTTTGTCCAAAGCCCTAACTGCAACCAGCGCTATGGGTGGCATCCTGCCACTGTGTGCAAAATACCTCCAGGTCAGCACAACGTGCATACAAACACAAACTCATTAAAGGCAATATGACCAGAGTATGACTGTATAACTGTGTTCTTCTGCTCCTGACATTTATTTTATTCTCTGTGCTAGTAAACCTGATAATAAATATTTTGTTGCTAGGCTGCAACCTGAAGATCTTCAACAACCAGGAGTTTGCTGCGCTGCTCTCTCAGTCAGTCAACCAGGGATTTGAGGCAGTCTACCAACTCACCAGGATGTGTACTATTCGGATGAGTTTTGTTAAGGGTTGGGGAGCTGAGTACAGGTAAATATTTTACTATTTTTCTTATATTACTTACAAAGTATAAGATATTGTTGCATTTGCTTATTATTTGACTGACAGTAAAGTAATACGTGAGAAGGACTGATGTCATGTTGTAGTGGCGTAAATGTGTAATATGGTGTTCTGAAATGGTAGAGGTTGTGTAGTGATTAAAATAAATGTCATTTTCTGGTTAGGTCATTTACAGGTAGTTAATAAATGTCAGTGTACTAAATATTTTGGCTGGTAGATGGCCTGCTTAGAGGTCAGAAGACAAGTTAACATTTAACTGACCCAGCTAGTGAGTGGCTCGTATTACTCATGTCTTTCAAGTCTCTGCCGTGCATTTTTTTCCCTAAACGTGATGTGGAAACTTAAATTGTACACTGCATATACAATCAAATTGAGGTTCAGTGAGTCAACATTTTGTTTATTAGGCAGTAAAATGCTGGAAGAAAAGAATTTGTTCTGTTTGGGAAACATGTGGACAATTGCATCTATTGTAGAACTTATTACACAAATGAATGCACATTATTCTAAAGAGGTTGTTCAACATCTTCATTCATAATTGGAGAAGTGAGGAATAAAAGAAGAAAAACATGACTTTGGGTTGTTGACTGAAGCCGACTTTTAACAGGAAAAGAAGGTGATGGGGGATGGTGTAACTGTGACTCTGTAAGAGAGGAGGAAGAATGCAGCAGGCATGCAGTAGTGAGGGGGGTATGAAGTGGGGTGTGGACATATTTCTAACTGCCTCTGGAAGGGGGATTCCCACTGGACTATGAATGGTGCGTGTTGTATTTCTGGCACCAAACACCTTGGAGAAAAACATCCTCAGAGATACTTGAATGGCTTCAGAAATAGCCCAGAGCTGGCATCACTGTTCGGGAAATTCTTCCAAAAATATGGACTGTATAAGCTATAAGACAACAACCGTTATAATATAGTACAGAAGAAAAGGTTCAGCAATGACAGAAATGTGTGCTTTCCTTCTTTGTGTTCTGCAGACGTCAGACAGTGACCAGCACCCCCTGCTGGATAGAGCTACATCTTAATGGTCCCCTTCAGTGGTTGGACAAGGTCCTCACACAGATGGGCTCCCCCAGCATCCACTGCTCTAGTGTGTCCTAGGAGCAGCCCTCCTTCCCATCCACACTCAAACCCCCCCATAGGAATCAATCCACAGAAACAGCATTTCCCCTGCTGTGTTTGACATTTCTCATCACATGTACAGCACTGTCTTTAGTGTCATTTAGTGTCTCAATTTCATGGTCATTGTAGGACATTTTTATGGGTTTTATTATTTTCAGAAGACAGAAGTGCATCTTCATGATTATTCTTTTACATATTATGTCCATCCTTCCTGTTAATTAACTTTACATTTCACAAAGGAGACTGAAATGTTTGTTTTCCAAGTTGGAAGATATGCAGTTTCAACTTGGCCATCGACATGTTTTAAAACATTTTTGATTCTATGAATTAATCAATATTATGAATAAGCCTTTAGTGTCCCAGCAATCACTGAATTGGGAAGCTTATTTAATAAAAAAACGATAAATTAACATGAGAAATGTTATTTATAGTGACAGAATATATTTCATTAATATTTTAAGTAGAAGGTACTTTCCTTTATTGATTTATGATCAATAAAGAAACCAATTATCTGATCAGTGAATTGGTATTTTGTCTAGCTTTAAAAAAAAAAACAGTATCAGTGTTTCTGATATAGAGCCCTTGTATTAAAAGTATTTTGCTCAATGAAAGAGACATTTTCTAAGTTATTTTTGCATATTGTCCTGCATGAGAATATATTTTTCTTATTGCCTAAATATGATTGTACATAAATATTTATAGCTTGTGTAATCTGCTAGTCATCCATTGCTTGAAAGAGTGGATCAAAGTGAACTCTGGCATGGGTGGATTCATAGTAAGACTACTTAGATGAACTTTTCAGGTGAGTTGGTTCTGAAGTGTGGCACAGGAATACTGTACCAACCATTAGTGTTATTTGATAACAGGCTCGATGAGTCATTATAGTAGACTGACTGAATCTGGACACCATGTGACTTGAAGTATGAAGTGTACAGTGACCAAGGTTGTGTTCATCTGTTGTTGGCAGTGTGGAGTGAAAACAACAATGCAGGTCTTCTTATGTATTATCAATTGTTAACCAATGGTACACTATGCTCCTTATGGGTAAATGATGCATTTCAAGTTTATTGTGTCACTTTAATGGTTGTGGTAATTTGCTTGTCCACTAAATACTGTATATTACATGTACATTACAATATAAGGCATGTGTAATATGCTCACTGTCCTTGGTCGTTGTCTAAGACGTCACCATGTTAATCCTGCACTCACTCACAGTACATAAGACTGAGTCACCAAGCAATCTATTTAAAGGAGTTACATGGTGCTGAACGGAAACACTGTACTACACAGTACATTAGGTATGTGGTAGGTCTGTATCAGTACTTGAGTTCCTTGATATTCTTTTAGTGGTTTTATGATCCAAGTCTTATGTTTTTGTTTTTTAATGTAGACTAATATTTGTTCTCAAATGTCTAGAATTATCTGTGAAATTTTAATAAATTGCAAAACAGTAAAAAGAGGGCTGCTTCTCTGTAAAAGGAATTATGTATGAAATATAAATGTAAAAAGAACAGTTGCCTCACAGCAGCTGGTGCATTCATTGTACCACTAAATTGACCCTTTCTGTGTTAGGGTGGCGACCTGTCTGGGGTACACTCTGCTTCTCATACATGACCCTGCACCAAGGAGTAAAGTTGCTTGTTGAAACATTATTATACACCGTGACAAAAATTTGAAATTGATATACATAAAGCGGATAAGTGTCCTGTAATAAATGATATCATCAGGAAACCTGTAGAGGTGACGCGACACTCTTTTGCTAAACGGCATAGTTTGTGATGGTATGTATGTACAGTATAATATATTTTTAAATGTGCTTCTCTACTCATTAAGGCTTGATAAAAATATTAGAAACTCCCCACTGCGCTACATCTAAATTACTTATTTACTGCAGAGTTAATCGCAAAGCACAATACACATATCCTTTTATTTAAGTTGAATAGAGATTGTGAACCCATGTGAGTGTTCACAACAAATAAACCATACTCACTAAATATTAAAATCACAAGGTTTTGTGTTAATTTATTCCAGTGTGCATTATATGTCTTTTTAGGATAAGGCACATCATTTACCTTTAAAATATATGTATCAATGTACCTAATAACAAATACACAAACCACATACATTTCATGTCTTTCCCCACCTTCAACACCATCACGTGCTGAGGTTCACTTAGGGCTAAAGTATAGTGAAGAACCCAGGGGAGTAGATTGAGGATCAGGGCCACTCATTTGCTTTTCTTGCAATCAGGAATTCCCATCTGTTTTTTCAATACATCATTTCATGTTAAGAATCCACAGTTTTTAAATATACTAATGCCTACAGTGCCATCTGTAAGCATCTCCACTTTCCAAGTGCAAGCAGGATGTCACGGGATGCTGAATCTTGTGGAAGCCCCAAGAAAAACAGGAGGATCAGGTGAAAGGAGTCCAAGTTACAGCCAGCTACTTTTAGCTTTCTTCTCCCGATGATAACCCATCTATCTCATCTTCATCACCACCGATGGCCATCCAAAATGCTTTTGCCACCTAGAAAGCAGATTGTGGGTAAACAGATCATGTATTGAACTAATGAAGGGTTAAATTAAAACACTAAAGAAAAAAAAAACTTACCTTTTCTGCGTGAACTTTTCTCTGCTCGTGGGGTAATGAAGAAGCTTTGTCTGTAGGTTTAAAATAGAGAAGACCAAAATCATCAGTCAGCCACAATGACATCAGGTGCACTGGCATCCAAATATTTGAGCACTCCTGATGAAAAGTTGATTTGTTGTTTTTTGTTTGTTTGTTTCTGAAACCTTGAATGCAAGACTAGAGTTTTTGTGCAATGCAAGTATTCCAAAATCTTAGTAATCTCAGAAATCCTGAAGGTAACTAGCTTGTCTGTGCTTTGGCTTGTTCATAGTAATTGTTCTGGAAACTTGGGCAATGCACATTTCAAGACTTGCATACATATTCTGACTCCTAAAATATTATTCCTACAATAATCAGCCATTGAGTCCTCTACTAAGTAAGAGCGCCTTGTCCTTTGAAGATTAAAAATTTTATGCCCACAATTCAGGATATTGCTTTAAGAAGGCCTTTACTCAGCTGGAACTGGAATTAATGGAACTGATTTACTGTACTTAAAAAGAAAGGAGGGACATCAAAGTGATGTCTGGAAAACAAAGCAAAAAAAAAAACTTTAAGAGATCTAATCGTAGGATTGCTAGAATCAAAACCCTGTGATGAAAACAAAGGAACTTCAGGAAAATTGAGCAGACTGTGCTTTAATCTACTTGTACAACCACGACCTTCGTGGAAGAGATAATTAAAAGCATCAGAAGTTTTCAAATGAACATCTAAATAAACCTAATGATCTCTTTAACTGTTAAGCATATGGGTGGATGGCTTGTGTTACAGCCACTGGCACAAGATAGAGGAAGGATGGATTCAATTATATACCACAAATTCTGCACTGCAGTATCTGCAAACAAAAAGCTCAAGATAAAAAAAGATGATGTTGTTTAACAACATTTTAACAATCCGAAAAACACCTCAAAATCCAACAACAACTACTGAGTGACGAACACTGAAGATTTGTCAGTGGTTCTTGAAATTTCCTGAGCTAAACATCTTCAACAGTTGATGGAGTTTAAAGAAGCTGTGCAGGCCAGAACAAAGATCTGACAAAACTGAAAGATGTTTGCAAAGAAAGGGTGAAAATCCAACAAACAAGAATGGTAAGATGTGTTGCTTACAAAGTACTGACCATGGGGGCTTAAACTTTTTATCATAATCACTTTCTTTTTATTAGTTAAAGTAATCATCTGAAATGCATCAAACTATTTTGAAAATATAATGAAAAACAAAAGCTAAATACATCAAAGATGCTCACTTAGCTATTCAAAGTGAACTCTATAGAAAATATTTAACCTCCACAGGGACAACATACCTTTAAATAAAAAAAAAGAAAGAAAGAAAGAAAGAAAGAAAAAACAAGATTTGCATATCTTTTTTAAAATTCTCCCATTTACCTTTCATCTCCTTTAATTTGGTAAAAAGCCGTTCAAAGTTATCAACATCTACATCTCCAGTTGTGAGGTTAGCGAGCTCCTGAATGTCCAAATCAGTCATTGCATCTGAGGGAGATCAAAAAAATGTATGTTTATACACATAACTAACAGTTCCAGCAGCAGTATTTTGAGGAATCTGAGAAAAATTGATTCACGACTTAGTAAAGAAAATTCTATCACAAGGCATTCGCTTACCAACTACTGCCTCTTCCTGTGTGTCTGTATTTGTAGTACTTTCTGTATGGGTAGGCTCCTCATTGTTAACGGTGCCCTCTACTGGTAAGCTGGAAGACTACCAAAAAAAATAAAACAGCTTGGATCAGCATGCCTCCACAAAAACGACTTTAAAAAAACATAAATTTAAATTGTATTGATTCAAGCAAGCAAGCAAGCAAGAAAATGCATGAAAAAATACTGTTAAAACCTAAATAAATCGATCATTATCAAAAAAGGAAAACTCCACTGACTGGTGGATCTTGGCAGGTGCGTGGGTTGTTATGTCTGGAAGCCACCAAACTGCTCATCAGACCAAAGCCCTGATTGTGCCCTGTTAGAGATGTAAACTGTCACATGCCATACATGCATACACAGAGTATGTAATAGTTAAATCAAAGGTTATGTCATCTTACCATCCTTCATTTCCACGCTGGACCACACATTTGCATTGAGAGCCTGAACAATTCTCTTTACACCTGTGGATTCTGGAAAGTCGTCTGATAGAGAAAACAGAATAGTGTGAATGTGGGTGAAAATATTATCAAAACACAAAGAATTGAGATATAAATCTGGGTGATGTCACTGCTCATTTCTCCCATTTGAGAAACTCACCATCCTCATCTGGGAGCTCCTGAGGATTGAGTTCTACGAGCTCAAATGCATGAGCCAAACACCACTGCTGCGCTTCATGTCTGGTGACTCCTACAACATAAATTAGAAGTTGTATCCCCCACGACTTATATGTAAGACAGTGTTTTCTGCAAGCCACATGCAGAGCAAAAAAACTGACCATTTTCACAGACTCTGTCACAGACCAGGATGAGCACCTCTGGCGCAAGATCTTCCACTAACGGGATCCAAGGTTGTAGCTTTTGCAGCCCATCTTTCTGCAAACATAATGGATGATATAAAGGCATGAAGAAACGTGCTGTTTAGACTTATAAATATAACTTCTTATGTCACATACCGCTTTGCTGTCAAAATAAGCGATGAAAGCTTGCATGGACTGGGCAATCTCTGACGACATGTGAAAAGTGCTTGATACAACACAGAGACTGACATCTGCCGTATAATACTTGTTGTTGATGGTCCAAGGGTACCAGACCACTGTTTCCTCTCGCTTTGTCGGCTCGGGTAAAGTCTTCGTACTGAGGATTTCTGAGACAAAAACAAATCTGTTGATCTACACGAACAAAGACGTCAAGCTAAGCTTCTCACGGTGAAAGCTCAAGCAACAGGAATAGTATTAACCTTAATTAGCATTACCATATCGCTTGTATATCAGCCTGGCGAAAGTAAAGGACATAAAATGGCTTAGACGCCTTGAAGAAATTCGCTATTAACCCGAGAAAAAGACATAAAAGGGCTTCCAGATGCTATCGCTTAGTTAGCTCTGTTTAACGTTAGCTTCCTTACTATTATGTTATTTTCACCTTAACTTACGTTTGATTAGTTCTTCTTCTTTAAACTCGCTGTCACAGCTAGTGACAAGCACACATGGGGTGGCTATTTCTGTGTTTTCTTCTGAAGCTGACATTTTAATTATAAATTGGAGAGAAAGCTTCTTCAGCTATTAGCTTAGCGTTACGATGGAAAACTTGGGAGACCTTTCAACTCTGACCGGCCTCTTCCGGTGCACGTTAAACAGTCTTGTGACGTTTAATTGTAAAAATATTTTTCGATCCATCATTGAAACTAAGTAATAATAATAATAATAATAAGGATGATGATAATGATAATTATTTAAAAAGCAAAATCAAAAAATTGCACTCTGCGTTTATGTGAAGTGGAGGGACACTGTGAACAAATCTAACATCAGCTGATATGTTTTAGAAGGTGATTAAAGTAAAGGCCATGGTTATGTGGCAATGGGATTGGAGCATTGGGATAAACAATTATTTACTTAGACGTGACCCTTATATGCCTGACTGTCAAACTCCAGGAAGAAATGAGCTGCACGGTGTCTCGTCGTCAAGGTTACGTGTACCGAATCAGAAACTTTCACTGGTGACAAGCTAATTGTTTCGCTAACAGTGGGTAACTCAATGACTGTAGAAAAGTCATTGGGGTAACTAGTACAGTTCGCCATTGTGCTATATATATTTCAGTTACAAACCCATAAATAATGATGAAAAAAAATGTCCGAAGTGGTTAAAAAGGAAGACAAGTCGGGAGCTGTTTCGGTTCGGGTAAAGTTTCCTTGACTTATCTTGCCTTTCGCTAAATCATCAAACTCGTGTATGCTGTTTTTAGGTCATTTTCTGGAGTATTTACATTTTATGACTGTATTGCAGGTGGAAGACGATTTAAGACAACTCAAACCTAGTCTTGAGAAAGTGACTGTCAGTGAGGGGAGGACAACACTGAACACTCAGGCCCTGAACATCAGGGTGAGAAATCTTCACGCACAGTAGCATTTATATTAAATAAAGAGACTTAAGTGAAACATAGTACACGTAAGAACCGACAGTTAATAAGTTCTTGACTGTCTGTAGAAACATGCAGAGGATTGTTTGAAAACAGTGAATAAGCAGCAGCTGGTTCTTCCTCCCATTGAAGATTTACAAAAAAAGACTATTTCTAAATGGTAAGTAGTATTTTTAGTGGGAATATTTTGCTCAACCATTACCTTTTTGCAAATTTGATTAAATATGTTTAGAATTGTTGTGAATTCTGGTTAATTGGGATTGTGAGTCTGAAAGAAAGTCTTTACACAGGACTCCTTGTCTGGAGAAAATCTCAGATGTGAAGAAACAGAGAGAAAACCTTCCAGGAGCTCCAGCAGGGGAACAGGTAGATTATTATGTGCATTCAGAAACTTTAAAAAAGGATAATAAATGACCTTTTTTCAATTAATGAGGGTGTGTACAAGCTAAACACGTGCAATACGATAGGGAAGGTAAAAGCGGGCAAGGATTGATACCTTTTTTGTTTAGCAAAAATCCTAACTATTTACACGCTCATTGGAAAAATTATTAGGTACACCTGTTTGCATTAACAGCATGTCAATGCAAATATCAATAGCCCAATCACACGGCAGCAACTTGGTGCATTTAGGAATGTACAAAATCACCTGCTGAAATTCAAACTGAGCGTCAGAATGGGCAAGATGATCTCTGGACGTAGCATTGTTGGCGCCAGGCGGTCTGTTCTGAGTATTTCACAAATTGCTAGTTTACTGGGATTTTCCTGCACAACCATCTCTATAAGGTATACAGAGGATTGTCTGAAAGAGAGAAAATATACAGTGAGCGACAGTTCTCTGGATCAGAGGAGAATAGCCAGACTCCTTTGAGTTGATCCATCACTTTACGGTTACAGTGTAACCATCTTCAGATGGCTGCTTCCAGCAGGATTATGCACCATGTCACAAAGATTGTTCACCTCAAAGTGGTTTCTTGAACATGACAATGAGTTCACTGTACTCAAATGGTCTCAACAGTCACATGATCTTAAACAGAGCACCTCTGGGATGCAACAGATCTGTATTAGTGGCGTGATGCTGTCAAAGTCTCTGAGGAATGTTTGCAGCCCCTTGATGAAACTTGTGCCATGATGAATTAAGGCAGCTATGATTCAAAAGGGGGTTCAACCTGGTACTGATGAGGTATACCTAATGAATAGACTAATGAGAGTGCATCTTCTATTACAATTTCTGATTTCTTTTCCTTTCTCTGTTTCAGGACAAGTTAGCATTGAACATGTGTTTGCCAAACAAAAGATCCATTAGGCATCAGAAATCTGGGAAATTGCTTACTGATACTCACAGGAAGAGAGCAAATGAGGTAAGTAATATTCCATAAATGTAGAATAACCTGTAGTTGTAGTTTGCTATCATGCATGATTTCTTTAGAAACTACACCTTACAGAAAGCCATAGGGTCTTTCAAATGAAGTATAAACATGGTATTACATTTACTGATCATATACATAATGTTATAACATAAACAACTCTTAATCCAGTTATTCTTATTGTGATGTATTATTTATCACAGGTGGGTCTAAAATAAACCCTGTGAACTTGCCACTTTAGTCAACTTTTCTCTGGAGCCTTTGAATCTGTTTATTATGTCGATAGTTGTTTTTTTCTCCAAAAATTATGTGCTACAGTTTGTCGGATTGAATACTCTACACAAAGTAGCTGACAGATAATTTGCAGTGGCTTTGTAAAACGGAACCACAAAAGAGAATTTCGACTTTTCATTTGTTGCAGACATCAGGCTCAATGTTTTCTAATTATATTTTAAATGTTTTCATGGGGCATTTCAGTCTTACCGCTGGAAAGAACACCATTCACTGCATGAAATCTCGGCTATAATCATAGTTTTGTCAGAGTTTAATCATGAAATAATAATTATTTCCTCCGGGTATTTGCTTTGTACAGTGAGAAAAGTTTCTGCTGCACCTGTGGTGAATTAGATATCATTGTTCTTTTCCCCAATACTTACTCTCTAATCCTTCCAATAGACAGTGTGTGCTGGAGTGAAGAGTGATGGTAGTGTTCTGTATTAATAGATGCCTCAAGTCTCATGTTCAGACAGTCTGTGACGTAAAGGTCACTTGGCTTAGGGATGACATCCAGCACTTGTCACAGCAAACAAATTAATCTTTGCAAAGGTCGGCATTAGTTTTAGATCTATTTTACACACTTTTCTGATATGTTTTTGGGAATCTCTACCTGACACAAGAAACATAGGCCAAGACTGTCACTCTGATATAGGAGAGATGGAATTGCTGGCTGCAGAAAGCGGAAAGCAGCAGATTGCAGCACATCAGCATTCTTCTAAAGTAACAGGCGCCTGATTGCTGTGCTATGGGCTACTGGTTTACAGCTGTCTCAAGACAGAAGTGGATACCTGGTCCAGCATGCCAATAAGACAGCCGTAGCTTCCCCAACTGCTAACCACTGGCTCTCTGCCTGCTACCATCTCCTGCAACTCAGGCCAGCTCTTCTTCTCTCCATACCCATGCCAGGCAATGAGCGTTTGCATTTTAGCAATTTTACAAAGGGTGCCACCTTTTTCCCAACCTCATCTGAAACAGATGTGTGCCTTTGAGGGGAGAATCTCACTGCACCTGGCTGCTACCTGTGGTCTGTCAAAGAGCTCAGTGGTCTGAGAAGAACAAAAGAAAGGACATTAGGTGACAAATCTGGAGGAGCACAAACTTTCTGTTTTATGAGTTGTGAAATGTTTAAATGTAGTCACAACAAATTCATACTGAAATTAGGCCAATAAATCTTGTTTTATTTTTATTGTAATCCAGTGTTATGAATTAAAATGTTTAAGGTTAACAGATTTGAATAACTATGATTGACAGTGAGTTACAGCGAAGGTCCTATTGCCAGTGGCACTTTTCTAAATTCTTAATGAATGCAGCAAACCTGTTGTTTCTGATAAAGCATGCTATCCTGAACCGCTTGTTTATACTTATTCCCCTAGAAAATGTTTTCATGTCTAATGGGACAGATGGGTTTTAATGTGGACAGTAGCAGGTAATGTCAGGCAGCGTTTTGTTGGTTGTGTTTACATCTGATGTGCAGTCACTGATGTTGCGAAAATCTTCTGTTCAGGCAAAAGGTGACAGGATAATCTCTGGCTCTGTGGTGAATCTTCAAGGAGCTGAATCAAAGGGCCATCACATCCTGGTAGTTCCCAAAGAAGACTTTTGGACAGGTTAGCAGCATTTCACCACCCCTACACCATCTCCTCATCTTTTATACTCCAGACAAACATCTTTTGACATTCTGTGTTTGCTTAATGTTTTCGGAAACTTTGATCAAGTCAGTAATTCCACAATACTCTATAGTGTCAAACTCCAAATCATATAAATTTTTATATTAAGTTAGTAGTATTAAGTTTAGATACTATTATATATATTTTCTTAATCCTGGGAGAGGATGAACGAGGACAGTGCCACATCCAAATTTGTGTTCTGTGTCGATCGACTACAAGGCTGCATCTCTTTATCCCAGAGAAGATTGATATTTTTCAAAGATGGGACAGCGCTCTACAGAGTCTGTAGCAGTTTTTCCTGTTTCTGTCTGCTTTTTACATTAACCTTGAATTTATTATTTAGGGAATATTAAAAAATGTCTTTTATGGAAAATGTCATTTATCTTTGCTAAAAGTTCTACTTTTTAGAATACCAAACTTTTAAGAATCTGGATAAAAGTCCATCAGCTTTGCCAAAGCTATTATGTTTTTTGTCTCATCCTTCTAGCTGTTTTAGTTTTTCTTTCATGATTTTAGGTTAAATATCTCAATGACTCTGTTCTTGAAGAGATAGCTGATGCTTGATTTGACTTCTGATCACTTTTAAAATGTATCTGGGTCTTTCTGTGAATTTTGCCCTGATAGATTCAAAGTCCACGTGCCACGAACAGCCAGTATGTAAAACAAAAGCTGAATCCACTTATTTAAGAGCAGACAAAGACTGCACACCCACTGAGACACCAGCTTTCGCCACAACTTCCAAGAGCATGGTTCCTAGAAGTCCTCAGGTACACTAATTCAAAAATAGTAGGTGGTAAAAACCAACATTTTCATGAATTGTAACACTGTTATTAATAACTAAGCTGGGTGTCTCTCACTTGTTTCCTCTTTAGAGCCTGCCTGTAGATATCCCCAGGTACCTTTTTACAATCAGAAGTGGACAGGTCGACCCAATGGCTGCAGACTTCTGTCATTTCAAGCAGTGTTTTGTCTTGTGCTGGAGCAGTGTGGTTGATGTTCTAGAGGCCCTGCAAAAACTGCTCAGGGAGTTTGCTGTGCCTTTAGCCAAAGTGGGTGGAGAGCGCCTGGTGGAGCTGAGCCATGTTTGGGATAGTGGTTGGAGTAAGGCTCCTTCAGCGATGCCTGTCCTCTCAGTGCTAGAAAACTGGGAGGAGGTTTCAGAACTCATCTCGCACCCAGGTCAGCGCTACAAGGGAGAGGGAGGCATCGAGGCCGCTGCCATCCACATCCAGTCCTCCTGGAGGCGCTACTTAGCCCGGACAGCCTACTTGTGCCACTGTCGCCGCAAGTGGGCGGCGGGCACCATTGCCATCTCATGGTTGATGCACGCTCAGCTGTGCCGTGTCAGGAAGGCCCTGCAGGCTCGGCGTTTTAGTCAGCTGGAAAACAGCCGCAGCCGAGCACAGGTGATGCTACTTTCTCGCTTCCATCTCTCTTTTACCTAATAATGCTCTGGTACCTGTTTTCTTGACTATTCTCTCAATTTCTCCAAATCCAATGAATCCATTGATATTTGTCCTTTGACTGTAAATGGATTCCTTTTCATTAAAATAAGGTTGCACATTGTGATTCTGTTTAGTATAAATGTTCTGTATTTTACAAGCATTTTTTAAGGCACATGGTCATTTCTAGAACACCAAGACAATTTTAGAAATTTGGACAGAAGCCATGTAATGCTATGCTAAGATGCAGTGTTATAGACAATTGTTTACAGTGGTAAAAAATGCATTTCTCTAGTACTTACAGTGTGAGATTTACAGAAACAAACCCAGATATACACATTTTAGTAAAGTTTAAGGAGAAAAGAAAAAGACAATGGAAAAGTGGATGGGATGAAGACAATAAATATAAGTATAGCCACACTGTAAAAGAAGACAGAAGCAGAAACAGTGGTAATGAAGGCTACAAAGCCTAGGGACAATCAGCTGATTGTCTGTTACAGTTCAAGTAATAATTACTACACATATGATGAAATGTTATAAAAATGAAATACGTGTTTTGGCATTTGTTAGTTATTTGATCTCTAAAAGGGAAAGGTTTCCCCTCTCTCTCTTCTGATACTCAACATCTGATTTAATGAAAAAAATTGATTATGTATTTTCTCAGTGCCACATCAATTGTGTTCTTTGTCGATCAAGCACAAGGCTACTTCTCTTCACCCCAGAGAGGATTGATATTCTTATAAGATAGGACAGCTCTCTACAGTGTCTGTAGCACTTTTACCTGTTTACCAGTTTTTTACAACCTTAGATTAATTTAGGAAATATTAAAAAATATATCTTTCTGCTTTTAAAAATGCCACACTTTTTAGCAAGTGAGCATGATTTGTGCTATTAAGTATCAATCCTGATCTAATGAACAACTAATGAATCTTATTCCACTAGTATGAAATAAAATATATTTACATAGTCATGGCTTCTGCGTTTTTCAGTAAGCTACAAGGCAGATTTAGGTGAAGAAAATCAAATATTGTTCAGAGAATGTGTTTTATATATTGCCCACATACTGGAAAGGGATTTTTTCTTCATTCAAAAATAATATGTTACTGTGAATTTTAACGTGTAAATAAACAGTAAACATGTTCTAATCGCATTGGCATAATTTAAGAGATGCAAAAGAGTGACGGTACATATAATCTACACCAGAACTGCAGTTAAAAACAAGTTCGTTTTTTTATTTATTAGGCTGAAAAGACTGATTTTCTTCATTGAAGACTTCCAGGCAGGCTTCCCAAAGTTTATGTTCAGTATCTCCAAATATTTTAACATCTCCTTAACATGGCAGAATGCATGACGTATACTTAACTACGTTAACTTGTAATCTTAGACATGGGAAATAAAACAGTGTTTCTATTTAAAAGACTGCTGTGACAGTTCAATTGTTCTACATACGTAATATTCTGTAATCCTTTTCCCTTTTCTTGTAGATGTCATGTCTCTGTGTCATCTGGCTGAACATCTTCTAGAGCGCTGACATAATATTAATTAGTGCCTAAAACCTCATTTAGTTTTACCATTACTGTGTGTGTATACATGCACTAAATGTATGTTCTCACTCTTAAAGCATTCATACCCTGGTAATTAAGCCTGCTAATCTTCCCCTGGCAGTAGCATCATGTACCTTGCTGATTGAATTAATTGTGAGAAGATGTTCCTAAAGTAAACGCTTAATTTAATTACGGTGGTATTTTATGCTTGGTTTGCTTCTGTGAGCCCAGAGAGAGATTGGCTTGATGTGTTTTAGCTATGCAATGATATGATGATTTGTGTGTGTATGTGTGTGTGTGCATACGCTCTGGCGATCCCATCTCTGATCGCTCCTTTTTTCCGTCCCCAGCATCTGGCAGCCAACTGGAAACGCATCCAGTCCTTCAAGAGGACCATTATCCACATCCCTTCATTAGGTAGCTTTCTTTGCCTGCTGCACACACACAAGCACATCTGATCTAGCAGCAGTCACCCCCGGTCTCACCACTCTGCTGCCCCAGTCTGTGGCCCTGGTGCAGGCACTCTGTCTCGTTCAAATGACTCTCTGCAGGAAAGCACTCACAGGATGATGACAGTCCCCATGCCAGGGAACTGAACAATTTAGTCTCAATCGCCATTTAATTTGTAGATTAAGCAAATGAAAAGCCATTATGGTGAATATTTACAAGCGGCACAAAGGTCTTATTTTATTGCTGCGCAAAAAAAAGGCAGAAAAAAAAGACACAAAAGAGGAATCGCTGCTGTGTTTTTCACGCTAAACACAGAGTGCAATCTAGGATCGGTTCTTGTTCTAATTTCACCGCAGCATCCACATTTAGACAGTAATCAGGCATGTGCATTGTAAATCATTGAGCGATTGTCTAAAATTATTAAGCCTAATTACTAGCAGATGGAATGCTTTATTTGCACTTGGGGTGACTACAGAGAGTGCTGTGTGAGCAAGGATAATTAGAAAGTTGAACCCCATTGTTGTTAATTAGCATGAATCCAATCATTTAATTACCTTGATTCAGTTGAGGATTCTCTCTCAGGCAGAAATCCAGACATACATGGGCTAAAATCCTGGCGGTATCACTGAATGTAGTTCAGTGGTGGCTGGACATGGTGCAGCAGGACTCCCAGCACGCGACAGGCACAGCACCTGCTAGTTATTAAGCTAAATTAATCATCGGATTGCACTACAGTGTGATTAGACTTAAGTCCCTCATCCCCAAGTCTAGTAACACACGCATTATCAGTAGTTGTACAGAGCTACAGATTTTTAAACTGTTAGATAACATATAACATTTTTCTGACAGGATACTCTCAGAGGAAACGACTGAACTTGAGAGGCTTTGACATCCTACAGAACATCCAAATGAGCAGGTTGTGTGATATTAGAGGTAAGCTGCACAGCTTACGTTTTTTTATTGTTCATATCTGTAAACATGCCATTTGTAAAACACTCTTTGTGTAATTGTAGATGAAAATGTGGAGGTGATCTACATATGTCCCCAGCATCTGGGAAACGACATCTTGGACTATTACACCAGCCTCCTGAAGTGTGATGGAGCCACAGATGGGGCTGATACCAGGACCGCTCGAGCCTCATCCTCCGTGAGACGCTACATCATCCTCACACCTGAGGCTGTAGATTATTTCCCAGTAAGGATGACAGTATTCACCAATTTACTTGCAACTTTTAAGTATTAACATGATAACAATGTGCCTTTTGAGCACAGAAATCTGCTTACTATATATTTATAGATGCCACAAGCGTTTGTAGTTTATAAATTATCCTCTAGAGGGTACCAAAGGAGGTTGTTGTTATAGCGCTACACTCTGTCTAACATTTTTTCATCTTTCTTTCTACTTGTCAAACCAAAACTCTACATATTTTGCAAGTTTTACTGAATTTAACTGAGGGTGTTTTCAGATGTTGTTCAGCAGATGATTAAATTCCATAGTGGGTGGTTTAATTAACTCATCATTACATTTAAAGGCTGTATTTTTAATAGTTCTGAGTATCTCACTGCTATAAAAGTGAAGCTGTTGCTATATTTATCTTTGCACATCCAGCCATTCTATCCATCTTATTCCATCGTTTTGCGCTAGATTGAATGTGCAACATGACATGGTCTTCTTCATTCTTTTTATTGATTTTCCTGCTGTTTTGTTGTTAAACTGTGCCAGACGTGTTGCTGAGATGAATCACTGCTACCCATGGCTGGCAGCGCATTCTGCCAGTGACAGAAGGGATAATTCCATGTGGATCAAATAAATACAGATGTGAAGTAATTAGTTGTATTCCCAAGGAGCTCATTGGGAGCACACATTAAAGATGTGAAGGATAGGGGAGGCCTCCCACAGGCAGCTTTTATCAATTCAACCTGCTAGAATACAGGAGAGGTCAAAACCCTGCTGGCTATTTCAATAATAGATCTGTTTTGTGTACACAGTGATAAATCAGGTCAAGAAACAACCCTTGGAAGAGACAGTGAAAACGCTCTGCTTTGAAAATCGTCCTCCCCTCTTCTCTTCCAGACCCATAACATGTGCCTGTCTACACTTCTGAAGTACAGTCCACAAACCCTGAAGCACATCAGAAACCTGATCCAGGGGAAGCATGCCTATATTGTGGGTGGAATTGCCCACGTGGATGACCTGGCGGTAGCTGATGAGTTAGGGCTACCAATCCTGGGTCCAGAACCTGCTATTGCTCAACACTACAGCACCAAATCTGGAGGGAGGAGAATTTTTGTGGGGGCAGAGGTCGATGTGCCACCTGGTCAAGGAGACATCTACTCGCTAAACCAGGTCAGACACCAAATACTGCATTACACAGTCCTTCATCACTGCTCAGTAACAGATGAAAACATAATACATTTTCCCTCCTAATGTTTGTGTTAATTTAGTTTGCACATTTTTCAATCTTGGTCAAGCTTCATGAAACACTGGCAGAGCTTATGACTCAAAACACTGATGTGCAGCGCTGGCTCTTCAAGATTGACTCAGAGGATGGCAGCCACGGTACAGCATATTGTGATACATGCCATCTTAGTTGCTATAAGTGGGCTCTGCAGGAGTATCATCGTTACGGTCCGGAGCTGTGGAACCCAAAATGCATTCAGGTAAAGATGTGACTCAGAGCATTATGTCAATCTTCCTGTGACTTAAAATTTTTGAGCATAATTTTACACTGAATTTTATGCAATGTTTTATTAAATGAGTTTGAATTTGGAGTTTCTGTTTTTCTTTTTTGATTACTTTTCCTTATTACATCTCACCAAATTTATGTTTTTTTTACTATTATATCCTGTTTTTATGGCTCTCTCCAAAGCAGTGGTTTTGCAAAAACACAATACAAATAAAGTTTATTGCGATTATTATTACAGCACCCATGAGGAATCTCCCACTTTAAGTTAACATGGTAACAACTAAATAGTTAACAGATAACACTACAGTAGCGACTGGATATTAAAGTCCAGACTGTGCCCAGGTGTTCAGAAGAAGAGAGAGCCCCAAAAAAGGGTTAGATTCACTTCTGTCACTGAAGGAACAAAAGTGTATGTCACATTAGGGTCAAAGAGATGTCATTTTTCACCCTGGGGTCAGTGGCAATGCTGATTCCCTTAGTACAGTATTTTAAACGTCATCCCAGGAGCCTCAGAACAGTAAATCAATAGATGACATTTTTTAATTTTATACATATTTTATACATATAGATATATCCTGAAACACACACATAACCTAGAGTGCTTTAACTCATCCAACAGTAACAAATCACGGTACACATAGTGTATTTAACATACTGTTGCCTATCCGTATAGTACTGTGCAAAACTCTTGAGTCACCCCCTCATTTTTATATTTTCCTAAGAAAACAAGTGCAGTGACTTATTGAAATGTCTACATACATACAAATAAATACAGTATATAAGGCATAAACAGAGTTTATACCATTCTAACAACATTGAAAGTCAACATTTGGTATCACCACCTTTAGGAAGACTTTGTTGCAATAGGCTTCTTGAAGCTCTTCTTTGGATGTTGCAAATCAGCTTTTACAGATGGTGGATCCTGACCTCCTCCGTCCATACTAACAGCGATTTAAACCAAAATCTTCAAATTTGGTTCACTGCTTTTTAAGACCTGTTGCCACTGATTTTCAGTCTAGTACTTGTGTAATTTTTCTTTCTTAAGAATCGCTTCTTGGCAGCAACCTTTCCACTGGGATCATTTCTAATGGGACAGCAAATAGATCAACTAAAGTGTCAAATGTATCTCTCAGTCCCTGGCTCAGGTCTTTATTGGATTTTCTCATATTTCTTAAGGACTTTCATCTGCTGTTCATGTGCTGCAGATAGTTTTTTTTTAATTTTATGTCATTTTTTGTAGATTCGGTTAAAGAATTGGAAGCAAATTGTGTTTATGTGACAGCAGCTAGTAACAAAGTTCCTAAAGATACAATTTACAATTGATACTTTGCTGAGTTGCTTGTTGTGTGGCTCAACAAAAAAAAGTAAGAAAAAAATATTCTTCTGAAGATGGCCAGTTGCAAGGACTGGACTGAAAATAAGGGAAGAAGCAACCAAAGAAAAACTTCAAAAAGTCTAGAGAAATATTGCTCAAGATCACTTAGGAAATTAGGAGAAAATACATCCTTTAAAACGAAATTTAAAGAAATGGGGGGAGATTCAAGACTTTCCCAAAGTAATGTGTATTTTGATACTTTTACTCTGCAGCTTGAGTGAGGTTTTCGCCTTAGTTGTTACCTTAGCATGTAAAGTTCTTTGTGATGGCTGCTGTGAATTGTCACTGTATCAGTAACTTTGTATAGAACAGAACTGAATAGTTTAAATACAAGTTACATTAATATTTGCTATACTGAGCTTTTTACATCTGTTACACTCATTAGATGGATCTGAGCTCTCTGTAAAATAAAGTCTAAATTGCAAATGCGATGTTGCAAGAATTCATTTGTTTTTCCTGAAAATATAAATCCTGGTTTCATCTTGGATCTATTTAGAACAAATAAAATGTATTTAATCAATGGTAAACCATTCATTTACAACAAATGCAATCTGTACACAGCGCCTGAGCCCCTGGCTCTTATTTCTCATATGCTTACAAAGTAGCCTTTGATTTTCTGTCATGTGTTAATTACCGTATTTTGCCATTTAACTGGGAGCACTGTGTAAACTAATTACAGGCTAATGATTGTGGGCTTGGAGCACAACAATTTTACTTTTTATTCCATTCGGAAGAATAGCAGTCATCTCAAGGTTCTTGTGGCTCCCTCTGTTTTTGTTCCTATTAGCTCATTCTTTAATTCAGAGTGTATGTGTGGTGCGGGGCTGTAATTGTTGTGGCTTTGGTGCTGTTAATTATGGCAGAGAGTGGCTGAGCCACAGCCAAGGTCCATAATGGTGGCTGAAGCAGCACAGGGAAGTAAATGGGGTTTCTTTCACCAGCTGGGGTCCCATGGAGAGGGAAGAGTGCCGAGGCCCCCAGTGTAGGCCGACAGCCTCGGGGCTTCTGGGCCATATGGACACAACACTTTAACTGGCCTTTATTCTACACCTTGCTCTTTTAATCAAAGCAAAGCCCACATCCTGTGCTCTTCATTGCATGATGTTTTTCTTACGATATTGTTTTCTCCTAAAATCTGTTAGCCACTTGGATGTGAATCATACTGACCTTCTGTTGAAATGCTTTATACAGAAGAGTGCAATCTGGCTCTTTGTGCTGAAAGATCATAAAACAGTATTGTTGAGTAGATCCGAGCATATTAATATGTTATATTAATGTATCTAATCGTTATCTTCTTCACACAGCAAAAACTATCATGAATGTTTAACCTTCTTCATACATTTTGAGAAATGACGCTCATTAATAGAGCACTTTGCTGAAAAACAATAGATCTAACTGCACTCGTAATGACAGCTAGTGAATACACTCCAGAATATTTCGCAAGCTTTACGAAAACAGTAGTTTTAATAAATTATTAATCAAATACAAATGATCAAATTAAGCATTATAATACTAATCCATAATTTATCAGCTTTCACCAATAATTGTTTACCAATAAATATCAAAGGGATTATTAAAGTGTATATTATCATATGTGTCATAGTTTAGTTAAAGTCCCATTATATTCACTATAAAAGTAGATGGGGGATAAATGAGTGTGACTGGCCCTTTTTTCTTAATTATTGCTTGCTCTGACGGGCTCCATATGAGAAAGCTTGAGTCAGATGATACCATGTGCTCGTTCAAAATAATATTAACATTCAGAACCCTTCTGGCTATGCAAAAGGATAGCCTAAAATGATACAAAAAGGAGAATGGATGGGTGGTGGTGGTGTGTGTGTGTGTGTGTGTGTGTGTGTGTGTGGGGGGGGGGGGGGTTCATCCTTACTATAGGAGCTTTTGCACAGGTCTTAGAAAGCGTGTGTTTCTCAAAATATTGTGAGGCCCACAGCTTCCAGCACAATGTTTTAGCCTGCAGAAAGCCCCCAGGCCTCTTTTAGCATTTACACAGAGAGAGGTTAAAGACATGTAGATCTGCAGCCTTGCAATGCCCGAAGGGGGCCATACACACACTTAAGCGCTCACACAGCTTGCATATGGATCATTAGGCACAAGAGGGTAAAAATTACACCTAATAGCGTCAACAGATGGAGTATTTCTTTTTGTCATGCTGTGTACAAACAGATCTTGAGCAACACCTTATTTAGGTTAAGTTTGTCAGCGAAATGGGTCATTTGATAATCACTACCACTGAAGAGGTAGAGGGACATTTAATACAGATGTTCTATGTCTAAATATTGTGCAGTCTGTGCTTGCATGGAGGAGTTTAAATATGTAATGTTTTGCCTTAATATAATTAGCCTGAATTTAGGAATTTAAAATATTTCCTTTAGTCTATATTTATATATGTGTGTGTATATATATATATGTGTATATATATATATATATATATATATATATATATATATATATATATATATATATATATATATATAGTTTTGTTTTTTTCATTGCAAAGACAATCCTAAGTATTTATTTACAATGTTTATGCAAAGAAATTTTGCCTCAGTTTGTACAAGAAATCCAAGGATGAGGTTGAAGTAAAGCAAATATTCATGCGAAATATATAAGTAGCCTGATTATATCTTCCTGTTCCTGAGACCTGTTCACTGTAGTATCTCAGTTGTTGTGCTATGTAGTGGAGAGGTGAAATGGCAATCAAAGAGCCAGGGCAACATCTATTTTATTTATGACCAGATTGCTTGGCTTTATGTGGACACCAAGCAAAGGCTGAATCCTATCACAGGGTACTATACGCAGTTTAAGTCCAAATAATTTATTGCAAAATACCTCTCTTTCTTTTCTTACTGTCCTGCTGTTTCTGTGAACTGCATAGGCAAAGTCCTGGGGTGAGTTTGCTCTTCCGTTGAGAATGACAACCGTTCCCTTACACTTTTTGCCGCACCATTGTGTGCTTTATGGTTTGTATAGGGGGAATCACTGTGTAGCATTTGACCTCGCCTCTTACAGTACTTGAATATGATGATGGCTGTTACATGACTGGAATATCAACAGTATAATCTCTGGTCCTGTCTCCAGTGAAGCCCAACAGCGTGCACTCAAAACAAAGTAATGATCTTGATAGTATGAGGACAGAAGAAAGATATTATTTCTACTTATAATTTAGTCATCTCTTAAAAATGTTTTTCATGTTTTATTGTGTATGAAAAAAATTAAATTCTTCTCTGTTGGCGCCACACGTACAGCATTGTTGTTGTTGTTGTTGTCATACTGGCTACAGAGGGTTTAGTCAGGGCATTGTATTTTAAATATAGCCATCATAGCCTTATAAGAAGAGAGTTGTACTTGTTGTTGTCAAACTGTTTCAGGGAAACCTAAAACAAAAGTTAGAAATTAACAGCATAATTAAGTGGTGTAACCATTATGGCATTTCCTAGTTACAGAAACAAGAGTGATATCGATCTCAGTCAAGCCCTGATTGATCCCCAGATAGATGGGGTTAGCTTACGTATTCATCAACTGCCCAGTGGAGAGAGTTGTTATTGAGGGCAGCTGCTTGGAGGCTGTGAGTTAAAGCCATTAGACTCCTGAGGCCTTCTGATAATAGGCTGTCACTCACAGATGGACCCTCCCGCAATATCCATCAGACACTTGCACAGAAATTGAAGCAGCCACCCAAGGTCTGGGGGACAACAAGCAGTCACTGGAGTCAAACACAATGTGCTTCCAATAATATGGTCAACACATACAAAGCTTTAATAATAATGAAGTAACTGAAACTTATTATTTTGCATTGAATTGATACAAAAACTCCTAAAATTTGCACAATATTCAGTAGATGCTTAATGTATGCACTTTCTTTCTGTAGGAGACTGTGCTGCTCAGATATTTAGATGAGATCCCAGAATGGCTGACCCATTATGCCCAGCCTGCTAAAACCTCCTGCTATCCCAACTGGGCCTGCTTCCTGAAGACCTTCCTCAGGCAAGGTTAGATATCTATTGTCAGGCACGGAATGCTTTTCACTTGCAAATATAGCAGCATGTAATATGGATTTCCTATGTCGTTCCTGCTTCACAGGTGTTGCCTTTGTGAAATGCGAAATTCAATAATTTTCATGTAACTTTCTGTGATTGCTAAACAGCTGCTAGGAGAGTTCAGGTCCTGTATTACTGTTAGGCTGTGTTTTGTTGAGGGTACTAGAGCCATTTATCTGCTCTGCTATGTTCCCAGGAGGTGTGGTGGAGGCCTACCCCCCTTCAAACAGTGTCACCTGTCTGACAGTAGATCTGCTGCTGGAGCCAGGGGGTGAAGTGACCATGTTCTCTTGTGGAGACCAACTCCATGGTGGTTGTAAACTTGAAGCTATAGGCTCCATTGTTCCTCAGAGCTCTGTACACCCAGAAACTTTGCACTCCATCTGCACCCGTGTAGGCCGGGCCTGCCTGCAGCGGCGTATCGTAGGTTATGTCTCTGTGGATCTCGTTAGCTTTCTGGACCATAACACCATGGAGAAGAAGGTGAGACACAAACAGAGAAGATCTTAGCTTATCTATCATAATAGATATGATCTAAGGTGTTACAACACATTCTGCAAATGCTTTTATTTCAACGTATTGGTGGAAAAGATCAATTTTTAGGCTGGATCCATAGGAGCAGTTAGGTGCCGCCCATATTAGTCCCCTGGGATCTAAAAAAAAAGATAAGGCAAACTGTGGGCACTGGGAGCAAATGTGTCACAAGGCCATCTAATAAACTGTCAAGTCTTATTGTGTCGATACACTGATTCCACCATTTAAGGCTTGCCCTTTAACCTTACAATACTGAGAATTTCAGAGGCACCTATCTTTCAGACAATAGGTCATTCCAAAGTGATTTGGCAGCTTCGGGTGGGGGGATACCCTGTCAGTGTTTAACCCCTACCTGCAGCAGTCGGCTGAAATGTATCTCGCTATTATAGCCAGGCAGCATGGAAGTCTTATTTCATTTGTCAGGATTAAGTTTTGCTGAAAGCACTTTGATTTATGATATTTGAAATGGACTGGTTTATGATGCTTTAACCTCTGCTCCTAACATGTGGCTTGACTGACTGCCTATTGATTTGGAGCTGTATGATGAAATGCTTTGTATGTAATGTAGTCTATAAAATACTGTGGAATTTTACAGGTTTTACAAAAGCACAAAGAAGAAAGAAGGACACTATCTTCTTTCCCCTTCTTTCATTAAAAAACATGAAAGAACACCAGTAGCAGAATACAATTTGTCCTCTAGTTATTTATGATGGATTTTTATTCAGAACAGTTCAAAAAATATCGTCCCTGCACTTTTCCGACTTTCCTTCTTTTGTTTATATTCATAATAGATATGCCGGAGTTGGAGAAAGAGCACACTTGCCACTAGAGGGTAGTATCTTCTGGATTA
Organism: Mchenga conophoros; assembly: GCF_057382185.1. NCBI lineage: Eukaryota > Metazoa > Chordata > Actinopteri > Cichliformes > Cichlidae > Mchenga > Mchenga conophoros. Next base: position 14,076,378 of record NC_140532.1, read on the forward strand.
GATGTAATGTACAATGTAAGCAAAGCAGTGTTGCAATTTGCATCCTATAACCTCAAATGTCCGATTTTGTTTTAGATTATCAGCATTTTTTCTTTCTTTGAAGATTTAGAAATCCAGCCACGAATGTTTTTGTCAGTAGGCTTTGCACAGACTGTGGACTCTACCATGCTGTATTTATTTTAGGGTAAAAAACCAACTTGCAGTACTTTCTTACATCCTGTGATTTTATTTAGTCAAATTAAACTGTCATTTCAGTGACAAAATGGTGACACTAAAAGCAGAAATTTCTTAAATGTGTTCGGGACAGAATCAGGCCCTTTTTCCTTTACCTGTTTAGAATGAAATAATGACAGGCTTAAAATTAATTTTCATCTTCAATGTTGACCTGAAATTGAAAGGGACTCACTGACAGCATAATTAAGAATAGACTATAAAACAGCGTGTGCTTCAATAGAGGCAGGAACATTAATGACAGATTCTTAACCATCTCCCCACACACACAAAGCTTAGATGGAAGAGAGCCACATGGGCAAACCTGTCTGGGTTTAAACATCAATTTAGATTCAAACCTGTTGCTAAAAGCTGCCTACTTTATTTGATGGGAAGAAGTGGGTCACATATGTTTGCCCTTGCAGTCTTTCCTCACATTGTGGAACGGTGGGGCCCCAGCTGCAGCATCGGGGCTTTTAATGAAAATGCAAGGCAATAGAAAACAGGTACAATCCAGGCTTACATTTCCCACAGCTTTGTTAAGAGCAACAATGGGACAGGGGTGTATGAGTTTTAGTGAGTTGAGTGAATGGCTTGGTGAAGTGTGTCCATCACTCAGGCCCAGGTATCAACCTGATATATAGAGACGTGAATCTGCCCACAGGTAGCTAAAGTACCACCTACAGAAAAGCTCACTCAGTTCTGCTAAAGTGTTTCCCACCTTGAATTTTTTTAAACTTTGTATCCACATACTGTACTTTTTCTTTTTGACGTTTTTATGTACCTCGTGAAATTTTCATACTTGTTTCTGCAGTTTATAAATCATAAGTTTGGGCATTTTCTTATTGGGAAGAAAAGGTTACTAACCAAAACTGCGTAACTTCTGCCCTATAAATCAGATTATGTCAAATCAGGAAAAAGCTATTTTTGTCTCTATAACATTTTAAAAACAAATTTTTCAGATAAACATGTCACACATTTTCCAGTTTTCCCGCTTGTGCCAATCTTTTCAAGTTTTCCAAACATCTCACATTTTCAGGTATCTCTCCGGAATTGTTTTTTACACGCTGTCGCACTAATCGGTCCCAAAAACAATTGTTATAGAAGCAGACTGTGCAATATGCTTTACAATATATTCAAATTTCATATAAAACACAGTGAAGCATTTAAGATAATTATTGCGTATGGTCAGATGTCCATGTGCTGGTGGAGATAAAGTACTCGGGTTACCGAGACTGCGGGTTCAGACAGGCAGCAATTTGCATTCGGTGGCAGGAGCGTTTACTTTGACAAATAGGAATGGCTAAAGGAGGCAGCCAACTGCCACTTAGTTATTAACAACTCCTTCACTGGTGATTTATTTGTCACTTTTGAAGAAAGGGCAGAGCTATTAGGTTATTATTGGGAAAATTAGCCCTGTTTAAGCGGAGGGCTACGACCATACCTGACCCCTTAATATACTTATAATGATGCCATTTACCATACATAACTGAACTTTACTTCTCATCAGACTTGAGCCAAACATGCCCAGGGCTGCCCGAATTCAAATACACAGGGAAGGATCTACTTTGTGCACATGTCAGAACTGAATTACCTAAATCAGTCAAACACTCACCATGCCTGTGTTTTCCTTATGTTTGCCTCTTAACATGAGTAACATTGTAAGGATTAAGAGGTGCTAACTCTTCGCTTTGTAAGGTCCAGGGATGAAATACTTTGATGTTCCATTTTTTTTGTGATTAAATTGAAATGATTAAGTCTATAGAGTTTTGTCTTCTCTCCATGACACAGAGTTCACGACGTCTTGTTTGCAGGTGTGGGCTGTTGATCTGGACATCACATACAGTAACCAGCTGGCCATGACCCAGATGCTTCTGATGATGACTGGAGGAACGCTGAATTGCCGCACAGGCTGTTTAGAAGCGCCAATGCCAATCAGCGAGAAATGCTGTGAACACCAGATCGTGCCCAAAGTACCGTCTTATATTTGCTTATATTTGCAGTTTAAATTATGTCTTTACTCACCTATCAGTGTGTTGAGTTTAGATGCTATAATTTAAATTCACACTTTTTTCTTTTTCTTCTTAAATCAAATGATGCCGTCACGTAGTTTCTGCAACAAAAAAGCAGCCTGAGACTATGGAGGCTATTCGTAGCCTTTCAGTAATCACAAAGATAGATCAACGTTTTGCTCTTCATTATTGTTAAATACAACTAAATACTGTAATTATGCACCGAGCTCAATTGGTGTTTAGGTGCTGAATTCATTATCATTTTGATAGATGAGCCTAAATAATCAACACATTAATAATTCATACCATTTTCATTATGCATGTGTATGCATGCTTGAACACCTCATCAACCTGGTGCCAGGCCTTAAACAATAGAGTTCTTTTATTAGCAGTATGCCCGAGTTTACGCTTGTTGATCTGCGACTTGTATTATTTTATCAAACATTCATTTAGTTGGTGGCCTGGTGCTTCAGTACAGCAGTTGAGCCACTGCAGTGGTTAATGGCTTCGGCGCTGGCCGTCATTAAGGCCCTGCATATTACAAACACAATTAAATCCCAGTTGGACGCTTTTATTGTTGTGTGAGGGCCCTGCATCTGACAACTGCAAACACACACCCTTCACAGCAAGTTATGGGCTATCTCCTGAGCTCACGGGGGCTTAGGCCTACTCTTTAAGTCTCCCAAAGGTGGCTGAGAAGCAGGAACATTTTTATCCTCCTAAGCCCTGCCACTTTTAAGTAATCAACCTCTCTGGTGTTACTTATGACACATGCAAACAGAATCCCTCTATTACGGTGATACAGAATGTTGTGTGCAGTGAGTATTCCTTTTGTGGATTCACTAATGCTTTGATCTTAGATTGAATGAAAAAAATCTGCAGTCCCCAACCTGTAGTTTCTTTGATTGGTGTCGTACAATTAAGCTCATCTTGTGTTTGGCATGTCTTCTAAGCATTAATTGTTCCTCCCTGCAGTTAATTAAGAAAGGCCCAACAGTTTACCACATGTGCCCCGTACTCATCACGTTCACTAATCACACACACAAATTCAGCAGTGACCCTAAGGACATGTCTGGGGTTTAGCCATTTCTGCTCTATCTATTTCACACACCACCACCATACTTAGCTGCCAAATATAATCAAACTTTAAATTATTGGATTCAATGAATTAATTGACAAAGTCATCACTCACATCTTCTGCTGTTTTCTTTTTTCTTTCTTTCTCTCTGTCTATTTTTTTTTGTCCAGGCTCCAGTTGGAAATCTTTGTGCAGTTATTGGGAACCACTTATTTCACTCTGACCTTTCCATGTTATACAATAAGGTGTTCCTTATGATGTGCAAGGCCCATGGCATAAGATTTAACAAAAAGGTAACAATTCAGAATTGATCGGCACGCTTTTCTATCATCATTTCCACTGTTCCTGTTATATGGTTAATACAAAGGGAAACTGCACAGATTTTACACATCAGAGTCTGTTTTCAGGTTTTAATGAGTACAACAGCATATGGAGGGAGGGCAACATACAGAAAAGGTGTGAATTTAAAGAGCTTAGATTTAAAGCAGGGTTGAAATGCACTAATAGTTAGTACTCTTTGCTATACAATGATGAAGCTTTATTTTTCTCTGTTTTTTGTTGCTTGCGTTTCAGACAAAGCAAGGCACAGTTTTCGCTTTTTTTGACAGCAGTAAGCGAAGCAGTATTGGAATGATGTAAGTATGTCTTACTACACCAGATCCATACAAGAAAACATGAGTTATGAACTTTCTTTCTTTATAGACAAACCATAAGCTGATCTTTTATTATTTTAAGTCAGAAATATGGACAAACATAATGTGGAAGAGAATAAGATTTTTGTTTTTTTGCTGCATATATGTGTATAAAATTTGAGGCTCATCCCCGGGAGATGGAGCCTTACTCTCCTCTGTTCAAATAGGCGATCACTTTCCAAAGAAGATAATAGGCGATTAGGTGAAAGACTTCACATGGCTAAGAGTAAAATCAATTCTTTCAGAGGATTAAGATGCCACCTCTAGCTTTGGTAATGCTACAAACTCTAAAAGTTGTTAAGCAGAGGGTTATTTAACATATTTATCACACAAATCCTTTCGCTTCCACAATGCTGTAACAGTTAAATCAAGCTGTGCTCATCCCCCTAAAGAGCGAAGATGTTGTCTGCTGAAAGTTTCATTTAACCACCACTATCAGATGAACAAGGTGATTGTTTCTTAGCTGGCGACTTGGGGATCATTAGTAAACTCGTTTGTTTGTGGTGTCGTTAATAGAACAGTCTCAGAGGATCTCCAGAGAGCTCTCGCGACCTTTGCTCGGCATCTGTCAGTCATTCATCAGGAAATATCAATCCCTAAAAGCCAAGGAGAAACCAATTTCATGGTACCATGTTAATGAGTTAATAATCTCTCCTCATCTATTTGTCATGAAACTTGTGTATCAGTGAAACTGAAAGCATGATCACTACTCATAAATATCCTAATAAGAATATATTTTCAAGTTAATGTTGATGATTTTATGGAATAATAATAGGTAATACTCTAAGTTTGCTTCCTTTTCTGTCTGCTTTACTTGAAGGAGGTGATTAAGGAAATAGAAGATATACTGCAGATGACTCAGAACAAGCTTCAACGGGAGGCTAAACCTGCATCTTAGATAGTTCCATTATCAGTGTTGCTGACTTGCTTTTCCAAAATCACTAAATATAACTAAATATGTCTACTCTGAAGATGATTGAAGGACTTTCCAAATAAATTCCTGAAAAAAAACCCTAAATATATCACAAATCTGTAAAATCACTGGCTTTGTAAAAAGTTTCAAAAGCCTGAATATACTTTACTATAAACAAAGATTACACTGCCAGAAACCTATGCAGAAGGAATTTGCATGTGTAAATCAAAAAGTGTGTACATAAAAAGAAGTCAAATGTGTGTATATAGCAATGTATGCTTCTTCTGCCAAGTCAAATGCTTCTGGTACATATATATATATATATATATATATATATATATATATATATATATATATATGTGTGTACCAGAAGCATATATATATATATGCGTTTGGTGTCACAATACACACTAGGATCTCCCAGAATACCTTTCTTCTGTACAAATTGGGCCATGCACTACTGTGGTTGATTTTTATTAAATTAGATTAGAGTCAACTAGTTTGATTGTCAAAGTCCTCATCTGGAAGCTGACAATTTCAAACAACTCGCCTCATATGGTGACATGACAGTGTTTCAGTCTGGTCCTCACTGGACTGTGAACGTTGACTTTCTAAGCTTTCTAAGTAGAGACGATGCGTGTATTCGTGGATTTGAGATTGCAAAAAAACATTTAAATCGTACTTAATTTTTATTTTGTAATTTGTATCAAGGATTTATATATGTTAATTTTATCCAAGAGCCTTACTTGATGTACATTTTTTAAAGCACATAAAATTTTAGATTTCCAGGAAAAAGCACTCATAGTCATGCTTTACCCCCCTCTGTTCAAATAGACAGTTGTATTGCAAAAAAGACAACATGTGATAATGGAAAAACTTCACAGGACTAATTCTTATGGAGGATTGAGCACCCCAGTGGCTCTGTTACACCTTTAAATCCAGAGACTAGAATTACATTTGAATGTGTGCATTATTTTCACATATTTGACTTCAGAAATAATATTTTAAGACACTGAAAACATCTGGGACAAATACATCTGTAATTTATTTTCACATCACTTAATTATTATCTATTTGCATTTCACACAGAATTGGACCTAAATTATTTAGCAAATCATTTATAAAGCATGCAGATGGGATTTCGGTTGGTTTGTGAAGTTGTTAAGGCATTACCAATCACCCTGACAAATTACGGTCAATCAATGAATCAATCAAGCTTTATTATATGGCCCCCTTCCTGCAGGTAAGTGCTGCACAAACGACTGAAATGCTAAAAGGAAGACAGGCAAAGATATATTCAAATAACATGAACGAAAACGCAAATTTAAAAAAAACAAACATGTTTATTTATTTATTTTTTATTTATTTATTTTTTTATTTTTTTTGGGGGGGGGGGGGGGGTATTTTATTACATGTAACAAAAATCACATCACATACCACAAAATTTATAGCCAAAGATAAATTAAAATGTCTGTTCTTAAAGAGGTTCTTAAAAACATTTTCAAAATACGAGTAAATAATAAAAGAAACAAAAATGATGAGCGCATGTATTAAATATAGCATATGTGTATATGTATATATTATGGCTTATTTGCGGTGTTTAATTACCACGTAGTTTATAGACTGCTGTCCATGGTCCTGATCTACAGCAGTTCACTGAACCGTGGAAATGCTTCAGCAGTTGCTGTGGTGGTTTTAAGTGGATTTTAAAGGAGTAGGTGGTGTGGTCATGGAACCAACAAAAACACTTATTAGCCTATTGGCACTCGGGTCAGTGGTGGTTAATTTTGAAGAGGTCTTTTGGTAGCTGGAACATACATTTGTCGTTTTCATGCTTATTTTTTTTGTGGTAAATAACGGTAGAAGTATAAAGAACAAAATAACTTTACGTTTAGTCGTTTTACAGGGTTGTTGAACACGTGGCAGTCTATAAATTCTTATAAAGGATATAAGTCCTATATTGAATGAACCGGCGAGTACTTGATATAAATAAATACCAGACTGAAGTTAATTATGTTAAAGAGGAACGGGTTCGGAGAGACGCGTTTCCAGCCGGATGAGTTAAGCCGCGGTACGAGGTCAGACGCAAGAAGCACAACAGAAACAGAAAACCAACCAGATGAAAGCTGCTCTTCTTCTCACAGGTGGTTTAGATACATGTGTGCGAATTCAGCATTTCTACAGAGACACGTCAGGTGTATAGGTCAGTGTTGGAACATCTCAGACATGGTCTGAGGATTTAAGCTCGCAAATCGTACGGGAGTTTTCTTGCTAGCTTTAGCATATCTCATGTCAGCTGCTGCTTTGATGTGTTACAACTTGGTATTTTCACTCTTAAAACGTTGGTATATTCCAAGTGTGGCTAGTTATAGGTGTGTCCTTCTGCAGTCCGAATGCTAAAATACGAATCTTTAAAACCATGAAGGAGTTTTTGAAGAAGACCCACAGCCTCTTTCTGAAGATCGCTCTGTTTCCTAGCACGTTAGGCAGGACAGGTCCGCGGCCAGCTGCTTCGGAGGTGTTAACCTGTCACCTGCAGCAGCGCAGACTTCCTCCGTGGACTTCATACTGTGTCCGCTACAGCTCCGTCCACAATGACCAGTTTGGAATGTCAAACTTTAATTGGCGAGTTCAGGGATCCAACTACCACATTCTGAGAACGGGATGTTTCCCCTTTATTAAATATCACTGCACTAAAGCGCCTCCTCAGAAGCTGGATTTTGAAGACAGATTTTTCACCATGTTAAAAGTTATTAATCTGGGTCAGTATTTCTTCCACGTTGCTGTCATTGTTACATACTTGTATTTTATTTCCAATACAACAGAGTCCATATATTCAGTGTTCCTTTAAACTGCAGGTATCCCTTGTTTGGCCTATGGCATTGGCTGCTGGATGGTGGTGGGAGCATCAGAAACAGTACAGACGAGTGTCGGACCTGTTACAGTCTATTTTGCCTACAAAGAGGAGGAAGGTGCACAGTACTGAAGTGAAGAGGAAACAAAGTAACTTGAATGTGTTTTCAGGAGGATATTATCTACCAAGCTGCTGTATTTTTGAAACCATTAAACAGGAGCCTTTGTGTTTTTTTTTTCTTTGCTTTTGGTCCTATATGCTATTTTAATTATCGACGCTCCTGTTATACAGAGTTTAATAGTGAGGTCATCTTACATTCAAGCAATCCCTGTGAATGAATGCTTTGAAGTCAGACTGCTCTGAACACTAAGTTGCATTTTTGCTACTGTTGGCTTAGTTTGATCTCAGGCACATACATGTGAGTGTGAGCAAAGAAGCCCTACCCACTGATCAGATCTGAGCAGCCAATCAGAAGGGGAACCAGAGAGAAAACTGCTTATTTCAGATAGTAAAAAAAGTGTCCCAAGGCAGAGCATAAGAAAAATATGGATTTTTTTAAATCAATTTTTCAAAATCCTGTCCTGTCAGGGAGCTTTGCAATCAGATTGTGATATGCATTATTTTTAAGCATGAGTCAAGCAAGAATAAAAACATGGAGCTGGAAGTGAACATAACAGGTCCCCTTTACCGTCATGTCAGTAGTGCTCTAGCTGAGTGGCACATCATATTGACTGGACGAGCAACCAACTTTCACATGGGGTCATTCTGCTCAAGTTTGCTTTTTTTTCCAAGGAAAAAAAGCTATGCACAATTATAACCAGACAAACATTGTACACTAACAGAGAAATGTAGCTGCACTTATAAATGTGCAAAAATATCTGTCAAAGATTGCAGAAGCAAAACAGGAGACAATCAGTTACAGAAGTGGATCAGCAATCTCACCACGGTCTAGAACAGTTGACTGTGGGCACACAAGATCTTCAACATTTTCCCATTTGTTTTGTCATTTCCAAGTAGACTCGTGCTTTAAAACTATCTGGTTTGGGTACTTCCCAAAGTCTGACCTGCATAGCCTCACCTGTTCGGTGTCGTCCTCAGTCATGCTGGGTACCACAAATGCTGCAGAAAGACTAAACTACCATGAACGAATGATTATACTGAGTTTGCACTGCTATAACTTATCAGTGAGAGACAGGTGTTTACCAAATTGTATGACCTAGTTCACTTAGAGTAAGTGTATCGCTAGAATTCAACTTAAGGGACACTGAGTTTCCAGGGTAGGCCTGGACCCCTGAGATGCGCTTCTTGGACTGCATAGATTCAGTTGTGTTTAAGTACTATTAAATATTTAAAGTTGAAGTTCAGTTCTTGTACTATATTATTCTTTAGCAGAAAGCTTAAGAATACCTCAAGAATAGACTGAAGTATGGAGCGATGGAGATTTTTCATCTTGGTTTTATTGCAAAAGGAGAGGAGACATTATGAAATCAAATTATTGAGAATGGCAGAAAGGAGATGATATAATGTTTGGTTTTTATGGCACTTGTACTTACACGCGTTGGAAACGAGAAGCTTCTCAATGTCGCCTGTTGAAAAAACATAGCTTAAGTTTGTCAGATGTTTCCTTCAAGACTTGATGTAAGTGATATGAAGTGACATAATTTATTTGATGTCTTTTGCTTAATTTTGTGTGACAGGTACAGGAATCTAAATGGCCACAGCTCATTTATTTAAAGTTAAATTAGTGATCACCCTCCACTCAACAGATAGTCAATAGTGTTAGAGAAAAACCAGTGATACAACAGGTCTGAGAAAATAGGTTTTAATTACCAAAGTGTGGCCTTTGTAGAGAGACATCTACATCCCTTCCTTCGGGCCTTCTCTGGCCTTTGATTTCTGGTAATGTGCTTTGCTGACAGGGCACACTTACCCCAGCTGCAGAGTTCCCCTCCCTCTGAGAGGCAGGTTGACAAACTGCCATATTGATTTCTCCTCTCAGCATCTCCTACTAATAGCGTTTATCAGCGACCTCAATTTTCAGGCCTTGGCCTCTTCAATTTTTAGCAACAATGAAACTCTAGGAATAATTTCTTGTCGTACACGGGAATCAATGCACCTTGTGACCTTCGCTGGAGTTGAAGGCTACGATTACTTGCCTGCGTGTTGTTACAAATGTTCTGCATCCTCATGATCATCTTATGCGAGAAGATTTAACTAGACATTTACATGCCGCCTGACCACATTTTTACTTTAACACCCACGTCACAAAAAAAAGTAATAAATCAAATAATCATTTCTGTTGCTGAATCTGTCTTGAAATGTACAGTAATTTAGACGGTGCCTCGGCAACACTTTAAAAATACGACTAGCTTAAAGGTTTTTATTGTAAGCAATGCAGCATTTGCTTTGTTGAAAACCTCATGCAGAATTCATGTGCAAAATCCTCTTAAACAGCGTGATGACCCCTCGCTATCTCTTTAATCATACTAATTGCCTTGAACAAGGAACATTTAGACACACTTATGGAAATCTGATCCTTCGTATCAGGCTGCACTTAAATCCCCCTCCTTTCATTGCCAACCTTTCATCAGGACTGAAAGTGTGCATGGGGAATGCTCAGGCAACCATGTCTTAATTACTCATTGACCCTTTGACCCACGAGCTGCATTGATACTGCCGTATAGCCAGACACAATTGCACGGGGTTGGAAGTGACTGCAGCTTTGTGCGCTGCTAATACGGGCCGATGTGCGTCAGTGAAATGTAAACTGCGGAGCATCTGAGTACGATGTATTTGTTTTCAGGACTTCACCTTTGAGTCACTCTAAACTGCGGGGGAGCGACCCCTTCCAGCTCGGGCTAAGGATTAGCATTACATATCAAACTTTAGTCACCACCACAGTGGGTGCAGGATGCCGGGACTGCAGATGGACTTGTGCAAATTAACAAAATGCGCCTGCCTTTGGTACGAAAGTGATGCCTTTTAATAGCCGTAATCGTGCAGTCTTGTATTGAAGTGTCAAATTACCCTACATGCATTTAATGTGGTAATGAACAAAGAATTAATGCCTGTTCGGCAAGTTTAATTGCACGCTGGAGCTGGTAATAAGTTTTGCCAAGGTGAAATCTTTAAATACTTATACTATTTAGAATTTAGGTAAGTAAGGCAAAACAAGTGCTGAAATTGAGTGCAGTCTTTCTGTAAGTTGTTAATGTTCAGCAGTGAAATTGCTAATCAACTTGCAGAGACTTGTAATTATCTTCTAATTAGCTAATAAGTTCACAGTTTCTTCAGAGGAAAAAGGAAAAAAAGAACAAACGATCTCTGAAATAGTTGACGCAGCCGCTCCGTAAATCAGTTATTTAGCAGGAGAGTCACACCAGCTTTTCCTCTGTCATATAGATATATGGCTTGGCAGAAACAATTATTGTGTGAACAACCCCTGCAGCTAATACTGGCGAGGTTATCATTATTAAGCCTCCGGATCGGCCACCAGCACCGTCTCCATGCTTGCTCCATGAACAGCGGGGTACCTGAGCCATCACTCAGATCACTTTAAGGATCATGCTGGAATTACATGTTTATGCAGCAGAGTCAAGACAACATTGTCACAGTGTTTACTGTCAAACGGCACTTTCTGAATTATAATGTGACGTGAGAATCATTGCGTTTCATCTGGAGACATCTGATGTTGTAAACATGCGCACGCTTTGATCAACTTTGAAAAAGAAATGCTACGGAAAAGTTTGCTTTATTTTTTACCTGCACTTTGTAATTGCTGACCTCCTGTCACTGACATTCAAAACACAACCTTTCCTTTTTCTTTCGGTGAGCAGATAGCCATTAAAAATCTATTATGGTGTTTTTCTTACCCAGGGGATGACAAGGGGCACCATAATTCTTTTTTTTTCTTCACTTCCCCCACTTGTGTATCTGTGCATGTGTTTGTGTGCGTGTGTGTAGGGGGAGGAAGTGAAGCCACTGAAAGAGTATGCCTGCTGTGCCAGTGTTGCCAAAGCTACTGTCAGTGGGTGGCTGAAACGTCAGTCATCTATTCTTTCTTTTTCTGCTTCCAGCTGACATTAAGACTAAGCTGCAACTTATAAATAAATAAGACAATTTCATCAAGATCAATTGCACTTCACATTTTAAACACAATAAAAAAAGAAAAAACGGCGATGCTTTGTCTTCATAGAGTGAATCTGAATTTCTAGTTATAGTTGAATACATCATTGTCTTTGCGTGCACTGTGTTTAGCTGATGCCCTTAAGCTCGTGCACTTATCTTCGTGCCCAAACCTCTTGTTTCTTCCAGTTCAAGTTGATTATTATTTTGCGTTTTCTTTCTTGTCGATGACAGCGGTATGACATTCACTTCATTCATACTTAATGCTTACTCTGTTGACATTAAGAGAGAAATGGTTTTTAATAGTTTTTTCCGCGACTTATCCGGAGAGTGAAATGAACTATCCATTTTTAGGAGTATTATATATTATGCAGTATTTAAAGTTTCAGCTCATTAAAAAACAGACGCCCTCCACACCCCCCCAGGCTGTCTTTTACCCCCCACCAGCATGCAGTCAGGCTCTAGCCACAGGCTCTGCTTGATCTGTTTTTCCTAAGTCAAAATTGAAATACTCAGAAATATTTATTTATTTGTTTATGCGTTTTTATCTCGCTAAGGAATAGCGTAATGTCTTTGTAGCTTAAACAAGCAGCATCAGTGGATTGGAAAAAGGAAACGATGAATGAATGCTTTTTGTTTGATTGATATAATCTGCTACATCGCATATGTGCTTTTATCATTTACTCCCAGACAAAATCATATACTGTGTAAAGACATACCGCGTGCACCTTTATCTTACAGCAGAACAGGTGTCCGTGTGTTGTATGATCACCCTGCTTCTTACTTGCACAATAAGCAGCAACCTGCACAGCAACTCGGTGCTAGATTGGGGGGATTTACATTAAATACACTGATACAGATGCTGCATACAAACACAGAAATGGAATAAATCAATTTTGCTCCCAGAAATGTTTCACATACTTTTCGAGGCAGCGTGATCTCCAATCTTTCTGCAAATGAGCTGCAGTGCCTTGTAATGGTTTCTGCTCCTCGTGGGAGGCCGCCGTCTCAGAAAAAATGCTGATTGAGGGAGAAATGTAATACAGGTGTAAAGCAGACTTGATAGGGGTCTTACATGAGGGTTATGCATTTTAACAGTGATATACATACTGTTACATATTTATCAAAGAATATGGATTTTGCTGGGTTGACTCTTTCTGGCCTGTAGAGATTTGAAGGTTTCTGCTGGAGTGTTTTTAATTCCTGTTGGAGAGGGTGGCTATTATGTTGAATTAATAGGAATTAAGGGTTTAAATTGGTTAAGTAAGCACTTCATTAATCGTGAGTGGATTGCTGAGTGTGAGAGGTTTATAGGTGGTGTAGACTGCTAGCGCATAGATGAGAGAAAATGAGGCCGTTCTGTCTTTAAAAAGCAGGTTCGTGCTCAATAGATGTAGATAAGGAAAGCACAATAAACAGCATAATGTAGAACTGAAATGATTAGTACTGTTTTTAGTTGTGTTGATTATAGAACAATAGCTTCAGGTATTTTTTTTAACAAAAAAAAGTATAAATAAGCACAGAGACTCTCAGGTTGCACCTTCTGCTTCGTACCTGAGAGTTTTTGTGCACTTAAACTGTCTTAGATCAAGACTTTATTGAATTTAGGGATTTATTTTATTCAAAGTCTCCCTTTCAGTGTGTGTAACTGTTTGATAATGTAATCTTTGGCCTTTACTTTGGGCGTGATGTGAGCTGCTGTAATCAATGCATGGGTCAGTTGGAGCAGCCCGCCTTACTAGACGTGCCTCCCGCAGCAGAGGTGGACTAATTGTTGAGGTGTGTTTTTATCTGAGCTTGCTAATAATGATGAGGGTGCAGGAGAAGTAGTCTGTCCCCCAAGGCTGAAGAATAGCTTGACTTAGCCAACCTTCTGTACTTATTGTCCAACAAAGGGGGAATTCACTTAATGCAGTGCTTCAGAAAAGTGGATAATTGTGGCCACGATCAATAAAGTAACAGAGCAGAAAATGAACGTTTGGGTGTAGTGTAGATGTGTGGATGTTTGAAGGAATCCAAAAGAAACTAGATTCTTGCTTTTGTGTTTGTTTCGGAGAAGTCATCGAACACGGAGGCAATTTTTGGTATACAAGCAGGTATTTTACTTTGCGTATGAAAGGCTGTGACCATCAGCGGGTGTGTGTTTGCATGCGTTTGTGTGTGTGATAGAGGGGGTAGGCTTGGTTGGATGAGCCACATTGTTCCTGTGCGGCCCACTGACATCGCTGGAGGGCAGAGAGGGATGGAACCTGAGAGGGGTGACAGTGATAAATAGCCCTTTTAATAACAGCTGCCCCACTTGGCCAGCTAGTCCCAGTCAGTGTCCTCTGTGTATTTATGCCTATGTTTATTTATGCATCCATAGCATGCAGGAAATCACCACCGCAGGGGTACAATTATTCTTTTTTTGTGTGGTGGGGGGGATTGCATTGGTTTTTACTTTGGGAGGAGGTAAGCAAGCTGATCTTAAACCAGGCATATATTCATTTAAACCTGAGTTTGGTCTGTAGCTGTGTCTGTGCTGGAATATAACTACACGTGCATCACAGAGAGGTCTCGCTTTGATACACAAGCACAAACAAAAGTTGCCAAGATTTCGTTATTGGAAATGTCAGCTCGCATATAGTTAGCAATGACATTGAATGCCACAGAGAAGAAGATAAAACTGCACATTAGCAAATACTGAAAAGATTTTTGCAGTTTCTGAGGACAGATTCAATACTCTAAACGGCACATTTTCCTCAAGAAAACTAGCTTAACAATGGCTCCGCTGATGCTTCACGAACCTTTCAATCTGCATGGCTTTTAATTTTTTGGTTCATTGTTGCTTTATGACTGAAGTCAAAAACCTTTTGTCTGCTGAAATATGACCTCAGGCCCAGGTCTGTGAGCAGGGAGAGGGGAGGCTGTAGATCAGAGGTGTCAAAGCTTCTTCCCGCAGGGTGATGCCGGCTCTGTTCTCACTCAAACCAGTTCCCTCCCTTTAATTGGTTCAATTAGTTAAGTATCTGTATACATTATCGCGTATGCATTTTTCATGACTCCTCTTAACGCTCTGTTTAAACAGAACAACTTCCGGCTATGATTTGCCATTTGGATGAATGTCAAGGAGACTAAATGATTGCGCTAATTGAGTAATTAAAACCAGATGTTGGAGCAAGAGCCAACAACATACACTTTAAACACTTTGCCCTCCAGAAAACCTACAGTGTTTTTGACACCCCAGTTATGTATGGTTATCCCAGAGGTGCCTCTGTAATAGTTACAGTTTCACCCTTGTGATTATTCAGTTGAAGTCTTTGCTATTGAACCAAAATAGTGTTTTTATGCTATTTTGACCATGGGAAATGGCCTGGAAAAGAAAAGCCCATCACGCTGCCTAATGGCCAGACTCAGTGATGCACAGATTCAACGTGAGCTCTAGACAGCCAAAGCACGATATCTCCGCGCTCACCCAATCAGTCTCACCCCCCCACTGTCCTCTGGTGGGACACTAGTGGCCTGTACAAGACTCTTTTCAGGGAGATGATGTTATGTTGAAGGTAATTAACATTGGAAATGTGCCAGTAATGGGAATCAGTGTGCCATCAAATCACAAAGGAGCAGAGTGTATTTCCATGGTTTTGACAGCTGTGGTGATTGGAGCATTGCTGGAAGGCTTTACAGAGTGCAGATCAATAAGTAACAATTTTCCTATTAAAGAAAAATTACTTGCACATTGTACTAAGATAGCTTGTGGCTCTTTCACTTCAGAGCAGTTATGGAGGAAAGGTGTAGTTGAATGAAGGTTTGTGTAATTTTAGCCTTGATGATATTTGCTTGCTTTCTTTCATTCTAGTTTTCAGCATTTGCTCATTCTTTTTGTAAATGTGTTTGAAAAGAAGTCAGACTTAATTCTCACTGTACTCTGGCCCTAATCTGAGAATTACACTGCGTATATTTTTATTTAACCCTTGTATGGTGTTCGGGTCTGTGAGACCCGTGTTCAGTTTTTTTCAAAAGAAAAATTAAACAATTAATTATTTTTTCACGTGTAAATGTGTTGTGTCTTTCCACTCACTCCACTTGATTATAACTGATTTATTTCTAATATTTTATATAAAAGAAAAACGAGAAGCACATTAATTCATAAATGTGATCTAACAAAGGTAAAGGGAAAAAATTAACCATGTTTGCTGTTCATATGTCTTGTAATTGGGATGAAGTAAACATCTGTTGAGTAATTTAACATAAAATTGTTTGATAGTGTTAATTTGGAAAGCCAAAACTCTAGCGGGTCCACCAGACCCATGAACACTGGCTGAGTAACAAAAATACGAACACCACACAAGGGTTAAAGATGATGTTTTGCCTTAATGTTCTGAAAATCTGCAGCTTTTACAAAACATTTTACAAAATTTTAAGGTAAATGTTATTTGAATTACTTTGTAGACCCATCCTACAATAGTTTTTAACGGGCTTTATTCACCGACAAGAAAAGCAAATTCAAACTGCTGATTTTATCTTTCTTTTATCTTTTTGACCTCTTCTGTGTTTCATATCATTATAAGATGAAAGCCCACGACTGTAGGACTGCTGGTCAGATACAGTTTGAAGGCTTCACTTTGGGCCCTCAGAACTTAGAGACTCAAATTTTCAATAATTACACGAATAATTGAAAAGATACCAAGAAGCTAGCTCATGGTTCAGTCAGACTGCTTATTAAGGTTAAAATCTTTTTTTTTTATGTTGATGTATATATCATTTTATGGGGAAGTGTTTTTTTAAGAAACATTACATTTTATTTCTTGTATGACAAGAAATAAATTCATGTGACATTTTTTCTTTAAAGGGCATTAAGGATCATCCCAAACTCCTCCTAGTAAACACTGTATTACATAATGTTTTTTTAGCTTAAGCCTTTTTTCTCCAATTGGCTAGCTACGAGTGCCACCTGTAAAGCAATTTGCACACAGTGATAACCCTCTTAAGCCTGCATTAAGATGTTCAAAAGCAGTGGCAAGATTTGATGACAAATTTTGTTTTAATAAATCTCTAGGCCACTACCGTGGCTAATGAACTTAGTAATTACTCATCACTGGTTGGAAGAGTTTAGCCCGGGTGAGATGAAAGCATTGGCTGCTGGGAGCCACAGGAATGGCACAACAGGCAACAATCAACACAGTGTCTGCACAACAATCAATCAAATCTGTCAGGCCCTCAACAGTCAGAGTAATTTTCTGGTGTTTCTCAGAAATGAGTACACCTTGTAAAATGTAGCTAAGATCACTTTCACAAACACCTTGCAGCACAATATGTTTAAACCAATGAGATTTGTGTTGTATGATTTATCACACAGCTCTAAGAAAAATTATTATTTTTAGCTAAGAAAGTCTTTTATGGGCTCCACTCAACCCTGAAGTCACTTCCTCCTACAATGTACTGCTCAGTGTTACAGCTCAGGGGTTTTTATTATTTGTTTTGCTTTGTTTTTCACTTTAATGTCTAGTCAGTCACACATTTGATGTCAGCATAAGGCTACATTACAAGGATCTAGAGAAAATATAATGAACATAGCATTAGAATCTATCTATCTATCTATCTATCTATCTATCTATCTATCTATCTATCTATCTATCTATCTATCTATCTATCTATCTATCTATCTATCTATCTATCTATCTATCTATCTATCTATCATTTAGAGATCAGATTTTACTGAACATCTGTTAAAGTACAGTAATATTTAAATACGAGTCAGAGCAGGGTGGTGAGTAACATTGGACTATTCACAGATGCTTCTTTCTGCAGAGCTCTAAATCATGTTCCTTAATTCCCAGAGCCACATCTCAATCATACTCCTTGCTAATTTGAGAGTCACCCTCATTTCATTTTAAACGATTCATTTTTGGCAAATTTGTAAATGGCCCTGATGTGTTCCACAATTTAGTCAATTACTGTTTCAGCCAGCAGGACTCCAGGGACCAGGAGCATACATCGCCTGGAGGTACCATCTCAATAATTGTTTCAGAAAAGTTGGGAATGGATTGCTAACGCTCTGTTCCACTTATTGAAATGTCAATTGGAGCCAAAAACCCTTTTTCTGTTCTCTTTTTCTCATTCTTTCTCAGTACAGTATGACAGCTTTGCCTTTCCTGAGTCCGAATCATTGCTGAGTGATGAACTGAGTTTGATATGTCCTAATATTTAATGCAAAACCAACTGTGTTCTTGGGATGACTTCCAACACAGATTGTGTCACAAATTGCTTCTCTGAATTAATCCATGGCCTGCACTTTTCCTGTCATGTGTCAAATAAAATGTAGCACATAATTTGAACTATACTGTAAACTGAAATTGTAATTAATTATTAATTAGATGGATAAAATTAAGAGATGATAATAATCCAAATTAGGTCTTAATGGATACTAATTAAGAGGAGAATCCTTCTTTATGGAATCAAACAGCATGACCTCAAGACCCCAATTAATTAAGCTATTATTAGCCTTTTCCTGTCTAGATCTCATTCAAATGAAGGCAAAATAGATTACAGAACCTTGGAAAATGTGTTTTTGGTTTGTTTTACCACGAGGTCCCTAACCCATCCTTCAAGCCAATTAACCTGTGATCAAATGTTGGCGAATGCTTTTTAATCGGAGCCCAAGGAGATCTACACATGATGCAGTGATATACATTAGCATTTAGCTGTTTTTCTTTGTCCCGGCATATGTGCAAGAACCTACGCAGGAAATTGTCTGTGTAGAGTCGTCTGTGCCATTCAGACACAAGAAGGTCAAAAGCGTTTGCTGCCATACTCATTCACTGTTCAGTAAATCTTTACAATAATGCACCACAAACACAAAGTTTATTTCTGCAGCACATTTAAAACAACTTCAGATGGAAAATGTGCTTTAGCAATTACACAAAATATACAGCATACATAACGGTCCCTAAATTAAAAAGAAAAAAAAATCTAATTACACCTTCTTCTTTTTTTTAGACTTTAGGTTGTTGTAAATGTGTGATGTAATTTCCATCAACATTTTTGATGTGCCAGTAGTCCAATACTGTCACCTGTTTGGTTGCCCCAATACTGTAACTTCAGCATTTCTGCGGTAACATCATAAAAGGGTTATTACTGTAAATTATAGCTACATGTCTTTCGCCATGTGGACTGAATTAAGTTTATTTTCTTTCTTGAACAATGACAAGATACCAGCTCTGCTGTAATTCCCCGTTTCTTTAACACACACGGCTACAGGTACCAAGACTTTTTTACAGTAAGAAACCGTTGTTGCAGATCACAATAGGAACACTTTTAAGCTGACAAATCTAGCTGCCAGTTATACTGTACTATAATTGACTGGAAAAAATCTTATGCTTTCTGTATGTGCCATTATAGGACATTTTTAACGGGTGACTAGGGCACAATGAGTCCTAGGATGTCACTAGGCTTCATTGTAAGCTAAAATACCCTCAGGAGATGGATCCATGTATGACTCTCTGCATATCATTTTCCTGTTATCTTCCCTATTTTTCCCATCTATATCTGTTTCAATGAAGGCAAAACGCGAAACGAAAACATTAAAAAAAGACCTGTGTGTGTGTGTGTCTACCAGCTTTAGTTTCCATTTTTGATTTTGAAGCAAATTAAAGTTGTGTTAGAATTTTTAAAACTCAATAATAAGTTAAAATCATGTAAAATGTTTTCTGTATTTTAACGTGAAGTTAAAAAGTAAGTTTGCTTAGGAAAATGCTTTAAATTGCTGTCTTCAGTTAATTATTCACGTTGTAAGAAGATTTTTTTTTTAAAACTATAAAATAGCCGCTTAGTAGCATCTCTCAGTCCGGCAACAGTTTAACAAACTTTCCTCCACGGTGTGTATTACAGTCATGGTTAATGATGAGTAAATGTGTGTGGTGTGTTCGTCTGTACCGCGGGTCAGCTGCATCTGTCTGTTCTGATTACTGGATGGGTAATTTTGTAGTTCTGTGTGTAAGACCTTCAGCTCTATTCTATAATTAACTTTTGCCTGCGCCCATCAGGTTTCATTCCACACTTGATGTGTCCATAGTGACTGTTACATGCAGCCAGCTTGCCATTCAGTATGTATTAAGCTGTCAGAGTGGGCTGCTCTCCCAAGCCGCCTGTCTTCACTGAACAACCCAGCCTATTAACTCCTATTGACTGTGACACACATGTCCCTCCAAAATGAGCGGTTCCGTATTGATTTTTCCTGAGCGCTGCTCACTTCCCCCTTCCATGCCGCCAAGGGTGAGATCTTTATCCTGACTGATTGTATATGTTCATCGTATCAGAGTACTGTTGTGCAATTGCCATTTCAGGCCCGTGAACCCTCTTTTGCCGTCCCCCTCCTGTGTATCATGGCTACTTGTGTGCAGCCAGGTCTCAGTGAGACAATTAAAAGGCTTGAATCCCCTGTGTCCTCAGTAACAATGCGGTCAAATGGAGCTGCAGACCTTCCACGCAGCCCATAGTCTCCCCGCAGCTTAATGCAACACACAGCATAAGACATAAGACATGACAGCCAGCTCCTCTCCCCCCGTTAACATGCAGTCGCGAATCGATGGAGCTGAATAGAAGGGTGCCATATCCTCTCATTGATGCTCTTTCTAACTGCTACAGCCAAAATGAACCCTGACAGCATGTATCGATGTCATATCAAGCTCCACCATTGAGAGAAAAATGATTATCTGCTGCTGAAATCAGTTATCGACATACTGTGGAATAGCTTCCCCTGCCCAGAGGATTTATTGATACAGTTTATTGCATATAAATATTTATCTAATATGTGTCTGAAATAGATTTGTCTGGTGTTTGTGCGTGGTCTAGTCCACAGAGGGCTATAAGTGCCTCGCTCGCGCTCCCCGCCACTCAACCATGACTCTGCCTTTCGCTCTTGTTGGATACTGTTTTTACAGACAGCATGAAATTGCTTTGGCTGTTGTGACTCGGTCTTGAAGTTAATAGTAAAACATGTTGTAATTACATTTTATTGCCTCTCACTCTAGAAAATCAAAATGCCTTTACCGCGGCCATCATATTGTAAATGCATGTAGAAGTGCTACATGCCACACCATCAGTGGGAAAGGTGCTCAAACCCTGTAACGGGAGAAAAACTAGAACCAGCCCTTTATTACTACTTTTTACTCAAAGCTCTACTGGCTAATTTTTTATAGCAAAATACTGGTTATGAATTTCTACAGTCAGTGTAGTTTATTTCTACAGGATAGCAAAAAAAGATGTTGTTTTTTTATATTGCTATATATAAATCTACAACAAATGCAATTAGCTATTCAAATACAGCCCAATCTTATATTAAATACATTTCTCTTTTTAGCCTATACAATAAAGGCTCCAACCATCTTTATCTGATGGAACCTCGCTACTATCACTAAACAATGCAGCATCTGTGGCTTTGCATAGCTACAAACATAAGATTTTGCTGTTACATGGCTTTTAGGTGCCTAGGTTATCTCGATGAGTGCTTAGTCATCCAGGTAAGGTGGATCAGACTTTCCTTCATCATCTTTTTTCATCAACATCAGGCAATATAACATAATTATACATACTTATATTTACTCCTAATCAGAGATGGGCTTACAGATTACTTTTTTCAAGTAACGAGTAAAGTAAGGGATTACTATTGCAAAAACGGTAATTAGATTACCGTTACTTTCCCGTAGGAACGCTGCGTTACTGCGTTACTAAAACCGTGATTTTTTTGCTAGAATGTCTCATGACAATGACGTAAGCAAGTGCGACATTCCTGACAACAGCTGTGTGCAGATCAACAATGGATCATATATCAATTGTGGGAGAGAGTATGAGCGTGCAGCGTTTAAAGCGTGGAAGTACTGACCTTACTTTGAGTTTGATTCCATAGAAAGTGACAAAAACATTAGTGTCCGCTGTGCGTGGGAAGAAAACTTCTTTTTACAGCGAAAAAAACCCCCTAAACTTCCAAGCAAGCACCGAGTGCGCTACGACGTAATGGGAAACTCACAGAGAAACTCGCGGATTCTTCCACTGACCGCTGCGGCACACCTGCACCAGGGTAAACCTCCGCCTACCCCACTCCTGCTTTACAGGTGAAAATAGAGCAACAGGACCGCTAGTCTTTGATGTTATTTATTTTCTGCTGTGTTTTACTTGCATCTATTTGAAAGACTGAGTGTAAACACACACAAAAAAATTTATTTTATGTGCTGGAATGTGCAGAAAATAGGTCTAAATATTAAACAAATTTCTTCCAGTCAGAGAATGTTGCATATAATTAAATTTTTGCTTGATGCATAAAGTTAAAAGATTAAAACTAATAAAACAAGTTTTAAAAAGAGACTTTTCCATTTGATTACATTTTGTATGATGGATTATGCAGAAAAAGTAGAACTGGGCTGAAAGATCTTTCGCTTTATCACCTCTTCAGGTTGTAAATCGTGTTTTTAAAAAGTAACTAAGTAACTAAGTAATTAATTACTTTTGAAAATAAGTAATCAGTAAAGTAACGGGATTACTTTTTTGGGGAAGTAATCAGTAATTAGTTACTGATTACTTTTTTCAAGTAACTTGACCAACACTGCTCCTAATACACCTCTATTCTTCCAGTTATTTTACATTAAGATGCAAACTACCCTATTAAAATATTTTTTTAAACAATCCTAAATGGGTAAGTTGATGGCTAAATTAAATGGCTGTGATCGGTCTAGTTCTCTTTTTCACTCTTACGCACTGTTTTTCAGGGTACTTGGTCGGCAGGTTCTTCTAGCATCTTGGAAATCTTGCTGCAGTTCTGTGAATTTAGCCTCTTTCCGTCTTGTGTTTCACGTAATCAGATCTGGCAGGGCCCTGTGAGCGGCCAGCGTGCAGCAGAACTCAAGCCTTAGTTCATCTTGTCTCTAGGGTTATGTCTCTAGATGTACGTGTGGGGAAATAGGTCAGATTCCCCCACACATCTTCGTAGTATTGTGTGGGATTCTAATATCTAAAGTGTCCCAAACTTTTAAAGGATTTCAGATAACTATTGTTTTCATGGTTAGCAGTGAGATAATTGTGCCTCTATGTCCTGGAAGACTGACACACCCCTGTTACTCCTCTTAAAGTTTCTTAAATTTTACATTTACTGATCCAAATCACTTTATGTAGAGATATTATGTACTGAACTAACACACCACTTCAAGCAGATGTGTAATTTGTGATATCTGGATATATACTGCGCACACAATCAGCTTGACTTTAGCAGCATAAATGAGCAGCTTAGAAAGCTAGGAGATTTTCTGCCAGATTTCTGTATCTCCTCAGGGTGTTGCAGTAAAGTCCCCCCCAAAATAACTAAAATAGTTTCATTAATATTAGAAAGATGTAACTATATTTACTAACCGTTCCTGTTCTGTAGTGTTTAGACGCTGTTTTCCAGAGTCTGTTCTTACAAATTAGTAAAAATGACGAAGCAGTTCAAACCAAACAAATCTGACATTACAGTGTCCATCGGCTTCATGTCACTTGCAGCAAGTCTTGTATCGATCTTCCTCCTCACACAGCACCTGAACTTGACGTGACCTGCTTCGCTGCTCAAATGTTTGGAGGAGGGAAAATGCATTTGTGGCATTTGACTTTTTCAGTTTTTTTCTCACCCACCGACATGCAGTTGTCTTGCCAAGAGGTCTTTTGCTGATCGTGATATTGCAGGAAATTCACAGAGTGCAGTCATGTTGCATGATATTGATTTTTACAGACAAGCATGTGGCACACTGACTTTTTCTCCTGGATGATGCACAACCGCAGCTTCATGAACACGACAGGCGCTCTCAGGTCAAATACATCTGTTTCCCATCCTCCGCTGTGTCTCTATTACAGCCTTTTGACTCTCTGGCTGACTTATTGACCACCTCTCATGCTCGTTACTCAACAGAGGAGTAGTTTGCTGTGATTGATACCAAGACTGTGCTAAGAGTCTCTCTTCGCCCCCACTCTCCAAATCCTATCTGTGGTTTTAAAGCCATGAGTGGTTTTCATTAATGGTCTCTCCTGTTTATGACACCATAATTAGAGTTGAGGAAAGGCACCTAACTACCACGGTTCCACCATACTGAGAAAGTCAATAATGCAAGCCCAACAACTTCTCACACAATTGAGCCCTGTGGAAAATCTATATGCTCTGCTGCTCTATGTCTTTATGGTGCCGTTTTAGAAAGAGGCCACCTGATTTGTTAGAGTTTTGTCCTCCACTTTTAACTAATCCCACAGAATTGATTATTAGCACCGACAGCATCGTTTAGCTTTCAGCAGCAGCCTCCACAGAGTAGATGTAGCGTGGGATGTTTCCTGTGTGTTCAGTATAGGAACTAAGTGCAAGCCTCGTGGCCATTTACCTGCTTTGTAATTTGTTTTGTGCTCCACCTCATGAACATGCAGGGACTCCTGTAAGAGCCCAACCAGGCTGACCGCTATGCATGGGCTGTTTGTGTGGAGCAGGTCATGTGGGATATTATACTAGATTGCCTTCCCAGAAAATAATTCTGCCAGGTGCTCTATTGGGCTTTTTTTCTTCTTCTGCGTATTTGTCAGACAGGATCGTGTAGAGTTACACAGAGAAAGAGAGCTGTTTGAATACACAAATACATTCGCCCATCTCTCTTTTTAATTAAAGTAACAACAAAAAAATAGCACAGGTACTCCCTTTGCTATTATTTGTTGCACTTCCAGAAGAACATGCACTGTTGCCGGATTCATCTTTGATAACGAAATATATATGTTCACTTATTTAGAAGCTATATTCAAAAGAACGCTTTTTTTTCTCAGTGTTAGCATAAATGTCATCATATACTGCTACTTAAAAAAATGTTTCTCTGCTTGACACAATGGGGAAATGTTGAACAGAACAGTTTTCCTTTTGAGTAAAGAGTAGTGTGATTTTAGTTTTTTAACAGTCGAGTATTGCAGAGACCTCAAAGGGCTAAAAAATTTTTTTTAAAGAGTCCACATAAAGTTTAAATTAGAATTAGCTTCTTTTCTTAGAGCCGTTCACCTAGAGTGCCGGTATTTGTAACAGAACTCCTTGTTTCAGCTGAGGCTTTGTAAAACACCATGAATTGTTGATGTCGGAGTGTTCGCTGCAGCCCAGGCTGGAATGTAAATAAGAAGCTGGTGGCTGGGGCAGCGTTTCAAGGGTCAGGCTCACTTCAGTTTCACATGGATGCACTGTTTGCACATCTCCTGTACACCTTAGAGAGAAGGCTAAAGTTTTACATTCTGACCAAAAGAAGAAGAAAGACACAGTGCAGCCAGTTTTAAGTTCTCAATACTACAGTGAGTGTGGTGACAAGTAGCGTGTAAAATTGACCATCAAAGGTTAACATGGCATCAAACTAAGATCTGTTAGTTAGCACCAAACAAAAATTCAGCTCAGTTTCATTCATTTTTGTTTATATAGCACCAGTCCACAATGATCATGTCATCTCAAGGCAGTAACTCTAAAAAAAAAATAATTTAAAGTCTTTAATTTAAACTTTACCACAAACTAAACTCACCGTCACTGACAAATTCAGCTGTTGTCAAGAAACAGCAATCTCAACACTGATTAATAACCACTTTCCTAAACAGCGCTTAACTAATTTATTAGCCCACCTGTCATAAAAACATGAAAATACAAATATTTTAGAGATCTTTGACTTTAGAAATGATTTAAGTCTATTTAAAACAAAGAAATTGTATTTTTATTTCCAGGCAAATAGCAGCAGAATTCATGTTAACAATTAATCGCACATAACATTCAACCACTAAAACAATTTTTTCCAGTCAGGAAAAGTAAATGGCTAAAAATATTGAGCTTTACTATTTTACTATTATTTTATTTTACTATTTTTCCTGCAATTTTGTAGAACAGTACATTTGAAAATTAACAGATAACTGAAATAATCATATTTTAGCATTGAAAATATAATGTTGATTAAAGAGCTTTCACATACTGGTGGATTAAAAATGACAGAAACATAAAACATTTTTTGGTAATTATAATGTAATTATTGGTACCCTAACCCAATGTCAACATCTGGACACAATGCATGTGAACTCCGAACAATGTTTCTATTGCAATTCTTCTAATAGTTGTTAAATTATTATATTGTGTAAATTTTCAGTTTTAAGTAAATTTTGTAGTTCACACGTAGCAGTGTGAACACTGCCGTATGAAAGCAGTGTTAATGAGGCCGGGAAAACATGTTGAGATGACAGCAGTTTAATGACTTCCATGACAATATACAGGCACTGGTGTAATCACAACTAAATGTCAGACAACATAAGGCCTGGTGCATAATGGCTTCAAATTGATATCTCTCTCTTGCTTTAATTATGAAATGCAAATTTTGCTTAAAAGGTATTGATTGTAGTTTAAAGGAAGAGCAAGCCGTCAGCCTGAAAAGTGAAGAGAGGACCCTGGAGTCACAGCAGACTGAACATGTGCATGGGGAGGGGTTTGCTTTGTGAAATAAAAGCCAGGGAGGATCTTTCTGGTTAGCTGCCTTACTTTGTCTTACATAAAATGAGATTAGGGGTTAAGTAACTACAAGGTTGGGATGATTATCAGTTATGATTGCTACTATTTAGATGCAGACTTTGGTCATTAATCAAAGCAGTTAGTCCCGGACCTGTGAAGCAGATTTCCAAGTAACTGAATCCCCAGAGTCAGGTGTGTCACTCAGTTTGGGAAGCAGGAGATGAACCGGTGCAGGGGGCCGGACTGTGGATAGCTATCTATCATGGACAAACTAGGCTTCCGAGAGCAGAGTGACAGGTCTTGCACACAGAGCTAAGCGGCATGCCAGGCTGGGACGTTTTAACCCTGGAGACACTGCACCCTCTGGCTGGCCTTCCCAGGAGAATGAATGTTATTGCTTGGGATTCAACATGTGCTCCGGTAAACATAAACCAAACCTAGCTCATATTGCTTCACCCTCGACTGGAAACCTAACCTCAGTGACTGAATGAGCCAGTATCATAATTAAATCATCAGTGCTTCGCTTTTACTGTGCCTGCAACCCTAACCACAGCAGGAGATGGGTGAAAGGAACACGGCTCTGCCAGCCGGTGATCATAGTGTAACCAAAGGCTGAATAGTGGAGCATGGCAGGAGCCAGTAGGGCAACAGACACCCACCTAACACCCACTTAGACCTTATCTGGATATCTGTGCTATCATTCTTTTAGTTACTCCTACATTATCCTTACTTACCGCAGCCCTTTTGAACATTGTTCATTACAATTGAGAAGAAAGGTGCAGATTTACTTATTAGCCTGCACATTTTTAAACCTTTTCTGTGTTTTTTACCCAGTTGTTTCTGGTTTTACCTTTGAATTTCCAATCCTCAAGCTCCTGTCAAAGCTCAGCTCGCACACCCCACATATCTAGATTTATGTGACGATCGTATGGTGTGATTTCTTTTTTTTTTTAGTGGCATATGGCATGAAGTTATGATTAAAATTGCAATGGACAACTTTCCCCTCCCCTGTAACCCAGATGGCAGCTGAACATCATCAAGAGCTCCCACTCTGTGGACTTCTGGTTTCACGGTAGCTGCTTACAAGATAGTCTAATATGAATGGGGCCCTATGGAGCTGTAGCCAAAAATGCTCATTATTGTTTCAATAGGAGTCAATACAATAGATATAGTTTTTAGGTTTGAAATAAATGTGCCTTTCTGTTAGTATTATGCATGCCACAGCACCTCAACCACTTCACAGCATGCAGCATTTTGATTTTATACACAAAGCAGCGGTCGCTGTTGGATTATGTTGTGATTTAATTCAGCTCCTAACATTTCCTGTAGCTGCTGTTTGCAAACAGGTGCCATCAAAGAATTATGTCATCTCAAATCCTTAATATAACTGCTAATCAGCATTTGGAGAATGCTAAAGTTTAGTCAGTACTGGCATGTTAGAGAAAATAATTAACTTTTCTTTTCAACTGTGTGCTGCAGCAGCACAATAGCTTATTCTTTATGTGGTGAAAGAACGCAATATCACTAAAGCAATGTATCATTAATATTATACAGGTTACAGCTGACTAAATAGAATTCAAATTAGATAACAAAACATTGTAACTTTCAGTACCAACATTTTCTTTTGTCTCTCAAACACAACAATCAGCTGGAGCCATCAGACAGTGAATGATCTGAAATCCACAACCTTCAGCAAACTCTGCAGGTAGGTTTGCTCGCTCTTACTTCAGTAGCTAATGGCATGTTGCACTGCATGTCTAATGACTGAGACCCTATCAGAGCTCATCCTGTCGAACAGAGGATATTAAGGAAGGTAGTTATAAAAGCCAGACTTTAATTTGACCTCTGCCTGCCCTTTTCTCTAGTGAGGTGGCTCCGAGAAGCAGGCCGGGAGTTTGGGCAGTTGGTGATGAATGACTGTATTTGGTGGGCAGATTGCTACAGTTCCACACTAATTGAGGGGGTCAACACAAAGAGCAAATGTGGTAATTGAGTCACTTGACTGTGGCTGTTGAGCTTACCGCAGTTCTTTTGACCCTGTAGCCCGGCCTGGAGTCTCCCACTGAGCCCTGTCTGTTTTTCTTCTCAAAGATATTATTGTCTGTTTTATTAGTTCTTTTTATGCACATCTTCAGTTGTCTGAGGGAGGTTTATTGGACTCTAAGTGCTGCACAGTTTTTATTAGAATGATTAAAAGCAGTCAACAGTATATAGAGCTGTCCTGTGGTCGGGAAAAGTCTAAGCTTCAGGTGACCTTTATGTTGTATTTTCTCACCAAAAATATGCTTCATCCCCATCATTTATACTGGAATCATGTAAAGAGATTTCTTTTATTAAGCTACAAGTGCAGGGAGAAAAGCCTTTCTGATGAACCCATGACCATGTGAGTGTTGCATTGAGAAACACTGGAAGAAATGTCAGCATACCTTTTAAATTTATCTGTGTGAGTTTTATTAAAGTTTTCAAATTTTCAGAATATGAGTTTTTAGTGAGAATGAGTTTGACCAATTAAATGATAAAGGTCTGAAGATTATTGGACTGTCTATGCCAAGCATGCTAAACTACACATGTGCTGCAATATCCTTTTACCAACTCTATTACTATATTGCTACACATGTTATAGTTTTACTTCACTGGAAGTCTGATGGTCTTATTTAGTGTTTTCATGAATAACTCCCGAGTCCATGTACATTACTCGCTTCTACTTTTGCTGTTTTGGCAGTGTTAAAAAAAGCAGCTGCACAATGAAACAGGACTTTACATTATCTGTTTTTCTTCTGATTATATATTTTATTATTTCTTTCTATAAAACTTTAGAAAATGTGAAAATGACATGATCTTCTCATGTCATATTTTTCTAATCTACACTTGAAGATCAAGAAGATTTTTTAGGATTTACATATACATATATTTTAAAAAATGCAAATATTTATAACATAAGAGGCTTCAACTAAATAATAATTGCCACTAAAACATGTTTATTATAAAAAATAATTGCTGGTTGACTCTGTTTTAGGTCATATATTTAAATTAAAACAAATAATAATAATTTTCTCTGCTGATTGTATCATCTACTCCGTTTTCCTTCTCTTTGGTAGATCGCCTTAAATAACATCTGTGTGTTTGTTTGTTTTTATCATGTTCTAACTTCTTCTTTTGAGATATTTTGGCTGAGCCACCCTCCCGTTTTTATTTTGCCAGAGGAGTCATCTTTGTGGTGTTATTGGATGGAGTTTAATGGATCTGTTGGCCTTTGCATTTGCTTTGCTCCTGAAACATGTGCTCAGCTGAGACTTGGGCAGAACACCATCCATTTACACCTAATGGCCAATGCCTTTGGATGTGTTGAGTTGTGAACAAACCTCTCACTGTGCACGCGTGTGTGTGTGTGTGTGTGTGCGTGTGTGAAAAGCTACAAGGACAAATGCATTCTGCATTTAATGAGTGTGGGCCAAAGGGAACCTGGGTAGTTAAAACTGAGAGTTGGCGAGACTATTTTGTCCCTTGTTACCTGACTCTTCTGTTGCACCTTTAAACTGCAACATGCCACTAAACTACTCTGATGGTCTCGCAGGACAGATGTAGAGGCTGCAATCCTGTGCGAATGGGATTGATGGACCACATTAAACTCTGAGCTTCATCCTGCTTAAATGCTTTTGCACTCTAAATCTTTTCTGCTATATCGCACTGTGGTAAGAGCACAGACTGTAAAAGGTTTATCCGAGAGATTGCTGGGCTGTCATTTGAACTGTATATGTGGTTGATATGTATGCCTATTTATTTTCTTAAATGCATGGGTAGAAACAAAGATGAGATTTCTTTGTTTATCTTGGCACATCTCCCAAAAGCCTTTTAAATGTCCGCCCTTCTCCTCAAATCCTCCTTACTCCTAAGATGTGATTGTTTGAACGCACAGAAATATGGATGTTGTAATTACTATTTGCGCAAACAAGACAGCAGCTTCATTGATATGCTGCCACTGATAAGACAAGAGCTTGGCAGTGAGACAATGGTTGAGGCCACCAGGGGCTCGCGAGCACCAGGGACGTAGGACCGTCCTGCCTCCTTCGTCAATGCAGACAACCAACAAAAGCGGCCTGTCATTCACGGCACACGAGCGTTTTTAATTAATTTTCACTCAGCTCTCCTCGGAGTGCTTATGTGGTGATGTTGACCCCCAGATCTGAATGTAGATCTGAATGTAGCTTTCTCTTCGTCTCTGCCCGTCAGAAGGTCAGCAGTGCAGTCATCCTAAACAGAAGCCCCATTTTCTATAGTCCTGGACTCATGAGGTTGTTAACATTGTCCTAACCAGGGACGTGTTAGAGGTCAGTGGGGAAAATCGCAAGAAGGCTTGTGTAAGAGCATGCAAAACATGATAAACAGTACGGACCCGCATCGACGATCTGTGTAGAATTCAGTGATGTTGCGACCTGTAAAAAACTGCCAGCACAATCTACCTATTAGCCTTTACAACAACGTAATGCACACATCCTTATGCGGCATTAAGACTATAGAGAGAAGGGTTTTAATGATGTTCTCGCCATGCATAAGTGCAAATCTGGGTGGCCTGTGGATAAGCCGGATCAGGGTTGATCAAATTGCTATTGTCTTAAAGCCATTCTGATTCGGATTAGTTCACAGGAGTGGTCACACCCGCTTGGTCTGTAAATCTATAGGTCCTTATGTTTCCACCTTGCACTCCCACCAGGCTTTGTGATCTGCCAGGGCTTTGGAGGATGAAAGGAAGTGGGATCTTGTTATTCTTTTTTGAATGTACCAACTGTGTTCAAGGGAGCTTTTGAAATAAGTGCCCTTGACCTATCCTTAGGTTTATCTCCCCGTGTCTTTGCCGTCCCTCTTTTGTCTCTGCAGGGGGCTGAATTTAGTCTGATTAACTAATGACGGCAATGCTGTTAGAAATTAAGGTTTTGGGGTGACCGCAGGGTTTTCTTCAAAGTCCCGTCATCCTGCAGGTGGCTCTTCACCTTGGCTTTCCATGAGGAGATTAAACTTGCAGTTCACCTGATCTGCTTACTTACATCTCACCCATGGCTGTAAAAGCAGTGTTTTGATCATACCCTCTAGACCTTCATCATTTTTATTCCATGGTCTTGCCCACTGCCTCCCCTGCACCCCTATGCAATAAAACCAAATTCAAAGGAAGAAGCTACTGAAAATATCTTTAGAGTAGCTTTAATGCCATTCTTTGAAAAATATTTAACCATCTTCTGATGAGTGTTTTTTGGGGGGCTAATCAAGGGTGGCATTATTTTAGCCAGCTTTTCAGTCTGGCCCGGGTGGCTGGGTAAGATGTCCTCTGGTCTCTGAAAGGTTTAGAACTAATAGTGGACCATTTTGCTCACAATTAATAGAGCTCCCCATGAGACCAGAAGCCTATAGACTTGTGGAAATACTGTAGCAGCCTTCAGGCAGCTAGCTAGATGTGGCTTTCTTCCCCGTCACTCACATTTGTCGTAATGGCACGAGAGCCTCACTGGCTATTCCCCAATGCTGTGTGTATGCATGAGTGTGTGTGGAGCCCACTGCCCCAAGCATGTCTCATTTCAAAGTGCTGTCACTCCCTGCTTCCTGGCATCTATTAACACCCACCATTATCATGCTAATCTACATTGTATGATTACATAAAGTAATTTATGCACAGCTCTATCCCATGTCTGCACAGAGAGGCATGCTGCTATTGTTGAATGTTTTAAAAAGAACATTTCATGATCGTTGCATTCACTTTATTTCCTCGCTTTTTGAATCTTCTCACACTTTTCACTCTAGTCGTCTTACTTTATCAACAAAATCCTTAAAAGCTCTTACGAAGGTTTGAAGGCCTCTACCTACTGGGAAAATAATAGCTAAAACCACTAAGTGAACCACGCTGCTTTGTTCATGAAGAGGGGATGAGTTTAGATCAGTTTCCTCGCAGTCCTCTTTAGCTCCATATCGGAAATGGCAAGAATGTGTTTTGTGTTGAAAGCAGAGGGCAAGACATGAGCTCTCTTCCTCATTTATTCACAGCTAGTGGAGTAATTAGGAATGCAGAAGGCTGTTAAATTAAAACTGAATTGCACTTATTAACATTTTAACTACCAACCCCACCCTCTTTAGACACTAAACAAGGACAGTTTCAGCTCTAATATGCCTGAAGAATCCCGCTGAGGGGACTTTTTATGTATCTCTAAAACAAAGACGTTCTTTAAAGTAAGATCTCCCTTTTGTTTAAACAACCAAGCATTTAACATTCAGTGTAATATGCCCAGGCTTCCTCCATGCTGTCAGGAGACACACCACCAGAGCTTCTCAAAGTCTCTGCTTAATGGAACACTATTTGTGGTCAGATTGGATAGCTAATGGTGCTCCCTTTGAGGGTAACTCTCCAAATTAAATAGCATGGATTCACATCTGTCAGACAAAACCAGGAGGCTCTTTGTAATCAATGACCCAAACCAAGAGAGGCTCCACAGGGGGAACCTCCGCTATGATGGCAGAAAGCATAAGGAGCCACCAGGGAAGGAGGCAGCTCACCTGCTCTAACAACCACTGTGCTGGGCTTGTGGAGAGCATGCTAGAACCTGGAAGGGAGCATCGGCAGGGTTAATGTACATTTATAGAACAGGTCAAACTACTTAAGCCAGGCACTGATTTATAATGCAGGAGTGCAATGTGACTAAACTGTAAAGGGAATTCTTGTTTTTCTGTGCAAACATTGCCGTCGGTGTTGTGTTAAAATGTTGAACCCCATTAATTTTATCACTCCCCCTCTCTTGTTTCTCTACGTCTCTAAATTTTGTTTGGAGGAGAGACTAGCAAGGCCTCCCGCTGTTGCGGAGAATTTCCTCTCGTTGTTAATTTTCCCTGCTCCATATGGCGCCACAGACACTTCACCTGCAGGCTGTAGCAGGCCGTGCAGCAGCCAGCAGACATCCTCGGGCTCAGGCTGTCATTTACACAGGCCTGTGCATCTGTCTGAGCAGAACAGAGCGCAGCAGAATGGAAACAGCTCTTCCGTTCTCACCTCACCGCCTGAGACCAGCACCAGCTACCTGACGAAATCAGATACTGTTTCTGAAATACACTGAAATGCAATAAGGAGGCAGCAGCAGGTTAAGACAAGACGCCGTCTTTGTAGCGGGCTCATGCCCTGAACCGGCACTTTGGAAAAGTCCAGCTGGAAAAAAGCCAGCGAGATCATGCCAGACGTCTGCATGCGAGTCTGTCAGTCTGTCTTTGAGCACGTGCATGCATGTGTGTCCACAGTGCGTTTTTGTGTGTGTGTGTGTGTGTGTGTGTGTGTGTGTGTGTGTGTGTGTGTGTGTGTGTGTGTGTGTGTGTGTGTGTGTGTTTTCAGGGGACCTGAAGTTTGCCTATGGCAGAGCCATGGAAGAGAGCATTTCATCCTGGTTTGTCATTGATTAGAGAAGGGTCTTTAATTCCTTCCCACCCCATGTTGTGATTCATTTGCATTTGTGTCAGGAGGTAATGGAGTTTTGCTCCACGGTTTGCTCTGAAAATCTTGAAGATGTGGTCTAATGTGCATGCAGCCGCTAGCAAAGAGCTTTCTGATTTATTAGGTCTCTTGTGTTGGCTCATTTTTTCCCATCTTCCTTATCATAGGACTCTGTGCTTCTCAAACACAGAGGAGCGAATACTGTAAAAAAAAAAAAAGAAAGAAAGAAAGAAACTCTCAATATGCTTGTAATGATTATTATTTTACAGAAGAAATTTGCATCCAAAACAGACACACAATTTTGTAATAGAACTGTACAGCAGTTTTCTATTCCGCTTACATTAATTTAAAACGTTATATGATGTATATGTTTTATTTACTGCAAAATCTCAACCATTATAAGCTCTCAGTGACATAAATTTGAAAAAATATATATATAAAAAGAGGAAAACCTACAGCCCATATCATAAATATATCAGCAAAAGTAAAATAAAATATCTCTAAATGCTCATAACAAGCACTGTGAATTTACAGTCTTTGTTTTTTTTTTCTAAAAATGATTTTAGAAAAGTGCAAACATCCGTTTTTTTAAATTATGTGACAGTTTGTTAATTAGTGTCTGATAATTCTTCGAGTCTTTTGCACTAATTTACTGCAGTGAAAGCCGTGAGATGTCCCTCATCATCCCAGCACATGCCCTCATTTTCCATGAATCTTAAAGGGTTCCTGTTCACAGAGGTCTGATTTTCCCATTATGTCGGAGATGAGATATGAGGTTAAGGGAAGCGCCTGGATTGGCTGTGGGTTGGTAAGTTGGTCTGGTTTTCTCTGCAAAGTTGGGAAAATGTGGTGATAAAATTTGTCAGCCTCTGGGGGAGGCCGTGTTCAGGGTCACGGCTAAATCTGTGTGCCATGGGCAAAAGGCTAGCCCATAATTCCAGCACAGACGAGCGGAGAGCTGACCTCACTACAGCTGAGGCCAAGCCACACTGATTTCAGCCCACCTGCTGGATAGTCAGTGGGATAACAATGGAGGCGAGGGAAGAGACAGGGGTCTCTCACTCTCTCTTCTTTTCTCCTTTTCTTCTCGGTCTGTAGAGAAACCTAAATGTCCTTGCACATTGGCAGACTCGCAGCTTTTTCTTCATTTCCTCCTCAAAAGAATGCAGCTGTTCACATAACAGCGCCGTGCTTTTCAAGTAGCAAATGGAATTTTCAAGGAATCCCTCCACATACTCAGTCTATCAAAGAAAGAACTCAATAAACATCAAAAACGGCAGAACTCGCACTCTTACAGTTGCTGTTTATGTTAATCCACATATTGATTTTCTATTATATCAAAGTGTTGCATCAACATGCAATCACATTAATACATCTTACCTATTGTGAGTCATGGCTCATTCAACTGATAAATATGTAAATTAAGATGTTTTATAGTTGATGGCCAACATTAATCTCATTTGGATGTCTTAAACCAAATTAAATGAGAAAGGGTAGCTCATAGCAGTTTGGAAAGAGTGTTGCAAATTCATCTCTGAATTAAAAAGGAAATGAGCAGGGGATAGAGCTCGCTTTTTTTTATTACAAATGTTAATGAAAAATGTTATTGACTTGAACAAATGGAAAATACACCTGGAAATGTATATTAAAACCCCCTTTCCAATTTCTCTCTCTGTGTAGTTTGCAATTATAGTTATTTCAGCAATAGTGGGGGAATTAATTTTGCGTGCAGACTGATAATGTTAGCAGTGTAAAAAGAATGGATATTGTGTTGGATAGGGGGTCTCTAGGTATTTAGAAGGAGGGGAGAGAGCAAAGCTTTATTTAATTGAGAGAATGAATCAATAACAGCTGCGGCGCTTTGTCAGAGAAGGCCTTGCGAAATGAGCAAGTAATTTAATGTGGACAATCCAAGGCCAGGTGGATGGTTGATTGAAGGAGTGTATTCGTGGTGGAAGACCATCAGCTGTAGCTAGATGCAGGTGGGCATCTTAAAAACTTAACAAGTTACAAGGACAAGCACTTCCATTGACGCTACGTTTTTAGTTGTGGCTGAGAAGTATAGCTGTTCTTTCTCCTCACTAGATGATGACAAGATCACTGGCTGCTTCTTTGTCTCTTAACATATCTTGACCAAATATCCTTAAATCCACAATTAAGAATGTGAAGTTTCAGAGTATCCATCCAAGTGATGCCGCTTTAATGGTAAATAACAATCCTCCACTTCATCCTGATAGGGATATTTTTTTTCTTCTTGATCTAAGTTTCTGGAAACTCTTTTTCTCTGTTAGAACAGTTCTTACTGTTTATAAGTAGAAAGAAAAATAGTTTTTCCTCGCTAGTTACATCTTACAGTTCAGTTTCATTGTTGCTGGATGCTGGCAAATGTTTTTTTTTTTTCTTCAGATCTCACGTATGCATCATTGCTCTCAGGCCATCACTGAAATCCTTTCTAGAAAAATCAATCTTTAAGGTAAATTAGTCTCCCTGCGCACTGGCAGGCATCCCAGTATGTAAATTCATGTGCTAATTCACAACATGATTTCATTTCAACTTTCAAGCAAATGAGATTTTAATTGAAAATGAGATCTTCCATAGAGTTTCTCACTGGAGATGTGCAGCAGGGGAATGGTACTTTTCGCAGATTGTTTTAAGAGGCACGAACACTTTTGTTTTTAATCTTCCGAGCCATTTTGCAAAAAAAAAAAAAAAAAAAAGAAATACACACACACACACACACACAAAAGACATTGCACATTTCTCAGCATTTCCTCCACAACCTGCAGGTTGGCGAAAAGGCAATGTGAAATTAACATTGCGCTTCAGCTCCTTGTCCGTATGAAAAGGTGGGCTATTAGCGTATGTGTGTGTTTTCATTATGTTAATGGTGTTAACACATGGCCGCAGATTGCCACCAGTGGTGCAGTAATTTTGTCTTGCTGATCATAAAGTGTCCGAGTGGGTCATTTTGATTATGACACGCTAATTACATATTGCTTTGCCTCTTTGTGTATTCTTCCCCTCAAACTCAGAGCGACCTACAGTCTTTAATGGTAAGCTTTTATGCGTTGGAGGGAAGAAAATAGCAGGAAAAGATCTCTGTCTATGTTCCTGACGGCTATGCTGCATGCATGCTTCACTGCTTCCCTTTAAACTTCCTAAATTGTGTTTCACAATAAATAGATGCCCAAGCCCTTAACTGCCAGTATTAGATTAGATACCATTAGATGTAATAGAAAATTCTCTCCCTGTAATATTTTCATAAGAGTTTGAGGCATTTGATTAATCTGACCACATTTTATTGCATTAATGATTTTTTTTCCTTCCCACTCTGCTGTAAAGACATTGTATACAGGCTAATGCTGTTTTCTCTCTCCCCACTCTGCTCGCTCTCATTCATCCTCAGCCGTTATTGCAATGCATTGTTGATGAGGTGAGTCGGCGTCTTATGTGCTTTCACTCCTAAAGTCATTCCTAATGGAGTGGAAACCTTATATTTTGTTTCCTAATGAAGCACAGGAGTGGCAGACAGCTCCGCTTGGGCTGTCCTTTGGCTGCCTGCAGGTTGAAGCCACCGGGCCGAGCCTCGCTGCTCTGAGGGAGACAGCGGGGGATGCTGGGCCGGGGCAGCAGACAGCTTATGCATGAACTTATACACAGGATGCGGGAAGTCTTAAAGAAAAAAATCTTTTAAAATACTCCATTGGAAGTAGAGGTGCGGATTTAGAATTTAACTTAAGTAAACATATGAACTTCAACACTCTGGTACAGTGGTTAGCAGCGTGGCCTCACAGGAAAAGGGTCCTGGGTTTGAATTCACCCGCCAGCTAGAGGCTTTCTGTGTGGGGTTTGTATGTGCTCCCTGTTTATGGGAATGGGTTCCCTCCAAGTTCTCCGGCTTCCTCTCATAATCCAAAGACATACATGTAGTGTTAACTGGTTATTCTAAAACATCATTGGGTGTGAATGTAAGCATGAATGGTTGCCTGTCCAAGGTATACTGTGCCTTTTGCTCTATGATAGCTAGGATAAGGTCTAGGCCTCATGACACTTGACTCCTATGACCCTGAACTGGTCATACTTGGTTGGCTGGATGAAAGTGTGAGAGCAGCATCAGCAAAATATGCGTTAATTATGAGTAGTTAAAGAAACCATTAAATAGCAGATATTTTTACGAGTGTCATGTTTTAATGCCATAATTGGATGATCAGATGTTAATCAGATTTTGTAAACGAATCTGTGGTTTTGTGTCATATCTGTCTATTACATACATAATGAAGGTACAGCCAACATGATTTTACTTTAATTGAACTCGAACGCTGGGGGAAACAGCTAACCTTGCGTTGGAGAACAGCATCTCTAATTTAATTGGCACTAAAACTGAAGTGTAAAAATAAGTTGGCGCACTCACACGTGTTCTTTGTTCGTGCTAAGCTAAGCAAACTAGCTGCTCAGTCTAGCTGCAAGTGCCTTAATTAACTCTCTGATAACTTGTAGCTGCATCTGTCAGATGCTGTAACATCTCCATTTTAAACAGTGTAGCAAAGTAGAACACAGAAGAACTCAAGTGAAGTACAGCTCGCTTTAAATCGATATACTTTCAGCTATCAGAAACATCTGTAGTTTATAAAGGAAAGAAAATACAAGAAAAACTGAACCGTTGAGGGGTCGCTGCCTTTTTTTTTTTCTTTGTCTCTGAAAATTAATGCAAAGTTGTTCTGAGTGATCACCTGCTTCCTAAAATTAAACATTGTATTTAACACAGATCCCACATCCTGTGGGAGATAACGGATACCACTGTCCACAACAATTATCCAAAAATCCAGTGAAGTATCATCTCCTGAATAGTTCACATAATGGACCAACACCTCACTAACTAACTTTATGTTGTTTTTTCCCCCTTTTTTGTCACCTCTCTGCGCATCAGTGCATTAACACATCGGATTATTCATTCAGATCTGCATCAGAAATCGAGGATTTCGTGACCCCAGTCGCTGCTTTAATGCTGTGTTCAGCCAGAACTGAAGCGGTGATGGCTCTGCGCACTCAGAGTCTGTGGAAAATCTGAGCTATTCTGAGCTGAGGTTTCACAGCAAGGTCACTTTTAAAACAAAATGTCTCCCCTGCTATCTAGGTCACAGCACATTCTGTTACTTTCTCCGAAACTTCCTCCCTTCCTTCCTGCAGCTTATAATTAAACACACACAATTATCCCAAATTTAATGGGATTTCAGAACCAGGCTTTTATTTAAGAGGTAATGAATAATATTTTAATTGCATATGTAACTGTGAGATCGAAATGTGCTCCTCTCATCACGTGTAATTACTATGCCACATTTTTCTCGTGTAATATTCTATGAATGCGATCAATAACTGATGAACATCTTTTTGTATCAGTTATTAATTATGAAATGTTCCAGGAGGATGAAAAAGAAGAGGCATAGGTGCACTGAAAACATATGGACTGAGTCCTTTTGTTTATTGATCTCTGTAATTAATGATATAATGCATGTCACTGAAGTAGTTTGACCTCTGAACCGATCATTATTCGGAGTGTAGCAGCATCAATCAAACTGCGCTTTTCTCAGATCTATTTCTGAACACCCCCTCAGGGACAGACAAAGCACCCACTGTATCCTCATTTCTATTCAGCTGACCGTGGCCTTAGTATGAATGATTTAGACATCTGTACATCAGACACAGACAGTATGAGAAGCAGTAATGTGAGATTTTACAAGCCGCTGCTGAAGTTCATAAAGAACACAGTGTTTGCTTCGCTGCCTCAAACTCCCAGAGAAGAAAAAAAAATCATTTCCTTTATAGGACTTTGGTGTATTTACTGATTTGTTGTTCTCTCTGTTCCACCTCGGAAACAACATGTATTTACTCGTCTTGGCGAGATGTTGTTTTTGTGTCCAGTAATGACAGGCTCAGTGGTGTTATTCGCCCTCTTCACATCATAATGACCAGATTGTTTGGGCTATCCGGAAAAAGCGACATGCATCACCGCCCAGCCTGGGGTCTAGAGGTGGTGTGTGGTGTTTATGTCCCACTCCAGCAAGCGTCCCAGGCTCTCCTTGGGACGGGTGTATTAGAATAAGTCATTCCGCTGTTAATTTAAATGGCTTAATACATCACTCTAAGGTGGCAGAGAGATGTGAGCGGCAGAGGGAAGGAATATGAGAGAGAGAAGCCAAGGGGTGTTTCTTCAATATCAAATGAAATTGAATCCTGTGTTACCTCACTTTTGCTGTTTCTCAAGCAGCTCCCAGGCTATTAATGGAAACCTGGAACAGGATTGGTTCAGTCTTACGGTTCTTTAATTTCACCACAGCTCCCAGATGTTAGGTCTTTGTCTCATTGCTGATCCCTTGCTGATCTATGCTGTTGTCTTTATCCCGCCTCCAGTCCGCTGTGGCTGTGTGTTGTGTTATTGGGTCAGGTGAATCTATCAAGGACGGAGAGTTGGGCAGTTCACACACCAGGGGGATAATTACAGGGTGATTGGTGTCCTCACGCTCTCTGCTCTCACTATCTTTGTCTCCTCCCTGCTAGCCTCACCCTTACATGAACGCACACAGCATGCCTGGTATTGGAAGTCGACCAAAAAAAGGAAAAAAAGAAAAGCTTCTTAGTCCCGGGATCCCGGCCCTCTTACCTTCTAGATCTCGGGGGCCCAGTTTGAACCAGCTGTGTTTGTTTGACAGAAAACATGCGCGTCATTGTTTACAGATGTTTTGCACTTATTTACACCACCTCATTGTGCAGAACACAAGAGACAGCACACTGGATTTCTGCACTACCTCCACATCTGCTGCTATTATTACCCTAACCTCCTCCCATGGATAATTCATCACCCTTACCTTCCAACCACATTCTCTTTCTGTCTTACTCAGCCTTGATTCCTCACATCTGCACGTCCTTTCACGGTCATAATGACACACTGCTCAAGTTGAATTAATTACTTTGTAAAACCCATTCCAGTTTTCACTCTTTAAGGAATAGGTTGTCATTTTGGAGGATACCCACCTTTGCGGCCCTGGTGAGAGTTAGCAACTTAGCTTAGAGGACCAATGCCGCTCTTCTGTCTGTCATTCAGACTTGAAGCTAGAGTCTAGAGTCTTAGCTTAACTTAGCATAAAGATCAATAATAGCTGGCCTGGTTTTCTCCAAAGATAAATATACTCTGAGTGTGTTTCTAGTCAAGACACTTTCATCTGTTACCATGTGGAAGGTCAAAGATTCATGAGAAATTTTCAGTTGAGTCACCAGCATGCTCACTTTTAACTCAGGGAAATAGTGAAGAAACTTAAAGCCATGCAATAATTATTTGTTTTTATTTCAGTATGAACATACACAAGCCTAACCTCTTCACAAAATATACTGGGTCAGAAAACCCACCAGATAATGAAGTCGAAGCATCCCAGTGCAATTAAATATCTCTTCTGACTATCAACTACAATACAAATATTGTGAGGTCAAATAATCCCACCACCAGCTTCTGTGTGTGTGTGTGTGTGTGTGTGTGTGTTGTATTTTGTTTTCTTTTTTTAATATG
This sequence comes from Mchenga conophoros, assembly GCF_057382185.1. Classification (NCBI taxonomy): domain Eukaryota; kingdom Metazoa; phylum Chordata; class Actinopteri; order Cichliformes; family Cichlidae; genus Mchenga; species Mchenga conophoros. The sequence goes on from NC_140532.1 coordinate 14,117,773, forward strand.
TTTAACAAATACTTAGCTAACCGTGGTTAGGACCCCTGTCAGTCACGTGACCAGGCGGAGTCTCTGGTTTGTACCAGCTGCTTCCTCACCTTTGCTGTGCCGGTTTTATAGTGACAAGAATGTAAATCATGCACTTAAAAAAATGTTGTCCTGTGTTGTCCTTTAAGCAACACCTCTTTACTCTCCTGCGTGTTGGATGCACCTTGTATTTCATTGTATATTTATTCGTGCGCTTTTCAAAGTTTGTAACCTTGAAAACACGCTTTCTTTGGCGAGGGGAGGGAGGCTTTTATATTTTTGTTTTAGACATTTTGCTGACAAGTATGTTGCACGCCCTCTCACCTGCATGTGATCTTGATGGAAATCTCTGGTTTTTTGTTCACGCATACGCGCGCACACACTTTGCACTTCCCGACTTTGAAAACTGCCAATAGAGCAACAGCAGGCTGTTTCAGCACTCTGGACAGTTCCTCCACAGAGACCCGCGGGGATGTTTGAACCGGAGGCTCTCCTCAGCAACACCACCACTCCCACCCAAGTAAGACTGGGGACACCAAGGCTGAGTCCAGCACTGAGATTTGCCACTTCCAGATCCTGATTGTGTGTGCGCGCACGCACAGATGACTCCACTGGAGTCACACAACCCTTCCCCCACATACGCATATCATCCACCCAGAGCTATTCTATCTGTATGGAAATTTGGGCTCCACAGCTGGAATCCCACAAAGCACTGTCATCTACTAATAGTTATTATCGCTTTGGCCTGCTCCCTCACAAAAACCCTGCAATACAAGCACATCGCATCTTTATGGTAATGCCCTACAATAACAGCCCCAAGCTATGGTGCATAGACCTTTGTTATCATTACGATAATTCCCATTCTCACTTGACTCCTCATTACACTATTGAAACTGCTCGGGGTTGGATATAGACAAATTCCTGTATCTCCCTTTATTACACTGTAGCATACAGTGATAGTGCACAGAACTTAGGGTCCCTAAATACTCAAGCAGTCCCTATAATGGCAATTTAAGAGTTGTTCTTATGAATTAGCAGCAGAGAGATCTGTTTGCTATAGCATTAAGGCGCTTTTGAACTTGGTTCTTGTTGGGGATGAACAGCGTGGAGTTTAAATGCAGATTGGATTATGTTTGACAAAACTCTGTTTATTTTTATTATACTGTAGAAAAGAAATAGCAAAATTATTTTGAGGTCCTTTTTTCTTTGTCAACTGCTTTCTTCAAGGTCAATTTTACTTCACACATTAAAAAAACTTCTATGGTCTTCTATGGTTAAAAATGAATTAATGCATATTAGGTTGTTTCCAATGTAATTTAACACATATTTGCTACAGTGTTAATATCTAGAATATATTAGTATATTACTGTCTTTTTGTCAGCATTATTTTTCGGTACTGGTGGTAAATATAGCTTTACATATCTGATCTCAAAGTTAAGTTAAATGCTGCTACGACCGTTTGATTTCTTTGTGTATTTTTTATTTTTCTTCCTTGGATTTTTCTATTTTATTTTATTTTATTACTTTTTTGTCCAGCGTCGACCAAAATCTTCATTCGCTGCCATCAGGATCGTGAACTCTGTGCTCTGAACTCTGCATCTTCATTCATGAAGCTCATTGCCTTTAGTGATTGCTTTAGCTGCATGCTCGATCTAATTGTATTACACATATTAGTATGGGCAAAATGCATCTTTGAATCAGTGTGATGTTTGCTCTCTGATGGGTGCAGAGTTCATCATGAGAAAAAAAGGATTTGAATTTGCCAGGAGGTTTTCTCCCTCTCTCTCTCTCTCTCTCTCTCTCTCTCTCTCTCTCTCTCTCTCTCTCTCTCTCTCTCTCTCACACTCTCTCTCTCTCTCTCTCTCTCTCTCTCTCTCTCTCTCTCTCTCTCTCTTGGCCTGTTTTTTCCAAAACAGACGAGTCTGTGATTTACGACACACGCCTTCTACGATGCGCTTCAGGTCAGCTCTATATTGCAAGCAAGGCTCAGAGAGACATGGCAGCTTGTGTCCTTGCATCTCTCCATGAATGCCCGCACAAGGCCTCTGGATTGCACAAAAAAGTAATTGCGGAGTGATGGGCACAGCTTGTCCCGTGCAGCCTGTGTCCCACACTTGAAGGCTCTCCTCGGAGCACCCTCATTGTCACATAGCCTTTTAGCACCTTTGTTCCTTCCTTCCCTCAGGACCTCACAGCTCACCATTGGCAGATGAGTCCCTGTCTGTGACAAAAGGGTCCCTGCGCTCAGCCTCATTTGATGCTGTGATGAACTCCCCCCCCCCCCCGCCCCCCCTCACTCACACTCAGCACACACACACTGCACACCTCCTCCTGCGAGAAGAAATGTTCCGTTTAGCGGTGGAGGATGTGGGGGTCAGGACCCAGGGGTGGGCTTTTAGGAGACAAATAAACATCAGAGCAGGAGAGGGGTGATGACTTGTTTACACATTAGCGAGCATTTAGCAAGTCTCACTGTTTTCAGCGCGTCTCTCCGGTGGCCTCTCAAACAGCTGATCTTTCTCTTTTGTTGTCCTTCCAGCTCACGATCAACACCGGTGGAATCATGTTGAACAGTCTCAACTTGATCTTGATGCGTACCTGATCAGTCCTGGATCACGTGTCTTTTATCCATGAATTACTGCGCATCGCCCTCTCAGAGAGAGCAAAACCGGGAAGATCCAGAATAATTAGCCTGCAGCACTTTTGCCAGTGATTGTCATCAAACAGTCTCTTGCACATTTTGCGCTGCTCTTACCCTTCCAGTGTTTTTTTTTTAACCTAATCAGGCAAACACACACATACACGCATTTGAACACACTAACTCACAAACTGCATCTTTCTAATACCATCTAATGAGGTGATGACCAACCACTTGTTATAATTGCTTCAGTCTCCTTTTAATTTTCAAGCTTATTAATCATATGTAGAGTTATTTAAGAATGCATAAATTAATCTTAGATTAAAAAGCCTATCAAAGCTTCAAAACAATTAAAGAGTAAGGTAAGATTTCCCCTGGGCTGGCACTTTTATTTTAATAGAGTGTTCAGGTGATTATCATACTTTGATGCAGCACTGTGATTAATGCAGACACACTTTTAAACGAGCTGTTCTGGCTTGCACACATAAAAAGGTAGAATAAGCACGAACCTGACGATGACCTCACTGACTTCTTTTTTTTTTTTTTTTTGGAGGGTGGGCTACTTTTCCCATTTCCTCGCCTGTAGGTGTGGTTGAAAATCGCTTTTTACACACCACTTCCTGCAGAGAGGGAGTCCTGCGAAATAAGTCTGTAGCATTAACAGGAGGTCGTTGTCAGTCTTTTGAGTACTTGAAAGCATGCTCATTTGGAGTGGTTCAGTCTGTCAACACAACTTTTGATTCATCTGAATGTAACACCGGCTGTTAACGGGGTTTACTCTGCTGCTTCAGTGATCAACGGATATTGCCATTCAATCTGAATCTGGTTACTCATTTGAGATGAACAACACCATCGCATTCTCCTTTTTAGCAAAAATAAAATAATATTTTTTTATCATACAATGTGGACATTAATCCCATTAATTTGCATTCGGCGAATATAAATGTTTCTACTTCCACATTTAACGCTGACTGGACAGAAATCTGCATTAAATTCATAATTCTGATATCAGTAATATGCATTTTTATTAGCATTTTGCAACTGTTTTATTATTATTATTATTATTATTATTATTATTATTATTATTATTATTATTCGCGTGGTATCACATGGTACACCTCTCAGAATAAGTGAACAATTACAGATACGTTGTTATTACCGCTCTGCCCCACTGGGGTCGATGGGGCCAACGGGATCGTGTCCTGTTACCTTCATTAATATTACATGACTGCCTGTCGCAGCACTTGTGCCAGATGAAAACAATTAATCCAAACCTTTATTGGCTTTTAAAGGGTAAATGTTGGTCGTTTATGGCACGAGGCTTCACAGTTTTCTTCTCGTGGATGCCTTTCTTTCAAAAAAGAGGGAAGGACCCAAGCGAGAGATCACCAAAGTGACCTTATAGAGCAGCTGGTGATTGTCACAGCGCGCGTTTAGGCCGGGGAGCTGGTAAACGGCGTGTCCGTGGGAACACAGCACATGATGAAGGCCTGAGCGCCGTATTCATAGGCGGACGCGCACAACAATGTGTTGGGGGGTCCCTGCTGTTTTTAGCGGAATGCCTGATCCCACTGCAGCCTCCTCCGTGCATAATGCCAAATAACCCTGAGAAGGAGCAAAAAATAATGAAACGCATGTAACCGACACCACATCATGACGGAATTATGATAAAATATTATATATATATTTTTTAATTTAAATGTATTTTTATCATATTTAAAATATAAGAAAGCCGATTGCTTTAAAAAACAACAACAACAACAACAACGATTTATTCATTTATTTAATGTATCTTTTCTAAACACTTTACCCAATAAACCTCCAGGCTGCTTTGAGACTAAGCACTCAGATCAGCTCATCTTCATTGGTCATGAATCCATAGTTAATTCAGACTGCCTGTGTGAGTGGGAGTGTCTTGCCATAAGTTTTGCCGTCACTTGATTGCGATCGTTGTAGTGGAGTGGGGGGGCTGTACCACAGTCTGCCTGCCATGTGGACTCTGCTGCTGCTGGTGGCGCAACACAAACCATCCGCACACACTGAGAGGGGAGCAGAGAGGCGGGAGGGAGGCGGTGCTGCACGGACAACTGCGTCCCACTCCTAAAGCAAACATCTTCAAGTCCTCCAGCGCGGAGTTGTCATTGCTCCGACATTCACTTGATCACAGCTTTGTCGTTCACGGCGGAGGGGAGCTGCGCGAGCGTCTGAGGTGAGTTTGGGAACAGACTTTGGGCAGCAGATGCACTGAGTGTTTTTGGGGTGTTCCTTATTATTTACGCGCAGTCTCTTTGATATAATCGTGTTCATACACTGAAGAGGTTTAAGATATTAAAGCAAATATAATTCCGTGAACTTTAAGCGTGGAATAGCTTATATGATTTCTCTGCAATGTCCTAAACACGAGTGTCTGCTTTAAAGACTAATTTCTAAAAATAAAGCATCAGCTTCGTGTGTCTTAAATTAAAAACGAAGGCCTGCAAATGACTTGTCCTCGACCTAAAAACGCTGCAGTGAAAGCTAATTATAAAGCTGGAGTTTTGGCGTTCGTTTAACTCACGTGTTCATATCAAACCTTGCTTTTCTTTTTTTTTTCCCTGCAGCTTCTAGGCCTCCAAGGATGGACTCGATACCTGCGGGGCGAGACTCCACTTCCTCGCCAAACTCCAAACAAGAACTTTCCTACCCGAGCACTAACTTGAAGCCCAACCAGGTCGGAGAGACTGTGCTGTACGGAATACCGATCGTGTCTTTGGTAATAGACGGCCAGGAGAGACTGTGCCTCGCACAAATATCCAACACCTTATTGAAGAATTATAGCTATAACGAGATACACAACAGGCGTGTCGCGCTGGGGATCACTTGCGTCCAATGCACCCCTGTCCAGCTGGAGATCCTGCGGAGAGCAGGGGCGATGCCCATCTCCTCCAGGCGCTGCGGGATGATCACTAAACGCGAGGCAGAGAGACTTTGTAAGTCCTTCCTAGGAGCTCACTCGCCCCCCAAACTTCCGGAGAATTTTGCCTTTGATGTGTCCCACGAGTGCGCCTGGGGGAGTCGAGGCAGCTTCATCCCGGCCAGATACAACAGCTCCAGGGCCAAGTGCATTAAGTGCTCCTATTGCAACATGTACTTCTCCCCGAATAAATTCATATTTCACTCCCACCGCACGCCGGAGTCCAAGTACACGCAGCCAGACGCAGCTAATTTCAATTCTTGGCGGCGGCATCTAAAACTAACAGATAAAGGCAGTGCCATGGAGATTTTACACGCGTGGGAAGACGTGAAGGCCATGTTCAACGGGGGGAGTCGCAAGAGGACGCTGCCAGGCAGTGGGTCCGGGTCTAGCTCTCCTTTGAAATCACACGAGCCCAGCCGTCCACAAAGCTCCCCGGAGATCCCCGCAAAGATCCTAAGCTGCGAGGGCAGCCGGGGTGCTATGACGAGCACGCGCAGCTACCCGGTCATCCCGGTGCCCAGCAAGGGCTTCGGGATAATGCAAAAGATCCCACCGCCCCTCTTCCCTCACCCATACGGGTTCCCGGCTTTCGGCCTGTGTCAGAAGAAAGAAGACGGCATGATGGGCGAGCAAAGCAAAGGCGGCCTCCCGGGTGTGCTGTGGCCTGCCACCAAGGACAGCGCCTACCACTCCTTCCCCATGTTCTGGCCCGCGGCCGGCGCGCTGCCCATGCCCCCATATCCCCAAACCCAGCACAAGCCCCCTCCAGAGCTGCTGTGTCCGCCCAGGCAGACTGACATGGACATGTCCGAGCACAGTGACCGCAGCACCAACACATCGAAAGACAGCGCGGTCGATAATGACCGATGCTCCAGCACTCAGTCTCTGCGCAACGAAGAAGACAAGTCAGGGGACGAGGGGAGGCCGGCGGAGGGGGTGCCGCTCCAGCCCCGGAAAATCAGCTACGTGTCGGCGTTCAGACCTGTCATCAAAGACGCTGACTGCATCGCCAAGCTGTACGGCAACAGAAGCGCGTACAACGGCTGTCGCACCGGTTACTTATCGCCCGACTTTTTAAGCGAGAGCTCGAGCTACCGCTCTGTGTCCCCGTGCGTAGACAGTGAGGGCGAGCCAGACGTGGACGTGGAGACAAACAAAACGCAGGACGAGGAAGAGGAGGAGGGCTCCCGGCCTCTGTCTTCGGTGTGTCCTCGGACTCCCCTAGCTTTGACACACACCGTTTCACCACACGATTCTGACTCTAAAGGCCTGCAGGAGAGCAGCCTGGTCGATTCCCAGAAAACGAGCCTGCACGTGGCCCAGTCCTCTGAAAGAGAACTGCAGACCAAGCAGTTATCAGAGAGCCACATAGCTGCACCTTTCACCGAAGTGAGTGACTTCAAACACGGGCGATAATTCAGAGCTGTAATTTTCCCCTGAAGATCGGGTTCTGTTCTTTTTGCCTGTATGTGTACGTTTCAGCAGAGAAATGTGTGCTTGTGGGGGAATTTCTGTCTATGTTAAAACAGTGTAACACAACAAAAGGCATTTCCACATCACTTAGGAGGGGGAATAAAATCTTTTATCGTTTCTCTAATAAAATATCTATACATTAATTAAAGGTTTTCATTATTCATTTTTTTTTATGTTTTACTCCATTACAAATATTTTTTTTTTTCACCAAACTTCAAAGAAGTGGTAATTCTTTTTCCTTTAGGTTTACACACCAGAGAGGAGTGAGCTGCAACAAAGGAGCAGTCCGTATCAATTCAGAGCTGCGAATTACCCGCCTGGAGTAGGCCTACTTACAACAAACGGTTAGACTTTTATTTTCCTGCCTTTGTTTAAAAAAAAAAAAGAAAAATGAAAAAAAAGGGAGGGAAAAAATTATATCGACTTATTTTGTCTTAAGATGAGAGTGCAAGTAAAGAAGAGCCGTCTTCCACAGTGGAGGAGATCGAAACGAAATCTTTTAACGAACAAAGCAGCGAGGAGCACCAGCGAGAGCCGGATGAAGGTAAGTTACACCGAGGTCAGAAAAAAGGGATTTCAAACAAAACAAAAAAAAAAGCTCAGTAGATGTGGGACTACATTTTTGCCGAAGAACTTAATTTATATTATGTGTACTCAGGCGAGGACGCGCCACCCAGAGCTCTACCAACACAAAGGGACATACAAAGTCTGGCAAAAGGTAAGCTATCTACTGCTTCTATTATTATTATTATTATTATTATTATTATTATTATTATTATTATTATTATTATTATTATTATTATTATTATTTACATTTGACGTAGCCTACATTATTGAGTTTTTCTCCATCACATACATTTATAAATATAAAAAAAAGCTCATGAGAGGTTGTAGATTAGCGGGCCTAAATTTTATAAATCAAGCAAAACTTGAGTCAGTTTCAACGTCCTGTCGCTCATCTGCACCTTCAGAGTCTTTGTATTTTCGAGGTGGAGCGACCTTTAATTAAAAAATTAGAAAAACTGAAGTTAAAGTTAATAAGACAACACCTCAGACTTTCCACTTTCATCTTTTGTTACATAAATGTGGGGTTTGGCGGGGGTGTCGTCTGCAGTCCAGGAAGACCTGCTCTGAATTTTCAGTGCAGATGATGATAATGATGTGCTCATCACTGTCATTAAAAATAGCAAAAGTGTCCTACATGGAAGCTGATGGGAAAGCCCTCATCTTTTCTCCTTCAACACCCGGCGTTTTTGTTTGATTTTGATTTGTTTCTTTTTCTGTGTTTATTTATTTGTTTATTTTTGCAGAAGAGCTACAAAAGCAGCTCTTGGAGCAGGTGGAGCTGAGGAAAAAGCTGGAACGTGAATTTCAACATTTAAAAGGTAAGCTAATCTCTGCCACGGTGCATGTAAAGGCAAATGTTCCTCCTCTCTGTGACTGAGGCCAAAACATAAGCCTTAATATATCAAATCCACCTCAGCAGTAGTTCCCATGTGCTGCAGCGGAACTAAATAACTGCTGCTTTTAATCTGATCTACCTTTGCCCCTTTTTCATATTGATATACTGAATATATGTTTTTTTAAAATATATGTGGACAGCAGAAAAAAAAGGGTAACTTTAAAAAGTCAGTGTTTGATTTTTATGAAACACTAACTGAAAAATATCTATAATAATATAATTATATATAAAACGGTTCCCCATCCACCACAATGAAAAATGTTACAGAACATTCCCATCTGCAGTCCATACATTAAGACCATCTGGATATGACACTAACAGCTTCACACTGGCAATGTAAAGATCATGATTTTGAAAATGAAACTAACCATGTCCTCAAGAAGCAGCTGCATTCAGGTGATTAATCAGGTGAATATCAGGTGAGATATGAGCAAATATTTTTTTTGTAACTTAAAATAATTTTATCCACCTTTTCTTACAAACAAATAAATACCTTTTTTCTGAAACATATTATATAGCAATATGAATATTTGGCAGACTCATATAAAAATTGAGAATTGATGTAATACCCAAAATATGTGCACTGGTTGCAGTACAGGTAAAGATGAATAGAAATTAAGATAAACCTGCAAGAATGGAAACTAAACGATGTCACATACAGGTAGTTAAGTGATGATGAAGGCTTCCATATATAAAACTATTTGTTTTTCAAAATTTTTGGAAAGAAATTAAACCTATATGTGGCCCATTTAGCATATATATATATATATATATTAAAATTATTATTAAAAATCTAGGGACAAGACAGTAAAACTTGTTAATGTTAACCCTGTAATATCATTAATATTGGAAACTTTTTAAAAAAAATTTTGATACCTAGCATAATCATCCTATTACTATATCTGAAAGTAAGACTGTTATGAATATAAGAGTGGTGAAGAAACATTATCAAACAAAAATCTGAGCAGATGTTATGATGTAACATATTTAAAGGGTATTCCGTTTATATTTCTCCTAATATAAACATGTCCTTGCAAATGCTTTTTTAAACTTTCATCAGTGGCATCAATATTTTAATTATAGGTCGGATTTATTTTCATTTAAATGCTATAAATAAAAAAATTATTGTCATAAGAAAATGTTTTTGTTTCCAGCTGAAGGCATGCCCGGGTGTTTGCTACCGTTGATGCCCTTGGTTTGTAGCTTTAGCTTGAGAAGAGCGCCCTCTACTGATCAGCTGCCCGACAAGTTTAATACATGCATCTGTTGTGAATGGCATCAGCCTCTTAAAAGCCTTAATTTATAAGAAACTATTGCCTCTCTCTAAACAAACATTCCACTTTGTTTGTTTATGCTGTGGAGGTTACATGATTGTTTAAAATGACAAAGATCAGAGGTGCAAACATTTCCTACATGGTTCTGTCAGTAACTTTGGGGACAGCGGTGGCTAAAATGAAGGGGTTTTTTTCTGTCTGTGAAATAATTGTGGTTGGTTTACTGACTCAGATCTTTCATTTGCTTCTCAGATAATTTTCAGGATCAAATGAAAAGGGAACTTTCCTACAGGGAGGAGATGGTCCAGCAGCTTCACATAGTCAGAGGTGAGAAAAATAAAGCAAAGGCAGCGCACACAACAGCGTTTCAAGATGTTTCTAACTGTGGGATTTACAGATATTTTATAGCTTATTTTTCATGTAAAATCACCGGCGACAGTCTATGTGCTCAATTAGGTTTATTTTACTGTTTTCATATATAACGGACAAGCCTGATTTTTCACATGATCTCTGTTTTTGGCATCGGGGGTGCAAAGTGGTGAACAGTATCATAACGTAACTTTATATCAACAGATATTAGTGGCCAGCTCTTGCCTCTTGCGTGCACACTTACCCCAGTGAATTGCTCCAGAAAGAGAAGGTCGAAGGGTAATTGTGGATGGACAGGCTATTTGAGTGGATGGTCCACAGCCTCTTTAAACGCTTCCAAACTACTTGTTTTGAGCAACTCCTACTCATATCATGAATCGATCATATCATCATTTAACTGTAAACGTGCAGTTGTGTTTAACTTGTCTTATGTAGGTCTAAATATTTAAACAGCAGCAGCCTCTGTAATCCCCAGCAGGATGATTTACGCTCACATGCGCGTGCACTATTGATTGTTTGATCTCCTTCTTCATAGAAGCTCACGACGCTTTACACCATTTCTCCTGTAAGATGTTGACTCCTCGCCACTGCACCGGATCCTGCTCCTTCAAATCGCCTCTGCTACCACCGTGAATCAGACACAGGGGCGCGAGGACGCAGCCACAGCTTCTGTTAAAAACCACACCACGGGAGATTTAAAAACCACCACGGACACTCTGAGCCAAGCTGAAAGTAGTCTAAAGTGTAATTACCTGTAATATATTAAAAAAAAGTAAAAAAAAAAAAAAGTGGATCTCCACCCTCAGCGTTTATGTATCTCGCATACAGTGATTTGTTTTATTGAAATTATCCCATCGATTATTATTATTTGTGGCAAAGTGCAATGACAATGTATGTTTGTTGTAAAGGTGGGTTATTATTTCTTCTTCTTCATTTTTTCCTCCCCCTATCAACAATAGCAGCTTTGATTAGACGGTTCATTGCTCCTTATCCTCTCAGTATTGTAAATAAGTCTACTAATTTTAATGTGTTCTTCCATGCAGGCCAGTAGCTTACCTTGGATGTTATGCACTTTAAAACGAGTGGTGGGAATTACAGTAAAAAACAAAGCAAAACAAAATACAAAAAAGCCTCCGCGTTGAAATACAGCATATTTATTTCTGTAGCGGTCAAACTATGCCTATTTGCTGTTGGAAATTTGAAAAACACAGAAATTAGTAGGCTGAATTAGTGCATCTGCGACCTTGTAAGCAGTGACATATCCTATTAAGAATAGTCTATTCCTCCATGTAATATTTGTTTTTGTCGCTAATGAATAAATCATTTTATTTAAAGAAGTGTGATTTATTTCCCCCCATATTTACATTTCTTTTTACCTTTTTGATTCCCACAACTTTTTTTTCTTTTTTTTTCCTGCAAGTAATCAATCAACACAGGATCTCGTGAGCCAGTGGACTCCTAATTTAGCAAAACCCACTTATGTGAGTGCACCTTTCACCTTTGTGAATGAATGAATGAAGCTATATGCTGTAAGCGTTATTTAAATAACTGTTTGTGGAGGGGGAAATAATGCCATATCCATGAGAAAACAGCTTTCTACACGCGGAAAACAAGCAACCCGAGGCTATTTTGAGTGTGGAATATTCGTCTAGGTAATCGACGACTGAGACCTAGATCCAACTTCCCAGAGCCCAAGGAAACAACTTGAAATGATCAGGTGTTTAGTTTATATATATATATATAAATAAATAAAGTGATAAGACAAGGAAAAAGTGGCGGATTCCCAAGTTAAGATTGCCAATATTAATTACGTCTAAATGACTTAATTATAAGGATCAAATATTTCCATTGTCAGTTGACAAATTAAATAAAAGATTTACAAATTATAGCACGAATAAAGGGAAGGAACACTGCGTCTTAAGCCTAATTGCGACCCTGTTTTATCTTTACGTACTGCAGAGCAAGCCAACTAAGATCTGAAGGTGCGCCCTGCTTTTGTTCAAAGTAGTCTGTAATACCTCGGAGACGCCCTGTGGTCGTTTGTGTGCCAGCAGCGCCCCCTGCTGTGCACTGTGGAGAATGAAAACTGACTTTTTATGTTTCTTGAGGATGGCTGTTGCGCCTGCGCAACCAGTGTAACAAGATGGCGGAGAGTGCGGAACTGAAGGTAAAGCGAGTACATACGTTAGCTTGATAAATAAACGTTTCACACACTGAGATTTCAATTTCAGGTGTTAGCGCCGTTGACACTTAACAGTAGACACCCGAAGAGTGTTGTTATGAAGGCATATGATAAGAAAACAGCAGAGCAGAAACGACTAGATAGACAGTTAGCTGACGAGCTAGCTCGGTAGCACTAGCTTTGTTATTGTTGCACACTCTGCGTTAGGCTGTCTGTGGTTCACCTGCACTTATATAAGGTCGGATGTGGGCTTTAGCAAGAGATGAAGCTAATATTCCTGTCAGCGTGTGAAACCCACTGGCATTGTAATGTTAGCCTCCTAGCCTTAACAGTAGTTCGCCGTGCGAACCGCAGTGTGTGTTAAAGATGGGCTCTGTCTATTCCCTGGAATCCTAGTGCAGGTTAACTTGGATTGGCTATACTTTTGACATCTAGTCCAACAAATTACAGACACTGTCCACACTCCTGTTTTAGTGTAATCCAACGCGATTTGTTTTCAAACACAAGTTAACACAATGAAAAGTCTTGTTTTGTTTCAGTGAGGTCACACCAGCATCATGCGGGCGGTGTTAGTTAGTTTTTACTTATTAAACCACAGCGGTGTGTCCCCACTTTCTAATTTAATATTGTTAATGGATTATTATTTCACTGTGGATAATTACACTACATGCAAAAGGCTTTCATTTTGATCTTCACTTCAAATGAACTAATATCTGCGATACTCACACGTTGCATTGCCAAAGGTGATCATATCAACTGTACTGTAGCAATCATTGAGGTTGATCAGTAAGTGTTACTTTTGTACAGCATAAAATGCATTTGAGATGAGCTCACTAAAGATTTAAATCTATCTGTAATTTCTAAGAGTACCGCTTTTGAGTTAAGAGTTGGATTTGCGCAATACTGCAGTACACTTCTTTAATCTGGCTTCATCATTATGTAGGGAATGTGTTATAAAGGTGTTTTCATGCGTGATTCTGATTTGCACTGCTGGTGTTGCAGTTAAAAGAACACAGATTCTAACACTAATTAGTCATTTGGTATTTAAAACCACCAAGACTGTCTTTATTAGTGGTATATACTATACTGAGAGAGAGAGCTCTCTGTGATCCCTTATTCTTGAATATGGCAGGCACCACCCTGTTATGGGAGTGTGTTACAGAAAAAAGAAATGCCATTGTAGTTATCTCCAAACTATGTTTTAAGTTTTCTCAAGCCAGCTTTAATAAGTACATATTATGCAACTTCACAGTATAATTTGCACCTCTAAGGCGTCATGAGAATATTTTCCATTGCTTAAATATTTATCCCGGGTAGGTCACTGATTGATTGTCAGAGGAGATTACCAAAATATTTGCATATGGACTATATGATTGCAGCCTGTCCTTTTAATGCTGACGTTGCTTTATTTGTCTGCAACGCAGTCATCCACAAAGATATTACAGCATGTAGTCAGCACAAGAATATGAGTGGAGGCTTTACAGTAGAATGTAAGATAGTAGAAACTATTTAAAATTGACTTTTATTCTCTCTGTGTCTCAGAGGCTGTCATGCAGGCTAGTGTTGTTGCTTTGCTTCACTGCATTTCACTCTAAAATATTTGTTTTGTTTTTAAACAAACATAAAAGAAACTCACGTCCTGCTAAATCCTTGAAAAAAATAAAACCACCATATAGTTTAATGCAGTCTGTTGCAGCGTTGCCACCTTCATTGTCAAACATTACCAGAGTTAGATTATCTTGGACAATGTCTCAAAAAGTTTCTGTAGTGGATTCCATTATTTTGTACAGCTGACCATGTCCACATCCTGTTTTACCACGAGCAACATGTGCTGATGTGTTATGAATTAAAAGTACAAAGACATTGCATTTAGAAATGTGCATTTCTGCATCTAACCAAAAGCCTGTCTCTTCCATAGTCATCTCAGAGGGGCTATGTTTACAGACAAATATTAATGACTCAGTGAAAATGTTGTGTGTGGACATTGCAAGATAGCAAAGGATTTAAAAGCATTATTTATTTATTTAAAAATAAGAAGAAGAAGAAGAAATTATTTAACAGTTGTATTTAATTGACAAAATAGTTTTTTGTTTCTTTATGACAGATTAGAAATTTTTGTTTTTAAGTTGTTATAGATCTTCTTTTCCTCACTCTTCATTTTTCACCAGCAAATGGTAATGAGCCTTCGTGTTTCTGAGCTCCAAGTGTTGTTGGGATATGCGGGACGGAATAAGCATGGGCGCAAACATGAACTTTTGACCAAAGCTCTCCACCTACTCAAGGCTGGTTGCAGTCCCGCAGTGCAGATGAAGATCAAAGAGCTCTACAGGCGGCGCTTTCCAACCAAAATGGTTTCGCCAGTGGACCTAGCTCTTCCCGGTGTTCACGCTGCAGCCAGCTTGCCCACTGGCCTTGCCCAACTGGGGTTTGACAGCCACGGTTCCCCATCACCGCTGCTGCCTGTTTCCTTACTCGGGCCTAAGCACGAGCTGAGTCTGCCTCATCTTTCCTCCGCTCTGCACCCTGTACACCCTGATGTCAAGCTCCAGAGATTGTCATTCTACGATGTGCTGGATGAGCTGATAAAGCCAACCAGCCTGGGTGAGTCCACAACTTCCTGTTCAGCTTTGTTTAGTGATAGCACCTCTCCATTGCGTGCATCCCATGAAAGCACCGGGTAAAAGTTCAGCATCTGTTGACCTCAGTCGTTTCTGTAGGTTTCCCCACTGACTCTGTGTTTCTGGTTTCTTTTTCATAGCTTCAGACAACAGTCAGCGGTTCCAGGAAGCATGTTATGCCTTTGCATTAACACCGCAGCAAGTTCAGCAGATCAGCAGCTCCATGTAAGTGAGAAAGCTTCTTGGTACATTCGGCAAGTTAAATAAATGAGAAGGCAAATAACTGTCACTTTTAAAGCTTTATCGCTAATTAACCTTTTATAATTAAATATCGGAGAAAACCGAGTCATTCATGTGTTGTGTGTTAAATATTTCTTCTTTTTGAATTCTTCAGGGACATATCCGGGACCAAATGTGACTTTGCTGTTCAAGTCCAGTTAAGGTATGACTAAGATAGCCTTTTCTTTTGAGCATCTGTTTTAATCGGTGTGATGTGGCGGTGTGAGTAATGGGTCTGTTTTTAGCTGCTCTCCATTTTGAATCAGCCAGAAATAGTAATGTCACATGAACAAAAGTTTAGAGAAAAAAAGAGCAACTGTGCACACATCCAGACTAACTTTTCTTTTAAGTGACAGAACAGAAAAAGGTTTGAAAACTAAGTGGCTACAAGTAATAAGTGAACCCTTAAAACACTGATACACAAGCAACATTTTGATCCTCAAGCGTGCCAAAGAACAAAAAGCCTAAGAGAGCTCATGCAGCTGGAAACTTGTTTCTAAATGTTTTAATCCTGAACAAAAGTTACGACAGTTTTGTTTGTTTTAAGCATGCTGCTAGTGTTTTTCTTTTCAAATTTAAGAAATGAAAGCCTCAACCTGCTAATTATGATTTTAGTTATCGTTAATGATAAGTGACAATGATGAGATCCTGCCATCCATGCTCTTCTGCTTATCGTTATCAGGGTCATGGGGGGGGGGGCTGGAGGGCTGGAGCCCATCCCAGCTACGCAAAGATAAGAATTGAGTTGAATTACATTGAGGTCAAATTTTCAAATGAACAGTGAAGGATACAAGGCATGTTTTTCTCTTGGGGGCTCAGGCTTTTGTTTATATTCACAACGGACATGAGGGATTACAAAAATAATCAAAGAAAAGTACAAGCATATTTGGATGTGGACACATTGTTACCACACTAAACAGTAAAGGGGAAGTTTGCTTTAAAGAACACATAATTTATCCAGTCTAGCCTGTAGGATTTCCTAAGCCAGCATATATATGACAGAGAATACTTAATGACATTAAAAACTGGTGAATGACATCCGTTAAGAAGTGCTCTCCTGTATCATAGATGGAGATGGCTGTACTTGACACAACCGAAAACCTAAAATAAGCAAGAAAGAAAGAAAGCCAGCCTTTTTGTCAAAGTGGTAACTGAACAGAAACAAATTGTGTTTGCCATTTTTTCCTCAACATCTGAACTTATCCTCGATGCAATTTGTTTTCTCTTATTTTCAGATTTTGCTTATCGGAGACAAGCTGTCCCCAGGAGGACCATTTCCCCCCAAATCTGTGCGTGAAGGTGAATGGAAAGCCTTGTAATCTTCCGGTGAGTCCTTGGTGTTTGTTTTGTTTTTGTTTGCTTGTCATAGAGCATTTCCAGTGTTTAATAATGTGACTGTGAGTTACTAAATTTGTTGTGTTCCTTATAGGGATATCTTCCTCCCACCAAAAATGGAGTTGAACCAAAAAGGCCCAGTCGCCCCATTAACATAACGTCTCTTGTCCGGCTGTCTACTACAGTCCCCAACACAATTGTGGTGTCATGGACTTCAGAAATTGGCAGGGTAAACACACTGGATTCTCATTTTTTTATGTTTAAACAAATGGTCTGCGGAGTTGTGAGGAGAACATGAACCATCAGCATGACCTGGTTTGCTTATTATTTCCTCTTTTTTTCAGTGTTTTTCCATGGCTGTGTATTTGGTCAGACAGCAGTCGTCAGCGGTGTTGTTGCAAAGACTACGGGCCAAAGGAATCAGGAACCCTGACCACTCCAGGGCTCTGAGTAAGTCACGATATTAATTGGGAAGTACAAAGAACTGGATCTGCCCCATGATTTGTGAGAATGACATTTAAGAAACAGAAATTTCATACAGTAACTCTGCTACAGTTTTCTAACTGGTCTGACCACAGAGTCGAAACAAAGGTAAAGGTACTTTTCTTTGCATTCCTCATATGTTCTCTGGAAAAGTCCCTCTGTTTGTTTATGTGAACAAAGGCCAACGGTGGAGCTTACATTTTCTGCTTCACAATTTTGTAGTCCTTACTGTATGTGGGACTCTACAATACTATCAGAGTAATTCCCCTGAATTTGCTTGTTTCAGTTTGGTTTTTAATGTTTAAAGTGTTTAGTTTTTACTTTAGCTTTGTTTGTTTTTTTATATTTGCAATATGAAATAATTTGTCAGTAGCAAGGTCACAATTGTTCCTTTAACACAGACACACTGGGAACAATGTTTGGTCTCAATAAATCTATGCAACAACATTGTGCTTCAGTTCAGTTCAGTTTTACTTCTGTAGCACCAAATCACAGCAACAGTCGCCTCAAGGCATTTTATATTCTAAGGTGAAGACTCTACTGTAATATAATGTTTTAAGAGCTTTTCTTTTATGTTATTTTTTTTTTTTAAAGTTTTTCAATACATGTTAACTTTTTTCCACTTTTTTAGTTTTGTTATGTTTTTTTAGTTCAACAAACTATAATAACCTTAAAACATTGTTACACAAGCAACATTTTGAACCTTAAGTGTGTCAAAGAACAAATTCCATTAAACATTAAAAAGTTGTGACTCTAGCACTTTGTTTTGCTTACAGTCAAAGAGAAGTTGACGGCCGATCCAGAGAGTGAGATTGCTACCACAAGTCTAAGAGTTTCTCTCCTGTGTCCTGTAAGTACCATTCATCACTATCCTCCTTGCTTCTTAGTTGCTTCTTAGCCTGCTGTTAGAGCAACAAGAAATACGTTTACAGTTTTAGTGACCTGAGGTTTACGGTATTTGGATGTAAAGTGGTTGGGGACTGTTGCTTTTGTTCTGTGCTATTATATAGTATAAAACTGATCACTGTGTCAGTCAATGAAAGCGACATTTATCGAATTATCTTTCTTTTCTTTTCTTTTTTAGTTGGGGAAGATGAGGCTGACAATCCCCTGCCGAGCAATGACATGCTCACACCTCCAGTGCTTCGATGCTACTCTTTATATTCAAATGAATGAGAAGAAGCCAACATGGGTTTGTCCAGTCTGTGACAAGAAGGCACCATATGAGCACCTAATTATTGACGGGTGAGCACGTCTTTTTTTTTATTTTATTTTTTTAATGTCGGGTATGGTTGGCTTCATCGGGTGAGGGCCTCCAGCTCGCACTGGAGCGGTTCGCAGCCGAGTGTAACGCAGCGGGAATGAGGATCAGCACCTCCAAATCTGAGGCCATGGTTCTCAGCCGGAAAAGGGTGGAGTGCCCACTCCGGGTCGGGGATGAGTTCCTGCCCCAAGTGGAGGAGTTCAAGTATCTCGGGGTCTTGTTCGCGAGTGATGGGAGAAGGGAGCCAGAGATCGACAGACGGATTGGGGCTGCAGCTGCAGTAATGCGGACGCTGCACCGGTCCGTCGTGGTGAAGAGGGAGCTGAGTGTAAAAGCGAAGCTCTCAATTTACCGGTCGATCTACGTCCCTACCCTCACCTATGGCCACGAGCTGTGGGTAGTGACCGAAAGAACGAGATCGCGGATACAAGCGGCGGAAATGAGCTTCCTCCGAAGGGTGGCTGGCCTCTCCCTTAGAGATAGGGTGAGAAGTTCGGCCATCCGGGAGGGGCTTAGAGTAGAGCAGCTGCTGCTCCACATCGAAAGGAGCCAGCTGAGGTGGTTCGGGCATCTGGCAAGGATGCCCCCTGGGCGCCTCCTGGGCGAGGTGTTCCAGGCATGTCCCACCGGGAGGAGGCCCCGGGGCAGACCCAGGACACGCTGGAGAGATTATATCTCTCGGCTGGCCTGGGAACGCCTTGGTATTCCCCCGGACAAGCTGGAGGAGGTGGCTGGGGAGAGGGAGGTCTGGACCTCTTTGCTTAGGCTGCTACCCCCGCGACCCGACCTCGGATAAGCGGATGAAGATGGATGGATGGATGGATGGTATGGTTCCATGCCCATCCGTTTAGTATGATGTAGTCAGAAATGCTCTCCTTCCTCTACTTTGTAGAAATGTTAATCCAGTCGTCTTCTGACCAGAAAGGGTGGAGCAGGTTTCTTTAACATTGGCAAAAAAGGGATGTGCTGAATGCCTTTTTAATTTGATTAAACCCACTTGTTCTGGGTGGATGTTGCTGATCAGACAGCTTTAGCAAAAACGGATGCAGTCATCTGGTTATGAAGTTAAAGTTGGCTTAACTTTAACATCCTGCATTCCTGATTTTTATCAGGATAATCCTGCAGCTTGTCTGACAGTTGTCAAGATAAATAATAATAAAACTGCATGCTGCATAAATAGCGTGTAGCTTTATAAGCAATTAAACTCAGTTAAACTTCTTGTTTTAACTTGAAACAGACTTTCTTTGGTTTGTGTTTTATTGTCTCCTGACTATCTTGAACACAGCTGTTTCTGGACTGGATTCCTGGACAGGAATTGCCAATAATACAAATCCTTGTTTATGTTTATTTAGTATCAGTTGCTCAATCTGCTCATGATGAATCACAGCTGTATTGTAATTCTGAAGTTTGACTTTTAAGTGACTCACAAGTACTTAAGATTATTGTAATAGAATTGGAATGGCTTGTTTTTCTAGGTTGTTCATGGAAATCTTGAATAGCTGCTCTGACTGTGATGAAATCCAGTTCAAAGAAGATGGAAGCTGGGCCCCTATGAGGTCAAAGAAAGAAGTGCAGGAGGTTTCTGCTTCCTACAACGGTGTAGACAGCGGTATGTCAGTTGATTTTAATCTTTAAATCTAATCTTCCCCATGATCTGGGAACGCAGACTGACATTGCTGTTTCCTTGTAGATCTGTCTGGAACCGATGCGCATGAGCACAAACGGTCTTCTAATGACAACTGCAAGAAAGTAGATGTGATCGATCTGACACTGGATAGCTCCTCAGAAGATGAGCTAGATGACGAGCCGCCTCCTAAAAGAGCCTGTCCCTCGCTGTCACCCGTCTCTCCACCTGCAAGCAAAGGGTAAGTCATGAAACTGCAAAGGAAGTGAGATGACTGTAAAAAATGTGTTCAACTCTGTCTGCTTTTGTCTCTAAACATATGATGTTATTTCCTCCCAGAGTACTAAACCTGCACAGCCAGGCCTCACCTGTGAGCAGAGCTCCCAGCATGCCACCTGTGGAGACCAGTTACATTCCTCCCCCACCACCTCTCATCCAGGACTACCGCCACTACTATCACACAGCCAGTGACCTGCCAGGTAGCCCCGTCAATTTCCCTAAAGGAAATGAATTTTATCTCACTGCCATCATAGCGTGTATGTGTTAAATTCTGTCATCTGACTACCAGCATGAGTGTGCCTCCTGATAGACAGAACTAGGGATAATGTTGATGTCTTACAGTGTCGCCATGTCATAGGGAGATAACTTCACAGTGATTATTGTAAGTCATTAAGTGTACATTAGTCACGTAGGTTTGCGCAAGGGTGAGACAGTAGAAACAAAAACCTGTTCGTTTGGTTGGTTGTTTTTTTTTTTTGTTCTGTTTTGTTTTCGTGCAGTGGTCAGTTGAAATTTTGTAACACTTTTCTTTTTTTTCTTTTTTTTTAAAGCATGCTGAGAATGATAAGACTTTGGTTTTTGTTACAAAATTTTCCTTATCAGGACACATTTATTGTTGTACTGAATAATTTGGCTCTCTAATCAGATAATTTATCAAATGTACCAGTGTAATTAACTGGGGAAGGTGTTTTTACTTTAAATTTTTACTTTAAATGCTACTTTTCCAAAAAAAAACAAACCCAAAAAAACTTTTTCTCAGAACTTTTTTTTTTTTTTTTTTTTACACACTGAGCGAAAAGGAAACTGAAAAAATGGAGAACATGGACGCTTTTTGGGAGGGATTAATAAAATAAAAAGATATTCAAATTACCTCCGTAAAAATATTTGGCTCTAATGTGTCGATTAAATTGAAAGAAAGGTTTTTGTTGTGGGAAATATTCCATATACTGGAGACCTGGGGAATTTTCATTGTAATACATCGGTTGAAAATTATTCACTTGTAATGACTTCATGCCTCTGAACGCAGCTTGTAAAGTCGTTTCTTTTTCTTACAGATCAAAATTTCTTCTCCTTCCTTCAAGGCGACAATCAGGTACAGTTACTCATTCTCATCCAGCGACCACAAACCCGCCTAAATAGATTGTAAAAGAGTGATATATTTTCAGTAAGACAAATCTTTAGATCTGTACATTGAATTAAATAAATTTACAGATGTTTTTTATCCAGTGATAGCTGTGCAAATCAAAACTAAGCTTTATTCATACATTTAGTGCTGTACATACAGCAACCTCACTTTTTCTCACATACTTAAGTTACTAAAGTGCTGTTTGAATTATTATCTCGCTAACAAATAACACTTGCAGGTAGGGCTGGGCCATATTATACCGTTCACGGTAATACCGGTATAATGTTAGGCAACGATAGGAAAATGAAATATCGCGATAGAATATGAGTAAAACGCGCATGCGCAGTGCCTTTGTTTTCATACGCACATGGCCGATTGTTGAGTGAAACAGATGAACCAGAATTGGTTTGTAAAAATGGTGCAACTTCAGTGATGTGGAACTGGTTTGGTGTTTGTCCGTCAGATACACAACAAAGCACATTTTTTTGCAGAACATGCAAGCCGACGTCGTTATTGTTGTATTTGTCGGACTAAGATGCTCTTAAATCTGGGAGTAATCTGGGTCCTAAACTCAGTATACTTCAGGTCAAACAAACACTGCAGCATCACTGAGAGTTAACTGTCTAAATTCTTTCATCTTTAATAAAACGATCAGCATTGCTGCTTTACCAGGTGTAACAATTCAGTTTAACTTCCAGGCATCCATGAAAACAAAATTTATTACATTTAACGGAGTTAGAAGTTAGCAGGAAGCTAGCGGAAGTTAGCTCGCTAGTTTCGCTAGTTACCTAAGCATGATATAGCATGTTCTGACTGAGAGATTTCTGAAAAAATTCAAACGTACAGTTCTGCTATCACTTCCAACATAAATGAAGGCAGGAAACTAAACAGCAGTGACGTTTGTAGGGTTACTGAAGTTGGGCTAGCTGGTATATAATGATGTGCTACGTGATCGCTAGCGACACAGCTATGTTAGCATAACATAAACAGTGAAGCTGGAGGATGAACACTAAGGTTCCTCATGGTTAGAGACAAATGCAATCGCATGGCAGGATGCTGTAAACGGACCAAACTTCAGTCAGGAGAACAACTGAGATAATCCATCCACAATACAAGGCTAGTCATTAATATACTGCAACAACATGGGAATAGAGCAGCTGCCAGAGAATTCAACATCAATGAATCAATGGTACAGAAGTGGAGGAAGCAAGAAGAATGAGTTTAATAAAGTTTGATTTATCTAACTGCTTTGTTTAGCTCAATGTGCCTTATAATCCCGTGCACCTTATGGTCCAAAAAATACGTACTGCACACTACAGTTTAATGTTGCAAAGCACCTCTTTTTAACTTCAGTGGATATTATATATGGTTATGCTCAGGATATGTCAGCCCATTTCTACTGGAAATGCCTTTTGGTTAAACTTTCAGCAAGGAATTTGCATTTGCACTGTTACATTTTTATAAAGCTTTAATGTACATAAAAACCAGCTTCTTGTTTAAGTGAAAATTAATGGAAGGTTGTCTTTTTGCGCTAGTAATGTTGTGGAGTATTTTGTCTCGCATCAATTATATCGTCAGTTATATCGTTATCGCAAATTTTCAAATGTATATCGTGATAAATATTTTTGGCCATATCGCCCTGCTCTACTTGCAGGTGTACGCTGAGGTCCGTGTCAAATCTGAGGTCATTTGGAAAACTGATTCTCAGATTTCTGCTAAAACTAGTTTTCTGTTATCCTCTTACAACAACTGGTGTCTTCATGTGAGGCGTTTAGTGATTGTCTTTGTAGATTGTTACTAATGAAAGTAACTTGGTTTGCATCCCTCTTTCCAAATTGCACGACTCTCTGCCCGCACATCACTCACACACAGCGCCATTCAACACCACAGGAAAACATGCCAGTGACATTTGGGAACAACCTTAAACTTAATATTCACTAAAACAACTTAATTTGCCATTTTGCTTCTATCTTTAGCAGCTGTTAGTTGAACTACTGTTTATTATATTAAAGCATGCATGCAGTCAGACAGGCACAGGTCTTAGTAGTTTGTCTTAAAACTAAAACTTGGTCATCTGTTTTTGCTTTTTGGTTTGTTTTATTCTCCCCATTCTTCAGTGTCATGAAGTTTTGTAAATATAGCACTAGGCTTTAACATATTTCTTCACAGTATGCTTGACTGTTGTCACTCTTCTTTGTCCTGTTAGCATTACAATATGGTGATGGCTGCTGCAGCAGCTGCGTCGGCTTCAGCCTCAGAGGATCATGACCTGCTCCTCAACCGTTTCCTGCCCTACAGCTCCCCTCAGCTCTTACGTGAACAGCCAGGCACCCCGGGGAGCAGCACATTGGCTGCCACCAACGGAGGCAGCAACAGCGGCAGCACCAGTAGTTTGGTGTCTTCGAGCAGTCTGCGGGACCACGACAAAGACCGGGATCGGGACAGAGACAGGGACAGCCATTCCATTTCAGGATTATCAAGGTCCTCAGTGGAAGCAGCAGCAGCTGCAGCGGCCATTTATGGCTCCATATCTGACATTATCTCTCTTGACTAGATCCACTCAGAACTGAAAGACAAGGGAGACCTCGAGAGCAGGAGTTCTTTGTAAATAAAGAAGAGGAAGATGAAAGAATACAGTGCTATGTACAGAGAGGAAAATCTATTTTCAATTTTACTTATCATATGTATATAAACTTAGGACGCTTCCTGTCCGGTGAGTTACTTCAGTTGATATTTTTCTGTGAATACTGAAGACTTTTTCACACCTCTTCATGTGGTCCTTTGATTAAATTGTACCTTTTGTACCTGTTTTTACGGTTTTGTTTCGATAATTCATGTCAATGGCATTATTTCAGTATACATGCACAGAACGCAGTGGGGGTCACAACCTTATGGAGCGTAATATTCAGAATATAAAGCAAAAGGGCATTGTTATAGATGTACAAAAGGCAAGTCTCAGCAAAACAGGAAAATGGGTAACACTTTCTTTATTTTCTAAATGGCTTTATTTCTGTTGACATGCTGTGGGCAGCAGAAAGATCGGCCATTTTTTGCCATCACTGTAGAATTTTTTCAGTAGAACATTCATGCTGTGGTCATTATTTTAAATAATTATTTATGATGTAAGTTATGTAGGATGTGTGCTGTTTTTTTTTTGTTTTTTTTTTAAAAGAAGCATTCCCTATGCCTCTAGGAACTGTTGCCACTAGAAATGCAGGAGTAAATGCTAGATCCTTCTATTGTCGTAAGTGCTCTCTTTTCCTCCTCACTTCTTTAACTCAAATCAAACATGAGCGATGTTAAATTGTTCAAACTGTACCTGGATGACATAAATTGGGAGAAGTCAGTATTGTTAAGACAACACTTTTATTTTAATTTTATTTTGTTGTTGTTGTGTGAATGAAGGGCACAGGTCCAGCAAGAACCACTATCGGACCTTTTATATAAGTCTTAGATTTGCAGTATTGTGTAATTTTTTTTCTCTCAAAGTGTAGTTGTTTTACTTTGCATATTATATTCTTAAAAACATGCACAAAAAAAACACAATTGATGAGTTGATACCGATAAATTTCTGCTCCACCGTCAATGGGAGACTAGTTTCTGGTCCGCGTGAGGTGAAATGCTATATTTGAAAGGTGTAAAACTGTTCACTGAGTGCAATTGGATTAAATACATTTCACTGGGTTTGATTTTAGCACTTGTTGCTTTTTGTTTTTTAATTTACAGAGAGCCTGTTTGGAGCAGTGAAGCATTACAATGTGCAATTGAGTAGTTTTCAGCTTTATGTGTGTCTACAAATTACCTGAAAGCTCACCTGTTTGAGTGAATCACAACACCCTTTTTTTTGGCCCAAAACTCAAAATCATCTATGTTACTTTGGACTCCTCCCTTTCCTTTATTTTGTTTGACTTGTGCTTACAGTTAGAATTATTTATTATCATATATATTTTTCAGCATTTGTTTGATTAATGAACATGCATTGCTGTCATTGTATGTGATCATTTCTTTTGTAATTATATATAATTAATGCTATTTAAAGATGTCATTGTTGCTTGACATGCATTATAACATTTTCTGTTTGTCTGTTTTGCTATCAGATGATGTCAATAACTCAATAGAAGCTTTGATCGTTTTGAACGGCTGCGAGGTCTACTGTGCTGTTTGATATTTGTAAGAATTAAAACCAATACAAGGAAGTGCATGTTTTGTAGATGGCGTGAGGACAGCTCCGTTTGCTTCTCTGGTAGCTTTTGAGAGCATTCAGTATAGCAACAAAATCACTCGGTTGAATGTCGCCAGCAAAAATGTACCGTCTCTGAGGAGCGGCGTGGCACTTAAAAGAAATCTGCATTGTTTATGAAATTGTTTTTCAGTATCAAGGTCTTAGGTTACAAAAGGATAAAGCTACGTAATATCATTGGCAGTTATTATTAGAAGAAGAAAGAAAAGCAACATTGTACACATTTGCTTGTTAGTAGTTTTCTTGATTTTGGAGGAGTGGAAATGGCCTCGGGGTATCCCTGTGTTTTAATGGTTAATTTAAACTAGGAGTGATGGCATATTCAAAAAATACAAAATAACTGAAATGATATTTATGTACTTACAAACCAAACTAAACTAAAATATTAATGCATACATATACAGGAAATGTCACTTTTTAAGTCTTTCTCAATTTGGTTGAGTATGTAAACCTGACAAAGTGCCGCAGGCTTTCTGCATTTGTTTATTCAGTCAGCATGGTCGAAGTCCACTTCCCTGCTGTGTTTACCATACAAAATACGTTATTTACCCTGTATTTAGAACTTTTTTTTCATGCAGTTGAAATGGACAGGTTGCCAGTCTGTGGCAGAGACTCAGACGAGCATTCATGTTCACATTCACACCGATAGTCATTTTGAAATCAGTATTATAGGACTGTGGGAAGAAGTCAAGGTACCCCATAAGGAACCCGTGCAGGCACAGGGAGAACATGTAAACCTCACTCAGTCATGCCCAACTGGGGGCTTTTTGCTATGAGGTGATTACCATGCAGTCCTTAAAAATACATCTGCCAGATGACACTCTGCCAGACAGATAATTTGAATTATAGATGATAGTAGCATGAGATATAAATTATTTCCTGTATCTGTCTTTGTGGTAGTGGAGCTGAATCAGTCTGTTACATAAGGTGGACCTCAGTGATATTCCTGTCCATCACAGCTTTAAAAGTTTCCTGTTTGCAACCAATCACAGAGCCACAGAAGCAGATGATTTCTTCATCTCAACAAAATCATTTACTAGTCAACAGTCAAACATGGTGGTGGTAGTTTGGTGGTCTGGGGCTGCTTTGCTGCTTCAGGATGACTTGCTGTAATTGATGGAACTGTGAATTCTGCTCTCTTCTAGAAAATCGTGAAGGAGAATGTCTGGCCATCTTTCCGTGCCCTGAAGCTCAAGCACACTTGATTTATGCAGCAGGACAACAATCCAAAACACATCTGCAAGTCTACCTTTGAATGTGCTGTGCTGGCCTAGTCAAAGTCCAGACTGAAATCCAAATCAGATACTTTGACATAACCTTACACAGGTTGCTCAAAAATGCTTAATTAAAACAGTTTTGCAAAGAAAAGTGAGCCAAAATTCCTTCCAAGTGATATGAAAGATCTATTGCCAGTTACCACAAATGCTTGATTGCAGTTTCTGCTGCCAAGGGGCACACAACTAGTTATCAGGTGTAGGGGACAATTTTAACACAGCACCAGTTGGTTTGGCTATCTTTTTCTTTTTTACATTAATAAATGAAATTATCATTTACAATTTGTGTTTTGTATGTATTTTGTCTTATATTATGCTGGAGAGTAGTGACAATCTAATTTGTTAACTAATGCCATTGTGCAGTAACTTGCAGGTAGTGCAGTTACATACACATTTGCATTGTTTTTATTTATTTTCTATCTATTTATTTATTTATTCATTGCAATTTTTAATAACTATTGAAATTATAATTTTTGGGAGTATAAGAAAAAATATATGTTTTTAAACTTTTTTTTCTACCCTGGTCTCTGGTTTCTGTAAAAGAAATTAACTGGTGAACATTGTATACAGAATCCAGACACTAAACATGGCATACCTTGTTGACATTTTACCTCCTTTTTAAAATTATATTTAGTTATTTATTTACTGCGTTGGTTCAAATTTTATGTTAATTGTCATTTCATGATCAATATTATTATTTATTTTTACAGTATTGATATTATATTGAACTTCTGAAAACCTGCTTTTGGCAGTTATCCCCCACTTAAAAAATAATAATAATAATAATATTGAAAAAAACCCAAAAACTAACAGAAACCTGCCAACCCACTCTGAAACTTTTACTTAACGTAAACAAACACCAAATAAAAATAATATATATATAAAATCACCAGTCTTTGGAGCATCTGTTCATCATATGACACTAATTAATAGCACACTTGCGTTCGAGCCAAACCACAGGTCTGTCTCAGAGGACATGGGCACAACCAGCTGTTTTTAGCTTAAAGCCGTTTCATGACTTGTTGTCTAGCCTGCATTTTATTTTTTTTAACAGACACCGATGCTTCAAAAGTCCAGCAGAAGGCAGAAACGTGTAAGGTAAATGTGAAAAGAAATCCTGTTTTGCATTCATTGCTGATTTGGAGTGTGGATGTGGGTTTAGTCGGGGCATTAAAGCGTCATCGCGTCGGTCATGACGTTTTTAGAAAGCGGCGCCGCTGCAGACTGGAATGGGAGCTGGCGATTTTTCCCATATTTTGATAGTTTAATCCGTGAATGGCGCCGAAACAGGACCCGAAACCTAAATTTCAAGAAGGTAACAGTTTGTTTCCTTCTTGTTCTGTTAGGCTTGTACCAGCAGCGAGTGCTGGAGTCGCCGAAAAGCTTCAAAGTGTCAGCTAGTTACTGATCGTAACAAACAGCTAGCCGTATTAGCTCTCATTGTTGTTACTGTGAACACTAAATTGGACTCGGGAGTTTTTATTCGCCGCTTTGGTGGTTTATTTCGTCCTGTCATTACTACACAAACCAATTTCAGAAGTAAGAAGCTATATAAACTGTGTTTTCGAGATCTTTTATTGAACTGAAGGTTATATTTTCATTCATGCAGCGTTAGCTTCTCATTGACTGTTAGCTGAGTCCTAGCTAGCTTTTTTTGTACACGGCGTGTTAGCACCGCCTGCTGCTGACTTGGCGCTCATTTGTTGAATTATATACAAGTGGTTAAGTTATTAAATTAACTAGCAGGACTACGTTAAATTTATTTAGTAAAAGTCTTCCTTTTTATTATCAGTGACCAGAATGTTCTCTTGACAGTTAGTCATATTAGTGAGATAATAGTCGAGTTTTCATGTAAACTTCCCTAAATATGCAGTTGTGGTCAGATGTTTATATGTAGTCGTTATGGGCATGTAATGCCATGGTATTTTTTTCCACCCTGGAAAACGAATGAGTATACATCATTAATGACTTTAACAACCAAGAACGTGGTACACAAAGTATACATACAGGCTCAAATGTATACATACATTCACTTAAAGCTTTTAAGTAGTGCTTAAGGTTCTACAGTGTCTTTTTAAATGACAAGACCAAGGCGCATTAAGTTCTTGTTGGTGATCATGACTGACTACAACTGGTAGTTTTTATTTTTTATTTATTTTTGTCTGGGGAAAACATTTGTTTGACAGCATTAATTGGGCTGACCAATACCAAAAAAATATGATCTTCTCGATCTATAAAGAAAAGGAAAATATTTAAATTAAGTGAATGTCTCTATTTAAAAACAAACAAAAAATTCATGATGTGATATTATAGTATATAGTATATCAGAAATCTGTTCACTATTTTTATTACAAATTATATCAGTAAGGAAGCTGACTAAATATTCACTGATAATTTATGGCAAAGGGGTGGGATTAAATAAGTGTATACTTCTTCCCACTCCCTTTCAACATGTAAATTAATCAGAATGTTTTTTTGTATGTAATTTGTATAGTATTTTTTTCTCTCTTATTTCTTTTCTAAATGTACTTGTGTATTGTTCACATGTTGAAATAAATTACCAATCAATCAATACTTTGAACAATGGGACTTTGATGGACCAGTTGGAGAAGTCTAAGTAACTAGGTAAAGATCTAAGAAGAAGATTATAATTTTATTCAAGTTGAAAAGTTGAACAACCCACAAACCACCAAGTCTCAAGCCTGCCATGAACTGGAAACCGCTGCAATACCACCATCACTGTGGTTTCACTGAGTTTTACATTGCTACGGACTAACAGGGTGCCGACCAAGAATAAGCCCCAGCTCCAAAATCAGCACCTTCAAGATCAACTGAAATTTGCAGTTGGCCACATGAACAAGTCAAATGTCTTCTGGAGAAGTTTTATGATCAGATAACTCCATCCCTAGTAAAAAGTTGTACCGTATGTCTTGGCCAGGAATCCAACAAATTTATATTGCCTCTACCAAGTCTGCTAAGAAGAGGGGTCAGATATCCAGTCAGAAGCTTGTTGATGACTACCAAAAGCATCTGGTTGAGATGGAGCTTGCTAAGAGACACAATCAAATATTAGGAGTGTATGTATACTCTTGAGCCTGTGTGGTTAGGACAACATCTAAAATAAATTCAAGTGTGTGTTCGTACTATCCTGGTGGGGATCAAAATCTGACATATACTATACTGGTGGGGAGTTTCTGCACCGTGGGGACCAAAATCCAGGTCCCTACGGGGTTGAAAGCAATTTTCACACTCAAAACGTGGTTTTAGTGCCAGGGTTACAATTAGGTTATGGTTAGGGTCAGGGTTAGGCATTCATTTTTGATGGTTAGGGTAAGCGGCTAGGGAAAGCATTATGTCAATGGGATGTCCCCACGAGGATAGCAAACCAGACGTGTGTGTGTGTGTGGGGGGGTCTTTCTTCTCTCCTGTCAATGCCTTACTCACGTCCTTATTTTGTTATCTTTTCAGGTGAAAGAGTGCTGTGTTTTCATGGGCCATTGCTCTACGAAGCTAAGGTAAGCTGCCTTAATTAAGCGTGTCTCTCATTCAGTCGTCTTCTTTGTGTCTGTGTTTGACAATGAGTCATCCCTCTCTTTGCAGTGTGTTAAGATAAACATCAAGGACAAACAAATCAAATACTTTATTCATTACAGTGGGTGGAATAAGAAGTAAGTTTTTGGTTCCAATAAATCCCGATTAACGTTTGTACAGGAACTGTTTAACAAGTGCTTACATTCTTTTGATGTTGTGTCTTCCAGCTGGGACGAATGGGTTCCTGAAAGCAGGGTGCTTAAGTATGTGGATAGTAATCTGCAGAAACAGAGAGAGCTTCAGAGGGCCAATCAGTACGTCAATACTCTTTTTCTATTCACTATCGACTTTGAACTGACTGTGAGTTCCTTATGACTGTTGGAGCAAGTTAGGCAAAATCCTTCATCCAATTTCAGTAGCACACAATGTGTGCTATGTTTTAAACGTATTGGGACACAACAGAGTTTTAGTCTAGCTCACAATGGGCCTCTATGGAGTCACTATACAAGTGAAGCACATTCAGTCTTAATAGAATATTTTCCTGTAATTTTATTTACACATTAATCTGTTATTTTTATGCTCGAGTAAATGTCCCACTTAGAACCCCCCCCCTTTATTTGTGTACTAAATCCCTTTATGCAAGTGCCAACACTAATGTGTCATGCCTATTCATAGTACTACAAAAACTGTGTTGGGTCACGTGCTACAGTGATTTTTAAATCTTGTGAAAGTGTAGTGAGTGTGGTACAAATTAATTATTCCTGAATATCTGAACTTGTTTTAATACAGAGACCATTATGTAGAAGGAAAAATGAGGGGTCAAGCGCCAAATAAGAAGATACCTGCTGCATCGCAGAAAAACGATGTGTGAGTTTTTGTTTTGTTTTCCTCTGTAACATAAGCTGCCAAACTGCTTTTCATATTAACACTTCACACTTAATTAGCTCTTCTTTGTTTGTAGGAAAACCAAAAAGAACAAACAGAAGAGTAAGTACATCACATTGTCTTACAATGTTAGAATTTATAAATGCGATTCTTAAAATTGACTCATTATAAGGCAAGAGTGGCAGTTAATTAAAGCTGTGTCTGTGCAGCTCCTGGAGCAGGAGAAGGGACTAGTTCAGGGGGAGATCCAACCCATCCTCCACGCAAGAAAAGAGCTCGTGTCGACCCAACTGTGGAAAGCGTAAGTTCAGAATTTTGTTTCTGTTGGTAATGTCAAATAATACCAGACTGTGCGAAAATGAACAGGCTTAATGTGCCAATACACCTGCTGCAGTGGTCGCTTTGCTCACTGCCACGCCATCACACAGATGCAGCCATTTATGCCTGCAGTTAAGGCGCAAGAAGTTTGTAGTATTCTCCTAAATGATAGGTGTCGCCACTCAGACACTATCTTGTCATATGCGCTGATGGGGAGAAGTCAAACCGGGAAACCAAAGCTTTGTCAAAAGTGTTTTGTTTTTGTTTTATTTGCAAAGTTCCTTTGACAAGCTCAGCCGAGCACAACGCACCAAGTCGCAAAAATCAAGAGGTGCACGACCGACCAACATGGCACAAGATGTGAAGTGAAAATTATCAAGAGACTACACAAGCGACGCGGCAACCATAAAAAAGCCCTAAGGCTGCTTTGTTTTCTCCTCATGTGGTTTATGAGAACAAAGTAATCGCACTTGGGTGCAGACCAGAGCAACCGCACTGAAACCCTTTGGGGGAGCTGATCTTTCTTTGGTTTCAAACAAACTTCAGAGCGGTTTGTTTATGGTTGTTTATAGGTTTGAGTGGAACACCTTGCTATAGCCGAGAATGCTTTGCATTCTGGAGTGTTGCAGCGTGTATAAACTGTGAAATATTAACCAGATAAAATACAAATGTTAGGACTCAATTTTCCATGTTATCCACTATTCCAGACCACAGCACCTGTTTCCTGTATTTACTTTTGTTGCTCTCACTCCAGACTCGAGTAAGCATACCGAACATTGTTGCATCGTTTTTAGTGACGCATTTTGGCTCACTTTGAGTTTGATTGGCATCTTCTGTGTGAAAAGAGACGAAACCATGGGAAAAAGCTACAAGTTTACAAATTCATGAACTGCATCAGACCAGAGTTAACAAACTATAGGTGTAAAAACGCCTTAATTCACTGCAGTTGCAGCAGTGTAGCAGGAACTACATTTGAAACCACTGTTTATGAAATGTTTCTGAGGCTTGGTTTCCATTTAGGTGTGTAAACATGATTGTTAAAAGCTTTCTTTTAATTAACTTTTTCTTTTTTTTCCCCCCGCACTCCTGTTTACTCAGGAGGAAACTTTCATAAATCGAGTGGAGGTCAAAGTGAAAATCCCGGAGGAGCTGAAACCCTGGCTTGTGGACGACTGGGACTTGATTACACGGCAAAAGCAGGTTAGTAAGCACTGACCTTAAACTCAAGTTTCACTTCACAGCATTTTATACATTGTATTTGTCTACAACATTTCCAAAGTTATTTCTTTCTATTTTGTTTTTCTTCAGCTTTTCCACCTACCTGCCAAAAAAAATGTTGACGCAGTCCTTGAAGATTATGCAAACTACAAGAAATCAAGAGGAAACTCAGACAGCAAGTAAAAACTTCTACTTTTCATCTTCTCAAGCAAAACTGTTTATGGTGCAAGCAATGCAGAGAGAGAAAATGTTTTATTTAAAATGTTTCTAGGACATGGTGAACAAATACTAAGAGTAAAGATTTGACTTTTCTGTTTTCTCTTCACTGATCAGGGAGTTTGCTGTAAACGAGGTGGTTGCTGGTGTCCGTGAATATTTCAATGTTATGCTGGGGACACAACTTCTCTACAAATTCGAGAGGCCTCAGTACGCAGACATCCTTGCCAACCACCCAGATACACCAATGTCTCAGATCTATGGGGCTCCTCACCTACTCAGACTCTTTGGTAAAAGCACTTACACATCATCATGTTTGGTGAAAGAACTAGACAATGAAAACTGTGTAGAAGAGCTAAAGATTGTCCTGTTTTCTTATCAAATTATTCATATAAAGCCATTAGCAAATGTATATTATAAAACTATCAGATGTGTGTTGTAGGTCTTAATGCACAAAAATGATTGAACATGTTTTTGTCTAAGCTTTAACATATTAAACACTGAGCTGTTTCTACCATAAAACTCCAAAGATGCAAAGATGCTTTTTTAAAAAAGATTATCTGCCTTTTCACTTGTGTTGAAAGAGCTGACTGTAAAATCTCTTGATGATTCAGTTGTTACTGGAAATTAACTCTTTGATCTGGGGGAGGTATTATTTCCACTGTAACCACAGTTTGAAGGCACAGCCAAAAGTTTTTCAACTTCATCATCTCTCAACTTGGACTAAGCCCAAAATAACTCCCTATTGGCATTGTCATAATTAAGGTTATAAAAGGTCAGATTCTTTTCTGGATTCGGTCCATCTTTTATGGATGCTTTGTGAAGATAAGATTGGGCCTAGACAGGTTTTTAGTGTCAGGGCAGTGCCCGAGAAATCAGAAAAATATATGCCAGCATCAATCATAAAAAGGAATTGATAGCTTGGAGGCTGTTTATACCCCATCTAGGGCTGGCATGGACAAAACACGAAAGGCATCTCTTTCCCAAGTTCCAAGGAGCCACAAAAGCCACTTGTTAAGTTGGTGAATTAACTCTGGGGTGAGCTGAGGCCAGAACATCAAGCAAATCTGTCCACAGATTCAAAATGGAGATAATCCAACCAAAAGAAACAAAAGGCAAAACGCAGCAATTCAATACCCAACTGACATAAGTATGAGAACTGTTCAAAATTGAATGCAGCCCACCCTTAGTTATTCACACTTGAACACAAACACATTGCAAGAGCTACATGTGTGTGGCAGGTTGAAGCTTGCAGCCCCCCCCCCCCCAATGCAGATCTTTTAATCCCTTCACGACCCTCAGAAAATCGGGGGCTTGATAGAAAAATAGCTGCAACTCCTAAATGATTTATACGTCTTGATAAACAGTTATAACTGAGAGTCTACACTTTAAAATAAATTAAGATATGACTAAAGTCTCCTGTGGCAGTGTACAGAGACAAAACTGCAAGAGGTTTGTGATTGGCCAAAAGCCTATGGCCCTGACTGCGATGCCATGTTTATTACAGGGTATGTTGTCTCAGTTAATTTCTTGTCATAACAAAGCATCATAAATAAAGTCAAATGACATAAGCTCGGTAAAACATTTGTTGAGAGAAGTGTTGCACACACACCTCCTTTAGATGGTGTTGATTTTTGCTTAAGCAGTAGTAGTGTAGAGGTGTTGACCTTCTCTGTCTAGTCCCGACTTTATCCTTTTGTGTGTGTGTGTGTGTGTGTGTGTGTGTATTAAACACACACACACATATATGCAAGCATCAACATTTAAAAATAAGGGCTGCTTTAAATTGAAAGTGTGCGGGTGAGGCATGGTTTTGCAATGAGCTGTTATAAATGAAACTGAGGTCAGTGGTCACATGACTTATAAAAGGCTGTCATTGTTTGGTTTTGAAAGTGAGAATCGGAGCCATGCTGGCGTACACGCCCCTGGATGAGAAGAGCCTTGCACTGCTGCTCAGTTACCTACAGGACTTCCTCAAGTGAGTATTCAGGAATCTTAACGAGGCTCATGATGATTATCAAAGCTCAGCAGAGATGAGTAAAATGTTTCTTCATTTCAGGTATCTTGTAAAAAACTCTGCATCGCTCTTCAATGCAAGCGACTATGAAGTTGCCCCTCCAGAGTACCACCGCAAGGCAGTGTAAGGTTTTTTTATTTTCGGATCAGAAGGCTTTGTGTGTTGACGTTTGGAGACATTCTTCCCAGTTGAAAGGATGTTTTCACAAAACGCCTTTGGAGAGCGGATTGTGAGAGATCTGTTGACGATGTAGAGGAGAATTGGAGCAAGATGTCACACTAATCCCTGGACAAATCCATTTTCTTTCATGTGGAAAGCTGCTGATTATGCTGTTCCTGTACTGGTATGTTTTTGAGTACCACTTAGTAGTTTTTTTTTTTTTTTTGTCTTTTTGTTTGTTTGGGGTTTTTTCTCTCTTTAGAGAGAAGAATTTCACGTTCCCTGTTTTAATTCAGATGCTGGCTTAATTTGTCATGTAGGCTGTCACCATTTTTCTAATAAAACCATTCTCCAGATGTTTGTCCTTACATTTACATTTTGTTTAAAGACGTGTTTACGTGAAGATCCTTTGTTTTGTTTTTTAAATGTAGTGCTTTATGGGAGCGTTACAAAAATCAAAATGAAGATGTGATTAGTTGTTTACAACCAAGGTACAGATTTCTTTTCATATATTTTGTTGAAATATATGAAACCCGTTAAGACAAGTCAGTTGTATAATATGCTGTAAATATTTTTAATAGATTAAATATTATTTTGCACTTTTCGCTCAAGTTTAATTTTACTTGAATTTCACTCTTTTACCCAGCGTCATAGTTAATGAGCAAGGACCAATAACAAAGCTTTTCTTTTATGCAATGAATGTACGCTAGGACTTTTTTTTTTTTTTTTTTTTCCCTTAATGCCTTTTTAGGAAATGTGTACTTAATAGAAGATATTGGGGTTTTTTTTTTTAAAAGATCCGTAATACAAATGGAGGTTTTAAGTGCAAACATTAGTGCTTGACAACTTATTTTCTCCATCTTTTGATTCTGCTCTCATTTAGTTTTCATTCATTTCAAGTATTTTATGTAAACATGTAAATTACTCAACACTGAAACACAGTGAGCTTTTAAATGCACAACTTGTACATTTAGTCATTTTAAAGACCAAATTTTTAATTAGTACATGGTGTTTAAAAAAATAAAAAAATAATTTTTAGAAAAGTATTATGTCTGAGGTCTGCAGAGCCAAATCAGAAAGATTAAAGTTGCATCTACTTCTGTCATGTGAATGAGCCATTACTTGGCTTATCTAACAGTGTATGTGGGGCATTTGATGGTGTAACAAATGCAGCAGTGCCATTGCACTGAAATATTTAAAACCATATCTAAATATTTTAACGGCTATTTTGTGCCTGTTGTAATCTACAACATTTACTGTTAAAATACATTTATATAAAATATATGCTATAGAAAACAAGCTTTATACTGTTGTCACATTTGGCATTTGGTTGTCATTTTATCCTCTTGGCTACAATTTCCCATAATCAGATCATCTCAAACTGGTTTCTTGAACATGACAAAGTGTTCACTGTATTCAAATGGCCTCCACAGATCTCAGTTCATCTGTGGGATGTGGTTGAATGGGATATTGACATCATGGATGTGCAGCCCTCAAATCTGCAACGGTGTGATGCTAATATGTCAATATGGACTAAAATTTGGTATCTAGCCTGAAGATGGAGTTGACCACATGAGGTTTAGTCTTTTAAAAAGATCACCCTCTAAACTTTAGTGCTGTTCTTGGATAAATCACACCACATTGCACCCAAAGTCTGCACTAAATAACTGAAATAACTCCACTGACCATAACAGTTCTTCCAAGTGAATTATTTGAACTTAAACATTTGGATACCCAGAAATCTTTACACTCCATGAAGGAAGGGGGGAAAAAACGGATGCATTGTGTCATTACAACCAATTGCTGTTAATACTTTTTGTTCAAAGTTGAAATTACTCAACTTTATTTAGAAGAACATATGTACTTTACAAAATGACCTCTATTACATTTACAGAGGCATTGTGACAGGGCTGGTGTAGAAAATCAATTGTGCCTGAATTTCAGCTCAGTTTCAGGGTCCTGGTTTTGTGCACGCTGTCTCATTGTCATGACTCATTGTTGAGCTATCAGCAAGGTTAGTAGCAACACCTGTGCTTTTCTTATGATCAATCAAAACGCCTACTGTGAAAATATTTGTCTTCAGCTAGGATTAACAACGATTTAATTAGTCTTTTAAATCATCCTGTCTCGGTCTGTGCTGTTTAGACAGGGATATTTGAGTGTCAGCCACACCAGGCCTGTTCTGCTTTATTTCAGCTAAGTGCCGGATCAGGGCCGCAGCCAAGATTCCTTCTTTCCTGCAGAAATTAAATGTAACTGATGACTTACTTAGTATGAACTGGACAGATGGTCTTAATTTAAACACCTAAAAGGCTGTTCTCCGTGAAGCCTTTAATGCTCCACTTAAAGAATCATTTCAAATGTAGACACCTGTCTTTTTCCTCTCACGCTGGTTGAGATGATTCTCCTGCTCTGATGATCTGAACAAAGGGAGCAAACCCAACTCTTTTACTGCCAGCGGTGGAATAACATCTGTGTGATGGAAAGCATGTGCTGCGCTCAGGCCTAAGAACAGTTTCTGGCCACTTGAGGGACAATTTATAGGGCCGCAAATTTTCAAGCCTGTCTTTTCAATTTTCAACAACAATCAGGGACCCGTGTGCAAATAAAGCCTTACTATATGAACCCCGAAACACGCTTTCATGCTGTAATCATTTCACCTTGTTGAGGTAAGAAATATAATAATCTGTCCACATCCAGAGAGCCTTCCTCCACTCACCTCTCTCCACTGTTCAGCACAGTCCCCTCCAGCTGGCTAGTCTTCCACTGTTGTGACTGAGTCGACATGAAAAAGAGAAGCTAAATATTAGTTTCAGGCTGATTTGTGGTTTCATCTGTCAGCTGCTTGCAGTTGTTATGGCAAGAACGATGCCGAGCGTTTCAAGAAGAATTTCTTTAATCCAATTTCCCCCGGCCTCAACCAGAACCATATGTGTTTTCACTGCAGTGCGCTCTGAGATCACAGCGCCCTGATGGCTTTTAACAGCCCATCAGGAAGACTGACATGAAACTAAGACTTCTCTGCAGATCCGTTCAGGGAGACACCTCAGCGCCTGCTTCTTGCTTTGGCGTCATTTACTGCTGTGATTAACGCGTCACGCTCCCAGACAGAGGTCGGGTCACCGAGAGGTTTCCTCTGGTGTGAGAGCTTTCATTTGACCCAGGTGACAAGTAGCCTTAGTGCTGTCATTATCTGACAGATGAGAGAGACATGTGCGCAATGTGGCCTTCACCAAAATGGGAAAGATTTAAGTCTGAGTGATGTTTTTTTTTTTTTTTTTTTCCTTCACGTCTGCTCTGATCTGCCAAGTAAAAGAGACACTTCAGAAAGGTCTGCAGAAACCACTTGGATCAGAGATCACAAAACGGCCCGAGTTCACTGCCCTTTGGGAATGATCAGAGTCAGGATTTACCAGAGTATTCCAGCAACGACTTGTGGTTGTGTTTTATATATTAAAGCAAATTAGCCTTTCCTCTTGTGGAAAAGTTTTTACTTTTACTCGTCCGCATTTTTCGTTGCTATATTAAAAATATAATATAAAAGTTTCAGCTCAACCAAAACACTATTTATATTTACCTCATATACTCACATTTTTGCTCCAGATCCTCTGGAAGAGCCCGTTCAGCACTCTTAAGTGCAATTTGCCCGTCAGCTGCCTCTGCTATTTGTATTAAAATGTTCAGTGGTGAGGATGTGGGTTTGTATTTCAACGCTTGCTCACTCGAGAATCTCACCAATATTGTTTTGATAGTAAACAAACATTTGTCTTCTGTCTTGAAAAGATCATTATGTTGTCAGTGGAAAAGATGCAGGTCGAAATCCTGATCTAATCTATTTAACTACAAAATCCCCCCATTTTTTGTGCCCACCAAACAAGCTCACTGTAATGTTTCGTGAGAGCCACCAGATGGCAGGATTTCACAGGATAAGTGCAAAGCCAGACAAGACCTGAACGGTCCAAATCAAGATATTCTGGTTTGCGGTATACTTATCAGCTTTGCTGGTTGTTTTGCTTTTTTCTCCCAAATAAAGTTTTCTCTATCAGAAGCACATGTGAGGCAATCACTCCAGAGAAAGATTAAGTTACTGTAGAAATGTAATGCCAATTAAAAAAAAAAGAAGACTGTCATCCAGTCGTCTTCTGTCCAAACTGTCTGTCTGCAGTCCAAATTGTAAATTCGAGACAAACTCCTGCAGTGATGGCAGAGAACCCCCTATTATTAGAAAACAAATGTTATCAGTTTAACTGACTGATGAAAGGCATTTGTGCTCGATTACTCCCTCAGAACGCATCCATCTGTTTCAGGCTCTCTGAGGTGAAAGACTGTCAGTGTTTAATGTGGTTGTGAATGTTTCCCCAGACTAGGATTTAGTGGTAGACTAATTACACAATGGGCAGGCAGCCTCAGCAGCACACTGCTGCCAGAGTCTTGTGTGACTGTATGTCATTAGTATTGGAACAGAGCGTTTGCCACAAAGGGCTGCGGTCACTCTGAGCCATTAAAACATGAAAGACGCCTATCCCACTCTTCTGGAGAAGGAATTTGCAAGACATAAACAGCCTGTAAAATGGAAAACTACATCTGTGTCCATTTGTTTTCCTGAAAGGCGGCCAGATTTGGTAATTCGTACTGAGATTCTTTCCAATAACAGAGCGCAGTCCAAATAAAGGATAAGGACTATTTGATCCATCTGTTTTCAATGTGGCATAGTAGTGGTTTTGTGCACAGGATCTCGATCCAGTGGGAGAGTAAGGAACTGTGAGGGCTTCAGAGTATGTTGGTGCCTTTGCTCAATTTGCACTCAGAGGTTTAGTACATGTGTGATGTTTCTCAAGTGAAACACGAGCCACCCCAGTGCATTGCTGGAGAGTAACCCATTTACTCGACTACTGTATTTGGGTCTATTTACACTGTTGTATTACTGCTTATACAGGCCTAAAGTGAACATACCAGCATTTTTCCAGGGAGTCAAGAACTTCCATAATACTTTGCAGAATCCGAGGAATGTCATCGTTACATTTGAAATTTTCCATTTCCATAAAAAAAGAAGAAGAAAAAGAGAAAGTTTGGGGCCTGTAATAGCTGTATTTATTTTGTTAAACAGTAACTGTATTGTCTCTTTTAACCACATCATAGTCATTTTGTTATGCTCTAAATTTAACTGACAGCTGTATGAGGATAGGTTTTCTCTCTCTGGCAATCAGTCCTTGTTATTGCAAGGGAACCCTTGATTTTTGTATTTCCAAATCCTGCGAGTTGTGTTGCCTATTGAATGCCTTCTAGGTGATGTATTTTGGGAACATGCTGGAGAGATTATCTATCCTGGCTTGCCCTGGAGAAACCTCTGTATTCAAACAAAGAAAAAAGGAGATGGTAGGCAGAGAGAGGGAAGTTTGGGATAGCTACGCTGCCCCGCGATCCATACCCAGATAAGGAAAGGATGGATGCACAATCACTGGAACTGATTTTCAATTTCCAGAGCAGCAGATCATGACCATACCGGTTTGTGGGCCCTCTTCTTACTGATTGTTCAATCACTAACTTTTTGCTGTTGTTGTTTGCTTAACTATTTGCTTTTCCCAGAGTTTTCTGGAGTAAATTATTGCTTAGTTTTACTGGTCTACCGCCATGCCAACAATTTTGTAAAAACTTTGATCATTGTTAAGATGCTTACAATCAGAGTCACACCTGTAAAATCGGGCTATATTTTGTGCTCTTGCTTGAACCCCAACTGACCATAAATGCACAAAATCTGATAGTAATCCATCAAAGGCAGCGTGAAAATCACAGGAAAGTTAGTGAACTTCTATTCATCCTTTTGTTAATCTTCTTTTAGACCTCCTCAGATTAACCACATGACTCCTCAAGGCGCCGATCTTTGCCCTCAGATTGGAAACCCGTGAACAGTACTCACTGAAGTGTGAAAGCGTTGAGAGGAAAATGTAAATGAGCCCTTCAGCGAAACAGTTAAACGTTAATTTAACCTGCAGGGACTTCACTATATTAGACATTACCTTGCCAGAAAATTCAATCTTTCTTTTGATGTTGAGCAGGGGTGTAAAAAGACTGTGAACTGGCAGCTCTGAATATCTAAAAAAGATAAGCCGGTGTCTCTCTCCCTCATTAGGCTGAATGCTGAGCTAAAACAGCTTTTCATGTCACCTTAGTAAACAGTTTAATGTGCACCTCTTTCATCTGCTATTCCCCCCCCCCCGCAGCTTTGATCCACGCCTCAGTGTCTGGGTACGATTGCACCTCTTCACTGTAGATTTGTCTCTATGCTAATTGAGATTTTTTTTCATGAGCTTGTTCTGAAAACACCCACTGAGATAATAAATGAAAGGCCGGAGTGTCGTTTAACCTCTGACTCCTCTCGAGATTGAGATGGAATATCCTGATCGTTCATTGTTCTTTCATTTTATTTTTTCAGTCAGATCACATCAGGAATGTGTGCACCTTCAACATATTTTAGCAAATCACCATAAAACAAATCATAGGGAGATTTAATTAAAAACAAATACGGCGTATTGTGATGACTAACAGGACGGTTTAATAGTTTAAAGTTTCTCTGTGAGGATGAGGTGCTCTGCTTTAGTGCTGTAACCTTCTTCTATAGATTGTCACTTGAAACAGTAGGGGGGCAATTAGTGGCAAATCTAGTCAGCTCATGACCTTCTGAGCGGCCTTCTTCTTTAGTGATGAGTGAAAATGAGAGAACCACTTTCACGTGACATTTCATTCATTGCACAGTGTCAGGGATCGAACCATCGGCGCTCCAAACTGCTCCACTTTCCTGAGCCGCAGCCATAACCGAGATAAAATTCGAATTAAAAGTCAGCTGCATAAAACTATTTACTGTGAAATCAAAATCAGGTGGTAAAGCGATCATATTTGTAACCTGCAGAGGGCAAGCTTGGCTGAGAAATAAGCATCAGAGCTGAGAGCCACACTCAGCAGCCACTTTATTAAGCACCCCCAGCTAACGTATTTCTGTATATTTAACATAGTCCTGCATCAATTTGTGTCTTTTTTTCTCTGATGTCAGCCTCTTTGCAGTGTTTACTTTTTGATTAAAGTGTTTCAAGTATTTTATTTTGATATTTTTTTTTACACCTCATTCATCTGATGGTAGATTAGATCTTAGAATTAACAACACCAGCTGTAGCCTCAAAAATTAACTACAAAGGTGAAACAGCAGATCTCTAGGACATTTTTTAACACAGCTGAGCATTATTAGATTCATGAAGGTTGAATTGACAACAGAACAGCTGCTTTGTATTGGTTTTTTTTAATCTAGAATCTCAAACTATCTGGCATTCAAGTGTATGATGTACTTTGAGGTCCACTGCTAACAAGGTAACAAGATCCAGCTTTCTCAGGATTCAGCTTCAAGAATCAGGATTTATATTCAATAAATCAACACATAATCTTATTAGACTGTGGTAAAATAGAAGGCTTATGTTTTATATTTTAAAAATAGTTGCTTTTCTGAATGCATTTCTCAACAGGAGATGTGATGACGTATTTTAGGTTTGCAGGAATCTAACAGCGATATCTCATTAGGAGGCCTGTACCGAGACAGTTACATCTCCTCCGACTGTGCTGCTGGTCAGTTCTAAGCTGAGTGATTTTTCCTGACCCTGACGTGCCACAGCAGTGCCCTCGGTGCTCAAACTATCCATGTTGCTTGTTGACAGCAGCTCCTCTTTGGGGCTGCCGGAGATTGGCCCGAGGCTGACCTCCCGTCAGTCTGCTGGAGGAAAGCAGGAGACTAGTTTGGACTGGGAAGACAGGGTGAAGC
Organism: Mchenga conophoros; assembly: GCF_057382185.1. Lineage (NCBI taxonomy): Eukaryota > Metazoa > Chordata > Actinopteri > Cichliformes > Cichlidae > Mchenga > Mchenga conophoros. The sequence goes on from NC_140532.1 coordinate 14,160,815, forward strand.
CTAGAGGAATAATAAGGAGGGGAGGGGAGAGCCCGACACACAGACAGTGCACTGCGCATACACACATTTGACAGAGTTGATCTGAGGTTTTTCTAGGCTTTCCTCCCACACATTTCCACCGCGTGAGTCAAAGGGCAAACTGTTAATTTATTAAATTACTACTTTCTTTTTTGCTTCCAGGTATGTTTTCAAATGCTATAATTAACTGTCAGGTGTATAATGACACAAATATTTTGATGGTTGTTATTCATTTTGTAAGTTGATCTAATGGTGCATGAGCTGTCTTCATGTCTAACTGGGTTTGTTGACTGCAGGAACAGGACAGCACTGTGTTATTATGATTTGAGAGGAAATGTTAGGTTTCATCTGCGCTCATAAATAGTCTATCATCACAGAGCAGCACATAGCGGGGAAAAATTAGTGCATATTTTTGTGCTGTAGATCAAAGAAAAAAATGGCACAGAATCAATTAATGATTAATATGCCATCTGTTGGTGGTGGCGTTTTGAATATCAATATGACTCCCCTCGGATGTTTAATCACCTGATACCATTGTGTTGGAACACAACAACGGAGCTGTTGAAAGTGCCGTAGTGTCAGAGAGCCCAAATGTTTTGATCCACCTCCACGATATCATAAGATATTCATCGCTCCAGTGGAGAAACACGTCTTCGGGGCCCCGACAGCAGAGCACACATGCAGATATCTGCTGTGCGTGCAGGGCTGCTGTAGAGATCCCACCCAAGGCAAGGCCCCATTCGCTCTCTAGCACGGAGGATGTTGTCGATATGGCCTTGACAGCGCGTTCTAACCCTGAGGCCCAAAGAGGGACAGGAAACAGTTGGCTCTTGATCGACTGAAGTGGTGCCTGGGACTTTCCCACACGCCTCGGGATGCTCCTCGTTGAGCCTGGTCTGTGGTTGGAGCGTGTGTCTGCACCACTTCACACCAGGGAGAAGAGGGAGGGGAGGGAGAGGAGCGGGGCACACTCAGCCTTACTGTAGAAGTTGGAGAAAACTTTTCAGAGGGGATTCATCGCCCCTTAGCTGAGAGAACAGCATAAATTATTTGCGCTGGCAGATGTTCACAGACCCAAATATGCATGAATTTGTAGAGCTGGCAGGCTTCCCTCAGTCAAACGTACTAGTTTTCACGATGCGTGCAGGAGCAGTTGTTATTCTGGCTGTTTTACAGAGAGCATTAATCTGAGCTGTCAGCACCACCAACCACTTTGGTGGAAATTATTTCACTCCTTAATAAGGGAACTCTGGTGCTGTATTACATATGGCGGTCAGGGTAACATTCTTGGTGGGTCTGTCATCATGTAGCTGCTCTCCAACAGTGAGCCTTCTGTGTTGGGCCTGCAGCACACTCTCTAACCCAGAGATGAAAAGAATACTAACTGGGAATTAAACGGAATAACTACCTCTCACATTCTCTCTCGTGGCGAAGATGAAGAAAACCTCCTGCTAGGAAGAACGAGAAACTCAATAATAGTACTATATTGACCTATTACTGAGCTTCTCTTATTATTTATTATGTATTATATGTTTTTTAATGTAATGTGACATAATACATTATATAAACCCAATTTAAACAAATTTAAAAAGTTGGGGCGCTGTCTAAAATGGGGGCGATCGTGGCTCAAGAGTTGGCACTTCGTCTCGCAATCGGAAGGTTGCCGGTACGAGCCCCGGATCCGTCAGTCTCGGTCGTCGTGTCCTTGGGCAAGACACTTCAAGTCATGCAGTTTGCGGTTTAGCATTGTCTTGCTGAAATATGCAAGGCCTTTCTTGAAAAAGATGTCATCTGGATGCGAGCATATATGCAAAGATAGAATTTCGTATTTCGTTCAGAACTGATGGTGCCCTCCCAAATGTGCGAGCTGTCAATTTCGAAGGCACAAATGCATACGATCAGGAATGCAGGCTTTTAAACAGAGTGCCGATAACAAGCCGGATGGTCCCTCTCCCGCTTCCAAAAATATTTAAACATTTTTTATTTGTCTGACCACAGACGTTTTCCACTTTGCTTCAGTCCATTTCAAATGGTTCATACACAGCTTCTTGTTGGTGTGATAGAGCTTCAGCCTTGTTTATGGATGACACGGTGAACTGTGTTCATGGACAGTGATTTCTGAAAGTGTTCCTGAGTCCATGCAGTGATTTTCATGACCGACATCACGTCTGTTTTAATGCAGTGCTGCCTGAAGGCCCGAAGGTCCGAAGGTTAGGATTTTCAGCCTTGCTCCTTGTGCACACAGATTTCTCCAGATTCTCAGAATATTTTAATGATATTGTGGACTGTAGATGGTGAGATTGTCAAAGTCTGGACAATCCTACATTGAGGATCATTATTCTGAAATTGTTCCGTAATTCGTGGATGACATTTTTTGCAGATTTCTGAACCTCCTTTACTTCCGAGAAGCTCTGCCTGTCTAAGAAGCTCTTTTTTATTCCTAGTCCCGACCTGTTTCTGGTTACTTAGCCTCCCAGCTTTTTTTTTTTTTTTTTTTTTTTTTTACTGTTTATAATTGTTAAAAATAAATTGTATGCTTCTCATTTCTTTCTCCTCTCTTATGTCATCTCTTAAGCAGCTCAGGTTTTAGCTGAAATGTACAGGCCCCTTTTCAGCCAAATGCATAAATCTGAGTACATATTTTTCTTATTTATTGTAAAAACAAAGTAAACCCCGGATGCCTCCCAGGCCAAAAAAACTTTAGTCCCGATGATTTATTTTTATTTTTTACTGCTGATCATTTTAGCATTACAACCTTCACAAATGTGCTATTTCTGCAGGACTGCTGTAATTACATAAGACCACAAATGTGCTCACTACATATGGGCATAATGAAAAATAGATTAGGGAAATGCATATTGTGGTGCCTTCTGTGGTCGGTTATCCTGGCCACTCTAAGCACTCTGGTCATTATATGGGTTCTAATGTAGCATTTTGCCGCACATGGAAAGCCAACGTTTGCAAATGATCATGTTTCTATTTTCCAGCACCTTTTATAGGCATGCAGTCATCAACTAAAACCGTGTGACACCTGAATGTGAAGCACAAAACATTAGACATTGTATAATCAAGCTTTCATCGGCGTTCCAAGAAGTAAATAACAATAATAAAGGTGGGTGAGACAACCTGTAACTGTCACGCTGTATCTAACTGTGGAGAGAGAAGTGACTTAGAGCCTTTCCAACAGGAGGGCTTTGGCAGACTGCCACTTAGTGTGGTCCCCCTGAGGGCCCTTACTCATGAATCAGAGAAAATGGGAATTACACATATTAAAGAGGGTAAACGTCAGTAATCACAGCGCTGGGAAGGATGCTTGAGGACTCATCAGGCCCACTGCTGCTTTTTTAGAGACACTTGTTTCAAGGAGCCACTGTGTTTAGTGGCTGGCAGCAACACTGCGACAGGCTAAATTACAGATTTCACCTAGAATATTCACCGTCAGCACACCTGCATCTACTCCCAAGCCTCCACGAGTCTCCGTCTCCACGCTGATGGTGCACACCACAATAACGCCGTCTGACTGCTCCCCCACTCCCCGAGTCACGCAGCAGGCAGGTCGAGTTACAGCCTGTCATGTTCGTTATTGTCTTCTGTGCATTGGTATTTCCAGCATGTTTGTCCGACATCGACTGCCTTGTGGTCCCTGATAGAGATGGGCTTGGTAGTTTTGACACGGAAAAGTTTGTTTGTTTGTCTGTCTGGTCAGCAGAGGTCACGCAGCAGTATGTTTGTTTGGCGGGTCAATTGAGTCTACTAACAGAGGAGGCCAGTGAGGAGAAGTGATGGAGGGAGAAGTGCTCATTAGTGGCCCTTTCCTCCTATGTGTTCCTCCTCTGGTGGAGATGGGAAGACCACCAGGCCCTTTACCCTGACTCCCAGATAAGATGTCTGGAGTCGCTCCACATGACTTAGTGTTGTTGGTACTTTGACAGAAAACAACCCTCAAGGGAAACTCAGGCAACCATAAATATTTAGGCACCAAAGAGCTTTATGGAGTTTGTTGTAAAAGGATTTATAGCAGCCTGGGAGGCAATGCATCAGTGTCTGAGGGCCTTAAGCATCCAGTGTTTACAGGACCTCGTATGAATCCTCCCAAAACTCTCAGCCAAGCCTGGAGAATTGGACCAAATAAGCACTCCAGCACCAGGAATGCAAACACCACAACTCCTCCAAATGAGTTTCAGAAAACAGGTGTGAGCGCAGCAAAAAAAGAAAAGAAACGAAAAATGAGCTACAGATGATTATTCACAAACAAGTCAAGTTACTGGCCTTATATGGATCGACTTGGAAATATTGGTTCTGTGCCTTGTGAGGATTTGATGCAATTATTCGCTGTGTAAACTGAGACCAACAGCTAGAAAGGCCATCAATAAGCTTGTAAAAAATACATTTGGGGTTATGAATAGTTCAGGATCTGATTTACCTAGTTCAGCTGTGTATTGTTTAATGTAATATCGGCACTTGCTGTCTGTGTCAGATAGGAATTTCACCCCTGGACAGAGCCGAGCTTGTTGCTTCCCAATTTTGCCATCTTTAAGCTGAGCAGAACGATTCGAAAGATCTGAGCTGTGTTCAACAGGGAAGCTAAAAAAATGGTTATTTTTTGCAATAACTCATTTTTGGGACAAACTTGTATGCTTTAACCATCCAGCAGACACTGAGCAATGTTAGCATCCGTTTAGTCGCCTGCTTCCCCCACCCCCCAATACACTCTTTTTGGTCACTTGTGAGGCAAATGTTTGTGTCTTTAGCTGCTTACCCTTTCTGTCTGTCCATTATTTGGTGCTAAGCAGTCAACACTCACTGAGTTTTATAATGGTTTTCCAATAGAAATTTCACAAATGTAGAGAAATTGTAGAGATATTTTGTGGACTTTTCACAAAGCTTTGCACCAGGAGGCCCTGTGGTGCATGGAGAATGTTATGAAAGTGAGAGTGTCTTAAGTGCTTACAGTCTTGCCTTACCACACCAACGTCAGCCAAGGATCTGCATAACTTGGATCTAAAGTTTGACTCCCCCCGATTCAGACTTTTTGAGAAAGGGAGCAGAAATCAAAACAGTTACATTGTGGGCTGTAAGGCTGAAATTTGAACATATGCAAACTTTTCAGACATGTGGGAAGTTTGGTGATTGCTCTCTCTCTTTAGTGTAAGTGACACCTTTCACATACTGGTTGAAGTGTCCCCTGTTAAAGCCACTTAAATCACTGGAGAGCTGTTTGTTATTCAAATTCAGCCTCAGCATGCCATGGTATGACGTGTTACACAAAAAGCCTTTATGGATATACGCTCTTATAATAATGGCTCGTTGAACCAGGCGTAAATAAACAACCGTGGCGGGTAGCTGATTAGTTATTGTTTCCTCTGTGGCAAACTATTGTTGCACTAAAACAACGGCACTCTCTAAACAAATCACTTGTAGCAGCAGGCTGTCTGGGCAGCCTCCACCGCAACTCTTCCTTTACATTCACTCTCCTCATCAATGTTGCATGAGGGTGTTATCTGCATCCCTCTCATCTCTCCCTTCCTCCCCAGGTTTTTATCTGACCAAGCTCTTTCATCTCTATCCTTAGGTGGAAGCCGGACATCTCGGTCCACTATCCACGCCACCCCTGTCTCTGCTGGCCTAGCTGCTCCTCTCTTCATCCTCCCATGCTGCCCTTTACTACCTCCCCGCAGGGTCACAGGGCTGCTTTGTCCCAGATTGCTGGAGGATCAGGATTCCTCATTATCCCTTTAACTGTACATTTATCTGACAAGACAGAAGAGAGAGAGCGACCCCCGGCATCATTAAGCTTTAATAGACAGCCAAGAAATGAGGGAGAAGCCATAAAAGCAGGAGCCGAACCAGAGTTTCTCTTTAATGTCTCTGATCGTCCTGACAGGATTATTAATCAGGAACTAAAGGAATTTAAAACCTTTGCTCTTGGCTTCCTCACTTAGAGTCTTTAGCTTGCACCATTACATAGCAACCCAGGGTCAGGAGGTCTGTAGCTAATTGGTTCTACAGGGTTTTGAATAACAATGAGCTGAGCCCAATTACTGAACTACAGAGAGGCGGAGATGAGAAGAGAGGGAGGGGGACCCGGTGGAACAGGCACAAGGATGCAGGGAGGAGGCGGAGGAGGAGATGAGGTGGGGGGGAGGCTTTTTCACGGCTGCTGTCTCCCTCCTCCTTAGAGTGGGGATATTAATGAGATCAGTAAATGAATGCTGGCATAGATGGGGATGTGCTGCTGTAGAAAAACAGCCGCCCTGCCCCTGCAGGACAGCAGCAGCAGCAGTTCCTCATTCACTATTCCATTTGACTCGCACGAAATGTGTGCGCCACGTTCTTTTTGTCCCAGATTTTTCCCCCTTCTTTGCATCACATGTTCGTTTATTAGTGATGTATTTTCCTTTCTTTCCTCTGACACAGGGGATCTGTTTCTGTGGTCTTTTGATAGCTCGGCCGTATAGCAGTCTGCCTTGTTGAGCCTTTAATGTTGTCTTCGGGGGTTTGTATTCAGCGGTGGCTAATGCAGTTAGTCCCAGCAGTTTAGAGGCAGTTTGGTAGTAAATTCACAGTCACTCCGAGGCATAACAGCTGCCGATTGTTCCTTATTTTTGTGACCCCTTCTGCTTTGGTCCACATCAAGACTTGTTTTTCACCCTCTTGCTTACCCATCATAACGTGCTGCTGCTGCTGCTGCTGCTGCTGCATATCCAGTGGGTAGATTAAGCCGAGCTGTATCCACACAATGTCTCTCCACTCTAGTGTGTCATGGCCCGTCTTGCCTTGCTTGTGCTGATGAAACTAGTTTGGATGGAAGCATTATCAGATTTAGAGAGCTAATTTGCTGCAGCGGCAAAAGGACCGTTCATCCTGTTCAAGGGATGCTTTTTTCACTTTGGTGGTGCTCCGTATTTTTTATTTTATTTTTTTTTTAGCCCTTGAAACATTGCATCAGTGCTGAGCTGTAAGACTTTTAAATTGATCTCTGCTTAAATAATCTCTTTCAAATTCATGAATTCACATCGAGCAATCCCCTCTTCTGAGCATTCATCACTTTCAATAAACCCCCGAGAAGCTGTCATTATGCCTCCACCTCCTCATCGTGCTCTAAACTGCTGTTCAAGGGCTGCAATTTGGAAATGTGATTTAAATATTGCTTGAAATGGATAGCTCGTATTTACCTAAGCCCCCCCCCCTTCACGGTGCCAGAGTCTGTCATGCGATGAAAGCCAGAGGATGTCAACTGCACTTCCTGTGCATGAGTTGTAGACATTAATTGCTGCTAGCACAAAGTTTAGCCCCGACCTTTCCAGATCACAAGGCAAACAGAATTCTCTGTGGGCCTGCTTTTCCGCACGCTTTTGTCACTCCTTCTTCATGGCTGGATTTCTCCGAGATGAGAAAGGATTGTCTTTGCTTACACTTTTAATCGGCTATAGAGCGCTGAAATACTCCAGCTGGAATGAGAAGGAGATAAAGGCCTTCTTAACTCCGGGCTGCAAATGAACTACAAATCCTTGAGCTGGATTGCTGTTCATTCTTCAGTTATGTAAGCCCCAAATCAGTTTTTTTCCCCCTGTTCCCACTCAATGGTGTCACTGTGTATATACAAATAAATTCTTGACAGACAAGCCTTATAATCTCGTTCAACTTTCAAGTACAAGCATTAATAAGAGCACGAGTCAATTTTTCCCAGGGTTTAAAAGTAATCAGCACGCTCGCTGCGTGATGATCAACTCATGATGGCTTTGAATATTCATCACCAGTGATTGATTGGCTTCATATAGGTTTGTGCGAGGCTGTCTTACAAATACGCCTTTGAAATTCCTCCTCGGCAGCGTGCTTGGATGTGGATTACGCGTCGAATCTCATCTCTTTAAAAATGGTTGCGAGTGCCATTCATTCCAAACAATCCTTCTGAGCCCGTAATATATTCTGAACTCGCGAATCTGCATATTTGCGTACTGTAACCGAGTTGCAGCTGTGGTCTCAGAAGAGTTTATCATTATTTCACATTTATTTTGTCTCCCTAATTACCTAATTAATTCTGTTGTTTTGATTGTGGTGTTTACCGTTTGTTTTGTGGAGGCGTAATCCTGTTCTATTTGTCTGTTTGAAGAAGGAGCAGTCTCGCTGAATTATTCATGCTGCACTCCAGCGACAGCACAGCCGTTTAAATGATGAAGGCATTTATGAAATCCTCTCTCTCTCTCTCTTTTTCACACACACTTTCTCCCTTTCTCACTCTAGCCTCTCTCTCTCTCTCTCCCTTTTTCTCTCTTTCTCTCAGAGAGGGCCTGAGGCGATGGAGTGTAAGGAGGGGAGAGGATTTCACAAGGCGATGAGGTGATGGAAAAACATGTCCCTCTAATGTGTCTCACCGATCTCAGAGAGGGCCGGACCCCAAAGCCACGTCTAACCTGACGCTATCATTTGACCTTTTATCTCCACTTCTCACAGGAAACAGTGCTACGCCCTGCTCATTGTTCAAGCCTCTATGAGTGTGTGTGTGTGTGATTTTCTGACCGAGCCAAACCCCCACTGAGCAGAAATGTGGACACTTGAGCCGACACAGGCGCTCTGAAGTGCTGCTGAGGTGTCAAAACGTTGTTCACTGATTGGATATCACTGTGTCATGTGGTGGCTCGGTGTCCACTTCACACCTTCAGCTGTGACTTCTTTCAGTGTTGACGAGACTCGATAGAGCACAAGTCAGCAGAGGCTGTGGATCTATTCAAGGTTTACTGACATCTGGTTTGATTTTTCCCCCCTTTTTTAAGAAAATGCTTTGTCTCCGCTCTCAGTGTGGTCTTAATGGTGTTCCCACTCAAAGAGTATTGGAGGAGGAGGAGAGAGAAGAGGAGGGGGGTGATGGGGCTCTCTGGAGATTGTCTGTTTGCTGTGTTTACTGCCAAACCCTTAAGGACTTACAGGCACTTTCATCAGCACTCAGCAGTACATAATACACACCTCCCCGCCTGTGTTCGCTCAGCTTCTAATGTCTTATTTCACTCTCACACACTCTTATGCGTTTCTGAAAAACTATATATGACACCTTTGAGTCCCAGGGGTCACTTATGTCCGTCTGTAAGGCCTGATTACCATCTTCTAGTGGCAGCACACCATTATACATTTACATGAAAAAGATCTTACACCAGACATCATTTGTTTGAGCTTCCTTTCAGGGTTTCCCTGTGGGGCGGCATTGTCCTTAAAATGCACAAATCTCAGATAGTAGCTCTGGTTTTCAGGAGGCCTGTTTCTTTTGACGATTGCAAGCTTGATGGACGTTATCAGCCGCCATGTGACTCCAGGCTCAAACAAAAGCCTTGAGCAAATAGTATGTATGATTTTATTAAAAATCTTTCCTAATGTGTTGTTTTCTCTCTGTGGGCCTGTGGATTTTGCATGCTATTTGATCTGCCCTAAACATACATCTTTAATCTTAGCTGCAGGCTGTGTGAGAGGTAGTGCGTGTCACTGCCTCTCCACTGAGTCTGCGGGCCTGCTTTTACACCACTGCAGTCCCTCTGGGAGGCCTGCAGAGGGCAGCATGCTAAACACAGCATCCTCTCCTACAGCAGTTCCTTTGCACCTGCACCACCCCCTCCTCCTACTCCTCCACAACTATCTCTATTAAGGTACATCTTCATTAGCTCACAAGAGGAAATAAAAAAAGAGAAGAAGAAGAAAGAATAATAATAATAATAAAAAAACAGGCTGAGAATGAAACCATCATGGGCCCGCGGGGTGTTCTACTGTTTGTACTGACACAGAGGACGAGTTATGCTAATTGAGAGTTCTTTGCATAATTAGGCAGAAAAAACTTTATCATTATTATTAGTGGAGAATAGCCAGACAGAGGGTAATTTCAAGTTTCCCAGCAGGGTGCTGGCAGAGAACAGAAACAAAAAGGACACACTCTCAATGTTATTCCTGCTGTCTTTTGATGCAGGGAGCATAATTCATCTAAGATACTTAGCCTGAGTACGCTTTAATGATGATGACTTTTCCCAATGTGATTTTTCAAAGTGTTTTAATGTATTGTCTTCATAGTGGATGTGTTTGCTGTGGTAAATTCGAGGACTGCATATTAAGTTATCCACCTAAATGAGATATTTTTTTCTTTCGTGTTTAATGAGCCTTCACTTTTTGCCATTTTTTTTTTTGCAGACATCTTCATTCTGCTTTTGTGTGTGTGCGAGTGCGTTGTGGTTTGTGGCACATGTTTGGTCCTGTGTTGAGACTGGGAATGTGTGATACCACTGAGAGGTGATGCGGCTAGCCGCTCAGCTACACAGGGCTGTGAGTAAGTGGGCCGTGGTTATAACAGGCACACAGGGCAGTCACAACAGAGTGCTGAATCTATTAGTTCCTCAGCAGGATTTCAGCAGGTCATTAGGGTTCAGTAAGATCCTGTGATATCCTGTTATGCACTTTACCTCTTCACTTAAGTTTGATGATGCTACAGCCAGTGTGTGTAGGAAGATGTCTTTTCCCTAGGAGCGCGGGGCCTGTGCTTGCTTGAAGACGGTGAACGATAGTTTATGCCGCAGTAAGTATTCCTTTCAAAGGCTTTACAAGGCACTGGGGATTAAGAGACTGTACCACACTCATCTCATTTGTGTCAGAGCCGAGAAAAGGGAGCACTCTAAACACACACTGCACCAATAAGCCGTATAGGATAGAGTGGAGATGAGGGCTCTCAGAAACATTGCACCTGCCCCAGTTGTTCTCCACCAACATGGCCGTCTGTGCACTGCCTGCTTCACAAATTCAGGGAACATTCCCTCGCTTCAAAGGTTCCCCTGCATTTTTTCATCTCTGTGCACCAGCCCACGGCCAAAACCACAGATTAATATTTCAAAACATGTTTCTTGCTTGCACCCCGACTCCCCCCTCTTCCCATCTCCCCGCTTCTCTCTATACCTCCCCTCCCTCCTTTGCCTCAATGATGCCCCCCACCCCCCAATCTCCACCCACCCACACCCCCAGCATCATCTCTCACACATGCAGCCCATTCCCTGTTCACCACTTATTCTCCTCTCGCCCCCGCCCCAACCCCAACCTGCCTGCCTCCCCGCCTGCTTGCTCGCCAAAATGTGTGATATTTTTCCATATCTCAAGTTTTGCTGCTCCACTGCTCTCTTCAATCCAATCACCAGTGCAGTATGTTTTATGGATTAATAAGAAATGATCTTGGAAGGTCCAGGCAAGGCAGCTGAGGAGCCAAAAGCAGAAGGATGAAGTGATGAAACAGAGGGGGAGAGGGGCAGGGTGCCGTCTGCAGTCGAATTTTAATGAGTACCAAGGGGAATATCCAATTTTTTTTTTTTTAATGGGGTATCCTTCTGGTGCTTTGCTCTAAATCACTGTCACACAAACAAGGTATTTCCCATCATGCCTCTGATTTGGCTTGGTAACTGTGTCATCCCGTGGCAGAAACACCTCACCGACGCACCTGCTCCGCAATCCTAATTGAACAGATGATCTGCCAATTTGTCATGTTTATCTTCAGAGGCGTTCTGGCGTCAGTGCCCCTGCTCTGCTCAGCCCCCTCAGAACACAGTGCAGATGTTAGCAGAGCCTTTTTTTATGACAGATCTTGTAGTCATTACTGAATAATTCATTGCAACATTAATGTCTTTAGATAGCATCTCCAGCATCTTGCTCTGCCTTTTTGGCTCCCTCTCTCTCTTCATTCTCCAGCTCCTCACAAGGGAAAACTTTATTATTCTCTCCACTGACAGCAAAGTATATGGATAAAAGATAATTGCCTGGCTTGACTCAGCCATTGATATGAAAATAGAATTGAAATTATTCACCGTGTTTTAAAGGTTAGTTGAAGGTTATTATTCAGGGAAAGGTGTTCTGGAAAGGAGTGTCTATGCGCAGCCCAGTGGCAGACCTGACAAGACATTTCTGAAAGGCTAATATGCTATGCATGCTGCAAAGGCCATGCAGTGAATAAACAGAAAGGGTCTCCTGAGATCTTAACACAGGAGAAGTCAATTATTTATGAGCAAATTATAGCTCACTCTGTGCATAAATATGATACGCTCCAAAAAAAAAAAAGAATGAAAAAAAAGATGTGGGCTTGATTGTGAGCACACCCCACTTTCTTTTATTCACTATATTGTTTGTCCTTTCATTCGCGCTTCCCTGCATGGTGGAATGTAATATGAACACTCTAATGAAGAGCGAGAGGGTTTTCTCAACCAGTTTAATGTATTCGATCCGTTGCATGCTTATAGGCTTGTTATGGTTCAGATGGACTTTGAACATGGGCTTAATAAATCACCTCCGCCAGCAGTCGTCTGATGTTTCTGCTTAACAGCTGCTCTGATGTCTGTGGTTGGCCCAGCACTACTTACGCCACTCTCTATTACCATGGCAACTGTGGGGACGTATGCAGGTAGCATGCTGTAAGCTGGAAGAAGTCATGGTGTGCTTTTTGATAGCAGCCATAGAGGAGCAGACAGCCGCCTGCCTGTCTGTCTGTCTGTCAGCAGGCGGCTGGTCCGCTGCACATGTGAGCTAATATCTAGTCAGGTTTGTCTTTTAAAGATTCCTTTATGCATTTTAAAGCTTTGTTTTTCTTTGTTCCCTGACTTGAATGAGTGAGGTGTAATGATATTATTTGGTTTGTTTTCAATTCACACTTAAAAATCCGTTTTAGAGTATTTATGAGCAGATTTCCTCTCGTATATCTTTATTTATAGGCAGGAGCGTAAAAGCAAAGTAAGGCTAAACAAATCAGTTTTCACACACTGACTTGAAGTCAGATTGGAGTCTGACTTCCATGTAAAGGCATCAAAGAGAAGTGAGACGAGAGGCAGAAATGAGCACTTCTTCTAGGAAGATGCTGTGGTTCACACCTCCTCTTCACCTGTTTCCTCAGCCTCTCGTTCGATCCTTTTTCTGTTCATCGAGCTTCGCTGACTTCATTCAAAGATGCAGGTGTGATCACTCACCCATTCACTGTTAGTTAAGACCACCTCTTCTGATCCCAAAATAGACAGTTCCAGTTCCTTCCATAAAAAAACACCTTGCTTTTTAAATATTTCATATAAACTTTCGATTTGTCAAAGTCATTCAGATACTTGATTTATTTGTTTTTTTTAAAGAAATGCATAAGTATGAATAGAAAGCGCTCTCTAGGCTCAGTATTGCAGAATTGTGGCTTCCCATTTCTCAGTTTTGTTTTTGACATCAGCTACTGTGCTGCAAGTACGGATGGGAATTGATCAGAATTGATTAATTCTCTTATGAATTGTCATTGGGTTGTCATTGGCTCCATTTTGAGAGTCACTACCATTACTAAGCAGAAATAAAGAGAAATAAAGAGAGATTTGTGCAAATTAATTGCATGTTGTGGATCAAACATAGCAGCCTAATGGGGTTGTTTCTGTCCTGGATGCAGTTTTTCACTTTACCATTTATCTCGTGCTTTTGTGCAATAAAAAAAAGTCCACATTCATGCTCTAGACTACATTGTTATTTTCCTCCTCTGACATGCAAACTGAAATCAGCCAATTGCAAGTGCAAGAACTGATAAGCACAATCGATAAGCAGGCAGACTAACAATTCCAAGAAAAAATGACTGCTGGGAACCAGTTTTCTACAAGAGCCGGTTCTTGATTCCCATTCCTAACTGTAAGGCTTGGTTATTCGATTGTGGGCTAAAACATTCAGCACTGCTGCTGCGCTTTCATGCAAGTGTTTCCACTGGATCATACAGGGGCAGATTTAGGCCTCCACTGCTGATGACAGACGGCATCATGTCGATATCTGTCTGCTCTTCTGTGTCAGGCCTCGAATAAAGATCATTGACACCGTATCTCTCTCCCTCCCTCCCACCTTCCTTCAGCCCTGTCTTGCACTGTGGAAAGAAATTGGATCCTCTTCTTAAAGCTAAGCACTTCAGGATGAAGTTTTTCTGAAGCCAAAACTGCTTGTGTGATTACAGACAGATCGATACCTTGTGGTGTCTCCAGCCAGCTCACCCTGCTGGCACAGGAAATGATGCGATCCATGCAGCTCTGACATTGACAGGCCCTAGGGAGGCAACAGCTTCACTTACTAGAAAAATGCTCTCCATTAGCTCGGCTGGGTGGCTTTGCCCTGTCATTGTTATGCTAGCGAGACTGTGACATTTATGTTATGTGGATGGCAAATGCCTTTCTCATCATCTGCTCACAGCACAATTTAAATTTTCATCAACTTTGATGGACAGCTCCTGAAGAATTATCATCAAGAAAATGAAATCTTTCCTGACCCTAAATGCCACCGCTGCTGCCACTCCTTGACGGTGTCCCACAGTGCTGCTGACAAAGGCTGTAGACAGTCACACAGTGTCTCCCTTCAAGCTGCTGCCCTTTAGCTCTTGTGTTACTGATCAGAGGTTAAACCTCACGGCTTTTCTCATAGTCGTGGAGAGGCCTGGTGAGAGGCCACGTCCTTTCTCAGACCTCAACAACACCCAGACCCCATGCCCTCCCCTCTGCCCAGGAAGTGGTACTCATATCCATGTCAGAGAATAGTGGTACTTTAGAGCAGAATGTGTGTGTGTGTGTGGGTGTGGGTGTGTGCGTGTGTTTACGGCTGAGCCAGCATCTCTTAAACCCAAGCACTTGCATTGACCCACCTCCCATCTCTTTCCCTCTCTCTCCCTCTCATCCCCCACGGTTTCCTTGTTTGAAACAATATAGCCTGCCTGTTGTTATTGATTCAGAAGATTGGATCCTGGTAAGTGCTCCTTCGAGTCTGGTGTTATATTAAGCAATTGTTCCAACAGCAGATGACAGGGCTGAGAAAGTTTTGGCTGACTCTAATAGGCCTGGTATTACGTGTGTGTTAATTGATTGGATAGCAGAAGGGGCAGGGGGGGGGAGGCTGACTGTGAGAATTCAGGGCTAAGCAGCTGATAGTTGGACACTAATTCGGAACATTCGAACAGTGTGACAAAATCGCTGTGGTCCAAACAGTTACATACACTCGCTTAACGACACAGGCCGCTCTCTTGTTTTGATGAAAGCACATGATAATAACATGACCGTACACAAAAAGAAAAGTTTAGAACTTGTCTAAGGGGCAGATCAATCCATACCCTCAATCTTTTTTTTCTTCTTCTTGGCATTAGTGAAGCCTAACTTCATCCGGTCGGCCATGCTGGGTGTATTTGCCAAAGCGCCTGAGCTGCACAGCCAGTATCCAGACATTGTCAGCAACACAGGGGTAGTATTGCATGGAAGGTTGTTTTATGGAAGCCACCCGAAGTAAACGCTCCATTCATCCTGTCTGTCTGCACTGGCCTCCATTTCCTCTTCTGTCACACGCATGGTTAAGACCAGCTTGAAGCATTTATCACAGAGCCAGAACATGGGGTGGGGTAGGTGGTGTGCTGGTGGAGATCAAGCAAAGGGAAACCGAGCCCACCTTGCTCTTTGTTTGTCTAACATCCAAACATCTCTCACTTGTCAGGGAAACGTCAGCAGTGAAATCCCCCCTCAGTTCTGCTGTCAGAGCTGCACAGCGATTCAGCATCAGTCTGATGTCTCTGGAAGTGATGACATTATTTTGACAGTCGTAATGCATTATGCATCTAATTCCATTAGCTGTGAGTGGTCATCGTTTGTTTTCAATGAATTTAGTGTGCGTGTGTGTGTGCACTTGGGTGTGTATGTGTGTGTGCGCGTGCACACATCTTTATTTTGGTCAAGTGAATCCCATTAGATTCCATTTCCAATAACAGCATGTTCTACTGTGGTTGCATTTCAGTAGAGAGGTAATTTGCTAATGGCATGGCCCTTATTAGAAAGCAATTATTATTAATTACCAGTGGGTGATACAAGAGCTGATTTAGTCTTTAAAGCCCACTGTTTTTCTGGCAGTGTGGCCAGTGTGTGAGTGTGTGTGTGTGCACATATTTGTGTGTCTGTCTTTCTCGGAGATGATTGCCAGCCCCACGCCATCGCCCTCACCTCCCACTGGCCTGCTGCCAAGCAGCGACATTGTCATTATCAGTGTGCCAGAGGGCTGGGTAAATGTCATTATTGTAGCTTGTGGATTCCTCCAGGGAATCAGCAGCTACCCGTTTAATTTCTCTAACAGCCCGGGAAATATTTGTTGCATCACCAGCCTGGTTCATGGCAAACATCTATCGCTGCTATGCAATTAACGACATAGATCATTTACATAGTCACAGAGCTAATTTTCATAATGTTCCCTTTATTATCAGAGGAAGAAATTAACCCAGGAATTTATTTACACACCCACTGCAAATGGTAACAGTGTGCTAATTGGCTGTTAGATGATTAATAGGCTTATAGCACATGCTAATGAATGGTGCACTCACTGTTTCAGAGGTGCTCCAGCACTGTGCTTGTGTTTTGGCAGCTTAATTAGACAGATAATTATGTACTTGTTGCTTTCACTTTCAAGCAAATACCATCAAACATTTTAAAAGATTAAAATGGCTTGCACGGGTATGCTTGTGTTGGTTCTGCTTTGTTTTAAATGGCCACGAAACACCGGGGCTCTGATTTGTTAGCATCCAGTGGGGTCTTTAAAGGATCTAAATGTATGTATTTGGGGAATGTAGGCCTTCATTAGGTGGATAAATCAGAAATAAATAATGAATAAATTATTGAATATGACAACTACATTGAGTAAAAAAAAGCAAATTCACTAAAAACACATGATGTTTGGTAACATCAAACATTCAAATTCCTGAAACTTTATCATCGTTAGTAATATAGTGATCATTTGATGTTTATGGTGCTGTTGCTCTTAAAAGACTATGTCCACTCTTAAGTAACTCTTAATTTCATGAAACAATGACAAAATCCATCTGACGAGAAAGGCGAGTTTGCCTCATTATTGCAGTGTCACCGTGTTTAAAATGCTACTGGTTGGGTAGGAGGACAGAAAGAGAGCCCTTTTTTTTCTACTTCTCAAAACATAAAGCAGCTCTTTGTTGATAATCACTGCAGTTTGTAGCCGTCCTTACACAAGGCCCCAATCTGGAGCAGCTTCACAGAGAATGCAGTTTTGTGGTTGTGTTCTGTTTGCTCCCTATAGGATAAAAGTCAGTGGTTGGCTGTGGTGTTAAATCCTCTAGGGAAACTGGATATGAATATTTGATGTAAATCCTCCTTTTTATCAACTGACATGACTCAAAGCAGGGGTCCTCATTGATCTGGTGTTATAAATACAGATTCAAAGAACTCTCCCCAAACAACTCCCTGATTAAAGCTGTGTTTATACGTTCTGTTCATGACTGAGTGAGATTCACACGCAAGCCCAGAAGAATGCCCGTGTAGTAGGAGCAAAGCTGTGAACAGGCTGTCTTTAATGTGGCTCCCACTGGCTGTTGTGAACACCGAGTCTCTGGATCTGCTTCAACTCATTAGCTCCCAAACTTGGACTGAATCTAATATGTCATGCTCATGAATCAAATCCACAGAGAGATGAGCAGATACAACAGAAATACAAACTGAGACACGTTTTCCCGATGTATGGTTCAACAGATTTGTTTCCTGTGGATCTCTGTGGCATTTTTTTCTTTTTTGTTAACATGCTAGTTTTCATATGGCAGAAGATATATTGTGCAAATGAGTTTCTCTTTCATCCATAAAGCGAAAAGACACGCTTCTATCGCGCACACTCCAGCTTAATATGCATCTAATTACATTGTACATGTTGTCTGCTTTCTCTGATAGTCCCATTTGACCTTGACTCAGACTTCTACTGGAATCTCAATCCTGAATGCTGATTAAAGAAACTTGAATAGCCCCTGTTCCATTCTGCAAAGACAGATGAATTTCGAAACTGCACGCCAATAGTATTTCAATAGGCTCTTGGCCTTCTGTCAAACGTCCATTTGTGAGTTTAAATGACTGGTGAATTTCATCTTAATTACAACGAAGTTAAACCAAGCCCAGAGTTCATTCTCATTTTGTTCACTTTGCCAATTATGGATGTAGCTGGCAACGCTGTGGCTTCCACCTCTCATTTCTCAAACTCGTATTGTCCCTGGAGCAGAGAAGATTGGTACGTGCCCGACGTCCCGCCGCTGTGCTCAAAGTGAAGCAGATGAGATTACTCTGTGTGCATGAAGACGGTTTCACCTAATATCAACTATGAGCCTGCCCCATGCATACTAATCATATGGATATGCTCTTTGATATGAACCGGCTCTCACCTTCATTAGTGTATAAAATGAAACATACTTTTTTTCACATATTTGATATTCTGGGGAAGCGAGAGACTTCTGAGACTGATAACTGTGACAAAGACTCGCTATCTTCTCCTGCTCGGTTCAGTCTGCACTGAAGAAAAACCTCACTATAGAGCACATTAATACCCGGGAAACCAGGACAGAGAGGTATTTTTGCTTGCATTCAGCTGCTTTAAGAGGGACGGCTAATTCATGTTTTCCCATATCAGATTAAATTTGCTTTCTTCATGCATGTGCTAAAGATAATCTGTTCCAGAGCTCAGAGTTATGATTATCCTGGTGGCAAGGACAGAAACATAGAGAGGCTATAGCAGCCCTAAGTAATTAAATTAGCCCTGAATGGCTAATTGGATCAATTTGGAAGGCAGACACTGTCAAGGATAAGAGTAATCATCTATGCAGCAGCAATCTTTTATTGCTCAGCCACGTCTTGTAAAAAGACAAGGTGTGATCCAGAAGGTTAATGTAATTACTGTCCAATTCTCTCACTCACTGTGCACAATAATGCTAATTAATCTAAGATCTCTGGACTATAATGAAGCGCGACAAGCCAGGTAATGCTGATTATAGTTTTAAGGACATGACTGAATGTTCTCTGTTATTTCCTTGTCCTAGAGTCTGTGATGATGCTGTAATTAGAGCACTCATTTCTCGCACTTTTACAAGACTATTGCCTTCACTGAGAATTTGATCTACTGCAAGAGGAGTATATTTGGTTCTCACCTGGATGGCATTTAGTATGATAGTCATGCATTTCCCCCCAATAAAGCAGTGATTTACATTTCATCCAAGGCAAGCTCCCCCGGCTCAGCGAGGTGTAAAGCAATGTAATGAGAGAAAGACTTGGCTTATGAGCAGAGCATTCATATTCATTAGCAGCTGACATTAACATATGATGCCCGTGACTGATCTGTGATGCATGTTTTATGAATGCAGTTAATGGCACGCTGACAGCACGGTGAGCCATAAAGGACCAGAGCAATCCACCAAATGAAAGCCACAGAGCAGCGGGACGATTATTGATTCTCCCCTGTGTCCTATTGATCTCTGACGTTTTCATCTGGCACAGAGCTGCTAATCTGCTGTGTATCAGAGAGACACCCACAGTGCAGCCCATTGACTCTGCTATCAATAGCCACAAAGCTGGATATCATTAAATCCTCATCACTTTGTTTCCCCCGGCCAGCCGCCACAGACGACTGAGCACTCTGCGTGACCTCTGAAAAACCACTGTCCACTGGCTTGTTTATGGCCTCAGCTTCTGGTGCCTGGCATTTACTGCCTCCTTTTTAATAGGCCAGTGTAACAGCTTTGTTGTACACAGAGCTGATATTGACCACTGCCGAATAGTGTGTGACTGGTTTATCCCATCAAGTGAGTACATACAGGGCTTCAAGGTAGCCCACAGTTAATGGAAAATAAACTCTAGCTTTGTCTGCAAACAAGGACAATATGTGGCTAAAAGCTATCAAGGCAAGTGTTAAAAGCAGCTTACAAGCTTACTGAAAACAAACACTGGGTAAATTTACACATTTATAATCCCATACAGCAATTAAAACAGCTGGGTAATGTCTTTAAACTGTTCTCCCAAGAAAATCAGCAGCGTCAGTTCTCTGACCCAAAATGACACATTTGCTTTTTCAGTTATCAACATTGGGAGCAAAAGAGTAAATCTGGTGACATTGCTATAGGTTCAAAGTAGTCCACATGGGAATGGGTAAATTATACCTGACTGACTGTAAATATAAGAAAGACGCAGCCACCTGAGAGCACCTATTAGTTTGTGGGTTCTCCTTTTAAAGTTTGGCATTTTGGCATCATGAGCAGAAATTAAGGATAATGTAGACTCATCCTGTAGGTATTCCTGGGTCTCAAAGCAAACCCTACTTTATTGTCTGTTTTACGCCATTATAATGTGAACATCATGTTGTTTTAAATAAGACTTTAAAGTAACCACCAAAGCCATAAAATCACCAGGAAAGTGTTTACCGAGGTTATAAATAAAGCAAGAAGTTCAGTCACTTTTTCACTCACATGCCAATGGATGCATATATGACTCCAATAATTATGTGTGTGCTACTGCTGTTTAATTTAGAGGCCTCATTAGTATGTGAAAATAACTCTTATTATGTCACAATGATGTCATTAGGGTCAGTAATTTCTCCCAAACTCTCCCTGGATTAGCCCTTTAGCTACTAAGAACAAAAGAGGAAAGACATTCCTAAAGAGGAAAATAATGACTCTCTCTTGTTTATGCCTCTTCCCAGAGGATGAATAATGTGATAAGTCGGAGCGTGATAATATGCTCATCATTGTTTCCACCTTGCACTGTGACAAAGTACCAAGTAATCAGCAGGACAACACCAATGAAAAACATTGCAGAGATGATGGTACAGGAGGAGCCACTCTCCCACAGAAAATGGGGCCGCAGTGGGACAAGGACGGGTGACAACGGGATCAATGATGCTCAGGGTGTGGGGGTGACAAGGACAGGTGCCGGGGAGCACCCTACCAGGGGCCATTAGAGACGGAGCCTGCCTGCTGAGAGCAGACAGCGTGATAAACAGCTTCAGCTCTGATAATACTCTGGCTGATCAATAGCCTGTCTACCTGCTCTCCCTGAGGGACAAGCTGGAGCAGCAGCCATGACAGCTGACCCTCAGGTCGTGTGTGTGTGTGTGTGTGTGTGTGTGTGTGTGTGTGTGTGTGTGTGTGTGTGTGTGTGTGTGTGTGTGTGCGCGCGCGCGCGTACCAGGTCCCATGATCACATATGCACAGGGTAGGTGAATGGAGCAAACTATCACCGAATCAGACGGAGCATCACATTGGCCTCTTGACCTTTCCGCCTAACCTTATCTTCACAGTGTAATAGAATCAACCAAGCATATCCAATTAGTATCTACGTGTCCTTCAGTGAAGCTCTAATGGTTTATTCATGGTAGTACATAGGAGACATTTTCACATTCTCCCCTGCCATTCTCACACAGAGTACTTTGTTCCAACTATACTCCTCTTTTCTTTGGAGAGTTCATCCTAATAAGGGAGTGCACACAGGTAACAGTTACTGTCAGGTATTAGAACTACACCTGTACTGATAAGCTGAAGCATTCAGTTGAAGTGTTTTATGATTTTAGTACATTTGTTTTAGGCAAAAATGCCATTCATCCACCAAAAGTGGCAGGTTTTGCCACTTTTCATTGTCTTTAATGATTGCAAAATGAAAATTTTGCTTATTGTACTGCTGACTAAAACGAGAAAACAAAAGTTGAAGGTGCTGTCTGGGTTCTGTGAAACTGTAACGGATATTTTTTAATACAATTTTCTGATATTTTATAGACAAGAGGAAAGGCCTGGAGCCCTAATTATAACTGACATGTGTGTGACATGTAGAAGTACTGATGACAACATTGTCATTGACATTATGTCGATAGCATTGCTGTGTTGGCAATGCTAGATGGTAATTTCTGCACCTGTGAAAATGAATGAGTCTCCGTAGGTTTACAGTTGCTGTAAATTACTGATATTTATTTTGTGCAGCTTTGACATTCTAAATATTGCACTTTTACTCCACATATTTGCTCAACTGTCGTCAGTTTTTATACAAACTATTTTTTCTGGCTTGTCTAATGCTTCTATTGTCACAATGAAAAGAGCCATAAATCCCTTACAAGTGTCATGAAAAAAAATCCACCTGTTTTGGATAAAAGTAACTAAATGAAAGCAGAAAGAAGAGGAAGTAATAGTGTTTGGGCAAGTAGTTGCTGTGCTGCATCAGTGGGTGGATGTGGAAAAACAACAAGAAGTGAGACCCGCGCGCACATACGCACACACTTGCACACACATGCACACATACTGTGTTGTCACTCACTGAGGCAAGACCACATATCTGCTCTGAAGTCCTTTCTTCTCAACGTGCCTGTGTTATCGCACAGCTACAGTTGTGGCTTCAATGGCGGTGAGACATCCTGACTTGGAAAGTGAGACTCCATATCTTGAGCAACCCCACAAGCCATAAACCACAGGCAGCAGCTTCTGCAGCCCAGCTTGCTGTGACTTCAAACACTAACAAGCTGGAATAACATTTTGCTTGGGGTGGCTTCCCTTGACAGCTCCCAGCTGCTGGCAATCTGATGGAAGTAAGACAAGATTTATTACAGGCCTTGTCGCATTTGGATAAAACCTAACCACATCGTATAGAAACTGTGGGATCACAGAATGTGTCATTACAGCTTCTTTCTCTGAAGATCCGCACAAGATCCAGGCTGGAATCAATCCACTGGAAAATCAATTTCTGTGTCTGAGCTTGCATCCCGCTGTCAGTGGTTCTTGAAAGCGATGTGTGGAATTGAATTGACATTTTAGGTTAGCAGCGAAGCGGCTTCAATTTAAGCGACACGCCAAAATCAGAATAAAATACTAAAATGAAATAACAATCATCATCATAGGAAGAAGAAGCTGAAAAACCGTCATCCCACATAGTTTCAGCTCTCATGGTTTGTTGAGGTCTGTTTTTCCTGCGTGTTATTTCACAACAGGAAATGTGAAGTGAAGATGAGCCGGCAGTCTCAACCCCCGGGAGTATGGAATTACAAAGTGTGCATATGTGGGAGTCTGCATTTGAAAAATTCACACAGTGCTAGAGGACAGCGGTGAATTGTGCCTGCTGAATCACCCACTTAGCAATGACTATCAAATACACAAAAGCAACACTTACTTTACTTGACAAGTCTCAGCATGTAGTGCTGTCACAGTTCACAGTGTTACTTCATACCTGTGAGACAAGGAAGTGAAAGCACAAGTGAGCAATGCAGTTTCACCATTAAAAAGAAAAAAAAACAAGAAGTGGGTGGAAAGTATATGAGTAGATCTGCACTTACAAAAGGAGTTTGTGAGCTGTCAGCACTGCTGTTGAAAGGTCAAGTACTCTGTGTCTGTGAGAGAGACAGTATGCTGTGTCTGCATATGGTAAGACATCAGCTCCGTGAGGCTGCAGAACAAATCTATCACAGATGCTCCGACAGACGAGCTGCTCAGAGCCGATAGGTGACACGTCGCTATAACCCAGCTCCTATCTTGCCATATTGTTTTCTAAACTGCTTTGCCTCCTCTCACCTTGACTTCGGTGTGAATTTCAGTACCGCAGTGGCTCAAATTACGTTAGAAGCTGCGGGAGCTGCACACGTCTAGCTTACACAGAGCACAGCTCGCTTGACTTTAATGAAATTATAATTAGGCGGTTTGTTTAAAACAAAACAATATGAGCAGGACGTCACAGGATACGTGCTGTTTGTGCTCCTGAGAAATGGACACGGGAAGACGCTGAGGCCACCCACCTCGACTTCAATATGAGGCAGGCGGGCTGTGGCCGCAAAAGCAACGAGCCCTCTCTAACCAGATAAATCTCTGCTTTCATGAACCACATGAGAGGGGCCTACATCTGCAGAACATTTCAGACTACATTTGGACTCGGTGCAACATACAATTTAAACATCAGAGAGCTGTGAAGAGGTGGAAATTAGGGATTTGGGTTTGTATGATGGAAATTTCTGTGGTTACAAAAACAGGATGAGTGAAGGGTGGCTATTCATCTGAGCTGGGTGGATTAAACAGAACACCTGTCTGCCTCAGCGGCTTGCCTTTCCTCTGCATGTCTGTCTGTCTGACTGGCTTTGTGTGTGTGTGTGTGTGTGTGTGTGTGTGTGTGTGTGTGTGTGTGTGTGTGTGTGTGTGTGTGTGTGTGTGTGTGTGTTGGGGTGCAACAATCTTGAGAAGCTCTGTAGACATATTGTGATGCATGATTTTTAGACAGAGCGCATCTTCGTCATCAATAATGCTCACCTATGCAGAGTTTGCTGTTGGTGAATCATCATCCGTGTGCCTCCCAGATGGGCTAAATGAAGTTAAGAAATGGAAGTTGATGTTGGCGATTGTTTGGTTTTTTCCTGCCCTTTCCCCACATTATTTTGATTTATAACAGCAAGTCAGATTGCATTGCGCTAAAAATAACAAAGGAGCAGAAGAAGCACTCGTGGTTCTGTGATTGTATTGATTCTGATAGCTGGCCGTTGTGTTTGTGTGG
Organism: Mchenga conophoros; assembly: GCF_057382185.1. Lineage (NCBI taxonomy): Eukaryota > Metazoa > Chordata > Actinopteri > Cichliformes > Cichlidae > Mchenga > Mchenga conophoros. Next base: position 14,185,147 of record NC_140532.1, read on the forward strand.
CTTGGGGCGTATTTTATTGAGGGCAGTGAAATAACAGAGGAGATGGGCTGGAAGTTTTCTATGTATACCAATCAGAATTTATAAATTGCTCCATTACCTTTATTTCCCTTGGTTACTCTGGGAACATTAGCAATCATTCTCTCATGGGCTTGGCTCATAAAACTAATAATCTGGTGATTTAGTGCCTCGTGGCACAGTGCACCCAGTCTAGCCCACTCTAATCCATTCATCTTGCCACCTATTAGTTTTATTTTGGAGGGACAAATTGCTTTCTGAGAGAAAATGGGTCAATAGGTGTCCTCTATTAGAAATTGCTAACAATGTAACTGCTTTTTTTCTTTTTCTCTGTCCATGTGTTTGCTATAGTGAGGCTGATTATCATTCTATTTGCATACTGGGAGGTTGCCTCAATTATCTTTCTTGGGCTGCATGACAAATTGCAAATAGCCAAGGTTATATATGCAGTACTTAATTTATTCTGCATTCGCTTCTGCGAAAGTGTATGTGTGTGTGTGTTTGTCTGCGTGTGGGAAGTGGGCTTGATTCGCTGTGTTTGTGGGGCTCAAAAACAAGGCCCTCGCTACACATGCATTTACATGTGTACAGCTGGCCGTGCTGCAATATGAAATCAGCATTTTTCTATTTCTTTTGTGATGATAGAGATGGATGTCAGTGCTGTGAGCTGAAAAGACTTCTGCTGCATGGTGGCTCCATCCCACTGTCCCATTAGTTTCTCCCCAGGGAGAGAAAGACCTGGAATCTGGGGAGACAGACCCAGATTAGCTCACAAATCACTGCCCTGGGGACCATTGCAAAGCAGTGACTTCATCATTCTGAGACTTTTTGTCCTGTGATCTGGCTGACGATGCATTCCAGCAACAGTCGCGTTCAGCTGATATGAGTTGGCAGCAGACTGTGGTACAACACAGTCCACCCAAAACTGCCAGGGTTATTCAGCATCTATATGACTGCAGTAAGTTTGTCATTCCAGTTGCTTGTTCTGTTTGTTTTACATGCGAACCAGCAAAGTTAAAGTTTACTTTCTAAACTGCACTTGCAGTGAAGTACACGCTGAAACATTAGCTACTAGTTATTCTTGTTTGTAATTGAAAGTAACACTAATTCTTATGCTGCCTTAGTACAAATCCTGCAGTGCTGTTTCTGCTACTTGGTGGCTGCCACTGGCTGTGAAGTAGTTGTTTGTGAGGCCCAGTGTGGAGCTGGGTCTGTAATAAGGTCTGTGGGTCCCTCCCTCCATCTCTCCCTCAGAGGTCTGTGGTCACACAGCTGGCCCCATCTGGCCAACCGCTGCAACCTCACCACTTCCCCTCTCTGGGTGGGATGACAGTCGCAGGGAGCAGAGAGAAAAGAAGGATGGGGGGTGGTGAGGGGGGTTGCCCTTCCATTGGTCGTCCCCAGATGCGGCCTGTCTGTCTGGCTGACTGGAATTTGCTGTACATACAGCATACGAATAGAGAGGCTTTTAGACAAACAGGGAGGGTGTGTTTATGTATCCTAAAATGAACCCCTCACAGTCACATGGCACCTTTGTGGTCTCTGGACCGCAGCAGCCCGTCCCACGTCAGCGGTGTGTTCTTCCTCCGTCAGGACACACACCTCCACACAGCTGTAATACAGACGTTTATGAAAAGTGAGGCATGCTGTCCACTAATATCATTATCACAGCACACAGTGTGCAGCTGACAGTGAAAACAAATGCTACAGGGTGAACTTCTGCACTAAATAGAAGTTGACAGTTTTAATTCTGGTTCCTCTAGGGACTTGCTTTAGCTGGCTGAGAGGAGTCATCTCCCACAGTACACCCTGGTCTTACTTTGTTAGTCCATGAAGGGTGGAGGGGATGCATTTGTCGCATGAGGGGAGTCATCGTGGTCCCCTGGCGGCTGGCCTCTGTCCCCAGCAGGCTCTGCTGATGTAATCTGCCAGACTAAAACTTACATTTACACAGGATGCACAGATGAGATAAGAGGCCCCAAGGCCGACTTATCTGCTGCTATCAGAGGAGAGGAGCCGAGCCAACTTTCCTTCTCCTTCTCCCCCTGTGTCCTACAGCCCTGTTGCTCTGTCAGACTGCAGCAGATTTGTGTAATGACATCAGAGGGAGACTGAGGCCTGGCGACAGTGGCCCAAAGGCGCCCGGATCATAAACCTAATTGGTGGCTGTCGCAATTTAACTACATAGCAAATTTCCACATTCTCCCGGCGCTGCTTTATTATTTGAATTGCTGCAAGCTGGGAATAGCTGTCTTAAACAGCTTGTATCATTTGTAAGCAGCTTTTGTATAGAGGTACTTAAGCCTATATAAGTGTTTTGGTAGAGGAATGTCACTATACCTTTATTTGAGTCATAGCCTTTACTTAGCTTGCCTTTTATTATGGAGGTTTGGGGAGCACGAGGGCAGGTAAGTAGGACACAATGGGGGAAACATAATGTGCACATTTCTGAAGAATCTTTAGCCTCTTTGCCTAAGGAGCCATTATAATGATGTGTAGGCTGTCTCGGTTACAAAGCCATAGCCACTGCACGCAACCATAGTATCTCTGCCGGAGGCGCACACACACTACACTACCACATTCAAAATACCGTGTTTGGCCCAGCCAATCGGCTGGCTCCAGAGGCCAGGGTTAAGCGGCTTCCCGACCTCAAAGCAGTAGGTCAGTGTGGAGAAAAAACATCACACAAGAGCCACAATTGCAGCCCTCAAACATGAAAAGTCTCTTTTTATTTTTGACAGGCTTCCCACTTTTAATGGCCGGGTCTACGTGCTGCATAAACAAACAGTGGAGCTTGGTCTGCACAAGCAGCCAACAGCGGTGGCTTTGGTGGTGAGCTGGATTACAGGCTACGATGGAGCTGTGGTTAAGATGGCACACACTGAGCTCTACTTCGACTCTGCGACAGTCAATCGAGCTTCTCTCCCACTTTCTAACAGCTCAGTGGTGACTGCAACATTTCCAGATGTCAGAGTTGTGGCTTCTGCGCTAGCCTGTCCACACTGCAAGGTTCTCTTAGGTGTAAAGTATTTCCTGCATCTGCAGTTGATTATAAACAGCAGTGAATTCATTTCTTCAGACACTTTAGAGACTACTGGAAATTATGTTTAAATCCTATACCTCCCATCCTAACATCACGACCTTTTCCCACAGGAGCAGACAAATTTCTTCTAAAGAAAAAAGCCCCAGTTGAGTTTGAGTTAAAGAGGATTTAATTCCTCAAATAAAACTTAAATACAAAGTCAGGAGTGGAGTTCACTCCTGCCGGGATACAATACTATCAAATCCACCCTGTCATATATGTATATATGTTTGTGTGCATGCTACTGCTGCTGTGATGCATATGCTTGTGTTTGCTCCTCCTATTTCTGTTGCAACACCTCCTTTTTCCAACACTGCTAATGACAGCAAGTTTAATTAGTGCCAGCAGATCCCCCCACTAACAGTAACTTCATTATCCGTTGTCAGCAGGCCAAGCAACACTGCACATAAACACAGCTCATTATGACTGCGCTCGATCTTTTTGTCTCCTCCCTGCTCCAGAATCTCACACTATTCATCTGGATCTATCTCTCTCTGCATATACATACATAAATCTCGCAGTATAATGAGGGTCCTCCAGTTGGGATGGATGGGAAGCCGTAAGGTCATTTTTCTCTCCCTGCAGAGACTGAAGCCAAAAATGAGCCAAACCCAGGCTTTTGTTATTAGCTTCCTACTAAAAGCTAGAGACAGCTGTGATGTGACATGTGTTTCATGTGCAAAATTGAATTTGGCAGTTTTTATCCAAACAGTAAATTTGAAGATTAATATCAAATGAGTCTTAATCACGACACTGTTAATTGGAGTCAGACATGGTTTTAAACAGACGCTGGAACCAGTGTGGAATCTGTCTCGTATTGATTTATTCCCTGACCCATAAATCTAATGCATATTGCTCTGCCGCTTGCATCAAAATGCATCGATTGACCCGAGATCAATTTTCTAAAATAAAGACCTGCAATGCTCTGTGAAGGTTTATGCAGTCCTTACAGTGGTTCTGGCAGTGTAGATGTAACACTGTGCCAGTAAATCCAATCTCAGCCCACAGAGGAGTGATTTATGAGACTGCAGAGGGTAAGCTTTCATGACTTCACTCTCTTTTCTGGAGAGCTTTTGTATGACATGTAAATGTGATCATTTGCCTGGTCAATTATCCTCCATCTTTACTCTGTTTGACTGACTCTGAGCTGCATTTCAGCACTGTTTGGCTGCTGATAGAGAGATAACCTCAAGCCTTGTTAGATTCCTGACAGGCATGGCTTGTCAGTCTGTGGTACTGAAACCTCCCTAATCAAAAAATCTCTTGGAGTGAGCCAGTGGATTCTGCAGGGGTGAGCGTCATCAAAGCCTTTCATGTTCTCTGGCTAAAGGGAGCGAGAGAAAAGAGGAGAAAGCTTTAGCAGGTACACTGTGCTCTTTGTTTACCCTTTCTCTTACCAATCTGGTGCACAGATGGCCAACAATTATTTCTCTGTGTGCGCATAGCCGCTGGCGAGCCACCAGCTTTTTTAGATTGGTGTAATCCTTTATTATTTATGATTGTCTGGGATTTTTTTGGATCAAGATTGAATACAATCTGTTGAATAACTGAGAGGAGCAGAGACAGCAGCGAGAAATGAAACGCAAACAAAGAGCGGGAACGGAGAAGTCAGGGCATCCATAATGAAGATGTGATGCTCACTGTTAGCAGAACTGCTCCTGAATCCAGCACACTTTAATCCCATTAACACTGACTAAATATACCATTTGTTTTAAGCTTGCCAGTGGTGGTGTTTATGCTAATAGCCTGCCTGCTTCAGGCGATTTCAGAAGACTTTTGGAGGGCACTGGCTAATAATTAGATTTAATAAGGAAGTCAATTTCTATCCTCATTTGAAATAAAAATAAGAGGCTTAGCCTCTCATAGGACAGGCATTAATTTGTTGATTTGGTCTCGCTTTCTCTCTCAGGGCTTCTGTCTCCATAATTCTTTAACCCTTTTTTGTCCTTGTTTAGGGGACAAGTTGGAAATAAATAGGCTGACAGCAGTGTTCTGGAAACCACACATACCTTTTCTTAACTGGGGGGTCGGAGCCTATACCAGCTGACATTGGGAAAGAGCAGGGGTTATCCCTGGAAAGGTTTGTCAGTCCATCACAGGGGCGACACAGAGAAACAGACAGCCATCTGCTCTCAGGTCCAATTCCCAATTAAATAACAGGCACATATTTGGAGTTTCACAGGAAGCAAGCGCAGTGATGAAGGCACAGGGAGAACATGCAAACTTCACACAGAAAGAAAGATTCAAGCAGTGCGATGCATCATTAAGAGGCTCAGGCCATTTTCTTATCAACAGTATTAGCATGACAAATTCTGCAATTCTATAAGTCTGAGTTACCTCCAACTTCTGACAGGTGGCTGAAGGAATTAGGAAATGTGCTACACCTAGAGAAAAGATACACTGTGTCAAATAAACCAGGTTTATTTCAGAAAATCTCACCAGTCACCAGTCTGATTGGAAAAACTGGCATGAAGCTTTATTGGTGTTACAGACTAACAATGTCATATTGTAATCTGAACCTTAACTTGGGTAAGTATGTAACAAAAACAAAAAGAAAAGCTCCAACTGTCCAGGACGTCTGACCCTAGAACCTTCTTGTTGTGAGGTGACAGTGCTAACCAGCACCCGGCAGGTTTGTTTTAGGAGCCAATAGCATTTAGTGTTTCTTGTTATAAACTATGCAGTGATATGAGGCCTGTAAAGATATGAATATTAGAAAGCAGGAGGATAGGAACTCTGAAATAAAGTGCAAAGGCCTTAGTGATTTTTTTTTTCTTTAACCTACATTTTTTCTTTCTTTTTTTGCCACCACTGACTGTGATATAGGCTGGATAGGTGCTACTGTTCTGACCTGTCCCGCACAGCATAGCTCATCATGCCGGTCGACTGCTGGGAGCTGCTCTGCTGGACTCGTGAGCAGGGGTTCCAGCTGGAGGAGCGCTCTGATCTGCTGTCAGACAGCAGCCTTACTCTCCTCTATCCTGATAACTTCCTCAGCTCTCTATTATTCTTCTAGACCCAGTTGAGCTGGGATTTTTTTTCTTTCTCTCTCTCTCCCTATCCTTCCACTCTGTCTCCCTTTTTCAACTTAATAATGGAATCAAGCGCCCCTCCAGAGCAAGCAGCAATGCTGGCCCCTGGTGAAGGAATCATTTTCAGTGAGCATGTGTCAGTCAGCAGGTATAGGAGCACTTGTGGAGTCAATTTGGCATGGAGGAGTAGAGCTATAATACTGTGTGCCAGAGAATATGAAAAGCTCCTCAGTGAGGCAGAAGTGGTGAAATGCAGTATATTATGACAGAAGCTTGCGGTCTCATAAGAAGATTTCTGAGATACTACACAGCTCACATTGTCATTATGGAGCTAGTTAAAGTGGTCTGCTTACTATTCATTACCCTTGGTGATAAATTCAGCTGTGCTTCATCACATCTCTCACTGCTGAGGTGTTGCCCTTCATACATCACCATTTTATATAAGTGGATGTAATGTTCAGACACCTCTTGCATGGCCTGTTACCTTGACAACAATTTTTTTTCAAGACAGTCATGTGAAGTCATTCCCATGCCATGTGAATGTAATCATGACCCATAACTGAATTTAGCCCCCCACCAAAAAAATTAATCTTATTAACAATTTAGAAAACTGGATTAGAGTAACAAAATCTTTGTTGTACAGCTCAAGGTCCTCTCAGTCAACTGGTACAGCTTGATCCTCTGATCAGTTTAATGTTGACTTTGCCAAGTATTTACGTCTGGATCGTAGTGCACACACAGAAGCAGACTGTCAGCTGGGAATAATTCAATATGTAGACTGGCTGCCTGCAACTAGCTGTAATGTGCAGTTGGTTATGAAAATAGAAGTGATGCAGCTAAAAATGTCCCGGGCTGAGGCTCTGTTGAACAAGCACTCGCTTCAGTCATTCTGATTCTTGATTATACTGAGTCAAGAGTGGGAGTGGAAAAAAAAAGTTTAGAAAGGCTACTGTTTGCAAACATCACCTCTCTGAGAATAGGCTGCTGTATTTAAGTGGGTAAGAATATAGCTGGCAGTCCTCCAGCTCCGCACTATGTTGTGGACATAGCAATCAGAAAACAACAGCAGGGCATACATGAGGCTGCAAGAGGATGGAGCTTTCAACCATGAGCACAGGTTCAACACTGAAGCATTTGGAACACGGAGCACGGACTTCTGAAGCTTTCCTCTGCGTTAGCTCAGGTCCCAAGCGCACCGAGTGAATAATCAGTGTCCTCACAACATATGACACAACTTTAATTGAAAACAAGTGAGTCATGGTTGCAACTGAGATGAATAGATTAACAAATATCAATAAATTGTGAAGACAGATTTATTGTTACCCTCAGGCTGTTTTTTAAGTGCACTGTGGCTCTCTGGGTGTGAACAATGTCCCATCAATTCCCTCAACTACTTTTCTGACAGTCTGACAAAGCCAAATGAAAACACATTGCTGTGGTTTGGTTTCACGTACTTATTTTTGGACTATATTTAATATGCATGATGTTAGCAGTTTAAAACATTAAGGTGTTGTCTAGAAACAAAAAGGTTTTACTTGCACAAAGTGAATGTGAAAGAAGTCGCTCTAAAATTGAAGGATCCTGTTATCACGTAATAACCTTGGCGGATGAGCTGCATACATATCGTTTAATAATGATAATCGTTTGCTCTACACTGTCTAATTTTAGTGTGTTAATAACGTGTGAATTTTAAAGAGATTTTTATTAAGTCGTGTTAAGGAGGGGGAAAAAAACTCCAACGGTAAAATATGTTTGGCAATTTCTTTTCAGTTGTCTGCTCTAACAGGAAATTAGTGTGAAGCTGATCCTCCTGGAAAAGAGCAACGGCCTTGATGCTATAAGGGGATTTGTTATATTGACCTATCTTTGCAGAATAAAAGAAAGGCTAGGAGACAGGTTTACATTTCCCCCATCACTGAAAAACTTACTTCATTTGTATCCAGATTTGAAAACCCAATAGAAATGAAAGTATGTTCTTAAAGAAAAATGTGTTCAGTCCACAGATGTTTCAAACTACAAGTGGGTCCACAGTTTAATGCATTTGCTCAGAGAGCTGACTTTTTAAACTGCTGGTTGTGTGTGCATTGTTGTTGCTTTGTGTGCTTATCATTGAGAGTTGATGATTGCAGGGAATATTAATTTCGGAGTATTGCTTGGTTATGTCCCACCCCTCCCGAGCCGAGGGCTATGTACAGCACCGGATTCCTGCCAAAAGCCTCTTTTTGTTTTGAGACACATTTCATGTCTGCATTTTTCTCCTTTGATAAGACTTTCATCCTGTTTTCATTGATTACTGTCTGATGAGTCATCCTGATAATACAGTGCAGGCAATTCATCTCTCCACCACACACTGTAGGCTCTTTGTTGCATGGAATGCGTGTGTGCGTGTTTTTCTGAATTTCTGCCTCCTGCCTGTGAATGACGTGGTTGCGATACATAGCGCGTGCGTGTGTTTGTTTGTGAACGTGCGGTATGTACGTCTGCGTGTCTCCATACAAACAACATGCCAGTTCCCTGAAGTGTAAGCCACTGCAACAAACACCCAGCATTTGCAGTATCAGGGCCCTCATTTTCTGCTCCGTGAACAGGAAAGCGAGCTTCCACAAGAGAGAAAAATGGCCAAGTCGCTTATTAACTGCAAGTCACATTAATGAGCCAAGACTGTGTAATCTACAAATACATCCAATATAGGTTTATGATAAATAGTTCCACTGTAATGTCGATCTTTGCCTCGTTCTCTGGCTGCAAAAGGCGTGATTTCAACCTCTGTGCTCAACCTTATTTTCCACACAAAAATCCAAGCAGAGTGTGACAGGCATAGCTACCTTTGAACAATATGACCCCAAGGAAATTGTTCTGTGGAAGAAGCAAAATATTTGCTCACTGGCTGTATCTGAGCTATGTGGAAAGTGAGTCGCTAGTAAGTTCAAAGTGGCTGGAGTGAGGACAATCCCCGCTCTGTCAAGAATTAGAGCCACCTCTGCAAATAGGCCCGTGTGTAATGCCTCAGGGTGGGAGTTTCACCGAGGCTGGGGTTTCCATGTAAATAAACAGTGTGGGGGTCTCGGTGGGTGGAGAGCCCCCACCACCACCACCGTTCTCCCTGGGGTTTGGGCCCAGCCTTTTGTTGCCTTTAATCCAAGCACTCTCTATTGAAAAGCATGAGGGGGTGCCTGGGTGAGATTAGCCCGCCAGCTCTTGTGAGTGCTTGAGTTTCTCACAGACTGCCCCCATACTTTTGGAAATAACACAGTTATCCCACATCCTCAAGGAGGCTGACAAGAATGACAAGTAAGACGACTGCTGGGCAATCTCAGACCTTAAGGTGACATAATGACCTCAGCTTTCCCCAAAGTGAAGCATGGCTGGTTGTATTTAAGTCACTTACTGCAAGGCTTTACCAGACTTGTTATAACCATAATTTAACTCCCCACTATTATACACAATTACATCTTGAATATGTGTGAAGATTTCACACGCATCTGTTGCTAATTTAGCAGCTTTGAATGCATGTAGCACTTTAGAAAGATCAGAGATAATGTGATTTTCATTTGCAGCTGTATGGATGTGGTGTTGCCTCTTTTGTTTCACAACCGAGAAACACACATAGTTAGTAGCTACATATACACAAGCAGTCAAGTGTCACATTTCTGCCTTGTGAAAGCAAAACACATATCTATACAACACAACTTTAATATCATGTCTAATGTTAGAACAAGTGGATTGGCCTCTGTGATAAAGGTAAACAAGAGCCTTTTGTCTGCTAGTTACATAGGCCCATATGTAAAGGAAAACTACAGGTTGTAATGTTACAACTGTTTGCATGCTTCCTTTCTTCCTTTGTTTAATGTAGGCTCTCATTACCACGTGGTGGTAACAGATTGTTTGAACTGGAGAGAAAAGCCATTCGAAGCTAATTAAGCAGCCATTCCAGGCTCTATTCACAGGCAGAGGACCGAGGAGCACAGGCATTTGTCAGCGCTTGACCCCGCGTGGTATTGATTGACAACGCTGCCGCGTGAATGACAGGCTTGGCGCCGGCGGGCCAATAGGAAGCCGGCGAGTAAGTGCGCCGCGCGGCCATTGGACGAGAGGCCTTAAAGCCGCAGAGGAGTCCCACGTGGGGGCAGAGCCGAACCTTCAAAACAAGGCGCAGAGGCAGCGCTCAGACATGGCTGATGTTCATATCACACAAAGGCAATCATCTCCTCTTCCCCCGCTGAGCAACTATCATCCAAATGCTGATAGGTAGACGAGCGGGTATGTTGTTCAAGAATCTCGAAACACTTACGAGAAATTATATCGAGACGCTCCCGTGGCTTCAATTTTGGTGGGTGTCGTCGATCGATTGGTCATTATATTGTGCCCTTCACGCTGTGCGTGTAGGAAGAGGTAGTGATAGTGGTGGCGAGAGGGAGGGGGGGTTAAACCCGGATATTTCTGGTTTTGCCCGCTACTTTGTATATTTCGTGTTAGCATTTCTTCGTATTTTGTAACCACGTTTTACAAGAAGCACTCCCCTCATCCGTTTTTCTGAGTGTGGGGATAAAAATTCACCGTACACCCCCACCCCTCCTCCTCCCCCGTCCCGCTGGTGGTCTTACCCCCTCAAAAAAAATTCATCATCTTATGTCGGAGGCGCGCACACACAGTGAGGGGGAAAGGAAAACACCCTAATGAAGCGCGGATGTGGAATTTGTGCTGTCTCTGTCAAATTTGGATATCATCGTCGGCACATCAATGCCTGCTGTTGTTGCTGTTGTACACGGTGGGACGGACGGATGATGCCTTGTGGATCCGCGGGATGATGTCATGTACCGTTGCACCCCACGTGGGGGCCGTCGCTCTCCGATAGGCAGATGTGGCCGTATTCCTTCCGAGTAATGCGATTGGACAGATAGGCGCTTTCACGGCAGTTCAGCCCTGCTGCCTGTGTGTGGCAACCGGGGTAAGCTGGACAACTGGGGGAAACGCGAGATTGTGGAGAGTACCATGTTACGTTTTTAAAGAATCTCCAACCTCTTCGAGTCGGAAGACAGATTTTGGAAGCATATTTATTTATTTTTTTCTTCTTCTTCTTCTTCTTTGTGGGATTAACCAGCCACAGAAGGCGCACATTCCTCGGAGGTTCGCGGTTGAAGAATAAAGTATAGTTTAATCGAGCCCGACCGCACTAAAAATTTTCTCCCAGCCCGGCTGGGTGCGTTCTGGAGAGAGCGAGGGAGAGAGGATGCTTGACGAAAACTGCGTCCACCAGGCTTACATTAGGAGGGATTAAACGCATGAATTATAGCCTGCTCAGTATTTTCTTCGGGAGCAGAAGTCGGACGGACGCTTCGGACTCACGCACGGGTACGTATTTACAAGAGCTGTTGATTTCTTTCTTAGTTTTTTGTCTAATTTTTGGGCGTACGCTCGACCCCGCTTCCACGACTCTGAGCGGGAGTCAAACAGTAGGTGCAAGCCAGCGGCTGTCGCTTATGGCCTGCCTGTAGACGTCCTACGGACCGGGTGAGGGGGCGGTGGTGGTCATTTCACAAACAGCAGTCAGTTTCCGTTCTTTTTTTTCCTTTTATTATTATTATTTTTATTAAAGAACGAAACGGATCTGAGCATTAAAATTGCACGGCGGATAAGTGGCTTCTCCAACCTCGTCTACGTGTTGGCATCATGTTAAACTGCACGTTGAGATTTGTTAGGATATCGAGTCTGACCACTGACCGAATAAGGTCATCAAGAAGACAGAAGCGCTCGACTGTTGTGCTGCTTCCCTGACTCGGCTCGAACTGCTGCGGTAACTGGGACTAGTGTGCTGTGGTGACTACTTACTTATTGGTAAACAGTGTAAAGTGTATGTGTGTGTGTGTTTTTTTTTTTTCTATTTTATTTTTACGGTTATAGATTAAACCGCGTCATTTCTCAACACAGGATTTTCACGACCTCCCTCCCCCCCCTCTCCTCATCCCCTGCCTCCCCCCTCCCTCACTCCCCTCGGCCCTGTCTGCTGAGACTGGTGTGGCTGTGAGCAAATTTCACCCGTTTTGCCAAAGGACCTGTACACTGGAGGGATAAACAAAGGATACATTTCAAGATGTATCCACAAGGCCGACATCCGGTAAGACTCGCTTCACCTATACTTAGAGAAGATTGCATATTTATTACAAAACACTGGTGCTGGTGTATGGTTCCTGCCTGTGCCGTGTCCTCCCCCACGTTCTCCTGAAACATGCCCTGCAAAGCGTTTTCCGCTCTTAATGCAGGTCATCAGATTTCTGTATGGGTTTCATTACAGTGCATTTATGCTTCATCGGAATTTGCAGTCAGTACTAAATGGATGCAGATTGTTTGTATGCCTGGAGATATTTACTCAGCCAGACACTTGCATATGACTGTGTCTGAACGTGAAGACAGGTGGTGGTAGTGGTGGTGGTGATTTGAATTTCTTTTTTGAAATTACATTTCATATTTGGTGTGAAAGCTAATGTGTTATTACCCCCTGGAGGTGTGAATCAGACCGACCTTGTGGTAATGTCTTCCCGCAGAGGAGATGTTATCCTAAAAGCCTGAGTCTAAATGTGTGAACTGTTCAGCTCTCCTTAGCAGGTCACAATGCAGAATAAAACTTTCTCTGTCTCTCTCTTTTTTTCTTTTTTTTCTTCTTTTTACAACCACTTTTCTTTTCTCTTTCAGGCTCCACATCAGCCTGGCCAGCCTGGCTTCAAATTCACCGTAGCAGAGTCTTGTGACAGGATTAAAGATGAATTTCAATTCCTCCAAGCCCAGTATCACAGGTAATGATTATACTCAAAGAATGGCAGTGTCAACATTTACTCTATTGGATTTTGAGGTTAACGCTAATATTTGACTGTTGACTTCTGTAGGAGCATATATGTTTGTTTTTTTAAAAGCATCCCCGTTTTTATCCTGTGCACATCTCTGTTAAGTGGTTAAGTGATTGAAGTGCCACAGACGCTTGAAAATGACACCTGGTCTCCTATTTTAAGTCTTAAGGTGGAGTATGACAAACTGGCCAATGAGAAGACAGAGATGCAGCGCCACTATGTCATGGTAAGATTGTGTTACAATTGAAAGCAATTATGGTTTCCAGATTGCACGGCTTGTTGAAGATCTAGTTGGGGTGGAGTGAGACGGGGCTATTGTGATCACCTATGTGGTTGTTAGGGCGGGCTGAGTGGCAGGTACAGGCCTGTGAAAGCCCCCCCGTGGGGGTTGATGTAGCAGGTTGTTACAGAGGAGCGCTTCCTGACAGGCGGCCGGCAGTGGGCTGCCGCTCCATTATAGCATGCCCCTGATCTCCAAGGGTCGGCTGCAGTGTTGCCCTCTGTGTGTGCTGATCTGATTATTCTCCTAGGAGACTCCACGCTCAGACATATGCATGGCCATAAATTAGGTGTGAGCTGAGGGCGGAGGCCCAGAGCAGCGTGTGGGAAAATACACCACAGTAAACAAAATGGAGGACGTGGAGCACACTGCAGTCTCCTTTATACTCAGCTTCTTTGTAAACCTTAATCATTAGCTTGCTTTTTTTTTTTTTTTTTTTTTAAAGTAGCCTTTTAGAAAAACATAGGTGTGCCCCTGACGCAAAAATTAGCTCAGACATGACACACTAAGAAGGCTATCCCAGGTAAACACACCGGGAATTATTTAAACCAATGCATGCAGCCTTAAATTAAACTTCTTTTTTTTTTTTGCTCAGAGGAAAACAGCATGTCGGCCTGACAAGCAGGAGGTTAGGTAAACATGTTGGGAAGTATCCCACAGCCAGCGCTTGGTGTCAGGTTACGCCATGGCTGTGGGGCTCTGATCTCAGACAGAATGGCTCTCTTGTTTGAGAGTAATTTTCGAAGAAGCTAATGGACTGAATAATGCATTGGCCTCATCAAATAGACGCTGACTGGAAAGCCATTTCTGCTCCGGCTGCCACTTGTGGGCTCGGCGGATTACATTTCAGCCAGACAGACTGACCTGGCTGGAAATAAGTGTTGAGCAACCGCGTTACTCTAAGTAAACAAACATCACAGGGATCTGAGGGCTTAAGCTGATCAATAACTCTAACCCTCTCTTTTCCGCCCACACTGCAAACAGCGAAGCATTGATTTATTGGCTATTCACTCTGAGCTGCTCAAAGAAATCCTTTTGTTATCTGATCTTATAACGTATCTCCTTTTCCTGTAAAAACACTTTTTATATAGGCGTTATAGTGTTCAAACCCTGACCGTGATGGAATCAGCGCAGCGATAATTACATTAAGGTTACGCCAGTCTCATGAGTGTAGAGCGCAAAAACACTCGCCTGTTGTTACACGTAATAAATATCATCAGATCTTGTAACTGCGCTGACGTCACTAACCACAATTAAATCCCTGCTTTCATTTCAGTATTACGAGATGTCCTACGGGCTGAACATTGAGATGCACAAGCAGGTACGTATCACAGTGCTGCTCATATTTTTCAGCTCATTGGTTTTCCACGGTGTCAGGGGATGTCAGATCCAGGCGGAGCCACTTACAGGCTGTGAGCTGAACTGAGCATCAGTAATGGTCTGAAAACAGGCAGATCCACTGCACACAAACAACAACACAACCCCAAACTTCTGCCGCAGCTTGTACAAGTGCTGTGAGCCGTTATTGGAAATTTGCATATGCTGTGCATCCGGGATTTGACTCAGCTTTCTGATAAGATTAAAGGTAGACTTTGGCAGGCTTAGCCTTTTGACTTAATGATTAAAAAGAGAGGCCCTCTGATAGGTCAGTATTTCTTTTTTTCAGGATAAAGTAATTACACCAGCAGAGCAAAAGTCCTTTAGTCACTTCTTTGTGGTCTTATCTTTATCAGAAGATCCTATCTTGTATGTCTCCGCAGATAAATCGCACTGAAGTGATAGAGATTGTGTGAATGAGTGACATTTCATTGTCTATGTTCCCGCGCCCCCCTGCGACTGCCTGGCTTGGTTATAATGACAGCGTTGGCGACACGGTGGGTTGGCGTGTTAGGGCGATCCATCAGTGTCTGTGCTGTGTGTCACACTTCCACATGTCTGTCAGGGCTCAGGCCCTTCTGATAGCTTCTGTCAGGCACTTATCGCCAACCAGAGGAGAGAGGTGGGGGGGATGGTATCAGGAGACAAGTTGGAGAATAGAGCTGGAGGCGGGGCAACAGCCCAGCTCTGTGTAAACAGGTTAATCGACTGATCCATTTTAGCGCCTGACTTTTATCAGGAACCTCAACAGAGCTGATGGAAGCGCTTGAATAATTCATCAGTGGGGCCCTAACCTGCTGAACGGCGTGTTTGTGAGCAAACAGTGTGGGTCCCGTCCATGCAGCTCCCCCAGCTTACAGCTCAGGCAGGGGAGGAGGAGAAGATGGGGAGCGGTTAACAGGCAGGGTTGGGATGGATTATTGGATGCACACAGGCATATTATTTTCCTGCCAGGAGATTTATTCCATGGTGAGGAAATTCATTCCTCTAACTGTGCCTTTTTCATTACTGTGCAGGGACATAATTCACATTTCAGAATGCGTACACGGGCAAAGCTTAGACTGACGTTGGTGGTGTTATCTGATCCCTCTCTATCAGCCATGTCAGTTTGTCGATGCAAACTGCTAATTTCTGCTGCATGATGTCAGCTGGTAATTATCTTCATATGGTGCTTGTTTTCCAAGAGCTGCATGGGGTTTGGGGCTTGTATGGTGCTAAGAGTCAATCAGATTAGGTCGTTACCTACGGCCGTAACGCAGCCATGTCTGCAGGAATCATTTGCTAAGTAGCAAAGTATCTGCCGTGGCGAGCGCCAAAGCAAACTTGGTCAGCCAACAGGCTGTCTGCAGTCTTCATACAAAAGAGGCGTGCAGTGAAAAGTGGTTGGAGGAACTGTGGCTCTCCAAGCCATCAGTACTTCCATATCCCCAATCTGTCATGTGGGACTGGACTGCAGTGTAATAATTTCAGGGTGTGAACTGTTGGGTGTCAGTTTCACTTACATAAGCAGAAAAGTTACTTGACTGTACTTTAAGATGTGGCGTAACAACAACGGTTATGTTCTTATGCTGTTTTTGTTAGAATAAGTTTATTGTTTTTTAGATTGTGTCATGCTTTGTTTAGGAAAAAAAAACACAGCTCGACTGCTGCAGCTGACAAGACTAATCACAGTAGTGACTCACGTATTCATTTATGCAGCTTTTCAGCATTTTTCAAATCAATACCAATAACTTTAAATGCCAATTAGAAACTAATTCTGGACTCACTACACTTCTTTATCAAAGACTGGTTTAGTGGAAGCATCATTTTTTGGCTTAAACAAACTCTGATGTCTTTCTTCTTACTCTGAAAACCTGACATGAGGCAACGCTGTCAAAATTGCCGAGCCTCTAAATGGGACTAGTCAAGTATTGTTTATAGATGGATCATGTGACCAGAGCCACCACTTGTTTTCGCTCTACATTTAATACTCATCAGTGTCTCGAGTCCATTTTCCCATTGCTGATAGCAACAGGCGAATACCTCTCTGCACACCATTGACAAGCCAGCCCGAGAGTGCTCTTAAAGTGGTGCTACACAGGTCCGAGTACCTGTAATTGTGTAGCGGCAGTGCAAAGCCAGCCTCTCAAGGGCCAAGCTGTCATCTGCTTAAAGTGACAACAGCCCAATTTTTATCTGCCGGCAGGGGGGAAAAAAAGAAATCCTCCCAGCTCTGCACCGTATCTATTTTGACAGCAGTGGCGAGTTGAGTTGTTGCCTTTTCCGTGTATTTGCATGTTGTGCTGTGAGAGTGTAGAGACTGCCAGTTGTTTAGGGCAGAGTGGATCAGCCACCTCCTGACCTTTCCCAGCCAGCTGTCACCATGACACTAAGCTACAGAGGAATGGGCCGTGCGCTCGAGGCCTTTCTGCAAATCCTGTCAAATGTCCGACTGCTATTTACATGGCTTATCTGAACAAACATGGATTATACGGGTCCTGTCGCTTTTCGACCATTTCTGTGGGGCTCCTTCAGCTCTTTCTAGAACACTTACTACATTGCATTAATACCAGCGCTCGTAAAACATTTATCTTTATTACCTGTAGGTCACATTTATTGTGTGCCAAAGGGGACCGCGGTTCAGTCTCTTTCTTTTTTTTCTTTTTCTTTTTTTTGTCTGCGGGCAATAATCAAGTTATAGTCATTGTTATCTTTTGGACTATTGTACTTCCTGTGACACATGCTGCCATATATTTGTTTGGCATTATTGCATCTGATCCGCGGCTTCATCTGATATTGCATCTTCAGCTTGTTGTTGGTTGTCCTGCTGGCTTGACTGGCTAAGTGGCTATCCATGTTGCAGCTTGGGTCAGCAGGTCTCGTTCTGTTGGACATTACTCTCCAATCTCTCTGGCTCTGCTTAGAGGTAATATGTCTGGCTGCCAAAACTGCCTGGCATTTCTGCCATGTGTAATAAATAAGCTAGCGGTCTGCAAAGTACATTGTGTGTGCTGCTGCTCCAAATGAAAAATCAGAGAAAATCCCTGTGATGTGTTTGTGTTCTGCAGTGGCCCTGGGTTGAACTGCGGCTCATAAATTCCAAAGATGATGTAGCTTTGGCGCTGTTATTTTTCTGCTCCCAGTGCAGAGCTTGAACCTGAAAGTCTCATCTCCTTTCCCTGGAAGGAGAAAGAGAGGCATAGCAGGCCGGCTGTGCAGTGTTTTTACAGGAGACTGGAGGGGGTGGGGGGCGTGGAGCATAGCCCCCCGCCCCCGATCTTTCCCCGCACACCACCTCCTACTGCTCTTTTTATCCACCATTCATTTGGTACGTTCATGTGATCGACAGGCTGAAAATTCAATTTAATGACCTGCCTCCAAGCACGTAATATGATTTTAAAGCCTGTTACGGTCAAGCAGAGGTGCCATTTGCATAATGATCCCAGCAAGATAGGGCTGCAGCCGTTGCCATGGCAGTTGGTAGACAAGCAGAAGAATGGAGGCAGGGCGTCGTGGATGTTGGGAGGCTATGAGGTTGGTGGGCTGGGTGCTTGATTGCAGTGAGAAACGGCTTGGGCTAAAGCTGTAGCTTTAGCAAACGCCACTTACGACACAGGCTGCTTGCTTAATGGTATTGATTGAAGGTGTCTCCCCTACAATGTTATTACCGTTTGTCTTTGCATTCTCTGCAGTCCTAATTGTTAATGTAAATTCCCCACACCGTTACATGTAAGTAAACAATGCGCTGTAGTTAGTAGGCCTTCCTTCCTGGGGTGTGGTTGTGTGGTTTAACTCTGAGGTTAACTGCAGGACAGCACATTCGCAGATGAGGGGAAGAAGGGCAGAGTGAGAGAGGATCCTCTCAACACAGCAGCACTCTGCCTGCTCATATCCGTTTAGCATGGAGTGCACTCTTAGCACAGCTGTGCTCCATCCCCCTGGGCTCTCCTAATGTTTTAAATATTTCAAATGTCAATATCACGCTGTTTAGAGGATGTTGAGTCAAGCAGTTCTGATTGCCGCAGTAATTGACTTAATCGGTGTAAACATTAAAGGCGGGGTTATATGAAGTCACTGTCTCTTTCATACTTTACCGTCTCATTTTGCTCCCCTTTCTTTGTTTTCCAGACGGAGATTGCCAAACGGCTCAACGCAATTTTAGCTCAAATTATGCCTTTCCTGTCACAAGAGGTGAGTTTTGAGCCCGGTTTCCAAACGGTGTCACAGTTTACTACTAAAGCAACGCCACTTATTGTTGCCTGTACCCTTAAGATAATACTCCTTGCTTTTGGGAATAATTGTGGTTAAGAGCATTTTATCTCACCTTTATAATTTTAGTGTTGCTTTGGAAAAAAACTGTGAAATTCATAGATGAGCAAGTGTGGATGTGTGATAAATAATCTTTTGCAAATGTCTGTCCACAGCACCAACAGCAGGTTGCTCAGGCAGTAGAGAGGGCTAAGCAGGTGACTATGACTGAGCTGAATGCCATCATCGGGGTACGTGGACTTCCCAATCTGCCTCTCACCGTGTGTATACCCCCTTTTATTCCTTTATTTGACCTTGGGTAGGGGCAAACCTTCACATCAAATTCATATACCGAGTAGTCTGAACTGTTGAGTGAACACATTGTAATACACCACTTGCTACACTTATAGTGCAGATTTGCCTCTTTTTAAATCAAATGTGTCATCACTATTTTTTTTTCATTTCATGACTTATTTTTCACTATTAAATTCAAACGAAACTATTAATATTGGCAACTACACCCCAAAAACAAACCAAAAAAAGACTCATGCATTGCTTTAGCTTTGGCCTCGGTGGCATCTTCAATGCCTTGTTGTGTGTTGATAAATGCGAGCCTGAGAGCTCTCGAGATCCCCCTTCGCAGCTCGTATTGCTTTAATTGGCTAAGGTTTTAATGAGGAGCCTCATCTCTCACAGTTGACCTGGATTGCTGTGGGAATTAAAAGGCTGAGGGTGAACTAAACACAGCCAGCACTGCAAGCTAACTGAGACAGCACAGACAGTCGTCAGCCACCACGGCTCCGCTGCACAGTTCTTTTCACGCCACGGCAGCGAGCTGTAATCCGCTGCATTCATCGTGGCTTCCAAACGCCATCTGCTCCTCATTGATCAGCTGTGCTGACCCTGGCGTGCTATAATGAAAGTGATTGGTTTCACCTGTGATAGAAAGCTCAAACTGTCTGTGATCTTGTGACTACTGTAGACTCTCCGGCGCACACAGAAGACTAGCCTAAAGGCTCACTTGATGACTGGAAGCACATATTGGAATTCAATTAATAACCCCCTTGGTGACCTTTTGTTCCTGGATAATTGCTCCCTAGAATTTGCCTCAGTGGGTGTCTTGAGGTGATGGAAAACTGTTTGTTACTCCTCTGTTGGACTGAAATGGATGCTTTATTACAGTTTTTGGAAGAGCAGCTGCTGCAGTAGTTCCTAAGAATAGGAGATTTCACTAGTGGGGCTTTTTGTGTTCTATATGATTTTCACATTTGGAGCATCACAGTACTAGGATGTTGTACATTTGAATTTGTATTTTTCATCATCTGACTGTGCCTTTTTGGGCTTTCAAAGCATTAAGAAAACATTTTATGAGTTATCTGACAAGCTCAGAGTTTTAGTTTGTGGTCTTTTGTGGGAACCAGGACAGTTTTTATGAAACAGTAAAGCTCCCACCCGGGTCACTCAGGTCGCTCACGTCAGAGGAGGAGGAAATGTAACCACTGTATGTTTTACGAATACCTTGCCATTAGTTATTCATTAAGAAGAAGCTCTGTAGGCATGCCAAAATCCTCATGTATTTTGTAAAGCAAGGTGAAAGAGCGTGCCAGGTAGACAGGAAGCATCCAGGAGCCAGCTGCATGTCTTATTGATGGAGCTGAGGGCCATTAATAGAATGAAACTGGGGGCAGCTGCATGTGTTGAGATGAACCTGACAAGCAGCGTTTTCTGGCAGATTAGAAAATACCCAAAATATCCGCGTCATAAACAAGGCATTTTAAACTACACTCAGTTAGAGGAAAAAGGAGCAAAGAGTAGGTCTTTATCTTAGAATATTAAATTAGAGAAAATAGGCCAGACTCCTTTATTTATTTATTATTGTCTTCATTTATGGCCCCTGTAATGAGGGCTGTTGCTGATCAGCCATGCTTATTACCCATCAGTGCCTCATTAAACACAATGAGCAAGGATGGCTCTCCCCTGCCAATGAACTGGCTCCTTAATTTCCCTCATGGACACAATATTATAACACACTCGCTCTCTTAGGCTCCCAGACAGACACGGAGAGAGAGAGAGAGAGAGAGCTGTGTCTGTCTTGGGTACGTTTTGTAATTGGATTGACATCTGCCCCATGTAACAAAGCACAAGGTTGCAAGTTAAAAAGTTAGCTATTAGTCATGCTAGTCCTCTCTACTTCTACAACAGAAAAACAAAAAGAACAATGTGGATTATATTTCTAAGGACATATTTAAGCACTAAGTATTTTGTATTCCTGCTACAGAATTTAGGAGTTCCTGCTTAGTTAATGTATTTTTAATTATGTGTTAGGCCTGCCCACCACCGTCTTCTATGCGTCGCACTACCTCCCTGGTCATTACAAAGATTCTAATATTCCTGAAATGGCCATAAATGGCCACTGATTGAAATCCGTCTTGTAAAAAGAGAGAGGAGTGTGCTGTAACAGCATCTGAATTATTCAGCTGGCTCGTATACGGGTAATAAATTGCTGATGTTTTTATTGGTGTCTCAGCTAAGTATTATTTAACCTTGCTTTAAACTGCTTACTTCCATGCTGAGTGCCTTTTAACTCCCATCTATTTCCCTGTGCCTTTCAAATATTGATGCTGAGTATTGGAGGGTTGACTGAGTGCCAGCATGGGACCCCTGGTCCTCGCTCCCGCAGCAGCCTTCCAGACACACACTCAGAAATACACTCAAAGACTCAGAGTGAGAGGGAAGGCGTGCCAGCTTCTAGCACTCTGTGTTCCCGCAGTCTCTTAAAGTTTGGGTGCGCAAATGATTCATGTTCCGTCAATCCAGAAATGTGACTATGAGATCAGTAAACAGACACTGGATGTGTTTGAAAAGCGGGTATTGTTTAGCCCACAGACAGATTTCCACAGAGTTTTGTATTCTGATCGCTTAAATCACAGAGGCACAGGAGTTGTGTTGTTGCAGTAGAATATGTGCCAGTTTACCTTTAAGCATAATGATTTTTTTCTTTTAAGATGTGGCTGAAGCAGACTTTTTTCCCTTTTGGATAAAGTAGAATGAAAAATATTTCAGTTGTTTTCAATAATACACTGCGATTAGTGGGTTATTTCGATAACTTGAGCACCTCTGCCTCGTGTGTTACACATGCTGAGAGTGGTCAGGCAGTTATAGGTTTTACTCGCCTCAGCACAGATCTAGGGCTTATGCCACCCTGGCCTGGTATGGAAATAGCACTGAGGGGGATTGCTGTGTGTTCCTGACAGTAATAGACGTGTGAATGTGCTAATATCATCTGGGGTTTAGCCTCGTGCTTAGTTGGTGGTTTCTCCTCGCCCTTTTCCTCCAACCCATTTGTTGTCTGTCTGTCTATCTCCCTGTCACCTTACAGCAGCAGCAGCTCCAGGCACAGCACCTCTCCCATGCTGCCCATGGGCCTCCAGTCCAGTTGCCGCCTCACCCCTCGGGCCTGCAGCCCCCTGGCATCCCCCCTGTGACGGGCTCCGGATCAGGGCTGCTGGCGCTAGGAGCTCTAGGGAGCCAAGCCCACCTCCCAGTAAAGGATGAAAAGAACCACCATGATCTCGAACACCGAGGTGAGAAGAAGAGCTCGGCCCCATAGCTTTGTTAGCTAGTTATTATTTGCGAGAATCAAAAGGCATATTAATTTTAGCAGTTCTGAAAAGATGTTAAACTGACATAAACCAATTTAGTGCTGAGTGCTTCTCACTCTCACAATCATAGGGTCCTTAGGTGAGGAGCACATCCTGTCTGTTCACATTCTGCCTGGGTAATGAGCTGGTACATTCCCAGCCCATGACTGCATAAGCTATTCAGCAGCTCCAATACACGCCGATAAGAGGGGCCTTGTGCCCTGCAGTTGATTGTCACACATTCGGCTAGAAGCATCTGTTATGATGTGCTAAGTGACTTGTTTTTCTCTTTGCTCCGCTTGGTTTCATCTTTACCTCGGACGCCACCGTGATGTCTGCGACACAGAGAGCACGGTAAGTTTCCCGAGCCGCACTCGTTTTGCTTTTTTGTAATTCATCACATTTTCATCTGCGCTGCAAGTGTCAAGTAGAGCCTTCCATCAGTGCATGCATATACTGATTTCATGCGGTGTAATCTGAGTTCAATAAAATGATTAATGGAAAATGAGGTCTGGAATATAAATCGTGTGTGTTTAATCCAGAAGGGGAAATGACTGGTATCATGTGAGATAGATTAGAAGCCTTGTAATTTCATCACAATTAAAGAAGGGCTTGGACTTCCCCTTCTTAAAGGATTTATTTGATCCCTTCTACTGTCTCCCTTGTTTACCAGCTCTCTCTCTTTCTTCTTCTTGGCATGTGATGAATATTTATGAACACAAATGGAGTGTTGTTTTGTTTTTCTTTTCTTTTTTTTCTTCTTCTCCACCTCGTCTGGCTGGGCCTGCTAAAGCGTTATATTTGAAATGCTGCGATCTATGATGGCTTGTGATGGGCCTGTGAGATTGTGTTTCTGTAGGCCGGGCCAGCTGAATAGGTGCAGTCATGTCTGAAGAAATGGAAGTCCTGGGGCGATTAGCGGGCCTGTTTTGTTTCTGTGCTCTCGTCCCTGGTCATCTGATAGTAGAATGGTGACTTTGGCTAATGAGTCACGCTAAGCATCTCTTTAAAGGTCAGCCATTATGCAGACAGTGGCTTTTTGCCCAGACTGCTAGTCCATCAGCCATTGTTCACTTCTCTGAGTCGCCGCTGACTTAGTCCATGTTTTCGCTTTGGTCCTCAGATGAGGGACAGAGAGAATCGGGAGAACTTGGCAGTTTACAGGCAAGTGGCAAACTCCTGTGAAAGCTGCTGGACACCTGCCTAAAGCCTCCCATTCTTTTGGCATTTAGAGTGAGCTGTCCCAGCTTGTGTGGGCAGGCTCCATGAAGAAGCACCAGTCAGTCCCACGCTGCCGTGCCCACTGGCAGGATATAGATTCTCTTTCTTTATCTGAGCTCAAAGCCTCAGCTGACATGGTGCCCAAGCGCACTACGGCAATCAATGCCCAGCACCCAAAACATATAGGTTCTCTCCCCCCTCTCTCTCGCTTTACTTTCGTTTTTCTCTCCTCCCATCTCTATCTCTCTCTCTCTCTCACGCTCAGCCTGACTGACTCCGGAGAAAAGGCCCTCTGTTCAGCTACAACACACTGCTCATGTCCCTGTGAGGCTGTTTGTTGTCCAGTTATGAGGAGGAGGGAGCCCAGCTCGGAAAACAAGCCCTCCTCCATTCAGTTCAGATAACAGCCCATTCTGTTGTGTGGCCAGGGACAGGCTTGTGTGCGAGATTGGGCTTGGCTGGTGTCAGGGTACTGTTTGGAGCTGGCCTACAGCTGCATTTTAAGAGTCCGCCGTATCCATCATTGTGTGAATAAGGCATTTTTAGTGTTTGGATTGGCACAGTGTGTTCTCTGTGAATTTGTAATGGATGAGTGACTTGCTGCGCTCTCTTACAGAAGGAAGACAAAATGGTAATAAAGTGTGTTTGGTTTTTCCCCTTTTGCAGAATAACTCAATATCCCCATCAGAAAGCTTACGCACAGCCAGTGAGAAGCATCGCAGCTCCTCAGACTACAGCTTGGATTCTAAGAAACGCAAAGTGGAGGAGAAGGACAGCATGAGTAGATATGTAAGTCCCTGAAGGAGTAGTTCAGCATGACGGGGAAATATGCTTATGCTTATGAATATGCTTATGAATGGTGACTTAAAAAATTGCTTTAGGTTCACAATTTAATTTAAAAAACTAATGAAGTTTAGACCAGAGAACAACATCCCTGGAGTCTGTGCTTTAATTTTTCCCCATCTGTGTGTGTTAAGTTAAACGATTACTAATTATTGTTACAGGACAGTGACGGAGAGAAAAGCGACGACTTGGTGGTCGATGTGTCCAATGAGGTGAGCTGCACAGCAATTGTTCGTAGCACATTGATGTGACATTGCTCTTATGTAAATATTACTGGTGTGTTTCTCCAGGATCCTGCCACTCCAAGGGCAAGCCCAGCCCACTCACCACCTGAAAATGGTATTGACAAGCCCCGCCCCCCAAAGAAAGACACACCCAACAGCCCCGCATCAGTGGCGTCATCTGGAAGCACCCCTTCCTCCAAGGCTAAGGAGCTCAGTCATGTAAGACATCAAAAGAGTTGTGGACAAACTGGGACAGAAAGGGTTTTAAATGACAATTGCCGAGAGACCAAAGGGACATGTGCAAATAGATCTAGGACGTTTTCTGCAGTGGATTAGCAGTGGCTGTCTGTGCTTTAAGTGCATGACTAAACGTCAGGGATAATATTGTCCCGCATCAGGATCAGTCAGGTCTTCTCTGTTAATAGCTCAATGTATTTAACTATTCCAGGATTTTTCCCTCTTCCTCACTAAAAGATTAAAGCCAAAGCAGTAAGGGGATAAAAACGTCCCCATCTCCATTGTGACCATAATAGGTTTTAGAATAAATAGCAGTTTATGGCTCTGCAGGACTATGAGGGTTGTCAGAATTAGATTGGATTAAGTTCAGTTTGCTTTCAAATTGTCAGTGCACAGTGCCTGGTTTCCGGGATTGTGATTGTGCTTGCTCTCTCGTTCCCTTGACAGAATGACAAATCCTCCACGCCTGGTCTCAAATCCAACACCCCCACCCCCCGAAACGATGCCCCCACCCCTGGCACCAGCTCGACTCCTGGGCTCAGACCCATCCTGGGCAAGCCACCAGGCATGGAAGCTCTCGGTTGGTACCATTCTCTTCACTTTACAGAAACTGAGATCTTTTTTTTCCATTATTTGCAAAACTGTTAGGCCACAAACCGATCTCCATCTCCTGTCTTTGTCTACAGCAGCCCCAGCTTTGCGCACACCTCTATCCATTGCAGGGTCCTATCCTACCCCCTTTGCTATGATGGGCCATCATGAAATGAACGGAGGCCTGACTAGCCCTGGGGTGTATGCTGGTCTGCACATCTCCCCTCAGATGAGCGCTGCAGCAGCAGCAGCCTATGGACGCACTCCCATGGTAAAGGCTTTCCCTTTCCTTTTCTGTAGTTTTGGATCATCTAAAAGTCATGTACAGGATGCAATGAGGGATTTTACTCTGATAACAGTTGAGTATGTTAGTCAAACATTCCCATATCATCTTTTAGGGGTTTGATCCTCACACCCACATGAGAGCCCCGGGCCTCCCAGCCAGCCTCACATCTATTTCTGGCGGAAAACCGTAAGTGTCTCCCTAGATATGTTGCAGATCAATTTTTTTGTAACACAGCTGATATCAAATACTGACAGGCACGTGTCTTTTCCTTCAGAGCGTACTCCTTCCATGTCAGCGCAGATGGTCAAATGCAGCCTGTGCCCTTCCCACCCGACGCCCTCATTGGTCCCGGTATTCCACGCCACGCCCGTCAGATCAACACACTGAGCCATGGTGAGGTGGTCTGTGCTGTCACCATTAGCAACCCCACACGTCACGTTTACACTGGTGGCAAAGGCTGTGTCAAAATCTGGGACATGAGCCAACCAGGCAGCAAGAGCCCCGTGTCCCAGCTGGACTGTTTGGTGAGGACCTCATCAGCTTTTCTTAATGTTTACACACATGTTATTTCATTCAACACTAGAAAAAAATTAACAAGCCAAACACTTATTCACATAGTTCAGATTAGGTTTGAGGTTCAATCTTTGGTTTATTTGTTATGACAGGACGTTTTTTATCCTCCGCCCATGATTTGTTTGTTTCTAAAGCTCTCCCTAGCTCCACTGCCTTGAACATGTATTGATTTGCTTTGTCCTCGGTGCAACAGAACAGGGATAACTACATCCGCTCCTGTAAGCTACTGCCTGATGGTCGCACATTGATTGTCGGAGGCGAGGCCAGCACACTGACCATCTGGGATCTGGCCTCCCAGACACCGCGGATCAAAGCTGAGCTCACCTCCTCAGCCCCGGCGTGCTACGCCTTGGCCATCAGCCCTGATGCCAAAGTCTGCTTCTCGTGCTGCAGTGATGGAAACATTGCCGTTTGGGACCTGCATAACCAGACTCTCGTTAGGTCGGAAACAAAACTTTATTTCCAGTATGTGGGCTTGAGTCAATTTAAAAGATAATGTCAATAACTGTCTGTATGCCTTCCGATTTTGATTTTAGGCAGTTTCAAGGTCATACGGATGGTGCTAGCTGTATTGACATATCCCATGATGGCACTAAGCTGTGGACAGGTGGTCTCGATAACACTGTTCGCTCCTGGGATTTGAGAGAGGGTCGACAGCTGCAGCAGCACGACTTCACTTCACAGGTACAACGCTGCATAATGCAAGGGGCCAGACCTGGAGTCTGTTTTCCTTTCGGCCGAAGAACTGTCTGTAATTATTGTCCTGTTTGATCTCCAGATCTTTTCTTTGGGCTACTGTCCGACTGGCGAGTGGCTTGCTGTGGGAATGGAGAGCAGCAACGTGGAAGTGCTCCACCATTCAAAGCCTGACAAGTATCAGCTCCACCTGCACGAAAGCTGTGTCCTTTCCCTCAAGTTTGCCTACTGCGGTATGAACAAACACACAAAAAGAGCATCAGATAAAGCTGACCGTATTTAACTGTGAAGAGCCCTTTGCCTGTCCTTATTAGTGCCTTTTTTAAAATAGCGTAAATGCTTGTTGTCATCTCAAGGCTACTCTTCATTTGTAGGTACTTTTCCTATTACTTGTTAGTGAAAAGTGTCCTGATGGCACTTTTGTTGTCTTTGCAGGTAAATGGTTCGTAAGCACCGGGAAGGACAATCTGTTGAATGCTTGGAGGACTCCTTATGGCGCCAGCATATTCCAGGTATGCAGATCAATGGACTCTGTCTGTAGCCAGGCCAAACGTACACACAGATCTCTAAGAGGAAGGGCAAAACGACCGCTGTCTGACAGGACTATCCTATCAGTGAAAACTGAACCTGAATTATTGACCTGACAAAGACGCCTTTTTGAGGCCCGTCAGGCCAGAAGTTGATGTCAGTGCAATCTAATCTTGCCATGAAGTCAGCTAATTTTCACCACTTAACTTACTCAGCAACATTTAAGTTTAACTGCCTCCAAGATTAAAGTGTTTTTTGTGTGTGTGTCTGCTTTTCTTTAAACAGTCCAAGGAGTCCTCATCTGTCCTGAGCTGTGACATTTCTGCAGACGACAAGTACATCGTGACAGGCTCTGGTGACAAGAAGGCCACTGTGTATGAAGTGATCTATTAGAAGAGACTGCTTTGGATCGGAGCATGCTCAGGAACAGTAGACACTTCCTCCATCCTCCTTCCCTCACACAGACAGCATGGATGTTGCCTGCAGCTCCAAGGTGGATGGGCAGGAAGTTTGGCAGTGCCAGACGAAAATGGATGGTGGTGTTATTGTGGCACTGGATGCTGTGTCCTTCGGCTCTGCCCTTCCTCACTCATACAACTAACACTTGTACAGCGAGTGCAGTTTCCCAAGGCACCGAGAAGAAAATAATGTCTTGCTGTTTCTGTTTGTTGGATATTTCTTTTTTTATTCGTCCTTTTTAATGTGGAGATAAAGTTCCATGACACAAGTAGAAGCGGCGCTTCGCTCTGGAGCTTCTCCTTGGAGGTCCTGTGAAAAGTGTACATAATGGAGTAATAAAAGGCCTTTTATAGATTTATATTTTGGTGTCCAGTTACGCTTGTGATGGTTCTTTCTTGTTCTCTCCGTGATTTTCTGTCCCCTCCGGGGATGGAAATTAGATTAGGACTTTGTAAGAGGATATTCTATTTCAGTTTTTTCCCCCTCCTCGGCTTTTTTTTTTTTTTTTTTTTTATGTTCCTTGTCCAAAATGACCTTTTCGGAAATCTAATTTGTATTTTTTTTTCTCCCTGACAAAGGCTTTTTTTTTCTTCGCTATTTGCTGTATCACAGACATTTGTCCCATGGATTTTTGCAGTCGAGAATTCTGGAAAGGCTTTTTTTTCTGTAGGGAGGAAAAAAATCATGGTTTCCAGTTATGTTTACCCTTTTGACCCTGATCAGCAGAATTTCAGCTTTGAAATGAAGACCTTTCACTGAACCCTGGCTCCTGTCTATAACATCAAAATGGATTTATATCAACTGTCGGATTGATGGGTTTTACAGAGAAGCAGCTGTGACTTGAGCTCACTCTGTTGACTCAACCACTGTATGAAAACTTTGCTCCACTCTGCAAAGTTTAGCCATCAGTCTATTAGAGATCGTTATTGCCGCTTGTGTTTGCGAGCCTGTGACTGATACGCAAGACTTGGTTACTCATAAAGGACGCAGGCAACGCCATTACCACATTCGACATTTTGGGTGTATTCTTTGCTTTCTTCAGTATTTCATAATATTCACTACAATCTTCTCATAGACGGGAATGGTCTCATCATAAACACAAGTTAAGACTGTGTAGCATACATGTGGCATCATCCATAAGGACTGTACAGCTGACAGTTGTTGATAAATCAATAAACTGTTTTATATAAAATTTATCTTGACTGGATTTCTGTAGTGCTGTGGTCTCGCTGTGGTAGATTTCCAAGGATTAGTTGGAGACTTTGGAGTAATATGGTTATTAGCTCTTTTTTTTTGTAAAGCATTAAATTGAGTGTATGACTGAAGATGAAGTTGCCAACAGAATCCACTTTAGCGTCATGACCAAACATGCAGAAATAGCTTAACTACCTGCAAATCTAAAGCTTTTTTTCTTTTCTTTTTTTTTAAAATTTAATCTCAACAGGTGTATGTGCCCAAATGTTACTATTATTTGTTTGGTTAGGCTCACTTTAAAAAGAAGAAAAAGCCTCCAGAAAGTTACTGAAGAACGCAGCCTGGCATAAAACCACGTGTCGTTTTTGCACTTTGGTTTTTGGATTAAACAAACAAGGCATAATGTGTTAATTGGTAAGCTTTAGAGGAACTGATAAACAGATTTTGTTATTGCCAGACTGTCTAAGGCTACCCGTTTCTCCCTTGCCTGTCGGTTCAAATTTACCAAAAAACTCCTGGCAAGAAAGATGCCAAACCATTTGTTTAAGGAAAGAAGCTTAAAGTCACTGATTAATATTTGCTTTTACAGTGCGGCCAACAGTGGGTGTGGTAAAACACCTAAAGCACTTACTGCTGTTGAGGGCAATGCACCGACATGCTGAACGTCTCTCGGGCTTGCTTTTTCCTCTTCTAAAAACTAAAAATGCAACCTCAAAGTCCCCCTTGTCCTGTGTGTTGCTAGTGAGGGATCTCCCTTGCTCTAGCTTGCATCTACATTACATACAATCTTATTCACGGGCTGCTCTTGACAGTAAATGGAAGCACATCAGCAAATTGCTGTAAATGCATTCAGATAGGAGCTGACAACTGTCTCAGGAGAACCACAGACACGATAGAAAAAACATTCTGGGTGCAGTTAGCGAGGGTTGCTATGGACCTTTGCCATTGGTTTTAACTCAGAAGATTACAGAGCTTGCATTAATATTTGAGGGATGAACTTGATGCAACTTTCAAAGTCGCGTTGTGCTGTACCAACTGTGTTCACTGTCACGGCTAGTGACTTTTTTTAGAGTTTGGATTTATGCATGGTGGCAGCTATGAAATCACACGCCCATCACAGAGTGATACAATAAGGCAGAGGTTTATGAAGTACCACTTCAGAAATATGACGTAAACACTGCTCTCGAGTTCCCTTGAGTGGTCTTTTGGTAGTTGAATACTTTTGGGCTGGACGGGTGAATGGCCCAATCCCTCCACTCCAGAGCAACGCTCTCCTAGGACTCTGTGCTTGAAGCTGTGAGCCCTTCATATGGCTGCCTCTTCAAACATGTTGTTGTTAGATTATAAAAGCGGGGCCGGATGCTTTTAGCATGGAGCCAGCCGCCATGCCCCGCTCTCACGGGCTCATTTGTTAAAGGCTATAGTCTTTCTTTTCCCACATTGCTGAAGTGTGTACTTCCTGTGCGCATTTGTAGCTCAAGCTTCTTGCTCAAGTACAGTTTTCTTCCTCACTTAATCAAACAGTGGAATATCTGCAGATGAAAGGTTGTACCTCTGAGTGCCTATTGCAGGACATTGAAGGGGTCATTGTCTCGCCTTCCGCTGATCTACCTCTGAATGGAAGGCTTTCAAACAGGTTCTCGTGCAAAAGCCCATGGTGCTCTGTTCTATTTAGAGAACGGCAACAGTGCAGTGTAAGGAAATAGAGTGGCCTAAGTGTTTTACAGCAGCTCTGTGGATAAGAACGTGGTCCAGTTCTCTTCTTCTCTTTTGCATTGTCAGAGCCAAGACTCAAAGACAATACAGAAATTCAAGGGTGGTCTGTAATGCCAGTGTGTGCACTGTGTGAATGTCTTTTTTTCTTCTTTTTTTTTTTTGGTTGTATTTTGTTTTGTTTTTTTAGCTTTAACTCTCAGGCACTGATCACAGTCCACCAGATTTCTGGCTGGTTCTTTTGGCTGGCATTCTGTTTTCTACCCTCCCCCATCCATCACACAGAGAATCAGGATTTATTTATTTATTTTTCAACAGCGAGGGACTGGCACCGTGCTGAAATGCAGAATAATAATCCCCTAATCACCTGAGTATTGCCAGTCCTAGGTTTTATCTGCAATGGACGTGAAAGCCCCTAGTGCCTAGTGATTACAGCATTTGATCTGGGTAATAATGTCTTCACTGTTGCCCTGCCTAGGGCCCGAAGGCAGCACAGCTCTAATCCACAGTGCATTCTAGTGGAATCGCATTACACAAAGACCACCAGGGTTCTCCTCTAGAGGGGAGGGGTGTGGGGGGTTAAAGGAGGAGGTTGCCATGGAAACAAGCTTCTCTTTCTCTCTCTCACAGACACACACGCACACTAATACATCACACGCGCATACACACATACTCTCTCCTGGGACAGATAAGCAAAGGACAGGTTCTGTGTTTACTTTCCGCAGACCCTCCAATCCCCGAGCAGGCTGAGCCCTGATAACACGAGGCCTGTACAGCCAGCGACCACTGACAGCAGATAAGCACTCCAGCAGAGCAGAGCAGTCATCACCCTCCAACCAGGATGAACAAACCTGGGAGACCCGGATTCATTTGGATTAGACTGGATTGCTGCTGCCACCGCTGCCGC
Source organism: Mchenga conophoros (assembly GCF_057382185.1). Lineage (NCBI taxonomy): Eukaryota > Metazoa > Chordata > Actinopteri > Cichliformes > Cichlidae > Mchenga > Mchenga conophoros. The sequence goes on from NC_140532.1 coordinate 14,217,115, forward strand.
CGCTGCTGCTGCTTTTGCTGTCGCTGGTGTGTTCAGACTACTGATGTTCACAGGACTTTCTACATGAGAACTTGATGCCGCACTTAATCCTGTGGCGTCCCAGAGTTTAGTCAGAGGACACGGCCACAGTAGTGGACTGGGAGCTATTTTAGACACTGAGGTCAAAGGAGTGTCTGCTCTGGGCAGGTTTACGTGGCTGCAGTTAGAGAACCGCGGAAAAATTTCTCCTAACATGTCCCAGAGACAAACACCACACATTATTAGTATTCTGCTTCAACATTTGTCCATGTGTGCTGTTTTTGTAATGGAGAAGGTTGGAGATCTGTGAGGACATTCCTTTATATTGGTTCCAAGTATCCACTAAAATCCGGTAATTCAATACCAGGGGTAATTAGATTTGTATGATAGTAATGCCCCAAGAAAGAACCAACACGGTCTTTGATGTTGAGATCAAGACGGCTACAAGTACTTCTTTATTATGTGCATTATGCTAACATGCTAATTATTTTTCCACACACATTCTTTGATTAAAGCACAGCTGGAGGTGTATAAGCAACATGACTAATTACAGAGGAAATGGAGGTACTGAGCTAAAGTGGTGGAAGCTGGATTTCCCTTTGGCCCCTTCTTCTCACTGTTTACTTCTAATGCATACTTCATTTCTTTTGAGAAAGCCAGTTACCAGCTTTGACCACTTACTCTGAAATAATAGAGGGGGACAGTGAACAAATATAAGGTTTGTAAGCCTATATTTCCTAAGTAGTTAATATTGATTCAACTCTATATGCCAACTGTGTATAGTAGCTTCTGTTTGTTGTTCTCTGTGGGATAAGATATAGTTGCTTTCAGTGACAGTTAACCACAAAATACAGGGCATATTCATAAGGATAATATTATCGACTACTTAGTACAAAACATGCAACAAGTAGTCTTCTCTCTAAACTTTACAGCACCCTGTGGCTTTTCCCTAATATATATCCCACTTGATATTCACAACTTCAGATTCTGCAGTGAAGCCTTAGAAGGCAGGTGTATCTTGCATGCACTGTAAATGCTGCTACACAGGCCTGAAGCTATACTTCACATTATTCATTACTAAGAAATTTAAAAAAAAGGGGAGCTTTGTGTTATATCGGTCCACCTGCCAATCTGAATATATTTATTATTGGTTTTCAAAATGAACAGAAGCTCAAAATTAAATTTTCATGTATATGTACACACGTGTAAATAGGTATAAGGTAAATAGCTAAAAGTGAATTTAATTGTCACTTCACGTGATTATTTGAGATACAACTCCTTTAGATAACTAGGTGGTATAACTTTGATCAAATCAGCTAAAAGGTAGGGGTGAGCATTCACTGGGCACCTTTCTAGTATTCGAGTAACTCATGATGTTCAAGAAAACAGTTTGATGTGATCTTTGTGACATGCTGTGTCATCCAGACATCGAAAAACAGCTGCACTCTGGTCATAAATAGATAGACATGGTGAGCAATAATACTCAGGCAGGCTGTGATATTTAAAATATCATAAAATGATACTAAGGGGCACGAGAAAAGATCCCCCACACCATTATTAAGATTAGCATGAACGCATGCTTTCATATCGTTTACGCCAAATTCTGACCATACCACCTAAATGTGACAGCAAAAACATAGATTCATCAGATTAGATAATGGTTTTAGAATCTTCTATTTTAGAAGCCTGTGCAAACTAGCCTCAGTTTCTTGTTTTTAGCTGACAGGAATGGCCACCAGATGTGGTCTTCTGCTGCTGTAGCTCATCTGCTAAAATGTTTGACTTGTTGCGCCTTCAGAGACGCTCTTCCGCATATTGTGGTTCTAACAAATGGATATTTGAGTAACTGTTTCCACTCTATCGGCTTTTCTCTTCTGACCTCTGAAAAGTGCTGCTCAATGGATATTTTTGCTTACCATTTTCGGTAAACACTAGCAATGGTTATGTGGGGAAAATCCCAGCAGATCAGCAGTTTCTGAAATACTTTAAGCAACCACATGAAAGTCACTTAAATCAATCCTTTTCCCTGTTCATATTCTCAGTTTCAACTTTGGCAGATCCTCTTGACTATGACTCCACGTCTACATGCACAGAGTTTGTGCCATATGAATAGCAGATATTTGCATTAACTGCAATATCTAATCATTTGTCCCAAAAAAGTGGCCAATGATTGTTTATCACCCAAACACAGGTACTGGATGATATGAAATATTTTAGAATAACAAAAATATATTAATTAATTATGTGGAGGAAAAAGCATTGTCATTCTGAACAGATACCTAGCTTGAGGTTTTGTTTGTAGCTTTCAACACGTAGCTCTGTCTCTTCTCCATATGTTAGCTGTATTCGCTCCTAAGCAGCTGGAGTAGTTTATAATAGGGGTGCAACAATACACAAAATTCACGGTTCGGTTCGATATTTTTTCGATACAAAAAAAAAATGTTCATGCCTTTTTAATTTGTCATTTATTAAAATTATAAATATCTATTTTAACTCAAAAGTACAGTTTTTAAATTTAACCCTAACCCTAGCGCGCATTTTTTATTTTGACAGCGAATGCGCATGTGCGGACCACTTATGTGCACCCCTGGTTATACAGGGAATGCAGAATTATTAGGCAAGTTGTATTTTTGAGGAATAATTTTATTATTGAACAACAACCATGTTCTCAATGAACCCAAAAAAACTCATTAATATCAAAGCTGAATGTTTTTGGAAGTAGTTTTTAGTTTGTTTTTAGTTTTAGCTATTTTAGGGGGATATCTGTGTGTGCAGGTGACTATTACTGTGCATAATTATTAGGCAACTTAACAAAAAACAAATATATACCCATTTCAATTATTTATTTTTACCAGTGAAACCAATATAACATCTCCACATTCACAAATATACATTTCTGACATTCAAAAACAAAACAAAAACAAATCAGCGACCAATATAGCCACCTTTCTTTGCAAGGACACTCAAAAGCCTGCCATCCATGGATTCTGTCAGTGTTTTGATCTGTTCACCATCAACATTGCGTGCAGCAGCAACCACAGCCTCCCAGACACTGTTCAGAGAGGTGTACTGTTTTCCCTCCTTGTAAATCTCACATTTGATGATGGACCACAGGTTCTCAATGGGGTTCAGATCAGGTGAACAAGGTGGCCATGTCATTAGTTTTTCTTCTTTTATACCCTTTCTTGCCAGCCACGCTGTGGAGTACTTGGACGCGTGTGATGGAGCATTGTCCTGCATGAAAATCATGTTTTTCTTGAAGGATGCAGACTTCTTCCTGTACCACTGCTTGAAGAAGGTGTCTTCCAGAAACTGGCAATAGGACTGGGAGTTGAGCTTGACTCCATCCTCAACCCGAAAAGGCCCCACAAGCTCATCTTTGATGATACCAGCCCAAACCAGTACTCCACCTCCACCTTGCTGGCGTCTGAGTCGGACTGGAGCTCTCTGCCCTTTACCAATCCAGCCACGGGCCCATCCATCTGGCCCATCAAGACTCACTCTCATTTCATCAGTCCATAAAATCTTAGAAAAACCAGTCTTGAGATATTTCTTGGCCCAGTCTTGACGTTTCAGCTTGTGTGTCTTGTTCAGTGGTGGTCGTCTTTCAGCCTTTCTTACCTTGGCCATGTCTCTGAGTATTGCACACCTTGTGCTTTTGGGCACTCCAGTGATGTTGCAGCTCTGAAATATGGCCAAACTGGTGGCAAGTGGCATCTTGGCAGCTGCACGCTTGACTTTTCTCAGTTCATGGGCAGTTATTTGGCGCCTTGGTTTTTCCACACGCTTCTTGCGACCCTGTTGACAATTTTGAATGAAACGCTTGATTGTTCGATGATCACGCTTCAGAAGCTTTGCAATTTTGAGACTGCTGCATCCCTCTGCAAGATATCTCACTATTTTTGACGATCAACCTCTCATATGTTTAAGCTTGCTGCAGGAGATTTCACTTGTCATGTTTGCATAGTAAGCTAACGATTGATAAGACTATGTCAGAAGAATTGGTACATAAATTATCGTCACTCACCAATCAGTGCTGTCGCTCTCTATACACAGTTCGCGCAATTGCAAAGTGAAAGCAAAAACATGCGCAAATTCAAACGCGATTTCAATATGTCACATATTGACAGTGGCTCACCGACGCCAATGACATAATTACCCAACTACATTTCCGAAAGAATGCAAAAGCATTGACATATATTTTTCCTTCCTACAATATTCCGACGGGCAGGGAAGAGATAGATTTTGGTAGCCCGACTGGAAAAATCGCTAGCCCTGGGACGTTGGGCTAGCGATATTGCAAGCCCTGTATCTGATTGAGGAATCACTCATCTTTGGAAAAGAGAGTTTATTACAGAGAAATGGCTCTTTCCAAAATAAAAGCTATACTATACGCTTCTTCTGGGCTATATTCTCAGCAGCATATTAAACATATCAGGTCCCCATAAGGAGAATCATGTGCTAACGGCTGTCTAAATGACTCGGGTAAAGTTTGTAGCATGCTTGTTGTTTTTGTCTGCTTCCACTTGTCTTTGCACTAGGATAATGTCGGCGTAAATGTGCAGTCATATTCGTTGTGTTCCCACTAGTGCTGTCAGCGTTAATCTCGTTGAAATGACATTAACGCCACAACACGGCAAATCTCCATTAACGAGCTACCCCTGATCGCCCCGTGCGTGGGGCTATATGGCCAACACGTTAACGAGCTAACTGCGCTAACACACTATGTAATTGAGCATTGCGTGGCACATCCAACATACTGTTTTACTTTAGTCTATGACGCGCTTACCTTCAGGGTCATACGTCACATGAAAACCAAAATAATTCCAAACGCCAGATCTGAATGAGGGTGGGGGAGGTTCAATTTGCCATGTTGCAAGGAGAGCTTAACTTCTGTCTCGCTAGCTTGCCCTGCGCTCTTCCTTCTGACGATGCTGTCTGTGTTGAGCACTCAGTGGATCTGCGCTCGACAGTGCAACCTAGGCGGAGTAGTCGAACGCAGATTCACTGAGCGCTCAACACAGACCGCATCGTCAGAAGGAAAGTTGATAAAATAAATTACAAATTTTGTATTGTTCGATACATATGCGTACCGAAAGCACTGTATCGAACGGTTCAATATCGATATGAATATCGTTGCACCCCTAGTTTACAAGGTTGTGTTTAGGGGGAAACATATACCCGCTAGCAAGATCATGTAGCAGGAGGAAGTGTAAGGTGCGGTTTTGATTCCTTTCCATGGATGTGTCACCGCTGGTATCATGCAGGCTTCGAAATGCTGCAAGGCTTCAAGCTAACACCAGATGCACCGCTTTGAAGGCAAAACCGTGACTGCTGAGGTGATGATTTGGCGATGCAGTTATAGCTCTAGATATACTCAAGAGATGTAACAGTAACCAGGCAACAATCAAATTGAGTAAACTGGCTAAGGTAAGAAAGCTTTAGGACAAGCTACTCCCTGTATTTTTCATTAAAGAGATGGTTGGGTTTGTTTCCATATGCACCTACATATCCACCAAACATCAGTACTGGTAAACCTTTTTGTGTCATTTGAACTGAAGAATTTAAACAGCAATATGGGGGGCACGGGGGTCTTATTACTTAATCAATGTGCCCATCCTCTCTGTACTCTATTGCTTCTATACGGTGAATGCTCCACTACACTATAGTCATTACCGGAAAGATGCAGACAGTAGGTGGCCTGCTAAAAGGTATTGGCTGTAATCGAGATAGCTGTTTTTGCTTGGCTTTGTTAAAAGTCACATTTAAAGAGGAAAATAGCCACAGCAGGTCTACGCTGGAGGGCACAAACCTATCCAAATACTTGTGAATCGAATTTAATGTGTTTGCTATTATATAGTGGCTTAGACACAACAAATTATCATCAGAAATGATTAGCATTTCCAACAAAATCTAAAGTACTGTACAATGCAAAATCTAATTATTGTTCAGTCCTTTTGGGTTTTCACTAATTGCTCATTAAGTTTATAAAATGAGAAAAATATTCAGATTAATTAAGCATATGACAGGAAACAAAATATAAAATCCTTATATTTAAAAAGCTGAAAACAGGGAATGTTTTTCATTGTGACTTGAAAAAGAACTATAGTGACTGGTTTATTAGCAGAACAATTACCTCCAGATTATTATTCACTCTACAGTCTAATTAATGGTGATGTGGTGGTGACAGTTTATAAGTTATGAATAAAAAAGTAGGCATGCATGGTTTTATTCATAACTCATACATCTGTCTTTTTGCAGGCCTCCTGCAGGATCTCATCTTTACACAAACCGACCTAAAGTTTGACACCAGAGTGACGAGATTCACATGATGAAATTGTTAGAGAAACTGAATTTTCTTGCCCCTGCTTCCGGTCTCTGGTGAGTTTTTTTTTTCTTTCTTGGTAAAACACTTTATTTTTATTCCTGTTTGGTTCATTGAAGCATCTGTCATTCCCAGTGCTCCCATTGTGCCTGACAAAAACAGAGCCATGTTAGATTGAAAAGACAGAGGGGCAATCTTTCAAATGGATCTCTTTTTGAAAATATATTATGACATAATCATGTTTTCTCCCTAAAAGCCCAGGGGAGGCCCGTCTGTCAGATTGCAGTCCTCTCTTGGCTGCCTGGCCTGAACAGAAACAGCAGTTGTGTGTTAATAGAACCCAGAGGCACTCTGAAACCTTACCCATTCTGCTTTACGCTCTCAGCCAGGAGATTAAAGTCAGGGAAACATTACAGGAGGCTGGATAATTGCCCCTGTGTCTCCAGCAGACAAAAGGCAACGCTCCGGCAATTCCCTCGGTAAATTGTCAAGCGAGACTCAAGGATCCTTCAAGGCTGCAGCAAATTGTACAGTGCTGTCTAACAAACTACCAATCTCTGGATATTATGAGGCTTCTATATATCCTTGGCCGTAATGACAGCTTGCACTGCTATAATGGAGTGCAGGCACAAGATAGCTTTTGTGAGTACACTTCCAATAGAAAAATTACTACCTTGGTTCCCAGTCTGTGCTTTTCATTTTTTCCCTTTGTTCCCATTTGAATTTTGATTTATTCTTCTATCATTTTTTATTTTTTTATTTTCTGCTTTCATTCAGGGCTGAGTGCTGGCTGCAGCCACCAACAGATGATTGCAACCTTTACTCCTGAGGACCACTTGATCCGCAGACAGGGGAAAAAAAAAAAATGCAAGCAGTTAATGAGTTGCCATCCTTTCCTAGTGTTAAGGGTGTCTACAAATTAGACCCTTTTGTCAGGGCTCTCCTTTGCTCTCTCTCTCTTGCTCCCCCCTTGCCTGCTCTTTCCGCCACTTTCTCTCCTCATCCTTGCGCCCTCCCCTCCATCACGCCCTTCCTCCTGCTCTTCAATTTTCTCTCTCTACCTGCCTGCTTCACGCTCCAGTAGCTCAGTGGCGGGAGCAGCGCTGTCTGGCTTTGGCTCTGAGCAGCATTTATTGTCAGCGCGGTTCATGTTTAGAATTAGCCATTTAATGAGAACAAAAGAAATTAATTGGTGGTTTAAGCCTAATGAGACGTCTGTGAAATTAACAGGCCTCATCAATTGAAACAAATAAAATCCTCCAGCTTGTTGTTGGGGAGCATTATTCTGACAAAGCTTTTGACACAATGATGAATAGCGGGTCAGGAGAGACCATCTGTGCTTTTTTAAACCCCTGCAGGAGGGGGGGGGGGGGGGGGGGGTGGAATGTGGGCTGGCTCTAAGAGATGGTGATAAAGGAGGGAGCGAGGCAAAAAAAAGGGGGGAGGGGGGAGAAAAGAGGAGAGGAGAGGAAAAAAAGCTGAGAAAAAAACAAATTCACCAGCTTTATTCATCGCCCTTTAGCATGATACCGCTGTCTAACCATGGTTACAAAGGAAATAAAAAACATGGGCATTAGCATGTGAAAGGCACCGGGTCTCTGACTATGCGTCCAGAAAGCCAAAGAGCTCTGATTTCGAGGGATATTTAACCTCCATTCAGTCAGCAACAAAGGCCTGGCTGTCGCGCTGAGAGCAGTGGTTCAGCCTGATTGGGGCTCAGGGGGGAAGGAAGGGGGGCAGAGGAGGGGACAGACAGGATCACAGACCTCATTTGTTCCCCCTCTTTACTTTAGCCTGTCTCTATTCCCACTGAAGAGCAGCATTTCCTCTCTACGCCCCCCTCCTCCTCCTCCTCCTCCTGCTCTCAAAGTTGTAAATGTATGACCTGAGGAATAAATTGGATGGGAAGGAGCCGAGGAGGCAGCACAGAGAGCAGTAATACATCTCTATCATGTTCGGTGACCTTTATTTACTGCGCGTTGAGCATCATCCTCGGCCGTGTTATGTGTCTGCCTGGCTTCCTTCTTCTTTTAATGGCCCGGTGTGGAAGTTGCAGACGTGATGGAAGTGGTTATCTGCATGTCTTCAGCCCCAGCCCGCATCTCTGCCCGACCCTCTCTCCCCCGGCCACCCAGTAGGGCCTGGCCCAGCCCTGCCTGTTTGTGTATCATGGAGAAACTGTTTGCTTTCCTGTGCTGATCAAATAAACAGGCCATGTCCTTTTGGGTGGGGGGTGTTGGGGGTGGAGGTTGGAGGAGCGGTGTTGTTTAGCTCTCTGGGTGAAGATAAGGAATTGTTTGATGGGGTAGAGAGAAACGAGAGCGATTTAGGTCAGCTAATCTGATTTACACAGAGATGGTCTGGCCATTGCAGGGAGCAGTAATTACATAGAGGGATTAGAAGCCCCTGCCACCCCACCCCACCCCTTTTCAGAGCTCCCAACCTAAAGAGAGGAGAGAGGGGTGGAGGCTTAAAGGCCTGAGAACTGCTCGAGTATGGTGCTGAAACAACAACAGCTTGAGCAGTTCTCTGTACAGATTAAAAATGGCTGAGACTGTGTTCAAAACAAAGGGGGCATTTGGCCAAACTAGTATTACTTGGCTTGTTTACATGCATTTACATCTGTTGCTTTTGAGCCCACAATTATCACAATTTGCTTTCCGTGGCCAAACATCACAGCTGCTTCAGCCAGGGAATCCGGCTATCAGCTCAATCATTCCCCAAAACCTGGAAGGAACCTGTTAACAAAGTGCGCACAACATTACATCACATGTTTCGTCACATGCTCGTGGGCCCGATCGCCCTCAATTACTGCTGCCGCCTGTTTTGCATTTCATTTCCTCGTGTGTTTGTGCGATGCGTAATTTGAGGATTGATCACTTTCAGCCCTGACATTCGTTTCGTGTTTAGCTGTTTTTTCCGTCCACGCCGAGCAGATATTCAGAGCCTCTCTCGATGCCATTTGCCTGTGTATTTAAAATGCACAGCTGAATAATTGCGCTGCCAGAGCCATCACTTCATCCACAGGAATGACTTGCACGCTTGGCTGCTGCTTCTAAAGTGTGCTTGGCTAATCCACTCATTGCTTTGTGCATTCAGTGCTGTGAACCATAGGGCACCCGCTTGGATGCCCGTGCATAAATTACTGCCATGGAACATAAAGTGCTGGGAGGATTTTCCTTAACGATCGCCAACGCTTTAAATGCTTCTGCTTCAACAGTCGATACTGCTCAGCCCATTCAATTATTCAGCGGTCCGTCCCTCATTAACAAAATCCTGACCTTGACATGTCTGCCCTATTTCTCTCCCCTGACAGAAACAGCTCTCCAAACGACTCTGTTTGCTCTGATATTGGCTGGGAAATCCATGCATATTGATAAGTTGTTTGCAGTGTAATTGAAAATGTCAGTTATGAGGCCCATGCATACAAAGGTCAGCACCAAGAATAGAAGCTGACAGGCTGCTATTTGGAGAGAATATATAGTAAATGAATGGCTGGGGGAGAACTAGGATCACAATAGAATATGTTCTGTGTTATAAATTGTTGAAATATGCATCTGACTCCTTGTAGGCTCACAACACGCCAAAAAGACTTGTAGAAAAAAAAAGTAAAGTTGCTTTAAGCCGGGTAATTACACAACGTAATTCTTCATTTCTTTCGTATTGTAGTGTTTCGAGTTGGTTTTTGGTCACTTGATTGGAATTCTAATTTGTTTCCAAAGGTCAAATTGTTCATCATTCATATCTCATGTTCTGTTTAAACAAGATTTATGAATATCAAATTGGTAAGCCATAATCTCTTTAGTAGTGGCAGGTGTCCTGTGGGTGCTGCCTCATCTCAGGGAGGTGTTGTACCTTGTGCATCAGTGATGTGATGTGTCAATCAAAAGCTTTCGTGCTCTGCATCCCAGAGCACCACGGGCTCCATGGTTCAACTGTCCTAATCTACACCATAGGAGTGGGATCTGGGGTTAAAGTGCTGGCCACAGTTTCTACATAAACAAAGATTTGAACCTCAATCCCCAGGAGGCTCGGCTGGCTGACAGGCCCCCACCCCCGCCAGACGCTGTCCTCCCCACAGGCAGAGCGGCGACTGCCTGCTGGTTCTTTAATCGATTGCTAATGGGTTCAATTCCATCGTTGAGGAGCTGCTTGGAACCTGGCCCTGAGACTGAATGAAGTGGAAATACCATTTGCGGCTTTATGAGCCGTTATACTGCAGTGAGAGACCTCTATTCGGCATGCTTCATAGCACTGCAGAGAGTTTTGCACCACCGCTTGATGGTTTTTCTTATGCCTGCTCCTACTGCTTTCGTCTCAGTGCTTCCCATTTACAGCGTGCCCTAAAGCATTTACATCCACTCAATCTACAACAAAATAGCTTTGCTTTGCTGCTTTTTCACAAGGCTTGATGTCTAGGGTAATTACCATAGTATATTTCTCATATGCACACAGGGGCCCAACACATTCACTCCACCTTTAAGCAATGATATTCATCAGTTTTTATCAGTAGCACCACGGCCCTGTGTAACTCGCAGCGTCTTGGCATCGCCGTGCCTTATCGTCCACAGCGGTGCATGTGCGGTTCAGGAAGTATCGGCAGAGGATAACTCATGAAACTGCAGTTGTTTTATATCGCAGTAGCATGTTTTCACCTTCTGTGGATGTTGCAGGGCGAGTGCTTTTGCTTAACACTCCCTGATTTACAGATCTGCCCAAGTTTCTGCAGTGCTCTTATGAGCGTGCTCTGGCTGTAATGCAAACCTAAGCAGCCAACACCGTTCTACATTTCATAGCCAGTCCCAGCAGACATGTGCTCTTTGAAGCATTCTGGGCCAGGGATACAAGTCTTGTTTGTTCTGTACTTCTAGAGAGAGAGAAGGAGAGCGGAAAAAAATGCAAGCTATTTTTTTCTTTCTTTCGCAACAGTAGAGAGTAACATTCTTTGACGTCTCAACAGCAAGCCTTGTATTACAGCACTTGCTGCCAGATGCCTTGATCGAATCACCCATGTCAAACAGGAAGAGAAATAAATGCTTCATTGAACTAGAGCTCAGCTTAGTGATGGTGGGAGTGAGGAATAGCGAGGGAGAGAAAAGGAGGGTCGAGCAGGCTGCTATGTGGGTGTCTGTTGGTGTCAGTTCACATGGGGAGGGTTATTCTCAACCCGCCGTATAAGCACTTTCTTAGATGTGGTGTGAATAATTAGTGTGCCTGGCCTAGATAGTCTCATCAATGGCCATTTAATCTTCTGAAGAATGAGGGGAAAAAAGGAAGCTGTAATCAAGGAAGCCGATGATTTTGGTAAGCGACCTGGTGCCAGCAGTTGCAGCGGGATACAGAGCACATGTTTGTATTTGTTCTTTCAGGCTCATCTTCCAGCGGCAAGTAGAGTATGACAGGATTTACATGCAGGCTCCTAATCTCTGTAAGCGAACCTGTTTCGGGATGTAATTCACATGGTATGTCTTTTGATTCGGATTAGTCTAGGCAATCCTCTTACCAGTGGCTCAGTATAACTTATCACTGACAAGGCCGTCTCGTGGAGCAGTGCAAAGCCTCATATCCACCCCTCCCAGACTTCGAAGTCGTAATTCTAATCTGCCCAAATCTGATCTGAGACTTTAACTTCCAAATACCTCTTGAAAGCCAGAGCTCAAACTGAAGTTCATGCGAGGGCTTTGGATTACATAAATTGAGGTTAGGGATTTCCAGCATGGCCTAATGTTTGCACATAGAGCACGACTTGGATGTAGGATGTAGTGACATTTTATCATTTTTTTTCCCCTTTAGTGTTGAATCTTAAATTAAAGGATCATTACCGAAAGTCAAGCCGAAACCCTTTGGTAATTAATACTGAAGCGCTGGCATGAATTTACACAGAGGTAGTTGCATTCTGTTCCCCGAACTATACCGTTTATAGCCATTTTGTTATACGGATCATGTATATTTCAACATAAATAAATAAATGGATGCAAAAAGTTTTCGAAGCATTGCATCGTTTCCTTGACGGCGTGCTTCAATGTGAAAATAACATCAAATATTTAAATGTATGAGTCGCTTTCCTGATCCTTTAAGGTTCTTTGTAATTCAATAAACAGGATTTAAAGTAGAGCAAGCATGCTCCACTTTTTTGCCTCAGCCGGAAGGCCACAAACGGGTTCTTATTAAACGTTGGAAGATTATGCCTTAATCTCACTGAACACATGTTGGGTGGAATAAAAGCAATTTTATTTCTGAAACACTACTCTACACAGCTCTCTCTCTCTCTCTAATCTTATCCTAGCTACTGCTACAAAATGAAGTCTTGTTAGTGTGCCAAAGCTGCTGTGCGTTTCTGAAGAGGCTCAGAGATCGAGGTACTAATTGGGAGTTGTAACCCATTAACAAAAATGTGGCCAACTTGGACTGCACTTCCAGCCCAAAGACAAACTTGGTTCCCCATCAGAGAGGATTTGGGTGCCGTGTTCGCTGCTCTTGGTGAGACAGCGGTGTGAAGATGACGATAAGCCAAAGCTTTAAATCCCAGACTCAGCTGTCTTATCTGAAGCTGCTGGGCTGTGTGGCATGCTTTAATGGAGGCGGCTCACTGTCTGAGCTTTAGCTACAATCGCATTAAGATTCCCCTTCACCTCAACTAGGCTTGCTTGTTGTCAGTTTTTGATTGAATCTTGTGAATTAAGGTTTCGTCTCGGTTAAAGTCACCCCGCAGTTTAATTCCCCTGACTTCCTAGCAAGGAACAGTCTCATTTAATCTCTTATCATGGATGAAAATGACAATGATTTTATAACTAATAATACAACAGCGTGCTGAAAAATAATCAAACTTTTAATCTAGTGTAAGATGAAAATTAATTTTTTTTTTTGCCTCTTTGTTAGCTGCAAAGGAGCAAAACCTTAACCACAAGTACAAAGAAATGATCACACATTTATTCACATGAAATACAATCAAGTTTCAGTTCAAACAAAATGCCAGTGCTTTTAGTGTGTGATAGCAGAAAAAAGTTAACAAAAAGCTTTTTAAAATTGATGCCGTGTAGTGGAGTCATTTGAATATTTTTTTTCCTCTCACCTGCAAAGTGAACCAGAAAATAACTTCCAGCGTCCAGTGAAAGACATTTAAAAAAGTTCTTGCTTTTTAAAAAAAAGAGCCACTGCCTATTTTGCTTGGAAAATAGAAAATAGGTGGATTTATTGATACAAGTGCAAACATACACGGAAATACAATATATAAACCACGTTTGAAAGTCTGCAAAACATCCAGCATCCATTGTGCTTTACAGATGACTCTAGACACTCACTGTTGTAGTTCTCTCCTGACCTCCTCCATACCTACTGATGATGATATGAATGAAGATTTCAAATTTGGATTCATGAAATTGGTACGGCCTGATTTCAGTCCAGCTCTAGTGTCATTCTCCCTGTTTCCTTAAAAATGGCTTCTTAAAAGCACCCTTCCACTGAGACCGTTTCTGATGAGGCTTCAATGAATAGTAGATGGATCAACTGAAGGGCCAGATGCATCTCTCAGGTCCCGTGTCAGGTCTTTCAGATGCTTTTTTTATGCTGTAGATGGTTTTTAGGCCTTCTTTTGTTCTCCACTTGTACAGTTTCCTCATGGTGTGTAGGACACACTGCACACCATGCTCACGTATGCCTTATAGATGCAGAAATACTATTTTTTGCCTGTCAAACTGTGCTACCTTATGTGTTTTTTAAAGGTTCAACAAAAGAAAATACAATTTAATCTCTTTATTAAGTTGTCTGTTATGTATAGACACAACACTGGTTCCCCTCCTGAGTTAGGTGCCTTTGTATGTTTGAATAATTCAAGGATTAAGTAGCTTAAACACATAAAAAACATTCCTCTGAAAATGGTCAGTACAAAGAGTGAACTGAAAATGAGTGAAAAAGATAAACTTCCTTCAGGAACCCTGGAGGATTATCAAGACCACTTTAAAACAACAGTAAGAGACTCTGGCTGCTTAGAATCAAAATATAAAGGTGGCTTGACACTTTTACACAGTACTCTTTGAAGTATGTGGGAATAAAATTTGAACAATCGCAATAAAATAGTTTGCTATAATCAAAAAATTACAATTCGTTAGTTATCAAAGTAATAAGAGGACTGGAAAGGATACAACTGGCCAACAGAAAATGAATGAACAACTTTAATAACTGATAAATGTTATTGATTATAGAAACATCTGAATCACATATAGGGATTTTTGTGAATATTTGAACTGCTAGACAAACGATTTGATGTTATTACTTTGCTTTCTTGAACGTGAAAGTGGAATGGAGGTTACTCAGTAGCATCACAATAGATGCTGTGTAAACGTTCTCAGTTGTACAGGGACCAGGTTGAACTGACCTTGATTGTTATAGTTTGAAATTCCTGCTCTGGCAGCACCACTCCGGCATTGTTATTCTCCCCTCTGCTTATTCTGGCTTTCCTCCCCCCTCCCACCACCTATCCACCCACCAACACACGCGCACACGTGCACGTGCACACCCATACCCCCGGTGGGTCCCGCTCTGTTTACTCAGGTGCCTGCTCTCTCAGTGCAGTGATGAACTCCTGTGCAGACTTTAACACTCTGCTGCCTCTCAGGCAAATGCCAAAACAAATCTTGTCATAATTAGCAGTAATCCTGCTCATTACCATCTGCTTAATTATCCTATTAATAGCACTTCCTGGGAGAGCTTGTTTGCTACGCAGGCAAATGTTTGTTCCTAAATTAGCAGACAAGAAGACAGCTCCATTGTTCAAACAGCAGCTTTGACAAAGCAGAACAGGCAGGATTAACAGCAGACAGAACGGGCCACGAGCTCATCTCTGCTTGGAGCTGACAGGCAGGGAGGAGGCAGCCTGGGCCAACAACAGCACTCTTATCCTGCAAGCTGCTGTGTAATCTACATAGTCAAGTACACACAATCAGCACAAGCAACTTGTCATATCAGAGCTGCAGTGTACTAGGAAAGAAGTATGAGTGACAAGAATAGAATAAGCTACAGGTGCGTTAGGAATAATGATAACTGCACTGTCAATAAACGGTGATTTCAAATGCATGCAGTGATGCTTTTAAGTTTCAGTTATGATCAGAAGTAACGGCACCGCTGTTCTTCACAGGCTCTGGTCAGATTCCTCCAAACTAAAAGCCAAAAGCCTCACTAAAGAACCAACTGCCAAAACTCATTACGTTGCAGGTAACAATGCACTCATACGTTGCCCACTTCCGTCTTTGTAAGGCGATTGTAAAAATGAACTAGAACTGTCTTGTTCATCAAGCCTCCCAAGTTTCCTTGCAAGACTCCAGAGGAAAGCTTTAAAGTAAATAAGGCAAGTGCTTGGAGCAAGGTGAAGACCAGCCACATAGAGCTGTGTGCACTAACCTAAGCAGACTAACCTCACACACCAGCAGGCCTATACATTATAAATGATCCTCTCTCTTTCCTCCCATGCACCAATCCCCTATACATACACAGCGTGCCATAGCTGGAGTAAGCAGAGCCAGTCTGTGCAGCCTGCAGCACTGTCAGCCCATTGATGTACAACACTCTGCCCTTTGTTCCTTGTACACAAACACACTTTCCACATTAATATTTCACAGGAAATGTACTCCGTGCTTGTGATTTAAAGCCTTTTCTTGTTAACAATGCTGTTTTCTCTATTCTGTTGTGCTGAATTATGAAGGCAACTTGTCAGAATGAAGACATGCCCATGAGATTATAATACATCTGGAGATAAATGATTACTGGCAAGGCACATGTGACTTTATCCACTGCGCTTCGCCGTGTTCCAGTTTAAACATTTTTCCCGAGGTTGCACTTGCAGCTATTAGTTAAGAGCAGGGAGATGTGTTTAATGTGGTGTGCATACAGTACGTGCGAGTGAGCACTGGTAATGTGTGTACACATTATGCACATATGCAGATTATACATAGCCTTTTTGCAAATGCATTTTTCTCAGATCTATTTGTTGGAGTGTACAGCCATGTGATGTCGCTTGTTTGTTCTTGTTGTCAGAGAAAAGGCAAGGATCAATGGATTTTCCTTGCAAGAGTGAAACATGACAGACATAACGAAAGCCTTTCATGAGAAATGAATGAATAATTCATAGGCGCTCTCTCACTGTGCTTTGTTGTGTCTCATACAGATGGGATTACAGAAGGCTAGATCTTGGAAACATATGAAAGATTAATTTGTGATCTGGGACACTGCTTGCTTACAAAAGGACTAAATAATGATTTTACTGAGAGTGGCAGGGATCTTGGGATGGGTGTGATGCGCACAGGGCCTGGACACAAAGAGCCTACAGAGTACACGCAGCGCTCAGAATAATGGGGCCCGACAGATTTTCAAAAACTTTGCGCAAAAAAAGTGAACTCGAGTTCTCGATATTTTTTTTTTCTCATTACGGTTACTGATTTCTGTTGTGTTGCATGTCAATAAAAGCGAAAGGACAAACTCGTGTTGAAACTGCATTTTTATTCTTTCTTTTTAAATTTGTATTACATGTATCCTCTTCCACAGGCAGTTCAGACACTTAGCAGCTATAAAACATCGTCAGCAGCTGTTAGGGATTTGCTCTTGCTCAAGGGCACTTTGCTGTGCAGATGTGCAGATGCCTGCTTTCTCCTAAATCTAAGCTTTCCTGCTGAAGAGCTGACTTCAAATTAGCAGCCCGTTGCCCAAAATTTAGCAAAAGGTAGACCAGGGACTTCAGTCTTCAGAGTTGCTGAAGGCAGCAGTACGGGGTTGCCTGAAAATAACTCGGATCGTTTCAAAAGAGTCCTCCACTAATTCACCAGGGAGTGCAAGAAGCTGTTGTCTGGTCTCCCACAGATGGCATAGACTCTAGGGTGGCACTGCTTGTTGTTTTTGATGAGCTGTGCATATACAAAAGCAAAACATCTGGAGCTGCCATGTGGCCTCTCCATTTGGCCAACCCCATACCTCCCCGTGCCAGATGCACCCAAACAACTGTGAGCTAAACAGCATGAATGATTCATAGAGGAGTGAGAGGCACAGCTCACACCAGAGACCCGCTAGCTACTTTGATTGGGATTCTGAAAAAGCAATGAATATGCAAGAGACATTAAGGCTGCTGCGGGGGAGGTGATGGGGTGGTGGGTGGGGGGATTTGTCAAATGGTCTGTGTGGCAAATGTGACCGGAGTAGTGAAAGCTCCTGTGGTTTTTATGATTAGAAAATAGGAATTATAATGTTCAATTGCCAGGATCATTAAATTTTTAAGACCTGTAAAAGTGGTTAGCAAGGTGTTATGAAAATGTGACTGGCTTGGCGCTTGATTGCCCCCGTGTCAACGAGGAGGAGAAGGAGAGGGATTCACACCTGCTCCATGACTCAGTTAAGTCCAACCTAATCAGATTATAAATTGGAGACACTTCTGGTATTAAAGCATTTATGTAGGAATTTGTCTGTGGAAATCAAATCAGTGAGAGAAGCGGTCGTGCTGAAATTGCGTGTGGTCATTAGGTTCACTGCTCGAATCACCGAATACGTAAAAAATTAGAGTTTATAGCAAATTACATGGTGCGCTTTTCTTATTGAGAAAGCTAAAGTTTTTGATTTTAATATCAAATTACAAATTACTTGCATTTTTTTCAAGATGTAAATAGAAAGGCTTGCACCGTATATAAAATCTGTACATAAAAGATGTGATGTCACCAACAGGTTTGTGTACTGCCAGCCTGAACATTCATATTCAGAATTTTGGTTTTGTACACGGCCATATTGGCATGAGAGAGTAGAGCTGGAGAGTTACCTGTTAATGCTAGCTATGGCTAGTTAGCTTGATAAGCAGGGTGCTCCTACAATTTTCCATGAGATTAAATGGGATGCTAATTTTGGATAGCATCACGTGTAAAGCAAAATTCAGTTACCCCCAAAGCTGATTACCTGATATTATAAAGAAAAGAGTATAGAAGACAAAATGACACACCAGAATTAGCTAATAAGAGAAAATGTTTTTGCACCAGACTTTAAACATGCTCACATCTCTAGCAAACTTTTGTTTTGTAGCACAGGAGTCTTTCGGGATTGTTTGACTTTTGCCAACCTTGAAAGTTGCTTTTGGTTACAAGTGAGTGTCAGTTTCCTCTGAGATTAGACTTTGATTTGATATTCTGCTGAATGAAATGGAAAGTTAAAATGCAAGAAGGTTCTTTCATAAGTCACTGTGAGTGCAAAGCACATTAGAGTGAAAACAATGAGTCACATCAAAAGGAGAGGACTCTACTGTGGGAATGTTTGGTTTAAAGTATAAAAGCGGTCAGTAACACCACTCAAAGGACCATAAGACTAGTTTCCTCCTAGTGGAAAAAAAAAGCATCATTTATACATTTTAAATATCTAACCCAGCAAGCTTACAGTGCCCGGTAAAAAATAAAACGAGAGAATTTACACTCTGTTTTTTTTTTTTACTGTGAACAGAAGCTCTCATGCATACCTTCCCCTGAGAAAAAATAAGCTTCTTTCAAAGCGTTGGCAGCTTTGTCCTTGTAAGTGTGTCACAGATGTTTTTATGTCTTCCTGCTGAATCATGACCTATAAAGATTTTGCACCTCTTCCTTTTTGCTTTGCTCGAAGCATTCGTGCATGTTCGTGCTGGTCATAATCTGTTTTTTAACAGAGAGCCTGTTTACAGGTGCAAAAGAATGTAGATGATTCCATATTCGACTGTATAAAAAGACTGCCTTATTCATTTGACCCTCATTGTGTGATGTTTTTACATTTATAATGAATACGTGGGCAAAGGTGCCCTTTGAAGCCTTCTGCAAAAATTGCATTTACCTGCTGTAAATCAAACAGCACAATCACACATCAAGGAGTCAGAGTGAACTACCAAGGACACAAGCCTTTTAAAAGTGGCCCTCAATGAACCAGTATGATTTTTTTTATTCTTCTGCACAATTTGAGTAGTATGGATAGAAGTAAAGACAGTTACAGATGTTTCAAACCTAAGTCGCATGGATTATGGCAGGATATGTGCTGCATTGTACTTTCTTATGTGGTTCAAATCATTTAGAAACCAAATTGCAAGCAGTGGAGCAAGGAGATACGCAGTATCACAGAAAATACCTCAAGATGAGACCTCAATTAATTTTGTAAGCTTAGATTTAGAGTGCTCTATTGTGAAAGCGGGAGGGATGTATTAATGTGTGTCACTGTCTATAAACAGACCATATAAACGCAGAGAGCTGCTGAAGCAGCTCTGTGGAGGAATGTGTTATCAGAGCTCTGACAGCATGTTGTGGACTCAGCACTGATGTCATTTACTGTCTAATGAGATGAGCGCTCACTGCTAATTAACGCATCCATAAACTGTATTCATCACCACACAAAGCTGAGTGAAAACAGAAACCGATAAGGACAACAATGTTTAGCACCACTCACATTCTCAGAGGTTTTGCACGTATTTTAAATGAGGTATTTGTTAAGCAGTGAAAGTGTCACTGGACAGATTTGGCGCATTAAACGTTCTGCCTCAGTCACAGTTACGGGGATTTATACTTCTGGGTTAAAGCTACGCCGTAGGTACACAGTAACCGAAAACCCTTCTGAAATCCTACACCGTCACCTGACGTGCACCACCCTGGAAATGTAACTACACGCCGTGTTGACGCGGCCTGTTCAGCATGGTTGATGCATTTCAGGCTACTTTTTGACTGCGATTTGTGAATTTATCAGGAAGAAAATAACATCATTGATTGCTTAAGTGTAAGGAATTAATAATCAATATAAGGACTCACTGATGTCAGCAAATACCTGGAGGGAAACTGGAGCAACTGTCAAAAAGGTCATGAGAGAAAAAGATGAGGAAAAACTTGGGTTTGCATCTGAAAAATGAAAAGACCCAGCATGGAAAAATGTCCCATGATTTAATTTGTTTCTATTGTTCTGGCACTGAGGCTAAAAGACTGAGACATGACCACAAGGTAATTCCCACAAAACACCACATAAAAGCATGAAAGCTGATAACGCATCCGCCAGTTATAATGTTTTAAGCACTGTAGAGATTCACTGCAGAAGTCTGAATGTCTAAATCAGTTGTGACATTGACAGTATAGGTCAATAGAAGGGCAGAGTTAATTTTTTTTATTTGTATTATTTATTTTTAAATGATCATAGTTTTATCTGGGACCTGTCCTATGACACAAGCTCAAGGATATATTTTCCTTATCTGCATTCACTTACTCTTAACATCAACAATCAAGTTAATGGTCACACAAAGGTGCTTATCAGCTTGATAAGTAAGCCAAGGGTTGTCTAATCTAGATACGAGCCTGTTCACACGAAAGAGTTGTTGTTGGCAGCATTTGAGCAATCACAACCGTGGACAGGTTCACTAACAGGAGAGTGATGTGTGGCTCTCAAAAGGAAGGAAGAAGTTAAATGATTAGTAATGTTCTAATTAAGTGAGAATTAAAGTTATATGATCTATAGAAACAAGACTTCTTCTCAATCTCAGAAAAGCTGTTTGGTGGCAAACAAATTAATGAGCCAAATGTCTAAATTAGTCCACTGATTATTTTTTTTAAATCGAGCACAGTTGCTGCCAAAATTCTCACCTCAATGGCTACTTTTAGCTGCTTAGTTAAAGTCGGGGAAAGATTGTGGTTACAGTAGCTATGAAAGATGTAAACTCTAGTCTATGTGGTGACAGTCTGACTCACACTAATAAATTCTAGCCTCAGACGTAAATCTCAAGATTCACAATTGCTCGCTATGGGCGCAGCTCTATAGATATATGGCCTAATGAAGAAACAGTGTTGTTGTGCATTGTTTGTGACTCGAAATTGCATCACAACTCTTTGACACGAGCTCTTACATAACAACCACAGCTTCAAATTCAGTTAATGACGCTCCTACGATGGCCTTAATGTAGTTAAGGTTATCTGCCTGTGGTGCCGACATGACAGTTGCTTTACTCTTATAATAACTGGATTATAGTGCATGTAAACTAATTGTATGGTACAATGTCTTCTGGTACAGTGCTCTCAATTTGTTACACAAAGAAGCAACGTTGGATGGTGACCTCAATGAAACTGTGGCGACCTCCCATTTGTGATACGGCTTATTTGATTCTTACATAATTCAGAATTCAACAGAATGTAGTTTTCTAAAACTGAGGGGTTTTTTTCAGCTTGTATAACAGTATGCTGCTTTGCAGTGAGGGACACAGATGAACAGCATTGGTGCCCTTGTATGAGAATTAGATTGTGCCCTTTTGGTTGTATTTGATTGTGGTTTATTGCACTGATGGCAGCTTTCAATTTCCCACCGTTCCCTTTGGTTTCACAGCTAAGCTGCATAAAAAAGGATTAAGATTACGCTTTGAATGAGTCATCACTTTAAACTACAGATGGAGTTTACAGTTCAAAAGGGATTATAAATATTAAAGAGGGTGTTTTTGGGGGGGGGGGTTTTCAAATGATTGGGTTTTTGCTCCAGTGCGTTGCTGAATCACATAGCAGACACAAATTCAAAGGATTAAGCAAACATAAAACTTCAAGGTCTTTCTTATGATTTGGTCTGCATTTGAATTACCTCTGAATAATATCCAATTAAATAATGCATTGTTTTTTAAGACAACAAGGTCTGCCTCGGAGGCTCAGTGAAAGCGCAGGAGGTGGAAGTTCACATTTTACATCAGATTGCGGAAGGAATAACGTGACCAGATGCCTCAGGAGCATTTTGCAAAGTTTTTAAAGATGACCTTGTTTTTTTGAAAGAGCATCAGCCGTTCATCCAAATACTTTTCACTACTTTTTAAGTGTCCATCTAGTGTAAAATAGGCATAACCAAAACACAAAAAAGGCTCCTGCACTCACATCATACAAAGAAACATGATACATCCAATTTTACTAGTTTGCACAGAGGCTAGTAACTCAACCCTATTCAGCTGAGCTGTCATTTTAGTCATGTCAAACATAATAAAACGCTGACTCTCGTGTTCACACAAAAGCTTGTGAATAAGAGAGCTTGGCTGCTTTTATTCACAAGGGGTAGATCCACTTGTTTGATTTGGCAGATTATTATGTCAGATGCCCTTCCTCATGCAGGATCAAACCTAAGGACTTTCTCTTGTTAGGCAAATGTGTAAACCGCTATACTACGGAGCCACAAGGCAAAGTGTTTGTGTAAAAAAGGGTATTGTCCTGTTTTCTGCCCCGACTTATTTTGTTGTTGTAGCAACAGGGTAGTCCGTAAAGATGTTGAGCTAACCCAAAGAGCCAAACTTTCTTGTAATTTTTGTGGTTTTAAGCGATAGTTTTCCAGACTTTCTGTAGCTATTTTAAAGTTTTTCTTTAGACAATGGCTGCTTTTTCGCTCATTTCCTGTCTATTTTCAGAGGATTGTTTTTGTTTGATAAGCCACTTAACACTGACCTCTGACCCATTCAAGCATAAAAAAGGCACTTAACTTAAGGGATAAACCAGTGTTGTGTTTACATACAACAGGCAACTTAGCAAAGAACCAATTTTAAAGTGTTTCTTTAGGCACTTGTCACACAAAAACACACAATTTGTTCCAAGTTCTTTAGCTGAATCAACAAAAAATGTTTGACAGACATGAAATAGTCTGGGGTTCTTTTCACTGAAGAACTGACATTTCTTGGCATGGTGTCCATGGTGTCCTCAAAAAGACTGAGAAAACTGAAGAAATGAAGGACTAATGAAGAATTGCAGAAGCACTTTGAATGCCTTTCAAGAAGCCTGGAGAACTTTTCAAGAAGACTAGTTAAAGAAATTGCAAGATATCTTGTTGAAGAAAGTTCAGGCTGTTTTGAAGAATAAATGTGGTTTTTCAAAATTTGGGCTTTCAAACTTTTTAGAACTGTGCAAACTCAGTTTTTGCCTTATATACTATATTTCTATGTATGTATCCAGATGTTTCAACCAATCACTGCACCTATTTCCTATTTTCCTAGCAAAATTAAAAGAAATTAGGGGGTGACATCAGCTCAAGACTTTTGCACAGTACTGTAGAATATGTAGATATGTCTCAATAAATCCCTGTATCTAGCAAAATACATTTTTGCAAGTACTATATTTTATTTTTAAAAGATGACTGTTTGAGCTTTAGCTCTATGAGTTTAACAGAGATACAGGCCAACATGAATAGAAGCCTCATATCTCAGATCTGTTTGGCAGCAGATTACCGGCTGGGTCAATGACGAGAATGGATCAATAACTGAGGGAACAATCTTCACTTAAAATCACAATATATTGACTTTTTCATTACTGTTCATGTTTCAGCAGCGCTAATCATTTTACCTACCTTGAAAATGGATCCCCAACTGTGTGTGTGTGAGGGAGAGAGAGAGAGAGAAATGGAGCATGTGTGGTTGTTGTGTTCCACTTAAAACACAAACAGTCAACACGATCAAGCAAGACAACCAATTTTTACAGTCTTTCTCATAAATAATCAAAGCAGTTTATTTCTTTGAAAACAGTTTTAGCTGAAAAACAGAAAATCTATCAGGTCATTTTGTCTTGTTGGGTCATATTACCCTGTAAAAATGTCTGCTGTTCGCTTGTCCTGATTAACAAGTCTGGAGGCGCAGTGGCCACCATGCGCCATCCTGTACTAACAGACTGCACCCTGTGAATATCTGATGCACTGGATACGCTAAAGTTTTGCAACTTTTTCATGCTGAAATTCAGCTGCTTGTCATTTTAGCCATGCTAACATATGACTTTCATTCAGTTAGAATGAAATAGCAACAATTAGTTGGATTGAACTTTCATACTAACATTCACAGGACCCCCAGATAATAATCTTGGTGGACTCCGCTTTTCTAGTAGTTCCACCAGAGTTTGATATTTTTTGGCTTTGAATAAAATGTTTCTTTTGGAACAGTTAAAATGATTGCAATGAAATTTGGGTCATTCATATCACTCTGCATGAATTGTAAAAAAAACTTGATCACACCTTTATTTTTTTTTCTTAATCAACAGGGTATCAACATTTCAATTTGACCAAATGTATCTGTATAGTGAGGTATTTAAAGTCAAATACCTGCAGAGCCTCGACATAATTATCAGCTTCATTTACCACCAACTTCTGTTTGGTGGTGAATGGTAAGAGTTCACCTTCTGAGATGGTAAACCTGCAAAACATCAGCATCTTAATATCGTCACTGTGAGCAGTGTAAGCATGGTAACGCTAGCATTTAGCCTGTGCGGTCTCCTTGCCTATAAGTACATCCACTTGAGTGACATGTACGTTCTTTCTGTAGGTGTATAGCTTTGAGCTTGGCCTTGATTATCCTGGAGAAACATTTTCCCTCATAGAAAACCCCAACAAATAGATGAACCCTCAATTTGAGCAAACACTTGGTAACAGTGAGAAGGAAAAACTCCCTTTTAATAGGAAGAAACCACCAGCTCAGAAAGGGGATCCCACGAGGAGGTCTACGTAGAAACAGTTTGCTATCATTTATAACAGTTCAGTTTTCACCTGCTTTTCAATGAGGCTGGCTACATTTTGTGTGCAATACCAAGAAAAGTGATGCACAAGATTGCTTTGGGCGTGTTTAATTATTCAGCACCAGCGCTGGTTATTTTTATGCCCATGGCTTTCTGCATGTTATGGCCACAGTTTCATAATTGCTAGCTGTTATTGAAAGCTTTAACTTCATTATGTGATACTAAAATGAAAAAGGCCAAGTATGTTTTGAAAGGTAAATCACTCGATTCTAATATTCTTTTGCGTAAAATTTGGGTCTTGAGGTTTTATATTTGTATGAAATTTCTAAATATTAAAATTTTGAATGTGACGCTTCTTTTATTGTATTCATATGTTGTCTCAGCTTTGAGGAATGGCAGAACAGATGCAGGTTATTGCAGCGATAAGTCTTCATATTTCATTACGGCAACAAAAAAGCCAAATTTAGGCATTTGGATGAGAAGCCGCTTTCATTCTTGAGACATATAAATTAAATGTTGGCATAAAGTCATGCGTAGGTTTG
The DNA here is from genome assembly GCF_057382185.1 of Mchenga conophoros. Classification (NCBI taxonomy): domain Eukaryota; kingdom Metazoa; phylum Chordata; class Actinopteri; order Cichliformes; family Cichlidae; genus Mchenga; species Mchenga conophoros. Next base: position 14,242,461 of record NC_140532.1, read on the forward strand.
AAATACACTGCCTAATCTCACTTGCAAATTTGGACAGTGCTTTTTTTCCCCCTTTTTTTTGAAAACCTAATTTCCCTTTGTGTTTGTGCACAAAGAAAGCATACAACCTTTGTGATATAGAAGGTGTTATACCACTCTACATATTATCTTCTAAATGTCACCTGAATGACAGGCAGATCTGTACATATGGGTGAAAAGCAAATATGACTCAGAGTGCAATTTTCCCTACTTGTGTCTGCCTCACTGCAGTATTCAGAGAGAGGAGAGGAGCAAGAGGCCCTGTGTTAAGTGTCTTATTAGTGGGAAATGACTGCAGTGTCAGACGAGCCCAAGCTGTCACAGTGCAGCCATCATTAGAATAAGCATGAGAAGCTCTTGTCGTGGATGGAATCACATTTTAATCCCCACCACATTATTACTGTGGTGAGGAAGGTCAGCACTCAGGCACATTTAAGCAGGAATAAACCCCCTCGAGAGCTTATGATAATGTCTTCTCTCAATGGGAGATATTGGTCATATTTTAGTTTCAAGCTTTTTGTAGAATACGGCACGGCTAATGAAGAGCCTAATGTAATGCAGCTGTGCGAGCCGCCATGGTAACCATGAATAATTCAGCCTACTTGTTCTTTGGTTTCCTGGTCTCAGGAGGGTTCTGCCTATATTGTCCATTATGACAGGCCATTATCCAGCCTTCAGCCTGCTAGCTCTCAGATGGTGCGCAGAGCCCATTTGTTACCCCTCTTGCCCCTGGTAACCTTCAACCAGCTGGAGAGAATGATTGAGACTATACTGTTATATAAACATGAGAGCAAGAGGTGCAAGAGGCAAGAAAACGAAGAGACCCCTCCACACCGGGGAATTCAAGGAGGACCTTCCATTTCATTACAAGTGCATATTACATTTCCCTCCAAAGCCATCAGTTACTCTTTGAATACAAATTGCACGCCATTGTGACATACTGTATTAATGTGCAATGTGCATGTCCTGTTTTGATGTATGCAGATGCTTTACATAAATATATATATTCCCAGTACAACAAGTTGAAAATGAAAGTTTCAATATTGCATTAGTAAAACTAGAACTACTCCAATTATTTGTAATAAAGGATGGATCGTGTCAGTGTTAAAGTTATTATGCATTATTGATTTTTATTTCTTTTTTAAAACGCTGTAAAGGAGAGCAATCCAACAAGGCTTGTGAGTTAAGTAAGTAAATTCCCTCAAGTGATGTCATTTGGGTCAGCGTTGGTAGGATAGGGCATAATCTGGAAGTGTGGAGCAGGAAGGAAGTTGCCATAACTCTGTAGGTCGTTTCTTATCTGGCTGCAGGCCAGAGAAGGTCACCACATCAGAATGTGTGACCAAACAGTGTGTGGTCAAGTTGAGTTATGTGCAGGGCAGGTTTGAGTTTGAATAAGTATGCACTGATCTCAGGAGAGTCATATCAGTATGCTTGTCTAATTACACTATTGGTTCATGTCTTAGCATATAAAGTCTAGCTTAGCAACATATATATATATATATATATATATATATATACATATGTATTTATTTATATATATGTATATCTGGGACAGACAGGCGATCTGTCCAGGGTGTACCCTGCCTCTCGCCCTAAGTCTGCAAAAATGCAAAATTTATCTATCTCTCATTCATGGTGAATTATCAGTCAAATCACTTTCTTTTGAGTCCAAAACGGAATTGGTCGTGTGATTGTGTTCAGTCTGGAATGTAGTTAGTATTAGCGCGGCCAGTTGAGGAGGTGTGATGCATTTGATCTAGTCATTAGAACGGGCAGGATGCTCTGGTCCGTGGTACCTCAGCCATTTCAAATCACTGCCTGTGGCGGGTCTTAAATCAATGAGCGTGTTGCATCTCAGAGGCTCATCAGTGGACAGTCCCCTGAGAGCCTGGATAGCATTGAAGAATGAGAGAAAGGCCGAGAGAGGGAGATAGACATTGGCAAGAGGAGGAGGGGGGTACTCTTACCTACTGACCTCCGTAATTACCCCGTGCGACTGCCTGAATCCAAATGCAATCCGATTGAGATAACTGGCTATTGGAGACACCACTGAACCATACTCCACAGCTCTCGGTGATTTCAGCCTGGGCAATCCTGAACCCACGTCTGGCTGTGGCAGAGCTGCTGCTGCAAAGGGCCCTAATATTTTGCAGAAGGGTGAATTGAGACTGATGTTTCTGTTCTTGTGATTCCAGCCTAGCTATTGTCCCAAGGGCAGGGCAGTGTAATCAGGGCTGTGATAGCATCTCTTGGGGCAGTGGAGGAGGAGGAAGCAGGGCCTGTGGGCTGATCCAGAGGGCAGATATATTTATCTAGGTAATGAGAGCCCAAACACTGCGGCTCTGTTGGGAGGGCTAGGGACATGGCCTAGTGCACTAAGAGACGCCCCGGTGCCATGGCAGCGCAGTCCCCGTGCTGCTCATTAAACTTCCATCAGCGTGTGGTCACCATGTTCCTGCCAGGCCTCCAAAGTGCCCGTTATTAATTCATGAAAGCACACCGCACATGTGATTGAGTCTGGCGAGCAGTGAAGCATTGAGGCACGAGAGATGGGGGAAATATTGTCTGTGTCTGAACACCCAACCATCCACCAAACCCCTCCCACACTTTCCTTCTGGCGGTGTGCCCTTGAAAAAAATAAATCTGAGAGAGAGAGAGAGAGAGAGACATAGATACACTATGTTGTGAAACATTAATAGCCACTGCTGCAGTTTGCCTACAGCTGGAAAAAGAGCAATGCAGGTCATGTGAGCATGGATGCACGCGTGGGTGTGTGAGCACATTTATGAATGTCAGTGCATCTCGGTGTGCATGCCTGTTTGGAGCCCATTTGCCTTAGTGTTTTATAAATGTGGAGGAGGTGGTTGTGCATTGTCAAGACATTCTGGGTGCATATATTATCAACAAATGTGGCGTTGTTTAGGCATGGGATGCTTGTGTTGAGCCAGCCACTTTTATCTTCGCTCCACAGACGTGCTCTGTAAAGCTTGCGTTGGGAGGGCTGGCTTTAAAAAGGAGACAGCAAATTGGCCTGGATATGGATTGTTGCAATTGAATTTAAAACATTAGCTTCAGGATAATAAGGGTTGCTATAGAGAAAATCTAGGAAATGCATTTGGTCATTAGAGCATAGAGGGATGGGACTAATGGTGTACGGGGGTGGGCTGGGGAGGAGGCAGAAAACGATGAAAACCATTTTTAGGATGAATGGGTTATTTCGGGGAGAGTGCGTGCGAGAAAGAGGGAGAGAGGGGGAGGGAGTGAAATAGAAAGGGGGAGACGAGGGAGACGGCGAGAGAGAGGAGTGCTACATGATTTCAAATTAACCATTATTGTAGGCTGTGACATGTATTATGTCTCCCGAGGCTCAGAATCTTGAGCTCATTTTCACGGAGATGAGGAGAATAGTCCACTGTCACAGTTTGAACATGTACAGCTGGCTTGAGCTCCTCATCTTAGGGCCAATTATAACTCCTCTTCTTCCAAATCCTTAGCCCAGCTCTCCAAAGCAAATCTCACCATGCATAGCTTATTGTTCGCCTCACTCGATGTCCAATTAACAGAATGTTCTTCTCACTTCTTTCCTCTCCCCCCTTACCCCCCCTGCCGTGGATAAAAAGACACTGACCAGTAAAACTGTGTTAAACTCCAGCAGACCTCATCAATAACATAACAGCAGTGGGGATATTGAGTTATGATTACATCTATGCACGGAAGACCATATGATTAAAACACCATAATCGTTTCCCCGATGCATTTTGATCTCAGCTAAGATGTTATTAGCTCTCTCCTGTTATATTTGTATCCTAATTAAAACTGCAGATCAGGCAGTAAATAATACATCCCTATCTTGTGTTAACTGAAGCAGTATATGTGTGCAAATGGCATAGCATCACTTTTGTGTGACTTCTCATAAATCATTAGTTTATATCTGCAGCAGCTGAGCTGTTCTCTGAGGTATGAGCCTCAAGTTATTATTCCACTGTTAAAAGTCCTTTCATAATTAGCATTGTGAGTTACTAAAGATTAGACAGAAAATTACGTTGACCTCATAGACAGGGGCGGCAAAAAGAAATGCCTGAAGTTACGGCTAAAAAGAGAGAGAAGAGGTCTCACTACATTATATATCCAATACGTTGATTTACTCAGGAAAGTTTTCCATTTTTACTTTTTCACATGGACTGTAATCACCAAAATTAAGTAAACAAGTATTAGATGTGGGACAAAAAGCTAAAGGGGAAACTTTCATTAGTAAATCATCGTAGGAGACACAGAATTCTCATTAGACTTTAGCATTGAAGGGAGTGGGAAAAGTTTTTTTTTCCTTTTTTTCCCCTGTCTGCAGTGGTGGTAATGTGATGCTCTCCAGGCCAGGAGCATCTCTGTCAGATTTCATCAGTGTTTAATTAATAAGACGGGCTGAACGAGCGCCTCTCGTATTAATAGCCACATTAAACTGCAGTGTTAATGATATCATTAGGTCAGTATGTGGTGTCACTATGAGACGGGTGGATGATGTAGCACTAAAATGATACAGAGAGGTTTAAGTCTGATGCGAGACAAGCTATGGTTATCACATGAAATTCATTAGACCTGATCATCTTGTTGTTGTTGTTGTTGTTGTTGTTATTTTTTTCTGACATATTAATTAAACTGGGATGTTTTGATTTCTAGCTGCCGCAAGCACCACCAGTACTGCAGGCCTTGATCCTTTGTTGTCTGGTTAGAAATCATAAGATACACGATAAGTACACAATAAAGAAACCAAACAGCGTGAGTGCGGTTCATATCACCCATATCTCCAGTTTTATGGCTCATGTGACCTTTAAATGTGGAAAAATATAATCAAATACCTGGAAAAACGAGGGTCACGGTTCTATAAACTGATAAGAGCAAATTATGATGGTGATTATAAATTTTACAGTGACTGTTGCCGTCATATCTGGATGTAGAATCACAGACTGCTCAGCGGTGATGACATCATCGTACACGGTTAATGATGTTGCCCGCATATCTGCTTCGAATTTGTCAGACGCATTTTGGCATCTTAGAGTGCAGCGTAACTGACAGCCGTGCGACAGAAGCCGTTGTAACTCAGTGTCTACCAGCTAAATTACAGGCTTACTAAACTTTTATTGGCAAATTGATCCTCCGTCTCTCGGAGTTATTGACCACGCAGGAATCAGAAACTGCTGCTGTGCGAAAACTGAACACTATGATGTGGGAAATGTATATTAACCTCCTTTCCACAGTTATTGACCAGTGCATTACTGCATTAGCTTTTTGGGGGTTTTATCCATTCAGTGTTTAGCAGCCGTCATTTTAAAGTCTTCTTGAGTTTACATCATGATATTTCCCTTAAAAAAAACGTGGCTGAGAGTTGCTTAGAGTGGAAAGGTAAGTTGTGCATGTAGTGTAGAAACGAATGAAGAAAGGTGCATTTAGTCTAATAAAGGTTGCTAGCCAGCTAGTTTTGAGCTGCAGGATAATTTTCTCAAGGTACTGATTTGGAGAATAGTAAATAATACGAAAGATTACATTGAGTTTAGGCTTGTGCATTTTCCAGAGATTATGTTTTTTCTTGCTCAAAATGTTTTTCAGACCACCAGAAATGTTCCAGTTTTATGATATAAGCTGTGTGAAGGTATAACGTGAGCAGATATGGCTGTCTGAAATTGGTTGGAAGCAAAAAAGGTCAGGAGCAACTAAACTAAATATGTACAGAATTAGTAAACGACAGTGCATAAACACTGAATTCTGAATTTGCATGTCCAGTCTATGGCTGCACATGCATTTGTACAGTATAAAGATGCATATGTAGACAGAAACTCTAAAGCCATCTAAACACATGCACTGTAGCACTAGTGGGGATATGAAAAATCAATTGTATCAGACATTAAATGGCTTTTACTTTGCCAGCTCCAAAGAAAAAGTCCTTTTAATGGTCAGCTGTGAGAATTAATTATCCAATTAATTATCCAGAGAAGTTACAGCGTGGGAGTCGGTGTCCTTCCTCCTACACCCTTGATTCTAAAGCAGGCAGACTACATAGCAGTAGTAAGAATTCCTCTGATATAGAGACACTCCTGTTATGTGGTGCATGTGAGAAAGTGTGACTTTAGACAACGTTCCAACCTCATTCTCCCAATATTATCATAGTGGGTGGCGTACAGTATTAGTTTACATTCACCGTATTAGTGTTGCTTGCTGAGAAGCATGTTCTTTGCCAGGAGAGCGGAGATTTACCTCAGCCAAATGTGTGCCACCTGTCTGACCTGACTGTCTGCCACCAGGCCTGCCGGCCAAGAGGAGTCATGGTAGACTTCTCTGCTTTCCTCTCAGCTGTCACTGGGCAGCGCATTTAACATTTGAATGTTTCGCTTCGTGCACCTTCATTTGAGGTTAGTACGCAAAGAAATTATGCAGTGTAATAAAGGATAGATGGTAGATGATGATAGATATTTTATGATAGATAATTTGCAAGCTTTATACTGATATTTAAGCTTCCCGCTAACACCTACAAATACACTGCTAAGACTGGGGGATGCAGGACTTCTAGGAGCAGAAGGACATCTGTGTTATATGTGTCAAAAATGTGTTAGCAGTGTAGTTCTATAGTCACAAGGGGCGCTGTGGAGGAGCAAGTCCCACTGGGAGACAGATGGCAGTGGCCACAGAAGTACAAGGCGTGTGCTGGCTCTGCACATTCACTGTAGGGCCAGATCTCAACACCTCACCCCTTCCGATTAATCAAGCCTGCCGTGGTTATTTAAGGCCTCCGATTAATCATGCAGGATAACTGAGGTGATAGATTAGGGTTAAAGGGAAGTTTTGGAATTTGAAAAGAAAAGGATTTAGTGTGGAGTTAGTCTGTTTCTATAGCCAAAAAAGGTGCAGTGGGAGTTTTGAGACCTTTTCACTATTATTTTTCTTGAGTGTCACCTAAATAAATTCTTCTCAGTCATCATTAGTAATGTGATGCTTCTAGCTACTTTGCTACACCAATGCTATCTGTTGGCAAACACATAAATAAATCGCTAAGTGCGCTTAAGAAGCCTGTCTTTCTAGGTAAAATCAGAATAATCCAGATGTCCAAAGATGTAAATATGAAAAAAAAATGTTTCATTTTGTTTCAAATCAGATGTAATGTGAGTGTAATTGGTGCAGTGAGAACTGGAGATCACTGCTCTTCAGGATCCTTCACGGGTTATTAAGCTGCTGCATATGAGAGGATATGCATACATCAACACTCAACATGTCAACACTTGTCACTGGCACGGACTCGGGGGAGAATGTGTGAGGGTGCGTGTGTTTCTGCAGCTCAGCAGAACGTTGGCATTAAATCTGCACAAGGAGTCAGGAGAATAATATTTCAGCCCTTTCTGTGCAAAATGATAGTTAACGGCAAGAGTTGAAAAATCAAGTCAGGCAATTACTTGTGTTTCTGAAAATGTGCTTCATGCCTCATTGTGTGTCAATAAGAGGCTCCTTTGAAGCAGCAGGTCTATCGGTGCAATCGCGGCATTAGAGTGCACTGAATAAAGCGTCTACTTTTTCCCTCTGCACTGCAATAATAAGTCCTTGGTCTGCTAATGAGTATCTAAAGTAAGACAGTCTGGTGTGCTGTTAAATGGCAGGGAGAGCTGTGAGGATCTTATTCTAATACTTAAAGCTGACTTGATCTTCTGTCTGTACTCTTGCCAGCTGCTCTTTGCTCTGACAGACACGAGCACATTCCTCGGGAAAGAAGATTCAGTTTGAGCCATTTACCTGCCAATCAAAAGCAAGGGGGTCATGCCCCCTCCGGGGATAGCATGCTTTCGAAGCCTTGGCTTGTCATGCGCTGTGGGTCTCCAGATGAACCCGGCCACATGTGTGTTGATGTAGGATCATTTGAGCACGTCAGCATGTAGGCCAGCGACCAGCGGGTACATCATGTCTATAAGGGGCAGCAGTTAAGTTTAAACTACCGTAATTAATGGGGCTGAACTTTTCAAGGCAATGCATAGCTTTCCAGGCAGCAGGACCCAATTCTATATATAAAGCTTAGATGAAGCAGGGTTATTTAGAGCTGGGAACATTATCCAACACCTCATTTTCCTGAATCCAAATGAAAACTGCTGCCTGAGCGCACAGATTAGGAGACTTGAGGGCTGCTTGTTTCCTCCCTTTAGCGAAAGTGATTGTCATGTAAAAATGCAGGAGTGTTGTCAGCTGCTTAAAAAAACTACAATAATAATAATTAGAGATGATAACAAAAAACAGATCAGTTTTTGTTGCTGTTAAATAAAATGTATGTGTGTTACAGCTTTTAATTTCATCTGTATCGTAATGTTAAGCTGCTCAATCTATTGAATGACTTTTATATTATTACATAATTTAAAAAAAAAATTATTGTAAATCTTTACTTACTAATAGTAGCTGTCAGATCTGACAGACAGATTATCTAACAATATTAGCATATGTAGAAGTATTTATATTGGCACATATGGCAGCCATTAAGTAACAAGAAACCAGCAAACATATGTTTATTTATAAACAGAGCTATCATTACATAGTGTTTGTGTGTCCCCAGCACACAAGCGAGGTTTGTAACTGGAAAATTTCTCCTTCTACACATGGCCTGGTCCTTAAAAAGCAAATCTGAAATTGCAAAGTTGTATTTTAATAATTATTTGCTTAAAAATATTCAGATACTCTGGTTTTCATATCCAAATACATGGTTGTTGGACTCTACTACTAACTTGTAAGTGACGCTGTAAAATAAATTTCATAGGGAAAAGGAGAGAATTGAGAATGTGAAAGAATGATTGTTTATATTTGTGTTACTACTTTTAATATCAGTTTTAAGGTCATATTTGTGTTATGTCTGTGGTACAGTCTTTCTTTCTGTCCTCTTGGTTAAGAAGCAGTTATATCATGTGCAGTAGAAGAATAGCTGTGCTTTGTTATAAATATAGATAGATAGATAGATAGATAGATAGATAGATAGATAGATAGATAGATAGATAGATAGATAGATAGATAGATAGATAGATAGATAGATAGATAGATAGATAGATAGATAGATAGATAGATAGATAGATAGATAGATAGATAGATAGATAGATAGATAGATAGATAGATAGATAGATATTCACTCTGTAAATACTGTATATCTGCACGAAGCAGAAGGCACATACATTGACAGCTGCTGTGACATTTCACAATAGTGCTCTGATCCGAGTTAATGCTCCTAAACAATGTAGCACCTGATTGCTGGCTTATTGTGGACCTGTGGTGACTGAGGCCTGTCGTCCGGCCTGTACCCTGCTCTTCTGGGACTTCAGCGAGGCACTTCAGCTGGGAGAGGCAGGAGAGAAGTGCCCGCTGAGAGGGGTGGAGTGCACAGCAATGTAGGGGTGCTGAAATTTGTGCTCTCATAAGACCCACTCCCTGTCCCTTTCTCAGCGGGGCCCTGTTGCCACCTTCCTCTCCGCCTGTCCCCCTCCTCCGCTCCGCCCACATGACAGAGGAGCCATTGGAGCAGCTGGGGTTAGAGATACTTGTCAGCAGGACGATCGGGTGTCCTCTGAGTCGGTCCCCTGACCGTCCCGTAGTCATGTCGACTGACAGCCAGCATCAGCTGATTATCGCCACTGTGGCAGTAAAAGAAACCCACTTTGGCAGTGACAGGCTTATGACCTGCAAGACCTGCTCATATTGAGTAACCAACACTTCATCCAGAGGCTCAGGGTGTGTTACCCTAGCCTTGAGAACACACTACTGGACAGATAATCTGACACATTAGCAGTCTGTTTAAGGTTAAAGGATCAAATCATAGCCACGGTCATAAATTGCATCTGTTACAAGATGTTTATGTGTTTGTACGCTGTAATTGAATTTTATTGCTTCTATGATACACAGAGCAGCATGACTGCACCAGACTGGATGTGATTCTAATCATATCTACAAAAAACATGTCTAATAGATCATTAATCCAAACTGTTTACTTATTAAACTGGTACTTTGCTCTGTTTGAATAAGTTATGTTGCTGACCGAAGGCAAGTGTGGAAATGACGGTATATGAGCATGACACTCATAAAAGTTATTTTAATCCCTCCTGGCCAGTCGTGCTTGGTGTTTGTGTATTTTGAGAATCTCTGAGAGGTTAACACCCCCTGTGCACAGAGGCTCAGACAGACTACTGGTGTCTGGTATCAAGCTGAATTAAAGCTATGTCAACACATTCAGTCATCCGGGCTTACATTACAGAGGCCCCTAGTCGTCTCTTATCTGAGGCACAGACATACAGTCATCTATATTACACACACACAGACACACAAAAACCATATTCTACTGTTTTTCTCTAATTGTATTCTTATTATTGTGGGCCTCGTTTGCAGTTTATGAAGATTAGAAAGCACTGATTAATTCTATGTATTGATGAAATTGAATTAAAAGTGCCTTACTTGTGGACGACATCATCAGGGCTGAAAAATAATTAAGAGCACATTTCTGGAGTTGTGTGCTGGGTGGAAGCATTGTTCTGGAGTGGCCAACCTTGTGACTCGTTCCTGACTGAGTGTGTTATTGTGTCAACAGCTTCAGGTCCTCATGCTCCAGAATAACAGTAATTGACTCGCTGTTATGTAGAAAAGCCCGGTCCGATGGGAGAGGCGGACTGCTGCCAGCCAGCCTGGTAAATTCAGCGTGAATGAGGCAACGTTGATGTTGTCCTCAGACTTCGGTTGTTTGATTGCCTGTGTGTGTGGCTTGTTAGGTTGCTGAAAGCTTGTGTTTAGCCCCAGAAATGGTGGCTTGAAGGTGACATCTGTCTGGGAGGCGGAGGGGAGAGGAGAGTGGAGTGCAGTGCCATGCGGCTATAAATACGCAGAGGCCGTTACAGCTCATAGACGAAACAGCTGAGAAGAGGAGCTTTGCTATGCTGCATACCTCCTAGTGACCCTGTCACTTCCACAGAGGTCTTAATTATTCCACACTGGCAGCTTACCTCTACTCACTGCTGAAGCTGTGACACCCAGGGACCTGTCAGAGGGAAGGGCTATACGCTGCCCCCTGTAACATACTACACTCACACACAATATATGTAAACAGCAGCCTGGTGCAGTGTGCATTCACAGTACTCTCTATACTTTCATTTAAGTGTTAAGTTAGTAGACCTCGGTGTAGTCCGTCACACGTTTTTGCCTGCAATTATTTTTACTTACTCTTGAGTCTGGATGTTGATTACGTTATCTTTGACTCTGCAAATTCAATAGGTTTCATAATTCATAAATGTTCTCTCTTATATATTTATACAAAACTAAAAAGTCATGATTGCAGCCTCTCAGCCTCTAGAAATGTCACTGCTGAAACGATTCAGTTAGCACCACTGTTTTCCAATGTTACACTCAGGGTTGCAGACCATAAAACAAGTCATGTTTTAGTATAGTGTAAATGACCTCTGTTATCCTATGAATGACGTTAGGGGCTTTAACGGCTGACGCTGGTATGGAGGTACATCTTTATCACCTTTGCAGGGTTAATGGCGACTTATAAATGGGTCTAGTGTTTCTAGGCTCAGGTTTCAGCATGGTCAAGGTCACAAGCTAGTTCCTCTTCCATATGCAAAAGCTCAGGTACGAGTGTTATGTTATCCTGTATTTTAAGCTCGATTTGTCTGTCAAAAAGCATTTCATAATTGAGCTGTTTACATCCTTGTGTGTCATGTAATGCCTGCATGTTTGCCGCATTGTCAGTATTGCCTCACAGTGCTGGCAAGATAAGTGCCCACTACTCACCCTGAAATAATTCCTCATGTTGTTCCTGCAGAGCCTTAACCAGCACTCTGCCCTGACAATGACTGATACTGTTGTGTTGCCTTTATCTGGGCCCAATTGTGTACTTATGTGTGAGTGTGCGACACTAACTGGCACTAGTGGATAGATTACCTAATACAGTCCAAGCACGTTATTAGACCCCAGGGCGCTGGCTAAGTCACTTTGAGTTCTGTTTCTGGCCTTTTAATTATTCATCAAGGTATTGCCTGGGATGTAACCTCAATTACTGTGGGCTGTGGGGCCAGGTCACGTGTTGTTAACACTGTGCTGTGATCAGAGCCACCGCAGGGAGGGCTGCCAACGGCAAGAAGTGCTCTGTGGCTTGGCACTCCACCCACCGCCACTGATTGGCTCACATTTAGCAGGATGCTCGATGCACCGTGGGCAGCGGGGAGGGGGAGGGGCATTCCTCAGATTCCCCATAGCCACAATGGGGACAGGAGGATGGTGTAAATACTGTAAATCAAAGCTTGATGGGTGTGATCGGTGTGGCGTGAGCACCAAGCTGAAGGGGGGAGAGAGGAAGAAGTAGGGGGAGGAGCAGCTAAAGACTTTAATGAGCCCAGAGAAGGGTGAGACGTGAGCTCTCTCTCTCTCTCGGGCCCACCTGTAGTGGGCAGACAGGCTGTGCACCTGCAGTCCTGGAGCCCTCAGCCAACAGAGCAGTTGGGGAACTGGCAACCCAGCAACACTTGACAGAAGGACACAAGGATGAGAGGCTGGTCTGATGTGAGTTGCTCTGAAAGGTGCCAAAACGAACGCCGTTGTCCATCAAATGCCCCCTGCTTTTCATGTTGTCATGTTGACATGCTAGCATCACCCCACCTTTACTCACAGTTACAAAGAAACAGGAAAATAAACTCACTTGAACATTTCTGCATCTCAATTTGCACCTTAATAAGGCATCTGCATGTCCATTCCTGACTGAGATGAATTTCTGTACTTCTATCAGATCTGGTGAGAGTGATCAGACAACCCATTACTCGGCTGATTTGTGGCAATCATGTGCGGCTGTCCCCCGTGCCAGCGTCGCTCTGACAACCGTGCCATGCATATCCAGGTAGTGATAATGAGAGCCGCTGTCATGGCGATCTATGACTAACAGCAGTTTCATGCTGTGTTAAATCAGGCCTGCTGCCTTGTTAGAGTCTACTCCCTCAGGCCACACCTACCTTTACCATTTCAGACCGAGACCTAAAAATCCTGTGATCTACAATATGAAAAGATCGGATGTGACGCCCAGATATTTTTTCTGACAGTGTTATTTGCACACACATTAGCACAAAGACAACACTGTTAAAAGTTAAGATACAGTGTGAAAATTTCAAGAAATGAAAATGTAATGATTTGTTGGATTTAAGATGAAGTACTGCAAAGACAATATACCCAACGTGTTTCTAAAAAAGTTAGTATAGGCCACGTTTCCCACTTTTGCATCACCTCTTTTTCACAACAATGTGACCGTTTTAGGAACAGAAACAAAATGAAGCAGGATATTTTTGCATTCTTGCTTGATGTAGGACTCCAACACTTGTTTAGTGTTTAGCTGCTCAACACTCATTTAGCATTAATGATTCTTTCGTAAATGTGCCACGTGCCTTGAAGTAAACCCAAATAATTATGGATGTTGTTCTGGAGCCTATCCCAGCTATCTTTGAGCAAGAGGCAGGGTACACCCTGGATAGGTCGTCAGTCTGTCACAGGGTTAACACATAGAGACAGGCGACCATTCACACTCACACATGCAATTAGCATGGCGGTGACGGCAAATGAGAAGGGCGAAAGCGGATTGTTAAATGAAACAGAAGAACCAGAATTGGTTTGTAAAAATGCTGCAACTTCAGTGGTGTGGAACTGGTTTGGCTTTCGTCCGTCAGATACACAACAAAGCACAATTTTTGGTAGAGCATGCAGGTGGGCCGTCGTTATTACCGTGTTTTTTGGAAAATCAGGCACAATTAAAATCAATCCTTTGATTTTCTGAAAAATCCTCAGTGCCCCTTATAATAATGTGGATTTTATACATGGTTATGCTGAGGATATCTTGGCCCATTTCCACTGGAAATGCCTTTTGGTTAAACTGTCAGCAATGAATTTGTATTTGCACTGTTACATTTTTATATAGCTTTAATACACATAAAAAACAGCTGCTTGTTTAAGTGAAAATACATTGATGGAGGGTTTTTTGCACTAACAAAGTTGTGACGTTTATTTTGTATTGTATTTTGTCTCGTGTCAATTATATCTTTAGTTAAATCGTTATCGCAAATTTTCAAATATATATCGTGATAAATATTTTTCGCCATATTGCCCTGCCCTACCTGCAATTTAGTTACCAATGATCCTAACCCCATTAACTGCATGTCTTTGGACTGTGGGGGGAAGCTGTAGTACCCAGAGAGAACCCATGCAAATCAGTCATTAAGGAATATATGCTTGGTACAAACCGAATATATTCCATCCATTCATTACTTCCATTTATCCAGTTCAGTTTCACCCAGATTCTTTGCAGTTTCGAGCACATATCACTCATTTACTGGTCCCAGTTTCCTAAATTTGAATTGCTGCTGTCTGTTTCAAAATTAATACATTTTGGGCCTCAACTACAGCATTTTGAGTCATTATCCTAAGCTCTGATGGGTCATTTTTCAACATCTTTCTAAATTAAAATGGTAACATTCGAGCAGTTTGTCATTTGGCATCATGTTATCCACTTTCACATGACAAACAGGACAACTAACTTATAGTGTTTGCTCCAGGGAGGTTAAAGGGAAACAAATGGACTGCTTTTAGACTTCAGTCTTGGTATTTATGGTTTAAAGAAAGCAGGTTTATGAATTGTCAAGCTTTACAGGTGCTGTTAACATTTGAAGAGAGCTATCTGTGTGTGAATATGGTCCAATAAACTCCTAAAAATGTCAAATGTTAGAGAAGCTGTCTGAAACTTACATTATGAAGATTGCCCAAAATAAAAAACTAATCATTTTTTTAAAAAGTTGATTAATTGATTAATCTTTTCAGGATATGATTTAATGATAAAACATGATAACAATGTGTATTTGAAGCGCTAAATACCATATAGGCATTTCTAAACTATCAGCATATGAAATAGTAATACTGCTTTCACTGAACCCTGTAACTCTGCAGTGTTTTTGCAACTGTGTTGCATTACACTCAGAGGAGGAGAGCAGATGTCACAGAGAAGCTCCGCTACCTTCAGGCACCCCACTCTCAGGGGATCAGAAGAAAAGAAGAGGCTCCAGATGGGACATCCTCTGTCATAAATATTGTGTGAATTACACTGACAATAATGGAACATGCCAATTTCTGCTGCGCTTGCAAGTAACCTTGACCGTGGGTTTACAAGCACGGACATAAATTGCAGTGAGTGATTTAGAGGCGGCTGAAGTATTCAGTGAAATACGTGGTCAGTGGTTGGAGTTATGTCCCGTGAGTGACATATTTCTTTTTTGGAGCCACGCTTGCTACATGACTGTATATTATATGGCAGTGTTTGTCAAATTTTCATTATGTTACATGGCAACTGTAAAAACTAGTGTCCACATAAAAGAAATATATCGATTTACTACCTGACATTTTTTCCCCTTATCAGTTTTTATCTGGTTATCGAGTTTAATTACATCTTAACTCCAAAGGTTTCGATGATGTTATTGGCTGTAATTAACCATCTCGCTCTCCCGCTTGTGTCTAAGGTCACATTATTGCTGTGTTTTCATGTTGATCCAGCAGCTAAGCCAAAGCTCCCTGCTTTCCATTATACTTAAAACCAGAGAACGCTGAAGTAAACCTGCAAAATGAATTCAGGGGCAAGAAATGCAAACGCTATGCGAGCCGTGTGAGCTGTGTGGATTATCTGTCGCTGGAGTCCTGCTGCCTCTCTGGGATAGTGGCTTTTATTATGGAGTGTTTTATTGCTGCTGGAGTAAAGCTGACTTGGAAGAGGCAGCTATAAAATGAAGCCTCCCATTCTTGGTCGTCTGCCACCTCCTGTGAAAGCTCTGCAGTCTGTATGCGTGAATGTTCCTGTGTGCAGTATGTGCGTACAGGGGGTTTAAATGAGCTTGTTTGTTTGCACAGTTGGTATAAGACGAGAGGCCGACTCTCTAGAATGAATAACTCATCAGTGATTACTCATGTGTCACTTTAATCTATGTGGCTCTGATAACTAATCTGCCCCGTACTCCAACTGCAGAGTGCAAACAGTTTATGTGTAAAACAACATTAGGAGGAAGTTTGAGATGTGATTCATTTTAATGTGCTGCCACATCTGTTGCAGGGTTGACAGAGTTTTGGCTAAAATGAAATGTCAAAAAAATACTTTCCCACAACCCATCTTCAGCTAATTGCTCATCCATCAAACAGCATTTGAGCAGACCTTAGTCTGTTTGGGTCTGACCTTACTATTACACATATTACTGTTGGTAGAAAACTTCATCAGTAGAAGCAAAGTGGACAGCGGGACACACCCAGAGCTGTGTGAGTGTGTCACAGTGTGTGGAGGACCATGGTTTGCAGCAGTGATCAGTAGAAGCATAACGCTGACAGGTTGACCCATACCAAAGCCCTCTGTCATTACAGGGATCAAACTGTTCAAGGCCACAGACTTTCACTTTGACTCCTCCCGCTGAAAACATGCTGCGCCCGCCTTCGCCATTTACACAAGTGCAGTTGCACGATCAGGAGGGTTGAGGACTATATTGGTACAATTTTGGCTTTTTGCCATTATTGTAAATAGTCCCTGTCTGTAGCAAATTGTATGTGATGCGCTGCCATTCATGTGGAAAACACTCTGTGAGGCTTGGAAGGTGCCCAACATCTACAATTTTGCTCTTGTGAAATTATGTAGATGCCTACTTTTGATGAAATTACTGTATTTTCTCTGCAACAACCCACTGTGGTTTTGCACATAGATGATAAATCTCTTGCATTTTATGCTTCCAAGAAATGAATATTTCTTCTTGCCTTTCTCTGGGCAGCTCCCACTGGATAAAAAAGGGGGGACAGCGGAGACCTGACATCAATTTGCAATCCTGTCTTGCAGTTTTGCATATTTTTATAATGTTTACAAATTTGCCAGATGTACTTAGAAGGAGATATA
This sequence comes from Mchenga conophoros, assembly GCF_057382185.1. NCBI lineage: Eukaryota > Metazoa > Chordata > Actinopteri > Cichliformes > Cichlidae > Mchenga > Mchenga conophoros. The sequence goes on from NC_140532.1 coordinate 14,259,424, forward strand.
AAGCTAGGAGAATCATGACATTTTTGTAACCTACAGATCAATGAACGCTGAAGACTGGGCTCCACCTCTTGCTTTAAGCGTAGCATGTCACTGATTTTAGGCTACTGAAAACTGAGGTTTGGTTAAAAACTGCAAAATTATACAGCATGGATCAGATGCTTCCCTCTAGACTTGCCTTTTTGATATAGTTTACCACAGATTGTATGTCCTCTCAAACCAGGGTCAAGTTCTGTGAATGCCAAAAATATGCAGTATTTCTTCTATAATTGCAAATGTTTTGGTGGACTTGGCTGACATGTCTATTACCGATTTTACATTCAGTAAACATGGAGCGTATCCTTAATGTCTAGCAAGCAGGCTGAGCGCGTTCCCTTTTCCGAGCCAAGAAATCTGCATTTTTGTCACATCCGTGTTTACTTATTAGCTGTCCTCATCTTCTCTTCTTTCGCTGGCATGCTGTTGTGATTCTTGTTGTTTCTGCCAGTGTAGCATGCAGTGCAGTCCAAAGTAACACACTGCTGTATTTACATTGCAAGTTAATTCAGTCACATTACAGTTACTATTGAAACAGCTATTTTGTTTCTTATGTTAAAGAAGTTTTTTTTTTAAATATCTCCGTTTGCAGCACAATGAGACTATGTAAACGTGTAAACTTAACTTCACAAAACTATGAAGGTTAGCAGTTTAGCATCAGTCATGTGAACGATATAGTTTTTAATCTATCTGCCATTTTCTTATCACCTTTCCTAAATGAATACAGCCATCATCATAAATAGATGCTAAAGCTGCTGCTTCATGCTACATGTACAGTCATGTGAAAAAGAAAGTTTTTATAGGACTTTACACGGTCTTAGTAGCAATATCTTGAAGTAATCGTTTTCTGTATGAGTTTATCAGTCTCTCACATTGTTGTGGAGGAATTTTGGCCAATGTTTCTTTACAGCGGTGTTTCAGTTCATTAAGGTTTGTGGATATTCATTAATGTACAGATCTTTTAGGGTCTAACAACATCATTTCAATTGAATAGATGTCTGGACTCTGACCCCAACCGATCACAGCAGATGGCCCCGCCCCTCCCTGAGCCTGGTTCTGCCGGAGGTTTCTTCCTGTTAAAAGGGAGTTTTTCCTTCCCACTGTTGCCAAAGTGCTTATTCATAGGGGGTCATATGATTGTTGGGTTTTTCTCTGTATCTATTATTGTGTGATCTACTGTACAATATAAATATAAATATAAATGAAGCGCCTTGAAGCGACTTTTGTTGTGATTTAGCGCTGTATAAATAAAATTGAATTGAATTGAAATTGAATTGACTGGCTCATTGCAGCACCTTGATTCTTTTCTTTTTCAGCCATTATGCTATATACTTCCTGGTGTGCTTAGTGTAATTGCACTGTTGCATGACCCAATTTGGGCCTAACTTTAGCTGTCAGATGGATGGCCTCATGGTCAACTCAATGACTGCAAGCTAACATAAGCTAACATGGTCACATAAAACCAGGACAAACAGGTTCAGGGATAGCTTCTTTCCCAGAGCTATCACTGTAGTAAATAAGCACAAAAACAATTGAACCTGCTTAGCTATACCATACCGTCACTGTCATTATATTAATGCTGCTATCCTGTATATATCGTACTTACTATTGTTTGAGTACTTGCGATTATTTTATTGTACTTTTTATATTTTACATTTATATTTATTATTTATCTTGCACCAAGGGAGTGGCACTCCAATTTCGTTGTACTCTGTACAATGACAGTAAAGGCTATTCTATTCTAACCACGTTCTGTGGCTGCAAGGCTGCAAACAAGCTCAAATCATCACTCCTCCACCACCGTGCATGATAGTTGGTGTGAGGTGTCTCTGCTGATATGCTCCGTTCGGTTGTCTCCAGACATGGTGCTGTGTATTATGTTTACATATCTCTGCTTTAGACATTGTTCCTGATGTGTTGTGGTTTATTCAGATCCAGCTTTCCAAACTGAAACCATGCTGTCATGTTCTTTTTACAGAGAAGAGGCTTCCTCTTGCCAAAACCTTCCTAACAAGTCATACTTGTAAAAAAACAAAACAAATATAGCGCTGCCATAAACGTAATTATTTAACACGTTAACTGAGCTTCTGAGATCTACATCTTGGGGGTTTTGCAGTTATTCTGAGCATTGCACAGTTTGATCTCAGGTTGGATTTGCTGGGATTTCTACTGCCATAAAATTCTGGTTTTATAGAGACGCTCACAGTTGCTGATCAGTGAGTCTAGTGCATTTGATTAGCAGCATCTGGCTGCTATTAATTCCTACAGAAGTATTAAGGGTGGACTTTGTTTTTTTGAAAAATGTATTTTTCCTGCTAATGTAGGACTCTACATTAGCAGGAAACAAAAAACTGTTGAATCGGATTTATTAAGCAAAGGGAAACTTGATGAGGGGTGTCTTCTGCTGCATTTCTTTCAGACTAAGTGTGTCTCCTGGAAAATATCTTTACATCTATTGTAATGTTTTGGTTGTCACTGTTGTGAAGTTTACTTGTAAGGAACGAGCTCTAATAAAAGTAGTGGCTAAAAATGATGCCTGTCTGACATAAATAGAGAAATTCAGCAGCTGTTTGAGGAGCAGATGAAAAATGTGAGTTATACGTGTACGTGTGTTTGTGTGTTTGTGTTTTGTAACAGTAGGGGAAAAGGAAGCCGTTGGTGGTGAGAGAGTGGCTTTTTTCCCTCCTCTCCCCTTCTCTGATTACTGCTGTTTTGGCAGCTGACACCCAGTAATGGAGACCTGGCTGTCAGGGAAATTTGTAGCTGTCTGCCGTAGCGCAGCTCTTCATTCCAATCAGCAGCTGTCAGACCAGCCTAGGCTGTTATTAATGACGGCCACTAACTGCCTCACAAATTCTCGGCACTATTTGAGAGCCAGCGTGAAATAAGGTTACACTCTCCCAGTGCGCTGCTGTGGGTTAATGGAGAGATCTCAAATATCAAACAAACTACTTCAAAGCCTTCCCTTTTATTTTAAGGACCGCACGCATCATATGAAAAGCAAGTTTGTGATTTTTGAATGCGAGCAATGAGAAAACAGCAAATTAAAGTGTTGTCCTTGAGATTGGCTTAGCTGTCAGCGCGCTGGCGGCTGCCTCGTCTGGCCAGCGCTGTCCATGTAGTCACCCCGTTTTGATTGACTTCGATAACTGCATCATAAAAGCTTCTTTATACCCTTGTATGGCTGAGGTTGCACTAATAGAATTGTGTGTGACGCCATAAATGCGGCGTGACAGAAGAGGCATGTGTTTGTCAGCTGTTAAACATGGGGCACGGGCATTCAGAACGCCACGCTGGGGAACAGCTGCCATATAAATCACTCACCTTTGAAATGCTGCAGTGAGCTTTCCACCCTTCACCGTCACTCCACGGCTGAACACAGAAGCTATTCAGCAGGGAGCAACTGACACCCGGGACGTGACATCGCCTCTAATCTGCCTGGCCAGCCATATCTCCTAGAAATTATGTTTATATTCAGCTAATTTGCAACAGTAAACATGTTTTAGAAGATTGTTTTTTTATTGAACCCACTTTTAAAGTTGCCAAAATTGTCACTGACATAGTTCACTGATAGTTCACTGACACACAAATTAAATCAAATGGAAAACTTAAAAAAATACAATAACATTGTCCACGACTATTGCAGTGAAATATCTGCTTGTAGTGTCTGCATCATTTTGCTTTTCAACATAATCTGGCCAGCGACGAGGTTTCATCACAACAGCAACAAGAAAAACATTACAGTAGATGTTAAGACATAGTCTAGGAGACAGAGTTAGTCAGGAAGGAACGCAGCAGAAAACACCGCTCAACAAGTTTCCCTTCGCTTAAGATTGCTACACCCTTGCTTCCTTTTCGCTCAAGGCAAAACGGTGCGGTGAAGCACCGCCCAGAACAATATAAAGAATTTTACCATGAGCTATGCGGTTTACTGACTCACACGGTTTCCCGATCTTTCATCTGCCTGATTACTTATCCGCCCATTTAGTTTGATAAGTTACACCAGAAAGAAGACTGGTGCACTTGGCTATTAAAGGCCTTGTAAAAAGAGAGAAGATTCCTGCTCGGTGACAGGCAGCAATTAAGTCTTAAAAAGGTGTAACAAGGTTCTGGATTATCCTTGTCAGAGGTCATATCAGAGAACTGCATGCCTGCTATTTGTGAGTTGCTACAGGAGGTTTAAGAAGATGGAGTAGAGATTGTTGGGGATTTTTTCTTTTTGTGTGTGTGTGTGTGTGTGTGTGTGTGCATGACCTTCACAGGTTCACAGGTAATCCTTATCTCGGAAATCTTGAGCCCGTTTCCTACCCTCACTCCCAGGGCTATCTTTCCATCCCTGCACAGGAATGCTCACACCTGTAGCTCTTCACCCAAATGTGAAACCTGTTATGGGAATTCATCGGGGCAAACCTTTTGTGAGCACATGCTGATCAGTCCTCTGATAACAAGCTGTTGTTTTGGCAACAGCTAGACATCTGAGAAATGATAGAGCAAAAGGAGGAATGATTATAAGAATAATAGTCACTGTTATGCGAGGTGCTGGCGCCCTGCAGTCTTGTGGCTGTTTGTGGTTCATTAAGACCTGTTCTTCCTCCACTTCAGCGTTCAGCCACATTCCACAGCGTGTTAAGTTGTTTGTTAGTGGCTGTGTCGTGCAGCGGAGGGTGGAGAAGCTTGTGAGTCAGCCGCTCCCGAGATCTGGGATTGAGGCTGTATGACATGCAGCTAACCACTCTGCCATTTGTCAATCCACACACTGTTACCACCCCACCCTGTGGGCACATCACAGGATAACTACTGGAAAAAACAGGATGCTGTGGACACAGTTTCTTTAGCAGGAGGAGCGAAAGGTTTTCTGTGGTGTCAGAGTCAGGTTTATAATCATGTTGTGTTGAGCCGATGCTCCTCCGTGGAGTTGTCCTTCCTTTGGCTGAAAAGCGAAAAGACAAGAAGCAGCTAGCAGCGTAACTGCCAGATCTAGATGTGAAATAATTTCTCATAGAAACTATTGTGGTGGTTGGTTTGTGGTTTTAGCAACCCTCCCATGTACAAGACAAGGCAAAACATTCAAACAGCCTGAAGGCATAGTCACCCACAAAGCAGAGGAAAGGCTTGCATGTAGTTTCAAATACAGCATCGGCTTGTCTAGTGCACAAAGTCAGGTCCATGGGTTTTTGCCTCTCTGCATCGCCACAGTAGAATTTAAATCAAACAACCAAGATGTGATTGAAGTGCAGCCTTTCAGCTTTAATTCAATTAGTTTCACAAAAGTATTACATTAACTGTTTAGGAATTACAACCATTTTCATACATAGCCCCAGTCTGAAAAGTAACTGGACTGACTTCATTTTAAATATAAGGACTTTTTTTAATGATTGGATGAACATTTTTTGACTGCAGGCTGTAGGAAGTCTAGAACCTTCCAACATCACAAATTCCCGCTTCGTCAAACAATTACATGTAAAGTTTCACGTTTGACGCTTCCTTTTTGTTTATTTGTAATCACAGTCAGACCTGTGACGCCATGACACGTATGAAAAGATGAAAGAGAGACGTGCGACAGAAGGTCAAAGAGCCCGAGGCAGACAACGCAGGAATGGACTCGGTGCACGTGTTTTTTCCTTTGCTTGTCTCCTGGCCTGCACCTTCTGAATTAAAATGTTCTGTTCCACATGTTCAAAACAGACTCAAAGATAACTTTCTTACAATATTATATCATTTTAACTCATTTGTGGTTGAATTCATTTAAAAAACAGACTATGACCACATTGGCTCTTTGAGGCTGTAGTCCTGAATATAGCCTAATATATTCACTTTATTTCAGCATGCTGGCAGGCTGTCTTGTTGGTCCAATAATGAGCCAAAGATTCTTGGACAAGGTGTAATTTTGATCTCATGATTGTGGTAGCTGAAAATTTAATGGCCTGCTTAACTTATGATTGTGGGTAATGTAAGCATGCCAGCTAAAAAGACCCAGCATTTAAATGAAGACACTTTCATAAATAAACTTAAGCAAGTGCTGAAAGGATCAGGCTGGGAAATTGTCCACAGTTGCAGTTCCTCGCAGCAGAAAATGGTTTGTTTATTATGGATTTACACTACTGGAAATTCTCTGTTTTAGATGAGGGGTGCTGCTTGGAAAGAGCCTGCAGAAGGCGCAGGCATATAACGACTACTCGCTCAAAATTTACTGGCCTATCTGTCCGCTGGCCTCGCATCGGCACATTCAGACCATTAAATGTACCGCCATTATTAACTTCTTCTCCCTGAAGAGGTTAATGCCACTAAAATTGTCAAAAGTAATGCATCTTTACTGGACCTAGTAACTGTAATGTAATGGCTGAATTTCACATTGTAATCCAAACTATAAAAAGCATAAGTATCACTATAATGTGTTACTGTGCTGCCATGCTGCTGTTTTCTTGTGTGATGCTAAGCTGCCACTGGGATAACATGTATTTTCAAGCATTTATGATAGGCTTCAGAAAATACAGACATTTCCTGTATTTTTTGTTGACATTTTTATAAACCCGAAGACAGAAAACTAATAAAAAGATGAATCAAATTATTTTTTCAAGGCTCTAAATTATGCCAAGATTGGGTAAAGAAAATGCCATATGTTCATAATATAACTGTACTGTATTTGTTCTGTGGAAAATTATCTCACATGTGTAAGTAAGGAGATATGAGCAGATTCACAGACTAGTGACGCTAGGCTCTGCTAAATCCATCAGCCTCTGTTAGTGTAACACCAGACTGTCGGGGGAAATGGTAAACCTCACTTTTGTACATGTCACAAAGCATGATGAACAGCCATAAAACCACACAGCATTAAGACTTCACTTTTCCCATGATGCATTGCCACAGAGCACAGCACGTCTGCAGAACCGCAAGACTATAACTCTTGCACGCTCTATAAACTAATCACTTCCAGGGTTTCCTGATTCCCAGGCAAGACTGTTTCATCCGTGTGGCAATGACAAAGCCCGAGGTTGTCAAATTTACCCTCGCTGATGTATCAGCTTATTCCAGAATACTCAGTGGGCAGAGAAACACAAAAAACGGTTTCTAAAGAGCCGTTACATTCACAGAGTGTCTGCACTCGGTGCATTTTTATGAATCCGGTTTCAAACCCATGAAATAAGATGCCTCTGTGAGGGTGAGACCTAGACGTTGGTACCAGTGGGTGTCAGAATTAAACATTGGGAAGTTGTTTTAGCTCTGATCTCTGGAGGAAAAGAAGCAGTTAAAGTGTACAGTCTCAAATAAGAAAAAAGAAAAGAAAAAAACTGGCTTGACTAACAGCTACTCAATCCTGAGTGGATTTCACACTTCCATGCACTCGCATTTAAATTTCTTTGTCTGGATCACTCTGGATGGGAACGTCACGAAATGAACCCTTTTGGCTCATAAGGTCGTTTCCACTGTCATTATATCTTTAAGTGAATGTATTTGACCATTTCTTAGGGGAAAAAAACTGCAGTGTGTTACACTGGGATCGACATCACAATGATTTTAAAGAGTGCAGCATGGGTAGACTCTTTCACAAAGTGGAGGTTATTGATTTATTCAGTCAGACATTGGATTGTTCACGGGCTACACATTACACAAATGTGGAAAGTTTGGCATCATAGGGCTCGGTTTGTCATGCTGGTGATTCTATTCGCGTCCCATTTAGTTCTTTCTGGAGTTTTTCATTGTATTCTGACATCATGAAACATTTCACGCTGAACTTCCTGTATGAGAAGAAAAATCTGAAATGATGCACAAGTGCAGCTACAATATAACAGCAAAGCAGCAACTGGATCCCTGCCACAGACTGACTGCCATTCACCTTCGAGCTGACTCAGACACATAAAGGGGGCAACGTGTAAATCACAAGATAGGCACTACCTAAAGCGCACAAGAATTTAGTGTCCATTTCGACTCCAAAAGTAACCAAATGTGCATCTTGTTGTATTTAAGAGTTCATAAACACATCATGATGATGTTTACATGTGGAACAAATCAGTTACAGAATTGTTTTCTTCTAAAGCTCTGTACAGTTTCGCTTTTTTTGCAGCCCCTGCTGACCCTTATGAAGAATCCAGATTTGAAGCCTTTCCCCATTGGCTTCACTCTCCAGAGTGAAGTGGGAGGTACTGTAACGTGGGTTGTACTCAGTCGTTGAGAGGAGCAGTAGAAACACTTAGCAGGACAATCAGAAAAACACACGACCACACTTGTACTGGGAATTCCACAGTGCTTGTCCTTCAATGCACACTCTCATCATCAACCTTACAAGGCTCGGTTGAACGGCTGTTTATCATACTGAAGCACAGTGTTCCTACAACCCATAACGTTGCAAATTGTTAGACAGGTAAACATATAAAGTCCATGTCTGTCCATACACTCACGTGCAAGCACGATGCTCTCATACTCCACAGAGGGCAGTGGCGCATACTTCTGACATCACTAACCCTTACACACCATTGTGACTGTTACAGTATGCTCATCGTTTTGACCCTTGTGTGATTAACAAGATTGCAATCACAAATAAAAATATGTTGCCAGTCTTGCGGATGATCCACCTGGTCAGATCGATCTGTGTCCTGTATTCAATCATACGTCTCTTTAGCATCACTTATTTCAGGCTTCTGTATGAAAGAAGAGCAGTTATCTGCACTTTTCTGCTGGTGTTCGTTTAGTTGAAGTAGCGCTCCATGATAATGGGTAGATGTTTCCAAGTACCTGCCAGGCCTTTTTTTTTTGATAGTTCACTCTATGGCTTTGGACCACAGCCAAGCAAACACTAAAGTTATTTTCAATTACTAATCTACAACCATTAAATATGCACACTTTGCAAGCAGTGCATTACTCTAGCCATATCACTAATGTTGTGCGCACTTTCCTCCTCAGATCTTTAGCAGCCTATGGAGCCTGAATTGGCTAATGGATAACTGCCAGATCTTAAAGTCTGTTATAAAATTAACAGCAATCTGGACTGAGGATAATATGGAAGCTAATATGTCTCCTAATCCTCGTTAAAAGTGTGGCTGTGATTAACGGCATTACAGCCAAGTTGTTTCATGGATTAAATCACATTATTACAACCCACATTCCACAAGAAGGGTTCCTAAAATGCACTCTGGTTTTAAGAGTCACAGATGCATTTATCATGGAGGGGGAATTTTACACTGCTTGTAGGCTTTCATGACAGCATACATGATGGAGTGTCGTGTAGAAGCCGGCTTTGTGAAGAGGCACCCACAAATATAGTGGCCTGTTTCCCTGATGGAGTGTTTTGTGGTGGTTTAAAAAAAAATGGATCGTGTGCAACACAGCAGGCTGACAGAGTGACACCAGGGAGCCAGAGAGGAATATCTGCCTCAGTGCATCTGTTATACACCGAGAGCGAACACTCAAACTGGGAAAGAAAACCATGGAAATTAGCAATTTTGTGGCTAAGCTATTAGTGGCTTTTTGGCTGGCAATGCTAAAGATGGATAGCTTATCTGACTTTAATAGCTGGCACAGCAGCATTAGTGCTGAGCTGGAGCGAGGAGAGGAACAATACGGCACATTAGAGGAACAGCCAGCACACGCCAGAAAACTGCTCCAGACTTCTAATTAGCATTCATTAACAGTAGGGGAAAGAGCGATTATGGTCTTTAAGTAGTGCATTAGCTAATGTTGCTTTTTCTCATGTCAGCAGATTTAAATAGAAGTAGTGTTCTGCCACATCCGAGCTGGCACTTTGTGCTGAGTACAGGGTTTCAGTTGATGCTTGTGATGACCCTAAAATACACTGCTGCTGTTTGTTTACACTAGTTATTACCACTAACAAGGCCACAGATTCTGTCAGACATGACTGACAGTTTGCTACAATCACAGCTGCTTAGCTAAATGTGACACAGCCTGCTTGCAAGTTACAGTAAAACGTGGATATTTAGTCTGATTCTGAGCATCAAAAAAATGCTGCTCATGTCTCAAATTCAAATAATAACTCTGGAGCAATTTAGTCAAATGATCAGGCCTGTGGTCTTTTTTTGCTGTTGGAGACCGAATGTGAGTAGCTGCAGGAACCAAACCAGTGGCTCCAGGTGACCACTTTCCATTGCACAGGTCCTCGAGTGGGAGGCAGTCTGTCGACAGGCAGGACAGCAGTCCAACTCTGACTGCGTGCAATCACTCTCAGACAGACTGGTGAAGGTCTGCAAATAATTGCCATCTTGTTTATACACAGAGACAAATTTCCATCATGTTGGAGTCGGTCTGCACCAGTGAGCATAAGTGCAGCACGTCTTTCAGTTCAGTTTTATTTACATAACACCAAATCACAAGAGCACTCACCTCTTATATCAAATCAAAGACCTTACAATCTGCAATCTGGGCTTGTATTCTGGTTATATTCATATATAATGAAGAACTAATGTCATTTTGCAGGTAAATTGGCATCCTGCAGCAATTACATCACTATTTCTATTTTAGTTCTGTAAGGTTCCGGCTGGACTCTGAGTGTAAATTTCTGCGTATGCTAACAGGAACAGACTTAATAAATGCTTTGGTACTTACAATATAGTGTTTTTCTTTTCTAACTGAGCACGCAAAGCACTTTTTACTAAAAGCCTCATTTACACAAGCACTTTTTTTTCTATGCCAGGAAATCGATCCACTGACCTTTAGTTTATGGACCTTGGTATTGGTCTCGTGAGCCCACAGTGAAGCTTCGTATTATCACATATTGCAGGTAATTGTCAACAAAGTCTCTGTGAGTGGTCACAGATCTGCTTCCCGTCTTAGAAGCAAACAACTCCAAAGCACTGAGGACACATGTTCACTGTGAACAGTCACAGTGATTTTGGTTGTGCCGCAGTCTCCAACCACTTTGCCTATTGTGACTGTGGCTCTGTTTTGATAGCTAAATGCTCCACTCTTCAGCTAACTTCCTGCTTGCTCTCTTATCTGTTTGTCCTTGTACAGTTTGTTTGTTTTTTCATAGCAGTTATGAAAACCATAACTGCTAAAGTTCAGCCAAGATCATTTCTATCTTTGTTTATCCTGTATTGTCTTTTTTTTTTTTTGCTAAATTAATTAAGCTCAAAATACAAAAGTACTTAAAAATCATGGCTCTTTACTTCAACATAATGTAATGACATCATGGACTTTACTATCCATGACACTCTACGCTAAGTGGAGAAGACCACAGAGGCATGAATCACTGTGGTTTTTATCAAGTGCTTTATTGTTGTGGGGAATTCAGTCAAAGCTGACCCAACACTGAGGTGTTCCAGCTGCATACTCGAAATCAGTTTGCTCAGCAGCCTGGATTTTAATCACTGTAGTGTGTGTTGTTAAACTGGTGAAGATGCTTTCTCAGGCGGCTTGTGTTTTTTCCCACACTTGTTTTCTTAAGTTAAAAAAAGAAGAAGCACTGAGCAGAAAACCATTATTTCAGCTTATTGCTTCCAAAGGTGGTTCGTGGGGTGTACTTTGTTTTTTCCACAGCGCTGCTTCTGCGCTTTCACTTCATTTCTGTTAAACAAATAAGACACACCGGAACGTGTCGTGTGTTGCTGTTCGTTTAAATCGTTTTAGAACCTGTTAAAGACCAAATTATTTCTGTTATTATGTCCTGATAGAATTGAAACTTTTACCATGGCTATATTCATGACTATCAAGCTTACCAATTCCAGCTACAAATACTGAAATATCAGCTTTCTGATGTGGATAGCAGATCTGTTGGCTCACAAATTGAGCACAAGACTAAGACACTGATTAAGGAAATGAATGTATTTATGTTATGATTACATTTGTAATAGAAAAGAGTAATCAACAGGCAATAATCAGAGTGTGTGGCAGATGCAGAAGCCTGATGTTTTTCTACCCCCCCCCCCCAAATTCTCCTACTGAATGAATCCCGAACAAACAGAAGGTGCAGATAGCTGATGGGCTCATAATTTCCTCTTATTCAATAACTGCAAATGAGGCAAAACTCAAACATTATTTAGCTGCCCTCTGTAATTAAAACTTCATTCAGCCACAGATATGCTTTATGCCACTACTTGTTTCATGTTGTGAAATCACAGTAATTGAGCATTAGTACTGACTACACTTAAAGTTTACTCATCCACACCACATTTGTTGAGTGGAAGAATTAATGTGGTAGTTGTGCAATGCGATACTGACGGCATCATAATGAGGCTGTTGATATTGGCAGCTGTTTGACCTGAAATAAACTCTAATAAAACCTCTTTAAAGGCTGAGCCAAAGTGCTGAGCTCTTTGCGTAGGTCTGTCAGCAAGTCCAGGCTCGACTGCAGAGTGTCCTCGAGCGAGGACTGAGAAAGGCCGAACGCAGGAACTCTGACGTCTAACAATAACATCCACGAAAGGGTGATAAAAGAAATGTCACTCTTGGCGAACGCAGAAGCCGCTGAGGCAAACGTAAGCAGGAGTTTGCCTTCTTCCTTTTTCTTATTGCCTTTATTATTATTGCCTCGCCGTGTGGTCAAGGTTCACTGATAGAGTGCGCTTAACCATGTATCCTGTCACATACACAGCCACCAGCACGCACACACACACACACACACCTCCTGTCTCTCCTAACACCGGGCCTGCTCTGTGTGCTCTGCTAATATTGACTCTCCTGACTAACACTGCCTCTATTGAGTCAAACACAGAACTGTTTGACTAGAATTAGAACATCATTGAGATAACAGCCGTGGACCTGTCCAGGCTGGAGCTGCGGCGCTAATGCAAAGCAGAGCAGGAGAGCCACCGCCGATGAAGGCGCAGAGGTGGAGCTCGCAATCTGCTCCCTGCTCAAATGTTTTCTCACTCTGACTTTTATCGCCAGCGCACAATAGCAGCCACTTGTGAAATGTCTTCCTGTGAAATCACACGCCGCATTCTTGTTCCATGTGGGTAGAGCCGTGTTTATGTGCGTGGCACTTCTGTCATTAAGCTCATTGAGTCCTTGAAGTTGTAAAACTGGCTCGTCACTGGGGCCATTGTGTGTGTGTGTGTTTGGGGGGGAGGGGGGGTTGTTGTGCAGCTCTGAGATGACAACAAAGTGCTGTCAAAGTTGTTGGCAGCGGGAATAAAAGCCTGTATTATGTGCCAAAGCACGTTTTTTAATCTCAATGCAGGTATTAAATTCTTATCTTCAGTTACACAATGCAGTCATAATGTTAACAGCTCTACCCAACCATAAAATACACACACACACAAAACACACAGATAAGAAAGCCTACTCGACTATTCACCACATGCAGGCCTACTCGCTCGCCTTATCGCTCTCTATCTCTGTCTCTCACATTTCACAGACTAAGGCTCTGTCCGAAATCACTCCATATTTACCAACCGTATTTACACCGTACCATTTTTCCCTGCTTGCATTTGTTCGCTATAGTGGCCTGAAATGTTTACGCATCCACAAAAACAGCAGTCTCCGTGGCACACAATGCATAATGATGCTTTACGGATGCAGGAAAACATGTAGTCCATTAAAAAAATAGTAAAAAGGGGGTGTAGGCTGCTTTATGTGACTGCATATATGGCTTTGTACTAAAATTCTGAGGTGAAAGTCAACAGATCCATTCCATTTAGCATCTCCATGTAAGCACAAACAAACAGATACAAACAGTACTCTTCTACAATAGTTAGTCATACAGTTTTAAGTATGATGAGAAATAACTCTTTAGTTTAGGACAACCCTGCGTAGCATCTTACATGTTACATATTGTTTTATATTTTTCAAATGGTTGTTGTAGTAAAGGCTTTCAGATGATTTCTTTTAAATGTGGACTGGTTTTACAAAAAGGGTCCCATTATGCATTTCCTTTATGCTCCGCCATATTTATTCTGTTATGATGGTTGATAGTCATATTCTTTCGGTGCTTGGATTTGTCTGGCGCCCTTGTCATCTCAAGTTGGTCATCTTTGAGCAGTCCCGCCCACGCGCTGTTGCGGATGGTCAGTCAGTGGATGAACTGGGAAGCTGTGCCAAGGACCACTATAAAAGTCTGCACGTGAACAGGACATAGCCACTGGTTGTGAGGGGGAAAAGTGTATTCCCAGAATGGTTAGGGAGTGGTTTCTGGAGGTGGGTGAAATCATAAAAAACATGGACTTAGCGTCCTCGTCAGAAAATTAAGCCGATGCAGACGTGCCATTGACCTGCATTCTATCCGAGAGCCACCAGATGCCGATAGCTGTGGCTACAAAAAGACTTCCAGTCCTGTGGAAGTCTATGGGGAAACAGTAAACATTTTACTGGCAGGTTTATGGGCTCAAGCACTCATTTTGGGTTAAATTGAACTAATTTAAAAATGAAGGCAAATTTGTGGTGATACTATGTTTTGAAATGAACGATTATATGTGGCATAAAACTGCACATCACTGGCTAATGACTTGTCAATTAGTCAAATGCCACTGAGTATGTATCACAGTCATATGTGCCCTGGGTCTTTGCGACGAAGATAAGGATGACAGAAATTTTTACTTTGAGGCTTTAAAACCGGACTTCGAAATCCAGTGTATGAGTGAAATCTGTTGCTAAGAGGATGCTGCACACTGGGGGGAAAAAGTCCTCAAGATTGCTTTGGTCACTAAAAGGATGCTCAGGCTGTATTTTTACATGAAAGACACTATTTTGTGTGTAAACAATTTAACTACTAGCCAAGTGGTAGTAAACCTCGAAAAGCTTTTACTTTTTCAAGGTGGGGCCTTGTTAACGTGACCCAAAAGGGTCACATGTCCAGACAGATGTCAGCTGGTTAACAGTCACGTGACTGCAAAACATCTTAAGACAAAGAAGGATTATTTTGGGTTGTGAGCCATGCTAAGCTTCTTTTAGCATCCAGGAGTGAAAATACAGAGTTGAAATAAGCATAAAGGAAAATATTTCACTTAGCCAAAGTCACATGTAACATTACTTAGTGTGTGCAGTTCAGAGTCCTCAGCATTGCCCCTTATTCCTTGGAAACACCCCCCCCCCCCCCCCCCCCCCCCAGAGAATTTCCACACAGACACAGCGAAAAGATAGAAAAGCACCTACAGCTTTTATACATTTGGCATTTGCTCCTGCAGACCCTTTAAATACCAATGTCTCTCCTATATTCACAGGCACTCCATGTCAATATGAAGAATCATGAAAGGCCAGGTACTAACTTTAACTGGGCAGTTCCTGCAGGGGGATATTTAGGGAATGGTCAATTCAACAATAATTCACTGTTCTATAAATCATCACTCGCTGTATTTAACTGATACACATTATTAGCCCAGCCATCTGGGCGAGGGAGCAGGCCGCGTTCGTCAACCACATGAAAGGGGAAGAGCTGAATAGCAAGTTGCTGCAGATGGCAGTGCGGCAGTGTGTTTTTTTTTTTTCTTTTTCTTTTTTGCTTATGTGGTTTCATTTTATCCCTACAGGCCCTCATGGTATTTTGAATTGCCCTGGGTTATGTATTCACTCGGTCATGTAAGCTAAATGAACCATCCATAATGTAAATGAGAAAGAAAGTGCAGACTGAGAAAGGGAGACAGGGATGTAAATGCAGTGGTGCCCCTGGTGTTAGCCAGGAAGAGAAAGAGATGTCAGCATTTTCCCACATTTCACTTTCAAATGAGCCTCAGCTGACTGGAGAGTCAAACCTTCCTTCTGCATATAGCAAATAGCACAATTACTTAGCAAAAGATGCAACAATTTGGAAGATGCAAACGGCTTATTGTGCAATTCGTAGCAAAGAGCTTCTCATCCTTGTCTTGCAGTGGAACGAAGAGAGAGGGAGATGATTCATCACTCTCTGGTCCATCATTTAAAGAGCTGCTGACTCCCTGAATAGCTGGCACGAGCTCTGTGCTTGTGTTTATTGTGGTTGAACATCCACCCTCCCCTCTCCCCCACTCCCTTGCTTCTTTTATACCCACAACCTCCCAAATGCACTGTTTTCCCATTTAAGAGAGGCACTTTGTAAATAGTTAATAGCTTCCTGGGGACACGGGTCATGTTTGGAGTGCAGAATAATCACTGTTGGAAATTCTTGTCTGGTGATTCAAGGCGCAACACAAGGTATGCATATTACAACACTGCTGTTGTCTGCACTCCATTTCAATCAGCCATAATTACCCGACATATTTGCACTTGGCACTGCAAAAACATGATGCAAGTTATTTTGTGTCCTCGATGAGAAATATTTCCTGGCATTTCACTGCTTCCAAAATGTTACAGCCAATTTGATATTAGATAAATATTTGAGCTGGCATGCAATGAAGCGTATGTCAGATGAGCAAAAAGCACTGGCACTACGGATGCATTTAGCTGCTCAAAGGGAGGGAAAAAGACAAGGGAGAGGCCTTGTCTGTTCTCCATTAGAATCCACTCAGTTCTTCTCCAAACAGAGAGGATGCTAGCCAAACAAGCTTATTCAAGGGGGGTTCTGTGTGGACCGTGTTAGCTCAGCAAATCCAGCTCCACAAACATGCTTCAAAGAATCCTGCTATCTCCGCAGAGCCTTTGATGCGGGTATTGATCGTGCAGCGGTCTGTGAGAAAGAGAGGGATGCAGTACAGGTTTAGTATTCTGTCCTGGCTCAGATTGAATAGATAATAGCAAAAACATGCACTCCCATCACGCCGCGCTGTGCTTCAGTTATGACAGCTGCACAACCATTTTCGAGCTCTGAGATGGATGTGATTAAGGGTAAAAAACAAGGGGAGAGCAAATCAGATCATCTGCCCAGAGGACAGGTCACGGCGTATTATGTTTACCACAGTGGAAGAGGCCCAGCAGAAGCAGGGGGGGGGAAAAAACCCAATCACTTGACAGAGAGGAGCGCCTCACCTCCAGGTGACAGTGGAAACAGTTGGGGATTTGTCTGTGCACTTCTAAAAGCGTGAACACATTCCCATATTGTGAGGTCACCTTATTGTCTGGAGATAAACAAGTACAACAACAACATTTTTCTGCTAGGTTTGGGTGTTGCACCAGAGCGGCAAGGAAAGCAGAGCAAACACAAACAAAGCTAACATTTCCAGAATCACACAGTCACGCTGTATGCTATAGAAAGACAAACAAAGTCTGTTCTTCTTAGCATGGTAAAACAACCACCCACAGCCCTGCTCCTGTCTCACACTGAGACCATTAGTCACAATGATTTCTCTGCCAGCTGTCCTGGTGTTTGCTTAAGCTAGCCTCACAGGCAGTTTGGGCCTCATTTGAATTCTCACTTCACTTTATTAGGCGTGCACCGACTCATTAGCACCCAGCGATTCTGATGCAGATGTGTAAGGTCCAAATGCAAAGCCGAGCAGCCATTAATCGTGTGGTTAAGCATACCATGAAAACATCATGCTTTGTGCAAACCCAGTCATCTAATGGTTTTTTTGTTTGTTAGCTTTTTGCCTTTTACAACAACTCTCCCAATCACCTTGTCAACAGCAATCACTTCCTACACTCTAATCTTATATGTGGGCCAGGATGCTGTAATCTCAGCCTTTATACTCCTACCTGTCCTTATGTGATAAAAGTTGGCGCGCCATTAGAATGAATGAACTTTGCAACTTAGCCGGATCCAATGAATTAAATAATAGCTCCTTAATGTCTATGTGTAATTGCCTAGCATTTACAAAGTGCAATGTGCAAGGTACTGGATAAGAGCAGCAGTGCTGCAGACTATTTTAAGATAAACAGCTGATGTGTGTGTTCAAAGAGGCTTTTGTGTTTGCTTTTCCGTAGGAGTTTGTGTGGAGGGACCTGACTGAGCTTTATGCAGATATGAAAATCATGTGGTGCCATTTCACCCTCCTCCAAATGCCACCTATGATTGTTCACAGATAAGCTAGCTCCAGTGTGAGTAATTTGCATGAAAGCACAACAAAGGTATGAAATGCCGTTCTCCTCTTTTCTGTAGCGAACAAGGACTATAGATATCAGTTAAGTGGGTTAATGCTCATTTATTCTTTGTCCTTGCAGCACAGAAGCTAGTTGAATCAGTCTCAAGCGCATCCAAATACCATTTAGTCATCATACATCATCCTGCATTGTACCATTGTCAGTAACAACCATTTCTGGCATCTCCTCTCATTTCATCAGCAAACTGCTTGGAGCGCTGTTTAAATAATCAGCCAACTGCACGCAAAGCCCGGTTACACCGCGGCGTTAACTAGATGAGATCAACCACTTGTAAAAAAAGCTCCCCGACTTTTCTGTGAAGGACACGTTGTGGTCGCGTTGAAAGTGAGTCAACGGAAATCAGTCATGGCGTACTGTCACCACAGTAAGGACGCAGCCAGCTAAAAGTGCAGCCAAGCCACATATACTGGGCAAAGAGAGTACACTCAACTGACAGCTGCAAGCACTTAGTCGGCCGCCAAGAACAAAGACAGAGAGGAGAGGGGGGGGAAAGCCTCTATTCAGTCCAATTTCCTACAATGAGCCAACACAACAATAGCTTCCAATATTTTCAGTAAGAATTCAGTCATGTCTTGAATTGTGTTTGTCAGAGGTCAGCTCTCGCTGCGCTCATGTGTAACCACAACAACAAGCACGGCAACAAATAGATTCCTCATAACAACTTGAGCTCTTAATGATAACTTGGACAGGAGGAAATATAATAGGCAGTGGCAGGCATCTGTTCTAGTCATCTTTGGAAAACTCGTCAACTGCTTAAACTAAGGAATAGGATCAGGGAGGTGGCTCACAGTCTGAATGAAGCAGCTAGAAGGGCTAAAAAGCAGAGCTGGGAGAGGAGGCAGCAGATGGGATGAGGGGTTCTGAACCACTAACCACATGCACTTAAGGGTCAGAGCAATTCTCAGCCGGCGCGCCTCTAAACAGCTGAAAAACCAAACTTTACCTCCGGGAGTCTCTGTGAGCTTGTGACTCGTAAACCCATCTGTTTGTCACAGCCGCACCAGCAGAAAAGAGAGCGTGGGAGCTTTTACCTCTTATTAACACTGAACACGGTGCCTCCTGCCTCCACGGTGCATGTTAGTATGCATTAAGGCAGATGAGTGTGAGGCGAGAAAGCAGTGAAGAGGAGCGCCGTTAAAAAAGCCAGATGAGTCCCGAGTGCCGGGGCGATGGGCTGAATGACAATTGACTGGCTGTCAGCACTCATCTGCATTCGCGTATCTTTCTGGCCCGACTCATTTAGCTGGCAGACAGCCACGGCCTCGACATATGAAGATGTAGTGTGCAGACCCCGCTCGGAGCTTTGGTTTGCAAACTCTGCTCTCGTGCAGTATTTACGTGTGTTTCCCACTAATTGACTTTAATTGTCAGGGATTGTTATCCTTGCCACTAAGAGAAAGCAGAAAGCCGTGTAATGGGTTTTGGTTTAAAGGACAGCTGTGGCTCTGATTGAGTCACTTGCTCCGACATGCCCTTGAAATTAGTAACCGTTGGCACATCCAGCTTTGGAGGTAATGCAAACAGCCTACTTCAGGTGCCCCGCACAGCAGGTTACGCTTTCATCACACCTATTTAAACTCATGCTCACTTTTCAGTGCCTGATTCAGCACAGCATGTTAACCACGTAAGCAGGTAGAGGTCATAGAAAGTACCTGCTACTCGAGTCAGATCGCACAAAATAAACTTGAAGGCACTGTAAGTGATATTTTTATATGAAAAGTTGGATAAAATAGCAGCCTGAGAAGTCATTCTCATAGTTTTGAACCACAAATAATAATACGTGATTTTGCGGTACCCCTTAGCGCTGTGCAGCTCTTTTGGTTTTCAGGGCAGTTGTGTCGTTTTGCTCTGTAACAGACGCTTTGTTGTTTACTGATTCCTGATCAGGTTTCCATGAAAAAGAAGAGGAAGACAATACATACTTAATAAACACAACTAAAATATAAAAAATTTGGTTTATTTATTTAAAAAATGAATCATTAAGCAAAATTTGCCTGGTGCAATCTGAATGTATACCATTCAAATGAATTTAATTTCCATTAATTAATGTATCCATAATGTAACATTTTCCATTGTATTTATTTAAAAATGAATGTGGAAAATTGACATAGTCAAATGAGTTAAAGTCAGCATTTTAGGTAGATTATTTTTTTAAGTGCAGGTTTTCATCAACAACACAGCTGTTTTATTTCTGAATAGGCTTTCACATGACCCAGGTACACTGTATTATGAGTATTATGTTGTTTTGCAGAGCTTGGCTATCAAAAAATTATAGGCTGGTATTGAAAAGCAGTGAAAATCTGGTTGGATTGAAAAATTTGTTACTGCTTCGCGATTTCCATCCCTTACTTTACGCAACCTGTTCTGTGTCAAACACCAACCCAACGCAGCTACGAGCCTGTGAATGTTGTCCGGCGTTCTAGCTGCTAAAGAGCCAAGACCAAAAACAGACCAGGAGGAGTGGATTTTTGAGCTAATGTGCCAGATGGATGCAAACATGATCGCTCGCGTGTAGTGAACACATTAGCATTGTGCTGAATGTGTAAACAGGCAACTGTTTGCCAACAAGTTCATCATACAAATGTAATAGCTGAAGCTATGTCACTGTTGGGTTGGCAGCTTGTTTTCTAGGTGCTGGTGACCAAAGGCAGGCTCCTAATCTATCAGTCAGTACAACAACATATAATAAAAGCAGAAATTATACACTGATGAGCCACAACATTATGACCAGTCTGTCTAACATGCTGTCGCTCACCAAAACAGCTCAGTGAGGCATCAATTCTAAGAAATCCTTTTGGAAACGTCACAGTAAGCCAGAACTTAATATCCAACAAATATCATATGCTGTTAGAGCCTAATTAACACCATTTTCTTCCTCTGCTATCGGTCATAATGTTTTGGCTCAGTGATGCTCTTTCAATCATAAAGGACTTGAGAGGAAATTATTGCATGACAGGTAATATAGTGGGCGATGCTATTTTGAATAACTGAAATATGAATGGCCCTCATCAGCATCCTAGATGGCTGTGAAAATTACTTCATCCTCCCTGTGCCAAAAGGCAGCTTAAGACCTCTTTATCAGAGTCATTCAAGCAAAGAGTCAATAAAACACTGCAATTAGGGCTGCTCTTTTAAAATCTGAGACAGTCTAATTGACTGTGTATTCAAGTAGAACCCCAGAATTCCCTTCAGCAAGTTTAATAACATTGATAAGCAGCATAATGCATAATCATAAGCTCAAAGCTGTGGAATACAGAAAGATGTAGTCTCACAGTACAGCTGGATGAGGAGCTTTGTCTTTGACAGTCGGCCTGTGTTTATGGCAGGTCTCTATGTGCAGTTTCATTTATTTCCCTCAAGTGTCTCTTTGAAAACTGGCAATGTTGATCAGGGGCTCAACAGGAGCTTCATAATAACATCTTTATAATGCTCACACCACTTGGTGGTGGAGGGCATGCGGTGAGGAGCCGGGGATAATAATGCAGTACAGCACATCAAACAGAGCCTGGTCAAAAAGCAAAGCACTCAGTATCTCATAGGAGTGAATTTAATGGCCACTGGTTGCTCTGGGCTCTTGACCCTCTCCAAGAGGCTCCATGTTAGTCACTCTCCAGCGCTTTCCAATTGAAACTCAGCCAGACTGGTAGTAGATGAGATTTCAACTGTCTACTCAAAGCCTGGATGACTATACCACTAGCTTCAGCTGGTCATCACACCGGCGGTGCTTGGCTCATAAGACAGTTACTCGTATTTTCAAACTCCTGTCTGCTTATAATTTACATCATATGTTGTCCTCAAATAGTGGTATTGAGAAAAGCTTTGAGGTACGTGTACTTCACTTGAGTACTGAGGTATGTTTCTCAAAGTTCTACTCTACCAGATTTACAGGTGTATTGTCCTGGACAGATATTTTTCTGTTTCCCTTCAAGCTGTTTTCTCACATTAACCTTAGACAATCTTGGGAGCATCACATAGGATACAGTTGCTGTTAGTCGCATGTGGCACAAAGCAGGAAATAGTCTGCTTCCAAAGCAATCACACTGCCTGGAATACTGATTTTGGGGAGGAGGCTGCCAAATGTACAACCGTACAGATGTTGAAGTGGAAATTTGACTTCTATGGCCGTATTGTAAGAAGTTATTTCTTTGTGTGAAAAGAGTGTGAAGATGATAAACCTTATGATGAACAGTGTTTAAGGTCATGAGGCACTTTGTGTGTCTTGAAATAATTCTCAGAAAATCAGCTTGTTTTCGATGCTCAATTAATTTTTCCACAATGGAAGCACATGATGTCGGTGCCCTATTTAATATAATGAGCATCTTATTAAGCACAGAAAAGCAGTCTCAGCAAACTAAAATCTAAGTGTATTTGTATGATAGAATGTTGCACTACTCCGGCCACCCAGTGCACTCGCTTAACATTAAATCTCATTTTATAATTGTGAGATATACATTTGTTTCAACATACCTGCCTGTCAGTGATTCTTTAATACAAACAAACAAAAACAAGGTCTAAAATTTGTTTACATAAAAAAAAAAAATGATCCTCTTTGCGTGGTGTATTGTTCTCATGCCTACAGAATAGTGCAGTACTAGAGGCCTGCTTGCAGTCATCCACCCAGTGACTGAGGATTTATAATTGTCTTGCGTTCCTGTGCTGCCATCTAGTGAAGAAAAGTGAGAAAGGAGTAAAATGAAGACAGAAACTCACTTTTTCCAAACTTGAAGCTCAGTTAATTTCACCAAATCAGACAAATTGTATACAGGAGACAAAAATCATTACAGGGCAGGTTTACAATAACTTGTGTGCAGATTAACATATGTGCAAACAGTTGTTTTTTTTTAGCTGTAGAGCCACAGTAACTAAAGATGCATATATCTGAGTGAACAGATAAAGTTATATGCCAAAACAAGCTTTGGTGACTTAGGTATATTCTCTTCTGCATATTTGTATAAAAACATGAAAAGCATTTAGCCTGAAGCCTTCACTTCACTCAAGCAGGAACGCTGGTGCTACTGTAGTGATGGCCAAATGAAGCTTTCTGAAGCATTGAAACGCTTCATTACTCGAAGCCTTTCAACAGTCCTCTCTGGTGACATCTGGTGGCCAAAAATATGAAGAGCAGCTTGAATCAACCAAATAAAATGAACTGCTTCATTATGACCTCTATTATGACCGTGTGAAAAAATTGTTATGTTTATTTGTTTAATAAATAATTTTCATCAATAAACTTTCCTTATTTAAACTGTGGTGTGGTCTATCTTTGCTTGTGACTTCTTGATGTTGGTAAATACAATGGATGAAATGGACATGAAAAAAGCATTTAAACTGCATTTCAATGCAAAACAGAGAAAAAAAATATCCCTGGCCAAAATTGGGCAAAGTGCCATTTTAAGTACTTTAAGTACATTTTCAAAATGGTATTGTCTTTAAAAAAGAATAATAATAATAATAACAATTTCAACATAAAGTGCAGCTTTTCTTCTTAAAAAATAAGGCAGAAACATAAAAGTTTATTTGACCAGCTTCACCTTTAAACTCTGAGTAACCTTAGCCAACATTATTTTGTATATTAGGCTAAAACACGGTGATCATCAAACATTTTATTGCAAAAAATAACAAACCCATTGGACTCACAATACCTCCATGCTTATTTACTGTCCGTCTCTTTCAGCCAGTTACTTAGACAAACTAGCCTGTTCACATTTTTAGAGCTCAAGGCAGCTCTATTTTTGTTACTATGTGATCTGCAGGTGAGAACAGTCTCTCACGTGGGACAGAAATGGCAGGACTAATGAAATACTTCCGGGCCAGGACATACAGCTTTGGGTGGGTTGCTGCTTGACTGGAACACCACTGCAGCGTGGAAAGTCTGTCTCACTGATGGATGATTCTGCTCTGTAGAAACTCAGGGCCCTGTTACACAGGGCTTCCTCATCTGAATCACAGTCTGAAGACAATGAAGAGAGGAGGCGGCTCTTTGTGCTGGCATCGTCACACTGTTCCTGCAACAGGGTCTCAAGGCTGGTCCATGGTGTGATGCAGGTGGCAGAAAGCAGGCAGAAAGCTAGCGCTAACAGCTCCCACAGTTTCTGTGCTTGTTGCAACATGTTACGCATTTAGATGATACCGTAAGGTTGAAGTGCTTTGGTGGTATGCAAACTCTTTTTTGCATTTTGCACAAAACCACGCTTTTATCAAAGCTTCCGTCGGGTAGTCTTTTTTAATGACATTTGCCTCCGATCAGTCGTAGTAACGTGCTATCTTCTGATTCTTCATTTTTGTAGCTGTAAAATCGTGCATTGACAAAAGTTCCCCTTTGCTTGGAATGCAAAGTACGATTAAATGCGTTAATTTTTTAACACGTTATTTTTCGAATTAATTGATCGCTATTAACGCGTTAAATTCCCATCCATAATTATAATAATTGTTTACTCAATGTCCTTGATTCTCTAGTTGCTGTAAAAACCCAGTTTCCTTCGCGTGTTCTGCTCCATGGTTTACCATTGACCTCTAAGCATTGAAGGTCAGTCTAGGCCATCTTCTCTTCATAATATACATCCTCCCTCTAGGGAATCAAATTTGATCTTCAGTTTACCTGTTTTGCTAATGACATCTAGTTCTATCTCTCCTGCAGGCCTGATTCCTCCTCCCTCCCACCTTCTTCCCTTGGAGAATGCCTATCCGAATTAAAATCCTGGTTCAGTTCTAATTTTCTTAAACTCAATGAGGATAAAACTGAAATCCTCCTTATTGGCACTAAATCTAACCTATAGCGGCAACCTTCGGTCCTTCTTTGCCGCTTCTGCAGAACGTAAAGTTTCTGACTCGTTAAGTCTCTTGGATGCCTTCCGGTAGCAAAAAACGAGGCGAAGGAAAAAAGGGGCAAAACATTTATTTTCCTTACAAATCGAAAGGTACAAAACAAATGCCTCTGGTGGGAGCTCCGTTTATATTCCCTTTGTGTTACAACAAAAAATGACATTAAAACGGCGACGGTCAGAAAACTGTTGCTCCACGTCCTGCTTGCTTACCTAACCTTTTACCCACACCCCTCCGCATGCGGGTCAAATACACACCCCCTTTACGACATCCACCAACACTTTACAACAACAACAGACTAACAAAGCAGGATTAATTTATGGAGCACAGCATATTACATTATAACCTAAAATGATCAAGATTATAATAAAAACTTAAAGATCATGACAAATACTTAAATATGGCATGATGTAACTGAGTAAAATATTGGCCTGGACTTGGCTCCAACATAACCTTTTGAAGCCAAATCATTTCTCACTCACTATTGATGACTCCACAGTTTTCCCTTCAACTCAGGTTAAGAGCATTGGTGTCATCCTAGACAGTTCACTATCCTAGAAATCTCACATCAGTAATCTCACTTGTTCTGCCTATTTCCATCCACATTAACCGATTACGTCCTTCTTTCCACCCAGTCTACGCCCATTCTCATTACTTCCCGCATTGACTATTGCAATTCTCTCTTGCATGGTCTCCCCCAAAAATTCCTCCATAAGCTTCAACTGGTTCAAAACTCCGGATTATTACAAGAACCCCCTCCTACCAGCTTACCTTTCTGACCTGTTAAGCACTACCTCTTCTATCCAGCTTGCTGTGCCTTCTTTCAATCTCAGCACTATGGGGAAAAGAGCTTTCAGTTGCTCTGCACCCAGGCTGTGGAACTCTCTAGCCCCAGATGTAAGAAACACTTGTTCTCTCCCTCAGTTTATGTGTTTTATTCTATTGTTAAGTGTGCTTGGGTGTCTTGAAAGGCTCTTTTAAATACATTTTTTTTATTAATATTATTTTTATTATTGCACAACAGCCAGGTGAGGATAAAGGGGAGTGGTCACTGTTGATCTGTTAGCAGCTTTTAGGGTTTTCTGCGCCTGTAACAGAAAACCGAGTGAATCACAATCTGTAGTTATGTATTCTGCTGAAAACAACACTTTACTCAGAGGCGATGCAGAAAGTTGACAGCTTACTTGGTGACTGCATGATGCTCCAACCCAGGTCCCAAGTTTGATCCAGCCCTCATCGCCACAGCCACAGAGCACTGCGAAGAGGGAAAAGATTAGGACCTAAATCTATTTGCAAGTGTTCTGAATAGCTCAGCCTGATTCTGATACTAGAAGGAGAATTTTTTAAATCAGCTTACCCTCGTCTCCACATCAGTCAAAGCTCTATCTCCACTGGCTGACACGCCTTCTGAAGACTTCCTCTTCCACCTTCAGAGATTGATACGTAAAAACATTAGCACACCTTCAGCAGCTTGGAATCATATTTAACAACTTAAGAAAATGTAAGACTCAGGAGGCACGTTAGGTAATGCATGTACAATTATTAACAATATTAGCAACAATAACAATATTAACAATACTAGTTTTTTGTTTTTTTTTACAAAATTCACAGCAGTAGTGAAATAAGATAATCAAAATGTCCGATGCTGTGTCCTGCTGTTATGAATTAAATAGAATAAGAGATGAGTTTTTGCTCAACTGAGCTATCAAGTTGATCTCAGTCAAAGACGTACTCTAGAACAATCCCAGCACAGAAAGCAAACCCTAGTTTTTTTTGTTATCCTGTTATTACAGAGTGAAATATATTTAAACCTCAGCAACACAACGATTATAACATTCCAGAATGGAAATAAACTTGGTGGTTAAGTCTTATTTTCTATTAAGAAGAAGAAAAGTATTATCTGTTTTTTGATAATGTGGCAGTATCCAGAAATCCAGTTCACCATATGGAACATTATATGGTCAGGTAACACATCTAAAAATGTTAAACATTTTTTTAGGGTGCAAATTCAAGACATTTTTATAATTATAAATTATTACCTTGGGATTGTAGTGAGCTCCTGTTTCAGTGTCTCAATGTCAGTGAACTGGACAGCTTGCCCCCCTCCTCTCGTTTTGATGACATCGCCCTAAAGAAAAAAAACAAAAAGAACCACCATTAGATATCTTTGTTATTTAATATTTAATACAGTGCGAAGCCCTTCTTGTGATCAGTAATTCAACCATCACAAGAGTTTCCTTTCTAAGGATAAGCATGCACGCTACTACAATCATGCAACAGAACATTGAGAACCACTTTATAGAAATTATTTAAATTCACTTCTTAAAACTGACAAACTTATTCAAGCAAAGTGTAAAACAAACAGTTACAAAACCACACTGACTCAAACTCAAGTTGGCAAATATGCTGCTGGTTTGCTGAAAACTTGCCAGTGTTGGGGAGTAACGGAATACATGTACCGCCGTTACGTATTTAAAATACAAAATACGAGTAACTGTATTCCGTTACAGTTACCGTTTAAAAAGGTGGTATTTAGAATACAGTTACTTTGTTGAAATAAATGGATTACACTGCAGTACTTTCCTGTTTCATTTTGTCGCGGGTCAGGACTGTTTGGGTTTTGTTTGACAGCTACGTTCTGTTGTCCCAGGCGGCAGCGTTACGGTTGCCATGGTTACAGGGCGATGCTCTCTCTCTCTCTGCGACTGTGTGTTTCCTGGGTGAGAGAGGCCTTTTCGTTGTTGTTGTTGTTGTGCTAAGCTAACAGGCAGAATGCTACAAGCATAGCTCTAAAGAATGTAGCATCATGGGCAGTGTAGTCCGTGTTGCAGGGAGAATGGACTGCCATACACATTATGGGTCTGTGAGCGCGAGGAGGGAGAAAAAGGCGAGTGGAAAGGTACGAGTTGTCATCAAGGAAAAACGGGAGCTGGAAGCATGTAAATATAATAATAACCACTGCAGCCAAGAAGAGTGCCTGACGAGCCCAGTTGTAAGTAAGCTATTAAGACTCGACTGTACACCGTGTTCGTGTTTTCCTCCGAAACAATAAGTTCCGTTGGAGCAGCCTTTCAACGCCTCTCTCTGTCTCTCGCAAGAAAAGTTGACCCACACAACAAAGTAAAGCTATTTTTCGGCTACGAGCCGACAGGGACCCCGCCGTATTAGTCAGAGGTCCCTTTACTACAGTTCGGAGACGCGGACCTTCAGTAACAGTAATAAATCACACAGCAATAGTACATTCACGTTGTTGTAAAAAGCATGATAATATATTAAGTAATCCAAAGTATTCAGAATACGTTACTCTCATTGAGTAACGTAACGGAATACGTTACAGAATACATTTTGGGGCATGTAATCTGTATTCTGTAATGGAATACATTTTAAAAGTAACCTTCCCAACACTGAAACTTGCTAATATAAATGTCTGCATGAGTAAGGAAGTGTAACCAAATATATCATTCTGAATATCAGTAATATGCTGTGCTGCATACTTGACCTTTATAAGTTTGGTCTGTATCTCGCCGTCGGAGGCAACTTCTTGGTGCGTTAGCACGTATCTGTCACACTTGGACAGAGCCTTCTCGCTGGGTGCAGACACCTGGATGGCGTTGGGGATGACCGGCTGCAAAACTGTGCCCAAGTCCATGCTAGACGATGGCTTATGGTCCACCCACTTCTCCCCACCAGCAGAGCGGGAACAACGGTGCAGCAGGCGTACTGGTGTTGTCGTCTGAACAGATCAATGGGAAATGATTTAAAAAGGGAAAAATCCCACAAACAGAGTGAACAAAAACACAGAACTTGACAAAGCATTACAAAGCTTGACAAAACAAATCATAAAACTTACACATTTTGGGGGGCAGGGTACCCCACACCCTAAACTTGTAGGAGCCAAAATCCTGACACATTACAACCTCATGCTGCTGCCTTTAGCTAACTCACTGACCCTGTATCTTCTTTCAATTAGGTCTACATGAAATGAAGGGGAAGGGAAGCAGTCTCTCTCATCCACTCTGCTCAAGCACACAGCTCTCCTCCTGGCCCGGCTGACTGAAGTGCCCGTTGAGGCCTGGGGTCTTGTGGGTGTTCTTGTGGGTGTACTAGGGGAACTGTAACCCTGCATGCTGTCCTGAGCTGCCTGCTCCTCACATGCAGATCTAGCCACAGACAAAAAGGTACTTCTGCTGGGGACGGGGCAGGTGGGCCTTGGGTTCGTCTCATCCTCCTCATCACTAGCAGCACTGCCTGACTGTGACTCTGACTTTGGACTGACATGAGGGGAATCGACTGGGCACTGGAGAGTGAAATGGAAAGACTAAATGGTCACAGTTAGACATGCAAAAATTAGACGTTATAGGAACGGGATACATTCACAGTCTAATGTAATCAAATGCAGCAACCACTTTATGTAAAGTACAAAGTTCATGTTTTTCCCCATACCTGGTGAAAAACATGAACACTGAAATGTAGATTTACTTAAGCTGAGCTAAAATGTTCTGTGAGTTGATGCAAATTTATCTGCAACATAATTCATTTTACAGTTTGTCTTATTTGTTGTAAATTCAGTATCTTTGATTTTTAAAACTATAGATTCAGACCAATAAATTTAGAACAACCTACTGCGAAATCTACAGCATCAAAATAATTTCCTCAGTTTCACAGTGGTACTTAATTGCTGAAGGACTACATGATCATATGCATGAGGCGTTTATTATAACCTGCCTGCTGCTGTGGCACTGGGATTAGTGATGTTAGTAGATTAAGAGAGACGAGTGCAGTAGAATTTAACTTTGAATGGGCAGAATACCATTCAACACCCTTAAAAACATTCATCATTATGGTTTTTAAACACAACATACAGGGACAGGTGAGGGTGATGCTGATCTCTTTGGCGGTAGGCGGTCCTCTTTGGAGGGTCGCTGAGAACGGGGCTGATGCTGTGGTTGTGGTAGAGGCTGTGGCTGCGTCTGACGGGGTGGAGGTTCAGGGCGACCTGGAGTCTTGCTCTCTGTCACGATGGCCTTGAGCTGCTTCAGCTTTTCGTCTTTCACCCACAGCTTATTTTGCATCTCAAGCTGCAGTGCATTAACACGTCTCTCCTGCACAGTGAGGATATTGCAAAATGTTCAAATGCAATATTATCCAAGTTGCTTGAATAAGACAAATTAGCTTCCACTATAAAGACTAAAACAATGACCAACAAGGGCTGTTTGCAAAACTGATAGTAAGATCTAAATTTTACACACATTTCAAAGTAGGTCTTTTTTTGTTTGTGGTCTTTATTGGAAATCTATACATTGTTGAATAAAAGGAAAAAAAGATATTTGAAACTCACACATTCTTTCTCCCACTTGAACTGGGTGTCCGAGATCACGCCATGCATGCGCTGCTCCATGCGTCTCTTCTCTGACAGCTCTCTCTGAAGCCTCTGCTCTCTGGTTTCCAGCTCATGCTGCAGCGAGCGCTTGTCATCTTCAAAGATTTTAGTTGTTTTCTGCAGGATGTCAATCTGAAACAGAGACATTAATATTAAAGAAAAAAAAGTGACAACCTTTAAATCTGCAGCGTGAATGGATTAGTCTCCCACCTTGTGTTCTTGCATCTTTGTTTTCTTCTCTAAACGTTCAATCTCTGCCTTGTTGCCTTGGATGATTTTGTCTTTCTCTATCAGTTTGCCGTTTTGTTCCTGAATAAAGTTGTCTTTGGAAATTAGGCTCGTATCCAGTTCTTGGAGCACAGGCTTCATCATGTTGGCTGAAATAACATCAAGAGAAATGTGAGCCAAGAGAAAGAACACTATTCAAAAACGGATCTTTCAAAGCCAAAAAGTATCAGGTGAGCTAAAATGAGAACAGACACCTGTTTTACTGTAGTCCTCAATCAGCATCTGCTTGATCCTCTGCCTGTTCTCCAGGGCTTCAATCAGCCTGGGCAGCGTGATGTCATCATGTGGGTCAGTCAGCTCACAGGAGGGTAGAGATGAGAGACTGAGGATCAGAGTGTTTGCAGCAGCAGCAGGCATGTCTACAGAAGACAAGGAATCACAAGTCCTTAAAGCAATTGTGTGGTTGTTAATAATCATCACACACAATACTGTTAAAACATTTACACAATAGTAGTTCAGATTAATTGTGTTTAATTTTAATGGAAATTACGTTTGCAAGAGTTTGGCTTGTCCGGTAATTTGCATGTTTTGTGTTTCCAAAGAACTTCTTGAAAAATAATGCATTCTCTCATTTTCAAATTAAACCTTTACACATAGTAAGTTGATGCCCGAGTTTTCTAAAATTGTGAATACAAGGCTGAATAATACTTTAAATGTTGCTACAGTTAACTATGGTAAATGGACTGTTTCTTATATCGCGCTTTTGTACACTGAGCGCTCAAAGTATCTTCCCCAAGGATATTTGGCATCCAGACTGAAGCAGCCAGGGTTCGAATCACCAGCTTTGCGATTAGCAGATGGCCTGCTCTTCCTCCTGAGCTACAGCCACCTCCAACTACAATTCTCCTTGAGATGATAAAATGAAAATGAAAAGTCCATGTAAAAGCTGCCACTGTGCAGCCATCTTATTTGGGCTGTTATTTTGAAGTATCATCTAAATCATTGTTGTAATTTCAGAGAAATGATGCATTATCCTGACATTTCTGGCCATTTAATATACAATTCACAAGCAACCGATGACAGTGGGAAGAAAAACTTCCATTTAATAGGAATAGGAATGAGGGGATGAGGGGAGGAAGACAGCATAAAAGATGTGCTGTGGAAGAGAGTGAAAAGAGGTTAGTGAAGAAGCCCACAGCAGCCAAGACGTATTGCAGCATAAACAAGCCGCATAATTAATGGACAGTTTACAGTCATCTGATGAATACCAAACTATAAGAAAGTTTTAAGCCTAATCCTAAAAGCAGAAAGAGGGTGTTTCAAATTCAAACTGGGAGCTGGTTCCACAAAAGCAAATATGCCCTCTTCTGAGATGCTGTTGGCACTCTCGCTGTTCTGGATCAACTGAAGGCTTTTCAGGGAGCTTTTGGGACAAGTTGATAATGAATTACAAGAGTCATAGTAATAAATGCATGAAGTAACTTTTCAGCATCACTCTGACAGAGGAGATTTCTAATTTTAGAGATACTGCACAAACGCAAGAAAGCAGTCCTACATTTCTGTGTGAAGCACTTTGTGATCTTTGTCTTGAAAGGTGCTATATAATCTGAATTTGGAAGCACACAAAAATGTGTCCAGTGGATTATTAAATATAACAACAATTACCAGAAGTGGAAAAACCCTCATTATACACTTGGTGTTTAAAAGGTTGAGTGTAAAACTTCAGTGCGCCTAAATTTAGGCTAATCACTTGATTAATAATAATAATAATAATAATAATAATGGATTGGATTTATATAGCGCTTTTCAAGGCACCCAAAGTGCTTTACAATGCCACTATTCATTCACTCTCGCATTCACACACTGGTGGAGGCAAGCTACAGTTGTAGCCACAGCTGCCCTGGGGCAGACTGACAGAAGCGAGGTTGCCATATCGCACCATCGGCCCCTCTGGCCAACACCAGTAGGCAGTAGGGTAAAGTGTCTTGCCCAAGGACACAACGACCACAACAGAGAGGCCGGGAATCGAACCGGCAACCTTCCGGTTACAGATATGCTTCCTAACCCCCTGAACCACGGTCGCCCCAGTGTGTTAATTAAATAAATAAATAAAAACTTAAGCACAGTATTAATTTTTTTTACCAGGAACTATTGGGCCACTGCGTTCTTCCAATCTGTGAGACAGCTCATCTTTGAATGCCTGGTTTCTATGATGACGGCCTGGAGTAGCGCTACAGATTGGTCTGTCCGCTGGCCTGGCCACTTCCTCCACTTGCATCATCTCTGCAAACTGCACCAAAAGCTACACAAACAGAGCATTTCCTTTATGTCTGGAAAAAATAAATAAATAAATAAAATTTCGGGTTAATTAAAAAGACACAAAGTAAGAGGGCAGGGTCAAGTTACCAGGGTTTCCTCATAGTCATCAGTCTTGGGATCGACACAGACAACCATTCTAACTTTTCCCTCTCCATCGAAGTCGTTTTTAAACCAGTGGGTTATTTTGGAGCTTCCAAACAGCTCAAGCCGAGCTGTTTGTCTGATACTCATTTCTATTCTTGGCCATTCTGGTCAGTTTCAATGAAAATCTTAACATCTTTAACTCTGCCACCTCCAGCACTGCCTCCCATCTTTTTTGTCAGTGCCACTGTCTCCAAACCATACATCATAGCAGGTTTCACTGCTGTCTTAAAGTTTAAAACCTCAGTTAGATGGCAGTCAGGTGGCACTCCTCTCAATAAAACTCTTCCAGATGAAAAAGTCTAAATCTGTTGCCTTTGAGGAAGAAAACTGATGGCTGCAGAACGAAACTGTGGGCTCACATTCAGGTTGAAGAGAAACTGTCCAGAAGAATTTTCACTCTGTCAGTAAATTACTCCACTCTAGGTTTAAACATTCCCTTACTGGAATTTTTTTCCCACCCAGTGGAATGTATGAGATTCACATCTGTGCTGTCTGCCAAGTTGACCTTCTTTAAGAATTCAGGGACACTCACCCCAACTGGGTCCGTCTGGTTGCTGGAGGGTTTTTTTGGAGGAGGCCTGCTGGGGGTTTTAACCTTCCTGTAAAAGTAAATAAATACAAAGTCATTCACAATTCAAACAGAAGCGTAAGCGTTAACAATTAATTACTTTATAATGGCTTAACAAAGCCACTTGCTAGATAGCTAATTAGCCCCCTGCTAACAGTAAAGCAGAGCGTCAGCGTCCGTTGTTAACTCCTTAAACTTAAATTCACCATTTAGTGACAGGGTAATACACACAAACAATATAGCCTGCCTGCAACATATATAATATAAACCTATACTTACACTTCTCTCGTCATTGTTACGTGGTACCTATGCTGAATTCACCGTTTCTATTTGTCTAGTTTTAAATCGTCCCTCCACCTCGACGCCTCTTCTTCTTCTTTTAAATTTGATTGGCGGTTGGCAAACAACTGAAGGATGCATTACCGCCACCAAAAAAACCCTCAAATCCTCCCAAACAATTTACTTTCTTTTAAAAACTGAATTAAGGCCTGATAACTTTCACTTCTTGAGACCATTTGCAGTAAATCAATAAGATCTAGCTTCATTTTTATGTTTCTGAGGTTTCGGGTCAGTTGTCTTTTCTCCACCTGATACTTCTGACAATATAACATGTTCTCTAGTTTCCTCTTCTCCACAGTAGTCACATTTCCCTGTATTATGTTTCCCTATCATGAACAGTGTAGTGTTCAAACCAGTATGTCTTATTCTCGATATGACCACGATATGTACCACCTCCTTTCTCCTACTCTCCGCTAAATTTTATAGGAGAGTCCCCTCCTTTCCCCCTCCCACTGTTTTCCCACCTTTTCTTCATTTCTTGCCTTACAATACTCTTTATCTCTGTCTTACAGAAGTTAATAACCAGGTCGACTACCCCATGTTTTGTGGCTTCCTTCGCAGCTCTATTTGCCATTTCATTTGCTTTTACTCCACAGTGAGCCGTAATCCATAAAAAGACAGCTGTAAATCCCATCATTTGTATTATGTAAAGTGTTTCCTGAATTCCTGTTAGAACATCTGCTCTACTTTCCGAGTGGCTACACTGTAAACTGGCCAATGACGAGCTTGAGTCTGAACAAATGACTGATTGTAACAGCCTCGTGTCTTCTATCCACTGAACAGCTAACAGAATTGTGAGCATTTCTCCAGTCTCCTTCTCCGACAGTCCATCATTGATCCTTTTCCCTATTTTGACTTTAAACTCCAGAACAACACTGGTTTGACTGGCTGTATTCTTTGATGCATCTGTATATATTTGTACATAATTATAATACTGGTCAATGTAAACCTGTATGTGAGTTTAAACTAAATGCCCTTCCTCCCAGCAAGGTTTCAGTACCTCTTGTGTTGGGTGATCCTGTCCATGTCCCTGTAGATTTGCCCAGTAATTGAGTGTTAGCTGTTTTCTTCTGATTCCTAGTGGCATCTCACCCATCTCTACCTGTAAAGCTGCTGTTGAGGTTGTTTTAAATGCACCTGTGCAGAGTCTTAGTGCCTGATACTGACTGAAGTCTAACTTTAAAAGACTTGTGTCAGCCACGAAATTATATGCTACACATCCATAATCTAACACTGATCTAATCAACCCAGTGTGTATGGCCCTCAAAGACTTCCAATCCGCTCCCCAGTCCACCCCAACTAAACATCTCATTATATTTAATACCTTTCTGCATTTATCCACTATTTTCTGAATGTGTACAGCCCATGTTATATCCAGCCACAATCCCAGAAACTTAAATTTACTTGTTCTTTCTAACTCTTCACCATATTACTTTAGCTTGGCTTCCTCACCAACTCTTTTCCTTGTAGAAAAAAATATTGTCTTTGTCTTATCAACTGCACATTTATTTTACAGGCGTTAAATATTAAAGCTATAGGTCTGCAATTTCCTGGATTTTTACCATCGTTTCTTGGCTTACCTATGGGCACAACCACTGCCTCCTTCCGGCTTTGCGGCAGTTTTCCACCCTCCCAAACTCTGTTATATAACTCTAACAAAAGATCTTTAGCTGACTCACTAAGATGGTTTATCATGATATAGCAAACCTGATCTTTTTTCGGTGCTTATAATTTGGATTTCCGAAGAACTCGATTCAATTCTGACTTTGTAAAAGTAATATTTAATAAACCATCTGTATCTTCTACTTGTTTCAGTAAATCCTTATTCTCTATGGTTGTCATTTCTCTTCCACTTCGCCCTTCTCCACTAGCATTGCCTGAACTATGGATTTTAACAAAGGTTTTGCTTTTTCCTCATCTTTTAATGCTGTTGCCTTTCCATCTCTCAAGATTGGATATCCATACTCCCTTTTTATACCATTCATCCTTCTAATCATTGACCAAACATTGTGTATTTTTGTCTCCCTCCCTACTGGATTACAAAAACCCCTCCAGAAGTCCCTCTTTGCATTTTTAATTGTTCTTCTTACCTTAGCTTGTAATTTTTTATATTCAATGAAATTCTGAAAACTGCGATTCCTCTTTAATATGTTAAAAGCTTTATTTAATCACTTTATCACAATCCTTTGTCCAACAAGATACAATCTTCTTTTCCCTTCTTTCCTCTTTATCGCCCAGTTTGCTGCCTCTAAAACTGCCTTACAAATAGAATAATTTAAATCATCAACCCCAACATTCATATCAATCTTTTGCATTTCACTAACTAATCAAAATGTATCCCAATATGCATTACTGAAACACCACTTCTGCACACCCCTATGTCATGTTTCTCTACACTCAGCTCTATCTCAGTCATTATAGGATAATGGTCACTGCCTACAGTTGTCTTTTTTTATTACCTGCCATGAATAAATACCTGCCAATGAGTGTGACACTAATGTAATGTCACTTGCTGATTCTGCACCTGTTCTAACTTTCACTCTTGTACCACTTCCATCATTCAGACACACATTTTTTTTTTTTTATCTCTATCAATCACTGCTCCATTCTGATCCTTACAGTTACCCCATAATGTGCTGTGTGCATTAAAGTCCCCACACCATATTACTTTCCCACTTAAATATGTGCCAAGTTCCTCTACTGATAACAGTGTTACCCGGATTCAAAAAATTGACTACTCTGATGCTACTATATCTTGACCAGATTTTCATTACAAAGTATTCTGTGTTCCTATAGCTAGGACTCTATATTGGGTTCCTTGCTTTACAAATTTTACAAACCCTCTTCCATTACCCTCATTTCTATCTCTCCAGACATCATCATAACCTTTAATAACAAAATCCAAAGTAGGTTTAAGCCAGGTCTTCTGAATACAGATTATTTATTTTCGCATTTTTTGATGAATCCTTTGAGCCCTTGTCCATTTGCAATCAAACTTGTGGCGTTCCACAGTGATCATACTGTCCTCTCATCTCCCTCTCCTCCAAGTCTTATATTGATATGTTCCCGAGATATATCTTTAATGCCAAAAGACCTCTCTGCTCCTTTCACAATTATTATAAGTTTCTGTTTTGTGTTTCACTTGATCTATGCAATTTATAACATAGGCAATAAACAAAATCATCTTCTCCACTGTCAGTCCTGTATGAGTTCCATGTGTCTGCACGAAATCTGATGTTGACATCGGTTGAGCCTTTCCTGTTTCTTCCTGTGCCTTCTGTTCCCTCTTGACAGCCTCGGTGTAACTTGCGATGTGAACTACTTTAACTTGTTTGACCTCCATGGCCTTCTTTCTGACTTAACAACCCCATAACTTACCCCTTGCTGCCCCCCACAGTTACTGCATTTATCCTACACTATCCCCACATTCCTCATATCTGTGTTCACCTCCACACACACTACCCATTTCCCATTTGCAAACTGTAGTGATGTGCCCATATCTTTGCCATTTATAGCACTTGAGGGGCAGCGGAACATATGCTCTAATCTAATAGACTGAACATCCTTACAGAATATGTTAGCATTAAAAGACTCAATTATGTTTAGATGGGAAATTCAAATTAGTCAACCTGGATACACAAAATCCTTATATGCAAATTCAGGAACCACTCTATTGGATTTTCTTTCAGTGTAGTGAAGAAAAGTGAGAAAATTATAAAATGAAAACAAAAACACTTTTTCCAAACTTGAAGCTCAGTTTAATTCACCAAAATCAGACAAATTGTATACATGAGACAAAAATCATTACTGTGGAGGTTTTACAATAACTCGTGAGCAGAGTAAAATATGTGCAAACAGAATTTTGTTTAGCTGTAGAGCCACAGTAACTAAAGATGCATATATCTGAGTAAATAGATAGTTATTTTACACAACAATGCTTTGGTGACCTATGTATATACTCTTCTGCATATTTATATAAAAAGATGGAAAGCATTTAAATATCATCACTAGAACTAAACATAAAAACAGAGGTCAGACTATTGCACAACAGTCAGGTGAGGATAAAGGGGAGTGGTTACTGTTGATCTGTCAGCAGCATTTAGGGTTTTCTGCGCCTGTAACAGAAAACCGAGTGAATCACAATCTGTAGTTATGTATTCTGAGAGAAAACTACACTTTACTCAGAGGCAATGCAGAAAGTTGACAGCTTACTTGGTGACTGCATGATGCTCCAACCCAGGTCCCAAGTTTGATCCAGCCCTCATCGCCACAGCCACAGAGCACTGCGAAGAGGGAAAAGATTAGGACCTAAATCTATTTGCAAGTGTTCTGAATAGCTCAACCTCGAATCTGAGGAGAATTTTTTAAATCAGCTTACCCTCGTCTCCACATCAGTCAAAGCTCCATCTCCACTGGCTGACACGCCTTCTGAAGACTTCCTCTTCCGCCTTCAGAGATTGATACGTAAAAACATTAGCACACCTTCAGCAGTTTGGAATCATATTTAACAACTTAAAAAATGTAAGACTCAGGAGGCACGTTAGGTAATGCATGTACAATTATTAACAATATTAATATGTTTGTTTGTTTTTTTAAACTGGATACCAAACTGACAACAGTAGTGAAATAAGCTAATCAAAATGTCCGATGCTGTGTCCTGCTGTCATAGAATAAGGGATGTCTTTGCTCAACTGAGCTGTCAAGTTGATCTCAGTCAAAGACAGACAGGAACTGGATACCGGTTCCTGTCTGGTATCTGTCTGGATACCAGACAGAACAAGGCCAGCACAGAAAGCAAATCCAGTTTTTTTGTTATCCTGTTATTAAATGCCTTTGTTCCCCTTTTGTTAAAACATAGAAAAACACTACACAAAAATACTGCAAAAGGAAAAGGTTGCCTTATAAGTGTATAAACTCAAAATGCACATTTCACTTAAAAATTAAGATGTGCAAATGTGAATAAATCAACTTGTTCGAGATATTCATCTCCTGCTGAGAAACAACAAAACAAAAGAAAACTGCACCAAACACCCAAAAAATAAGAATAAGTCGTCTCATCAGATACTGATGCTTATTTCCTATATGCCACAAAAAAAACAACAACAACCCTTGACATTAAAATTCAAGTGTATTCAAGGATTTCAAGCACCTGTATAAGCCCTGTATTAAACATTTCAATATATATTTTTTTGGTTAAGGTTATAAATTATTACCTTGGGACTGTAGTGAGCTCCTGTTTCAGTGTCTCAATGTCAGTGAACTGGACAGCTTGCCCCCCTCCTCTCGTTTTGATGACATCGCCCTAAAGAAAAAAACCCCAAAAAGAACCACCATTAGATATCTTTGTTATTTAATATTTAATACAGTGCGAAGCCCTTCTTGTGATCAGTAATTCAACCATCACAAGAGTTTCCTTTCTAAGGATAAGCATGCACGCTACTACAATCATGCAACAGAACATTGAGAACCACTTTATAGAAATTATTTAAATTCACTTCTTAAAACGGACAAACTTATTCGAGCAAAGTGTAAAACAAACAGTTACAAAACCACACTGACTCAAACTCAAGTTGGCAAATATGCTGCTGGTTTGCTGAAAACTTGCTAATATAAATGTCTGCATGAGTAAGGAAGTGTAACCAAATATATCATTCTAAATATCAGTAATATGCTGTGCTGCATACTTGACCTTTATAAGTTTGGTCTGTATCTCGCCGTCGGAGGCAACTTCTTGGTGCGTTAGCACGTATCTGTCACACTTGGACAGAGCCTTCTCGCTGGGTGCAGACACCTGGATGGCGTTGGGGATGACCGGCTGCAAAACTGTGCCCAAGTCCATGCTTGACGATGGCTTATGGTCCACCCACTTCTCCCCACCAGCAGAGCGGGAACGACGGTGACGCGGGCGTACTGGTGTTGTCGTCTGAACAGATCAACAGGAAAACGGTTTAAAAAGGGGAAAGAAAATAAATTTAAAAAAAAAATCCAAAGTGAACAAAAACACAGAACTTGACAAAGCATTACAAAGCTTGACAAAAGAAATCATAAAACTTATACATTTTGGGGGGCAGGGTACCCCACACCCTAAACTTGTAGGAGCCAAAATCCTGACACATTACAACCTCATGCTGCTGCCTTTAGCTAACTCACTGACCCTGTATCTTCTTTCAATTAGGTCTACATGAAACGAAGGGGAAGGGAAGCAGTCTCTCTCATCCACTCTGCTCAAGCACACAGCTCTCCTCCTGGCCCGGCTGACTGAAGTGCCCGTTGAGGCCTGGGGTCTTGTGGGTGTTCTTGTGGGTGTACTAGGGGAACTGTAACCCTGCATGCTGTCCTGAGCTGCCTGCTCCTCACATGCAGATCTAGCCACAGACAAAAAGGTACTTCTGCTGGGGACGGGGCAGGTGGGCCTTGGGTTCGTCTCATCCTCCTCATCACTAGCAGCACTGCCTGACTGTGACTCTGGCTTTGGACTGACATGAGGGGAATCGACTGGGCACTGGAGAGTGAAATGGAAAGACTAAATGGTCACAGTTAGACATGCAAAAATTAGACGTTATAGGAACGGGATACATTCACAGTCTAATGTAATCAAATGCAGCAACCACTTTATGTAAAGTACAAAGTTCATGTTTTTCCCCATACCTGGTGAAAAACATGAACACTGAAATGTAGATTTACCTAAGCTGAGCTAAAATGTTCTGTGAGTTGATGCAAATTTATCTGCAACATAATTCATTTTACAGTTTGTCTTATTTGTTGTAAATTCAGTATCTTTGATTTTTAAAACTATAGATTCAGACCAATAAATTTAGAACAACCTACTGAGAAATCTACAGCATCAAAATAACTCTTACACATTCACCAGGAATGTAATTTCCTCAGTTTCACAGTGGTACTTAATTGCTGAAGGACTACATGATCATATGCATGAGGCGTTTATTATAACCTGCCTGCTGCTGTGGCACTGGGATTAGTGATGTTAGTAGATTAAGAGAGACGAGTGCAGTAGAATTTAACTTTGAATGGGCAGAATACCATTCACCATTATGGTTTTTAAACAACATACAGGGACAGGTGAGGGTGATGCTGATCTCTTTGGCGGTAGGCGGTCCTCTTTGGAGGGTCGCTGAGAACGGGGCTGATGCTGTGGTTGTGGTAGAGGCTGTGGCTGCGTCTGACGGGGTGGAGGTTCAGGGCGACCTGGAGTCTTGCTCTCTGTCACGATGGCCTTGAGCTGCTTCAGCTTTTCGTCTTTCACCCACAGCTTATTTTGCATCTCAAGCTGCAGTGCATTAACACGTCTCTCCTGCACAGTGAGGATATTGCAAAATGTTCAAATGCAATATTATCCAAGTTGCTTGAATAAGACAAATTAGCTGCCACTATAAAGACTAAAACAATGACCAACAAGGGCTGTTTGCAAAACTGATAGTAAGATCTAAATTTTACACACATTTCAAAGTAGGTCTTTTTTTGTTTGTGGTCTTTATTGGAAATCTATATATTGTTGAATAAAAGGAAAAAAAAGATATTTGAAACTCACACATTCTTTCTCCCACTTGAACTGGGTGTCCGAGATCACGCCATGCATGCGCTGCTCCATGCGTCTCTTCTCTGACAGCTCTCTCTGAAGCCTCTGCTCTCTGGTTTCCAGCTCATGCTGCAGCGAGCGCTTGTCATCTTCAAAGATTTTAGTTGTTTTCTGCAGGATGTCAATCTGAAACAGAGACATTAATATTAAAGAAAAAAAAGTGACAACCTTTAAATCTGCAGCGTGAATGGATTAGTCTCCCACCTTGTGTTCTTGCATCTTTGTTTTCTTCTCTAAACGTTCAATCTCTGCCTTGTTGCCTTGGATGATTTTGTCTTTCTCTATCAGTTTGCCGTTTTGTTCCTGAATAAAGTTGTCTTTGGAAATTAGGCTGGTATCCAGTTCTTGGAGCACAGGCTTCATCATGTTGGCTGAAATAACATCAAGAGAAATGTGAGCCAAGAGAAAGACAACT
Organism: Mchenga conophoros; assembly: GCF_057382185.1. Taxonomy (NCBI): domain Eukaryota; kingdom Metazoa; phylum Chordata; class Actinopteri; order Cichliformes; family Cichlidae; genus Mchenga; species Mchenga conophoros. The sequence goes on from NC_140532.1 coordinate 14,301,164, forward strand.
ATTCAAAAACTGATCTTTCAAAGCCAAAAAGTATCAGGTGAGCTAAAATGAGAACAGACACCTATTTTACTGTAGTCCTTCATCAGCATCTGCTTGATCCTCTGCCTGTTCTTCAGGGCTTCAATCAGCCTGGGCAGCGTGATGTCATCATGTGGGTCAGTCAGCTCACAGGAGGGTAGAGATGGGAGACTGAGGATCAGAGTGTTTGCAGCAGGAGGCATGTCTACAGAAGACAAGGAATCACAAGTCCTTAAAGCAATTGTGTGGTTTTTAATAATTATCATCACACACAATACTCCACTATTAAAACATTTACACAGTAGTAGTTCAGATTAATTCTGTTCAATTTTAATGGAAATTACATTTGCAAGAGTTTGGCTTGTCTGTTAATTTGCATGTTTTGTGTTTCCAAAGAACTTGCCCAAGGATATTTGGCATGCAGACTGAAGCAGCCAGGGTTCGAATCACCAGCCTTCCGATTAGCAGATGGCCTGCTCTTCCCCCTGAGTTACAGCCATCCCCAACTACAATTCTCCTTGAGATGATAAAATGAAAAGTCCATGTAAAAGCTGCCACTGTGCAGCCATCTTATTTGGGCTGTTGTTTTGAAGTATCATCTAAATCATTGTTGTAATTTCAGAGAAATGATGCATTATCCTGACATTTCTGGCCATTTAATATACAATTCACAAGCAACCGATGACAGTGGGAAGAAAAACTTCCATTTAATAGGAATAGGAATGAGGGGAAGAAGACAGCATAAAAGATGTGCTGTGGAAGAGAGTGAAAAGAGGTAAGTCAAGAAGATTGCTCAGTGTATCATGGGAAGTCCACAGCAGCCTAGGCCTACTGCAGCATAACCAAGCAGCATAATAAGGGACAGTTTATGGTCATCAGATGAATACCAAACTATAAGAAAGTTTTAAGCCTAATCTCAAAAGCAGAAAGACAGCATCTCAAATTCAAACTGGGAGCTGGTTCCGCAAAAACAAATATGCCCTCTTCTGAGTTGCTGTTGACACTCTCGCTGCAGAGTTCTGGATCAACTGAAGGCTTTTCAGGGAGCTTTTGGGACCGGTTGATAATGAATTACAAGAGTCATAGTCACAAATGCATGAACTATTTTTTCTGATTTTAGAGCTATTGCACAAATGCAAGAAACCAGTCCTACATATGTGTTTAATATGTGCAATAAAGGACATATTCTGGTCAAAAATTACTCCCAAGGTTCCTCACAGTGTTACTGAAGGTCAAGGTAATGCCATCCAGCTTAACCTTGGTTTTATCTGAATTTAGAAGCACACAAAAATGTGTCCAATGATATTAGTGAATATAACAACAATTAGCAGAAGTGGAAAACACACTTGGTGTTGCTCTTGTTAAAAGGTTGAGTGTTCTTACATTTCGGCTAATCTTTTGATTAACAGGATGTTTCACACACATACCAGGATCTATGGGGCCACCACGTTCTTCCAATCTGCGAGACAGCTCATCTTTGAATGCCTGGTTTCTATGACGACGGCCTGGAGTAAAGCCACAGATTGGTCTGTCCACTGGCCTGGCCACTTCCACCTCTTGGGTCATCTCTGCAAACCGCATCACCAGCTGCACAAACAGAGCACATGTTATATGTCGGGGGGGGGGGGGGGGGGGGGGGGGGGGGGGGGTGTTAATTAAAAAGTAACAAAGTAAGAGGGCAGGGTCAAGTTACCAGGGTTTCCTCATAGTCATCAGTCTTGGGATTGACACAGACAACCATTCTAACTTTTCCCTCTCCATCGAAGTAGTTTTTAAACAGGTGGGTTATTTTGGAGTCTCGATAGGGGACCATCTGGAAGAGAAAAATGTCAATTATATACATATTTTATCAGGAAATGAAATCCAAGTCCATCTTCAGTTTGGCAACACATACCTTGTTTGTGCCACACATTTGGTTTTCTCGAAGTATCTCGATGCATGTCCTCAGATTCAGCAAAGACTGATTTATGTTACCTGAAAGGCAAAAAGTGGTTAAAGCTCAAATGAACCCCAGCTAAATCAAAGTTCATAGGCTTGTATATAAACAGACTTGTCTTAACAGATGGCCAGCAGGAGACAGCCCTTGTATGCTACATAAATAAGTCATATATGAATAAAAGAAAGTGACAACTACTACTATTCAGGTAATCTGTTAACAGACATACGTGTGTTTTTTTTCCTATATCTTGTTTTGTAAAGTATAACTAGTTTAAGCATATTCTTCTGGAATAAAAATAAGTTTTTAGGACACTTTTGGCTAAATTGTAACTGATAAAAAAATCAGCAGCCACTTTTATAATGTCCATTATTTTGGAGCATTATCTAAATTAAAGGTCACCACTGCATTCAAAACTTCAAGCAATTCTGCTTCAAGTTTACCGAACTTGTCCAAAATAAGGATTTAAATATTAACAAACCTGCTTCACGTATACGAGTGCCTTCTGCCCCTGTCCTGCCAGTTCGCTCGCTTCCTGCCAAGTCCACCAGGCACAGCTGACTAACACTTATCTGGTTCTTATCCTAACAATCAAATTAAGAAGAAAAATATTTGTCAATTATGGTTTATCCAAGTATGTTACCAACAGGGCTCTGGTGTGGGGAAATTTGGTTCAACTTTTAGCTGACCTGGAGAACGTTGTCGCCATCTGCATCAAGAGGCGCCTGAGCCAGTTTAATAATGAACACACTGTGGGAGCGACTGGACTCTCTATTCAGCCGGGTGTTCGCAACCTTCCTCTTTTTTTGACCTGGAAAAAACACAGTACAGGCCATTTCTAAAACCACATTTCTTTCCAGACATTTTTATGCACAATTTAAAAGCCAAACTATTTCAGACACAAAACTCATACTGAGCATTCACATTCCTCAACAACCTGCTCAGAGAGAAGATTAACTGAGGTCATTTACTGGCCAGAGCCGAACCCAGAGGGCAGCAATTCCAGGTCAGTCACATCTACGATCATCACTGCAGGGTACTTTATTTTTTCTTTACATTCATATGAGAACAACTCACCTCTCCAGAACACTTGAAAAGCCTCCTCGGCAGATTTGACTTCAACCTCCAGACAACCGGCCACATACATGATGTGATTCTGATCCTCTCTGAGGATTTTAGACTGAGGCGGTCTGCATTTAGAAAATAATCATATTAGGGAACTGCTTTTCCTTCAATCTGCAAGATGTTGCATACCAAGCATGGCAGGGAGTCGAAGACATTAATGCTGGTTGTTTCCAGCCACAGAAAGTAACCAGTTACAGTCATAAAGCATCACAAATAGATGTAAGAACATTCAGCGTTGCCAGAACAAACACCAAAAGCAGCAGGGGGAATATAAGGATTTAAGGCTAAAGTAACACTCATCAACACTGGAGACATTACCTCCCATCAGCAGCTCTGTTATACATGGTTTGTGCGTGGTTCAGAATGAATGTGTCCAAAATACATATGTTTTACCACTGAATGTGCTCCCAGATTTATACTTTTTGCATGACGTAACTCTGAATTTTGGACTACAGCTGATTATTTTAATAATCAATTCAATTATTTGCAGACAAAATAACTGATAACTTGAGCTCAAAAAAACAAGAGAAGCTTCAAATTTTGCACACCAATCATCCCAAAAATATAGTCAGTGTACTATTATTTAAAAAACAAAACAAAAAAAAAAAAAATCATCAAAACTCATTTTTATGACAGCAAAAACATCTGTGAAACTTAGGAAATGTCTCCAACACTGACAGGTTACTTTTTTTGCACATCTGTATGCAACAGCAGAAGCTCAGCTAAAAATCAGGCTGCTACAAATATTCACTGGTCACATACATCAACTCGGTGTTCTGGCGCACTGGTGTGCCTCCACCATTCCACCTAGTAAAAAGAAAAGACAACAGTTTTGTCTCCTGGCTAATCTGCCATAGAAAATAAACTGAACTACACCTAATATTTTACTCTATTACTCTAATGAGATAAAACATGATCCACATACATACTGTACACATGAATTGTGTTCCTTTTGTTGTATATTTTTCTAAACTCACTTTGGCTTGATTGCATCTTCCTGAGTTTCCTCCAGGAGATCATAGATGTAGTTGTTGTAGATTTCTACGTAGGAGACGAAGACGCTGTAGCTGCTGTCGTCATCCACGCCATCTGATTTAGAGGTCTCCTCTGGCTTAATCATGTCAGCAATTTCAGGATCAGCCTTTAGCCTAAAAATCAAAGTAGAAAGTTGCACATTAAAACCAACATCCCACTATACTCAGAACTGAGGCAACAATGCAAGCTTAACAAACCCAAAATATCTTTCTGTTAACTAGATTCACTTATCCTAACATCACCAGTCAGGTGAAACAGTGACACAGAAATAAAGTCTTAGCAATTTTACAGTGCTGATTCTTCCTAAAGGGTAAGAAAGACTCTTGAATCAATTGGCCAACAGGTGACAATTTGATTTTAATTCTAATTTTGAACATGATCTTCTCCACAGCAGTAGCAGCACAAGTTACTCTGGAATAGTTAATAAACCTAGGACTGACTTATTCAGGTAACTTCCGGTTACCTGAATAAGTCAAAGTCCTACTTCACAGACAGTGATGATTTTTACAACATATGTTTCGTTTCTTGCCATTCCACTGGATGGATAAAATGGGTCTAATAAAATCTAAATCTGTGTCAGGCTATAGAACATCAGTTTGAAAGACAGATTATTTAGTTGTACAAAGTAAATGAAGTGTAAGAGCAAAAATGTGTTGATAATTCTTGTCATCCATGACTTTTACACTGTTGAAATGCAGGACTGTACGGCATGTCTTTATTGTCAAATTTGAATGCATAATTTCATGTGATATTGGGATTTGGAGTTTTGCAAAATTTTGCTGTAGTCTTTCTTTAGCAACAAAGCTCCAAGTCAGTAGGCACATCTCACCATGGGATGTAGATTTTTGGATTGCTGACCGCAGATTCCACCACATCTTTCTCAGTAATGTGAACTTACATTTCACACCCATAATTAAAAAAAAAATGTAAAATGTGCCTTTACCTGGTGGAGGGTGTTTTAGGAACAGACAAGTTGTTGTCCTGCCTTTGGCGCTCCAACAAAGCATCTACTTCAGTCTGAATCTCAATACTGTTTTTCTCATCAGTCTTAAATACCTGAACAAAGAGAAAAAAGGAAATTAAATTAATAAATAAGCAAATTACTCAGTTATTCTGGTGCCAAACATAATTAACCATTTTTATGTGCCATTTTCGTACATATCTCTTGGCCTGGTAAGGACCTATACTGTTGAAAATCATGTCAAGGGAGCGAGGCAGAAGTCCACCCTGGCCTGGGGAGCCTGTCATGGTGAAAGTCTTTCCACTTCCTGTCACCCCGTACGTGAAAAGCAGACCTGACACAAACAGAGAGGAAATCAGCTGCCAATAATGAACTCAAGGCTAAAGTAGGTTAAAATGCAGCTGTTAAGAGGGGAAACAGGTCACTGTAATTTAAAATGTTACTGTACTTTAAAATAATCATTGCATATTACTGATGTGGCCTTTGCTTTTACCATTTTTTCCACGGATGAGGTCATCAACAAGAGGTTTCGCCACATGCTCAAAGAGCTCCATCTGTGATACTGAAACTCCAAAGACTTTTTTGAAAGAGTACTGTGTCTGTGAACCAAAAGGGATTACAAAAAATAAATACATAAAATAAATAAATATACGTATGCATGCTTTGCTTGTTCTGGAAGACCAAAATCAACCATGTGTTATTTTTTCTCTTGTACTTTCTAAATTCTTCAGCATTTCTGGGGATACGCCTGAAATGAAGCCTTCTACAAGGCTAGACAAACCACTTCAGCTATGCTCATTTATTACAGAGGATGAGTAGTTCTATTCATATCTCCTTCTCGATGCCTAATCTCCACTCTTGAAGGAGGTCATCTAATCCGGTCTGAGAACACCTTGTTCCCCACATCTACAAAAGTTCAGTAACTCCATAAACAATGCATTGTACAATTTAACAGATATTGATACATCAAATTATAACAGACTATATTTGGGATATGGAGATGCAGCAAAATGATGTGTACTGAATAAGAAGGGATTGATTTTTATACATGATGGTAAATAAGTCAATCTGGGTAGTTAGCTAGCATGGTTAAGACTGTTTAATATTCAATCTGATTGCTTCCTACTTTTGCATTCTCACAGCTCTTTTTAGCTTTTTGTTCCATACCACTAGGTGTGTCTATATATCTGTTTCCCACTATCATGTGCAGTTACCTGAAAGACCTGTGAGAATGCAAAAGTATGAAGCAGTCAGGTAACTGCACATGATAGTGGGAAACAGATATATAGACACACCTAGTGGTGTGGAACAAAAAACTAAAATAAATAAATAAATTGTGGTCTTCAAGGCATTTGTAGCTATGAGAGGTGATAGCAAAAGTCACAACAAACTGGGAAGTGTGCCCCCACCTGTCCAACATCACTACATCTCATGTAAAATTACACAAAGAAAGGCATCAGGGCAAAACAGGCCCAGTCCTGGCACTCTATCAATGGAGGGAAAAACAAAAATGGAATCATTTGTCTTTAACAGTCGTAGAGTTTTATGACACAGGAGTAAGCTACGAAATTTCCAACGATGCAAACAATATTTATGACTGGATTTACTTATTGTTGTTTTCAGTCTTTATGCAGCTTTTCCTGACAATGACAGAAACACATAATCTCACTACCTTTAATCAATTACTACTCCAAACTTATCGGATTTCTTACCTCTTTGTATTCTCCATTGCGGTTTGTTTTGAAGCCCTCCGGGATGTGCATCTGGATGGTGGTACTGCTGATCACCTCAATGCAGCATTCCTCATCCTCAGCTCCCAGGGGTCGCACACGGCAATATACCTGAAGAACAAAACAACACACATTAAAACAAGCTCTAACGGTACATTTTGAGCTCGTTACTACTGCAAAGGTATTTAATTTGCCCAAGAATATCTGATGAGCGATTAAAAAAAAAACAAACAAACAAAAAAGAAACAACAACAACAACAACCACCAAACAGACTGACATTCTTGGATGCAGTAGGATTTTTGCTACCATTTGTTTCAGCTTATTACCACTTGGTGAAACTTTTAAACATACTTTTATTAAGAAACTGAGGAGTCTCGTTATTCACAGCCAGAGTCTTTATACTGTTGGGTTTTTTTTAAAGAACAAAAAGGGGGGAATTTTGGTTGGCCCAAAAAACTGAGGAGAGATAGCAATCGAAACTTTTATTGCAAAAGCTTCTTCTTTCTGCTGCTAAAAGTCTAAATCTGCCTTTGAGGAAGAAAACTGATGGCTGCAGAGCGAAACTGTGGGCTCACAGTCAGGTTGAAGAGAAATTGTCCAGAAGAATTTTCACTCTGTCAGTAAATTACTCCACTCTAGGTTCAAACACTCCCTCACTGGAATGTTTTCTCTTCCACCCAGTGGAATGTATGAGATTCACATCTGTGCTGTCTGCCAAGTTGACCTTCTTTAAGAATTCAGGGACACTCACCCCAACTGGGTCCGTTTGGTTGCTGGAGGGTTTTTTTGGAGGATGCCTGCGGGGGGGTTTACCCTTCCTGTAAAAGTAAATAAATACATAGTCATTAACAATTCAAACACACTGTAAGCGTTAACCATTAATGACTATGTGATGGCTTAACAAAGCCTGTTGTTAGACGGCTAATTAGCCCCCTGCTAACGGTAAAGCAGAGTCAACGTCCGTTGGTAACTCCTTAAACTCGCCATTTCGTGACATGGTAAAACGCATAAACAATACAGCCTACCAGCGACATATATAATATAAACTTGTACTTACAGTTGTCTCGTCATCGTAGCGTGGTGCCTGTGCTGGTTTCACTGTTTCTGTTTGTCTAGTTTTGAATCTTCCCTCCGCCTCAAAGCCTCAAATCAGCTACTTTTTCAAAACGGACCCGAAGCAACCAATGGGATCTGGCAACGGCAAACACGTGTTTCCGCCTTCACCTCCGAGCCTTCACTTCCGAGCCTAACCCCCCCCCCCCCCAACAAACAAAAAACAAACAAATAAATAAATAAATAAATAAATAAATAAAAAGTTGGCAAATGCAATAAAAATATAAAATATAATGTACAAACGTCTTTCAGCCGCTTTCATTCTTCATCTTCATAAATAGTCCTTGATGTCTGCACCAGCGAAATGTAAATCCTTTCTTTGTTTTACACAATTCTTAAATATTTTATGAAAATTATTTAGTTTAATAATTTAACATGACATTGACATAACATGACATTTTTTATTTATTTGAGCAATGAATTACTTCGCAATCTTCTGTGAGCATTTCGTTGCCGTTACCTTACTTTGTAGTTTGAGTTGTTTGAACTCCAAACATGGTGCACACTGAGATTTCATGGTGGCTCTACAGTGCCACCCACCGTTCACCAGCTTTAACAGACACAAGTTACAAAACACACATTTTTCAGCACATAGTCACGTGTACTGTCGTGTTATGCAAACAGAGAAGTTCTTGCTGTTAAACTGCAGGGTTAAAGCACTAAACATCACAGGTAAGCAGCAATATGAACATTAGAAGTGCAGACAAGTGCACAATCGTCCGCGTTGTGACGAGTAACTGTTGCTTTGTGTGTTTACAAGGTAGAAATGAAAAGCAAGCCCACGAAGTCAGCTGCAGCTGGATCAAAGAATAAAGTGAAGAAAACACCTGAGGGCGTCTCCGGTCCAACTCTCTCCAGAAAACTACGAGACAAAACAAATGGCGAAACGTCAAAATCAGGTATGAGGTTCTGAAAACACCTCAGTCCAGTGACAGCACTGTCTTTGTGACACTTGAATGGGTTCGTGTGTCTTCTAGCGACTGCTCTCAAGTCTGCAGGAGTCCAGAAGAGAGGTTGGGACGGGAGCATACTGCACTATATCTACAAGAGCACTCTGGGCCAGAGTTTGCACTCACAGATGAGACAGGTAAGAGAGCCTGATGTGGTGCTGGCCCCAATGCTGCTCAAAATACTCACACCTGTTCCAATAGTAATTAAAAAAAAAAAAATCTAATCCAGGGACATGTGCAAGTTCATAAGTCATAGTCCATCTGTTACCTCTCGTTTCCTCTTACTGGATTTATTCATAACAGGTGTGAATCTAGCTCTTTTGTCTCTCCAGTGTCTCCAGGAACCTTTCGTTCGCTCTCTGTCATCCTATCATTTCCACGGTGGCAGCAGCCCCTTCAACCGCAGGATCACCTGTCTTGAGTGGCATCCGACACATCCTACTACTCTGGCTGTGGGGTCCAAGGGTGGAGACATTTATCTGTGGGACTTTGAGGCGCCTGCCAAGAAGACCTTTATTCAAGGGGTTAGTTCCTGTTTAATGGTTTTGATTTGTTCTTTCGATTGATCAAAAAGACATTCAGCAAACTGATTTTAACAGAGGTCAGATGCATCTTCAGGCTGTGGTGCATTTCAGAGCGGTGCGATGTAGCTGTACTTAATGAAACACTGTTGTTGGCTCTCTGGTTAGATGGGGGCTGGAGACTCAGTGACAGACATGAAGTTTAACCACTTAAATCCCACTCAGCTGTTCACCTCATCTATGGGGGGTACGACAGCACTTCGGGATTTCAGTGGGACAACGCTAACAGTGTTTGCCAGCACAGAAACACTGAAGTAAGACTGGAGTGTCCACTTGTTTTTCTTCTGTGCACTAAAATCAAAAAGCGTTAGGGGTTAGTCTAGCATCAGTCTTCTTACAGAGAGTTCAGAGATCTCTCAGGGGAACTTGTAATCAAGGCAAGGCAAGTTTATTTATGTAGCACAATTCAACAACAAGGTGATTCAAAGTGCTTTACAGAGACATTAAAAAACAAAAACAAATAAAAAGCATGATTTAAGGCCGGTGCTGGTGTGAACGTTTGTGTGGTAGTTGTAGTCATAACTGCTGCCTGGTGACAGACCTACATTTGTATTTGTGTGTGTAGAACGGAGCAGGAGACTTTATCGGAGGGATGAAGTTTTGCCCCACAGACCTTTCTAGAGTCTATGTGGCCTCTGGCGAGGGCACACTGACCGCACAGAGTTTTGAGGGCCGCGCACCCACTGTTCTGTCCAGAACTCAAGACTGCGGCCACGATCACCACAATGTTTGGTGAGAAACTCCTAAAGAAGACTGATGCTCGGCATTATGAAAAAGGGAAAGTTCTTTCATTTCCCTCTACTGTGTCTGTAGGAATCCTGCTGCCACATTTTTTTTAATAGCATTAAAAAGGTTTCATATTTCTTTTCCTATTTTATGAAATGTAATTTGTCAGGGCTATAATACAAAAAAAATAAATGGCAGATTTCAAAAAGCATGACTATATGCATGGGTAGACATCAGTAGAGGTAAATGAGAAAACATAGATAGCGGAGAGCATTGTGCATATATAATGTTATCTCTTGTTGAAGTGTCACGTAGTATAATACATCCTATTTTCAATTAAAGCTATGATTTGTGGAAAACATTATTTTGTAAATTCTTACATGTAGCTCTTTTCTTTCGTAGTTTTTGGTACTGCTGCGTTGACGTGTCTGTAAGCCGACAGATGCTCGTGACAGGAGACAATGCGGGGCAGCTTTTACTTCTGGGTTTGGATGGCCAAAAGGTGTGTGCCTCTTTCTTAATGAGGGCTTTCACTGGTTTTGATAAATTAAAGGATCAGTTATAGTTCTTATTTAACACAGAGCACTTTTTCTTTCGGCCCTTCCCTTTAGGGGTCGCCCAAGCCAATCATCTGCTTCCATATCACTCCTATCGATTGCATTCTCCTGTGCAAGTCTTCCTTTGTTACATCCATGAATCTCCTCTGTGGCAATTTAATGTTAATTGATTTGCTCTGTTTTAATGTTTCAGATTTTCAGTGACAAATTGCACAAAGCCAAAGTGACCCACGCAGAGTTCAACTCCCGATGCGACTGGTTGCTGGTGACGGCCTCAGTTGACCACACGGTAAAGCTCTGGGACTTGAGGAATATGAAGGACAAGAAAAGCTTCTTGTACGAAATGCCTCACGAGAAAGCCGTCAACTCGGGTAACACTTCCTCATGGAAAAACCTCTCATGCTTACTACTTCAAAAAAAATTAAAAAAGAAAGAAAACGTTTTCTAATTGTCTTTAATTCATTTCTTTGATAGATTTTTAAGTTCTAAACCTAAAAGATCTGCAAAACCTCTTGACAAAGATTTTCATATCTCCTCACAGCCTATTTCAACCCTTTGGACTGCTCCAAGCTGCTCACCACAGATCAGTACGATGAGATCCGCGTCTACTCATCTTCTGATTGGTCAAAGCCTCAGCACATCATCCAGCACCCGCACAGGCAGTTTCAGCACCTCACACCCATCAAGGTTTGGTTCCTGTCTTTGGGCTTAAACTGTTCTTTTTGCACGTTGGAATTATTGTACAACATACATCTTTAATGTCTTTAACAAACAAGAATTGCGTGCACAAGTAGTTTATTATAGATTTTTACACAGAGTCAAAAGTATACACACATCTGCACTAGTATTCTGGCTGGATATTTGACCACTCTTCTTGCAAGAACCGGCAGAGTTCATTTAAATCAGCCGTTTGCCATCGATATAGGGTATAAGAATTTGTTGGAGAGATGTTAACATTTTCATATAATTGGTGACAACAGATTTTTCTGCTTTAATTGTGCTGTAGGCCACATGGCACCCTATGTATGATCTAATTGTGGCCGGCCGTTACCCCGACGATCGCTTCTGCGGGGCCGACCTGAGGACCATTGACATCTTTGACTCCAACACAGCAGAGCTCGTGTGTCAGCTGTACGATCCCACTGCTTCAGGGATCAAATCTGTGAGCATCATTTCATTGTAAACATAAAGAACTAGAACTTTAATTATTTTAAGATCGCGGCTTCTGTTTTTACAGATCAACAAATTCAACCCAATGGGCGACGCAATTGGATCTGGCATGGGTGAGCACTTGGACAAGTACTGCACATTATTAACAGCCATGGTTTTTATTTACTTCCCACTAAAGCGCTGTCCTGCTCACTCCCCAGGTATAACTGTGCTGGTCTGGGACCAGAACGAGTCACCGATGGGCGATCACCACGTTCAGCAGGAAGGACCATTGAACTCAGTTTTAAGAGGGCAGCGGAGGAGTCAGCCACACTCCAGTGGGAACCGGAGGGGTCCTGCTGTGGATGCAAAGCTTAAGAAAAAGCTAGCTTCACTGGAAGAAACTGAGACTAAAACCAAGAAGGGCCGCACTAAACAAAAACAAACACAGATGAGGAAGAAGTGAACTATAAAACAGCCGAGGTCTTAAAAAGCTGTGTTTCATATACTGTTTATTCATTGTTACTGAGTCTCCACGTTCAGAGATTGTCTGCATGTTTAAAAAGTCTTTATATATATAAATGTGTTCAAAAGCAGTGTTTTTTTTTTGTTTTTTTACTGTATGACAATAAAGATGCTCATTTCATTTATGGCTGAGTCATTCTTTGATTACATATTTCTTATTAATACAAAATCCAGAAACATTTAAGGCAAGTGGTTAATTGCATGCAACTTTATTTTAAGAATATCTGAAGAGATGATTCCCTCGGAGTTCGTGTACCGTGATGTTTGCCAGCTTGAGGAGAACTTCACCCCAAGCTTCCTGTCTCTCTTTCCTCTTCTCGTGCCAAGCCTGATGCGCAGTGTACACCATGCTCAGCACGACATTTTCAAACTGCCGCTCCATCATCGGTCTGCTCCTCTGGCCCTCGAGTGCATCTGCCATCTGCTCCATGGAGCTCAGACTTCTGGGAACATTGTCATTGATCAGAGACAGAAAAGCTCGCCCCTGCCTCATCGACGCCATCTCCTCATCGAGCAGGACGATGTTGTTGTCCTGATCGAGCTCCACCCCACCCAGCAAAAGCTGCACGAGTAGGGGGGGGACAAATGTTCATCAGTTATTTGTAATATTTAGCTTGCCTAAGTGTAGCCTTAAGTAAAGCAAAGAAAAGTACCTCATAGATCAGGTTTGCATTGGAAACTAGTGGGTCGGTGTTCTGAGGAGCTGGACTTAAGCCTTCAGCCACATCTAAACAGGAAAACACTGAAGTTTAGCTGCACTGTAATCAAATTAGTCAGTGGTGACAAACTGTCAGGGTTCAAATAAACATCTGTTCATCCATTTTGATACATACTGCACAACTGCACGCAGTATTCAGTGACAACATTCAAATTTCTCTCTTTTCTTCGCAGCCATGCCAGCGGACCTTCTGTTACTCACCCTGCAACACCTGCTCAAAGCAAAGCCACAAAAGGACCTGGAGGAAGATTTTCAGTTGGGAGCTCGCGGTCATTCTTCTTCTGATTGTTATCGGCAGATAATACACTCCTCACCTCATCTCCTCACCTCTACTCTTCCTAGTACTCTTTTGTGACTTCAGGCAGGCGCAGCTTAGACTGAATACCGTGCATTTTTCCACCTTGGAAAAAGAGACCAAAAGCCAGTTGGCAGTGATGCAGAGCAGACAGAAACGGATGGAAAGCTTTCAGCGAGCAGAGCTCAGAGAGGCAACTAATTCTGTTGTTCTTTTATTGAGCAGATTTCCAGCATGAACATCAAACATAGGAAGCACGTGAATGCACAGTATATTCATGTAAAACAAGAAAAAATATAAATACATGAAATTAGGTAAAGTGGATTCAAGGTGAGGCAACTCTCAACATAAATAATTCAAGGAAAGAAAAATGGTGAGTCCGTATTTTTTTCCTTCCTAAACTTTAGTGTTTTTGTGTAAACTTCTTATCTCTACCAGGACTCCCTGTCAGTGAGTCAGCCAGCTCTGCACATGTAAGCAGAATTCCTGCACTGATTCACAATCTTTTATGCAAGAATTCACTGCATGGATGACATTCATTCAAGTTGTCAGAGCTCACCCTCTTTGTTAATAAGTGCAGCTCGATGGAACACGTGTCCCTTGCTATTTTTTTTTAAATTATGCATGATCAAATGTTGCTGTCAGTATAAGCAACACAGAATACACGTATGTGAATGACAGGGAGACTCCTGTTCCAATGAAGCTGCAAAGAGAAAAGGCAGTTAAGGTAGTTGAGTTTCAATACTGGTGGTTAGCAAGGCTGAGATGGTTTGAATGCATGCGGATGAGGGATAGTCTATATATTGCACAAAGGATGTTGAATATGGCAGGAGGAAAAGATAAAGACCACAGAGAAGATTCATGGATGTAGTGAGGGCATGCAGATGGTTGGTGTGACAGGATGCTAGGGATGGGCTGAGATGGAGGCAGATCTGCTGCGATGGAAGGAGGAAGAAGAAGAACATAAAAGGCAAGACGAAACTGGCAAACTCCGAAAATATTGTAGAGGGTCAGGGCTGTTCGGGGTTCTGTTTGTACAGTTATATTTTGTTTATGTTGCCAAAGTGACAGGTGACGCCCTCTCGCTGCGACGGTGTGTCCTTCCGGGGTCAGAGGGCGCCCTGTGTTGTTGTTTTTTCGCTGTGCTGTGGCTGCGCTGAGCATTAGCTAGCGGCAGAGTTTTCTAGAATTGTTAATAAACGGCTGTGCTCCCTGGCTAGCTCACGGAAGCAAGACCAAACGACACCTCCGTCTCCTCCTTTTCTGAGCTCGCCACAATATTATTCAAGAAGCATGCCACCCATACCAAGACAACACACAGATGTACATACCATCCTAAGTGTCATAGCTGTGAGAGAGAGCGAGAGAGAGAGAGAGTACGTCGACATGCTAGAGTGCATGGCATGAGTTGCTGTATGTGATTGGCAGATTAGATAGTTAAACAGGTGTGTAAACCATGTGGCTTTGGGGATTCGTTTTGACGTAAACATTTAATTAGGATGATTTTTTTGTATTTTTTTGGTTTTAATTTTTTGTATGTTAAGTGAGTTGTCGCGCCCCACGTGTAGTATCCTTAGGGCCCAGCAGGGGGCTGTGGCACACACTTGACTGCAAGTTGAAGAAACCGCAGTAACACAGCTTAACCACAGGGATGCAGTAGCACCCATTGGTGCCGGTGAATGTGTCATATTTGCGTTCTGAAAAAGTTTATTTACTTCCGGTGAACAGTTTAGCTCCTTCTGAATGATAGAGTAGTGGAGATAAAGGTAACCGTATTTGTTTGTTACTCACATTTAAAGCCTTGCGTTTTTATTTTTATTTTTTGCCTCATTCACAGCCCTAGTAATAACACAGTCGACATAATTTTACGGTGGAATTTGTGCTCCAGAGGATTGTAGTCTGCTAACTGCTTTAGTGCTAATGCTAGCTAATCCTATCCGTGAACGCAGCACAGCTAACACGATTAACGTAGTAAATATAATGTAACTGCAGGGTTTTATCGTTACATTTAATGGCATCTTGACAGAGTTTTGAGCAGCTAGCATGGTATCTGCACTCACTGAGTTGTTTATTTGTGAATTAACTCGCTAAATTCCTGATGTTGGCGACAATTTAGAAACATTTGTGAATGACACTTAATCGGCCAACGAATAAAATTTACAAAGCATGTGGCAGCAACTTAAAATAAATGGCAAGGTTATGTGTAAACGCTCTGAAAGACTTTCTGTTTTAAGTTTTAAGGATGTATAGGACAGCTATTCAGAGTTACATACTTAACCGTGTTAGAATGGTTTACATTTATGTTGTTATAATAATTCAAATAGTCATTAATTTTAAAGAGTTCGAGAGTTTTCTTTATCATCTGTTTTTAGTTTATACTCCAAAAGTGACTCATTGCCTATTCACATATACTTATGCGAATAGGCTAGTTAGTTACATTCACTGAAATTTGAACCATATCATCTCATTGGAGACAGGTTTTATTGGAAAATTGGCATGTTATTATTAACTAGATATGCTGAAAATATACTGACATCTGAGTATAAACATGTCGATCAGTGTTTGTTACTTTTTCACAGGCGAGCAGAAAAGATGGAGTCCAGTGAGGAGGGTGGCCTCAGTGTTGGGGGATCTGTGGGCGAGGAAAACTACTTCCTGGGGTACACGTTCACGGACCGCTCCCACTCGAGCCGAGTGGTGAAGAGTATTATGGATCTCTGCCTGGAGGACGGCTTGTTTGCTGATGTCACCATCACCGTTGACGGCAAAGAGTTTCACCTGCACCGCCTGGTGCTCTCTGCGCAGAGCAGCTTTTTCCGCTCCATGTTCACCTCCAATCTCAAAGAGTCGCACAACCGCATTATCGAGCTTAAGGATGTCAGCGCTACCGTCTTCCAGCTGCTGATTGACTACATCTACCATGGTACCATTAAACTGAGGGTGGAGGAGCTGCAGGACACCTATGAGATGGCGGACATGTACCAGCTGACTGCTCTGTTTGAAGAATGCTCGCGCTTCCTCTCCCGAACAGTGGAGGTCAAGAACTGCTTGCAGGTGAATTATTGTTTTTGTAACACCTGTTCTCATAGTCCTTGCTTCTTGGCAATGGTGCTGCAATACAAGTAATTCCTTTTTCATCTAGGTGATGTGGCTTGCAGACAGACACAGTGATCAGGAGCTGTATACTGCAGCGAAGCACTGTGCTAAAATCCACCTGGCCCAGCTGCACCAGACTGAAGAGTTTCTAAATCTGCCCCTCTGTCTGCTACTAGATATCATCAAAGGTATAACATTTTGCTTCTCTGTCACCAGACTAGCAATTGTTTTTACATATTTATTAAAATACATTTAGGATTTTAATGTTGCATTGCTAATTATTATTTTAAACAAGGGTATTATTATTGGCTTTGAGTTCAACAATTGATGCATTAATATTTATTTAAATCCTGAAAGTAGGATGTGTGAATAATGAACACTGTGCCTGAACTAATCTGAAAACAACAACAACAAAACAACGCTAAATCTAGATATTCTTCAAAAAAAGGCCTTTTTAAATTTTTACAATCTTAACGGAGAAAACATTTTTATGATCCTTTAACAGGAAAAAAACCCACATCTTCTGATCTAGTTTCAAACATGCCTTGTGTTTGTGTTCAGATGGCGTTCCAAGTTCTCAGAATCCAACAGTGGCCATCGAGTCATGGATAAATCACAATAAAGTTGAGAGAGAGGAGTTTTCTTGCATCCTTCAAGAAAATCTTAAGGTAATTTTCTCTCATATGGAGCTGTAAAATATTTTTAAAAAACATTTACATTGCTGATGTTTCCTTTTCTTCGTCTTCAGGAAATTGGTGAGAATGTCCATATTTACCTGATTGGCAAGGAGGAGACGAGAACTCACTCTCTGGCCGTGTCACTGCACTGCGATGAGGATGATGCGATCAGTGTGAGCGGCCAGAACAGTTTATGTCATCAGATCACCGCAGCCTGCAAACATGGAGGGGACCTATATGTGGTGGGGGGTTCTATCCCGCGGCGCATGTGGAAGTGCAACATGCACACGATGGACTGGGAGCGTTGCGCACCACTTCCCAGAGACCGCCTCCACCACACTATGGTGTCCGTCTCCACTGAGGATGCCATCTACTCACTGGGAGGTAAAACGCTGCAGGACACGCTCTCTAATGCCGTCATCTACTACACAGTGAAGGACAACATGTGGACAGAGACCAACCAGCTGGACACTGCAGTGTCGGGGGCTGCTGGCGTCAACCTGGGAGGCACCATCTACCTGCTGGGAGGGGAGGAGAACGACATGGATTTTTTCACAAAGCCTTCTCGCCTCATTCAGTGCTTCGACACCTCCTCCCAAAAGTGCCAGATCAAACCTTACATGCTGCCGTTCGCCGGCTGCATGCACGCAGCAGTCCACATGGACGTGATTTTTATCGTAGGAGAAGGAGACTCATTGGTGTGTTACAACCCACTGCTCGAGAGCTTCACACGCC
Source organism: Mchenga conophoros (assembly GCF_057382185.1). NCBI lineage: Eukaryota > Metazoa > Chordata > Actinopteri > Cichliformes > Cichlidae > Mchenga > Mchenga conophoros. Next base: position 14,319,092 of record NC_140532.1, read on the forward strand.
TGCGCTTCCCCGAAGTGTGGAGCTGTGTCCCGTCACTGTGGAAGGTGGCCAGTTGTAATGGCTGTATTTACGTCTTCAGAGACAAATGTAAGAAAGGAGACGCAAATACTTTAAAGTTTAACCCGGCGACGTCTGTCGTCTCCGTAATCAGAGGTATTAAGATCCTCCTCACAAACTGGCAGTTTGTTTTGGCCTAACCTCTCCGCGGTATGTTCACACTGTGGTCAACACACCAGCCACAGAGAATCAGGGAAGACTGTTGGTTGACTGACCAAGACTTCACTCATGGAGACGTCCTGTGAAGAAATTTGTCCACGAGTTGTATTTACTCAGCTGTGTCACTTATTCCATTCAGACTCCACCACCGGCCCCACAACAACAGTTCAGCGGTGTGTCGCTTGTACTACAACGTGTCTCATTGTCGGCTCCTTTGCCGAGAATCTAATTTGTGGTGATGCTGTGAAAAGTGATGAACTAATCTATTGTTTTCTGTGCACTCCTCATTTACTGACACGCATGAACAGCTTCAGTGTAAAAATATTAATGAACACAAGGCATCTGTCACTATATTGTAAGTGTGTCATGATATTGTAGGTCAGATATCATAAGATGTTTTTAAAGTGCTCATGTTATACTTGTTTTCAGAGTCTACTAGAATAAGTTTACATACTTTAATGTTGAGTGTGTACACGGCCTTTTCATTCCAATAACTATTGCCCTGTTTAAAGCCCACTCCGGAGAAAAACACTTTGCTCTGATTGGTTTGTTAGAATGATCAAAGCAAAGCAAAGTTGCCTAATGTACATAACCCACAATGGTTATGGAAAGCTTAAGCTATATTCAAAATATATTGCAGCATCTGACTTTTTCTGAATGACTATTTTTATCTGTAAATATAAATATTAAACAATAGCTCCAACTTATGTGAATGGTCATCACATTTCGTCACACAGTGTTGCTGTTAGCAAGATTTTAGCCGTGAAGAGAAAATATTGATTGGGAATTTGCTATTTTAAAAAGAAGCAAAACAAAACAACAGCTGTTTTAGTTTGAACATGACAAGGTGGGACAAAATATTAATAACACAGTATATATCATAGGTAAGAAATTCACGGGGAGCTAAATATAATGAATTGGCATTAAAATGTAAATCTTACTGTAATGATTTTAATAACTATAGGTTTACAAAAAGATTATAAATCTTAATTCTTTTCATTTTTGTGTCCATCTGTTTCTTGTTTTTTGACTGAATTTTGTTTGAATCACCACTGAATCTGGAATGAAGGCTTGAAGCACAATGTGCCAGTAATAATAAAAATAAGAATAATACATGTATTATTATTGACACCACAGTGCTTAAATACATAACTCATACTTTTTAATGCCTTTCTAGGATTATTTTTCTACAGTTCCACAGATGTGAAGTATTGCAGAGGATACTTGCATTATGATAACCATTGTTGTAGTATTGTACCAGGAAAGTTTTTTGTGATTCCCAGGAAATTATGGTGGATTGTGGATGTAATTCAGGCACCTTTTTTAAATTAAACTAACCATCGGGCGGGTATTATGCTTATGTGTTACATAAGATAAGTCACAGAACAGAAGGTAGGTTTACATGCACTAAATGTGTCAGACTGAAGGTTAATGGAAACATGAAAGCATAGTACGGGCACTTTAAGTTGGTGTGTGCAGACATGATAACAAAGGGTGTTTTTTAACTTTTCAGATTTTCTTGTCTCAAGATTGTATTTTTTGATGTACACCATACATGTTCAAGTTAACCATTATCTGAAATGTTAAATATATTGCTGTAGCTACAAGCTTTGAGTGGTTGTTTTGATATTTATAACCTTTAATGAATTAACAATGCTACCATTGATCCTGTGTTTAGATACAGTGATGCACTTACAAATTGTGCCTGTGTAGGTCTGGAAAACTTTTCCTGAAAAAAGAAAAAGTACTTAATTAACATTTATCTGTTTATGTCCTTGTGAGATAAAAGGGGCATCGAAGGAGAGAAAGCAACCACACAGACGCCAAAACTTTGATCCCATTGATGTTTTGCAGGAGGCTATGCAGCTGAAACCCAAGCCCAGTAACATGTCAGACTTTGTGAACTATTCTAAGCATCAGTTGATGAGGGGTGGGGGTTTCTGGGGCCACATATGAGTCTCCATAAGGACTCGCAATAGGAATTGAAGCTAAGAGCACCAGTAAGACGGGCGCAGTTTGAATGTCTGGATATAAGCTGCTCGCGAAACGGTGTCACAGTTCACCGCCGCCCATGTGAGGATCTGGTCGGATGTTTTTGCGGATGAGTGCTTTTAAGTCTACAGAAGTTTGTGATGTCACTCGTGTAGTTAGTCCTTGAGTAATGTTTAGTGTAAAGGTAGATTGCTAGGAGCTGTAGTGACCTTGGGACGGTTTGCTGAGGGCAGAACATAATTCCTGAAGGGACACATGGTCTAGAGTGACAGGGCCATCTGCTGTAGCGCCAGCAGTAGGAGGAAAGCGGAGGGGGGCGGGTTGGACACCGGGGTGCTGAGAATTCCTTTCGGTGGGTGTGGAGGGACTAGATATTCTGGGATACCACTGCTATCACACTGCTTGGGAAACATTTTTCTCTGACGTGTTTCGAAAGGAAATCTGAGAGAGAATTTTGCAAATGCTTAATGGTGAAGGGGAAACGTGGCTCGGTTAAATGGGGAGGATATTTGCTTGGCCCTTCAGCTCTCCGTAAACCGTTTGGTAATAATGGTCTTGGTGTGTTGCCTTCTCATTTTGGTGGATCCAGTTTCCTTTCCATCTCAGCACAGCCGGAGCTGATAGAGCGGGATCCTGTGGGCCTTCTGGCACAAACCTCTCAGAGGGATCATCTTCAGGGGATCTTCTTTGGAGTTGTACTGTTCATGGCAAGGATCTATTTTCTTGCTGCCTCACTGAAATTGCATGGCCTAAACGAATGAATATTTTTATGAGGCACCTTGCACCAGAGATGGGCCAGGACCAAACCAAGCAGCAGATAGAGAAGGGTCTAAAGTTGTATCAGTCCAATCAGACAGACAAAGCTCTGCATGTGTGGACAAAAGTGTTGGAAAAGACCTCAGATCCCGGAGGAAAGTTTCGAGTGCTGGGGTGCCTGATCACAGCTCACTCAGAAATGGGAAAGTACAAAGACATGCTAAAGGTAGGCTATCAAAACCACAGCGAGCCACGTATAATGGTATAGTATATCTAGCATTTCTGTAAAGGAGTAAAAAAATCTACCTCAATAACCGTAGCTCATACTTGTATGACTCATATTCCAGGACTAAACAGCCACGCTTTATTTATATTACTAATGTTAAGACATTATTCACATTTTGCATACTGTGCGATTACATTTTTCTTAATGCAAACAGCAGTAGGCGTGTGTGTGCAGTTCCTGTTCCAGTTACTAAATGTCACTGAATATCTCATAATTTTAAATGTCATCATGTCAGCTGTGAAGTGCCACCGTTTACACAGTTGTAGCATTGTAACATTTCCGCAATGTGTCATTGATTATTTCATGAGAAGAGGTCAAAGGTTACCTTCTTCCAACCACAGCGAACTTGAGAAGCATGGGTTAATTTGTGGCTTCCACATGATGCGGAGTAAATAAGTGCTCTGCAACCTAAGTATGAGTGTGGGGTGTCTTGTTGACATAATCATCCTTCCTGAAGCAGCGCCCGCTCTCACTAACTCGGCTTTAATGAGAACTGTAAAAAAGTAGGGGTCTTATGTCTGAATGAATTTAACGAATTAAAAAGTCTTTGAATCTGCGTGAAGTTGAAGACTATGCCTGTTCCCTGCAACATTTATCCTCTTACTCTATCTGCAGTATGCCCTTGAACAAATTGACACAGCCAGAGAAATGGAGGACCCAGACTACCTGACGGAGGGCTACCTGAACTTGGCACGCAGCAACGAGAAGCTGTGCGACTTCCAGAAAACAGTCTCATACTGTAAGACCTGCTTAAACATGCAGGGCACCACTGTCAGCCTGCAACTCAATGGCCAGGTATGTCTTAGCATGGGCAATGCCTTCCTGGGTCTCAGTGTCTTCCAGAAGGCCCTGGAGAGCTACGAGAAAGCCCTGCGCTATGCACACAACAACGACGACAAGATGCTGGAGTGCAGAGTCTGCTGCAGTCTGGGAAATATCTACGTCCAGCTTAAGGTACTCAAAAAGCTGTTTTTCTGACAAGCGATTCTTGTTTTCCCATCATTACATTTTGCTCAGTTTCAATAAAAATGAGCGATTACCGATAAATAAATGTAAAAATCGTACATACTTTGGCTGTTCCAAACGTCTCCGCTGTGTTATTTGAGTAAAACATTCACTGGACTGCACGTGTGATTCCACAATCAATGATTTTGCCAGCGTATTCACAGAGTATGACAACACTGCAGAACATCTGAGCCAACATCATCAATGCTTAGCCTGTGTAGTGCTGGGCATTGTAAAACAAGAGCTGAGTGAGTTGGCCGGCTGGTGTGTGTTTTTTCCTTTTTTGTAGTACCCTTGACATCTGAGATTTGTATATGTAATCCTCTGGCTTCCCAGAGAGGATTGGTTTCAATGGGATAGTGATGAAGTTCTGCTTGAAGAATGCACTCATGTGTCACGTTATTTTATGACACAAAAAAATATTACATCCTGCATCGCAACGCGATTTAATATTGTCTGAGTGCTCTTGTTAAGAAGATTAAAAACCAAAATGCTAATGCTAGTAGTATCTAAAAAGATGTGGCGCCCTTTTCTGGTGTCACCTAAGTGGTCATTCACATGTGCCTACAGGACTTTGAGAAAGCCCTGTTCTTCCCCTGCAAAGCGGCCGAGCTTGTCAATGACTACGGCAAAGGCTGGAGCCTCAAGTATCGAGCCATGAGCCAGTACCACATGTCTGTAGCCTACAGGAAACTGGAGCGCCTGCCAGATGCCATGGAGTGCTGTGAGGTATTGTTTTATAACACATCATTACTGTCCTCAGAGACAAACTTACATAACTCAGAGCCTTCCTCGCCATCTTGCTGACCCAACCCCCGTGCCTTTGATTGCTCTGAAGTTGGAGCTGCAGAGACAGTAGATGCTGCGCTGCCGACAGGTGCAAGTGGCAGTTGTTCTTTTGTACGAGGCCTTAGACCCTGACAAAAATATGCTCAGAGAGGCGCGGTTTAAAGTGTTAATGAAGAGGGTGGATTTAGTCTTTGCTCTGTTCTAATTATGTACTGGGGGGGGTGAAAGATAACTCGATTTCATTGCCTCTGAGTGTAGAAGTATAGTAACAAGACAGCAGGATGCATTTCAGATTTATTACATTTAACCCAACAGTTTATGCATCCGGACATACTCAGGATACCACGGACAACGGCTCATATTTATTCTATCACATCTCTCTTTAAATGCACACTGCGATACAAATAAATCTGTGTAACTGCAGTTGAGAGGATGCAGCTTAGAGTTTCAATTTAGTTCAGGGTGTTGGTGTTACATGATGGAGGTAGGACTCTTCTAATGTCTGCTCTTTACTTTGTACCAATAACTAATCTGTATTTTGCTTCAACAGGAGTCCATGAAGATTGCCCTGCAGCATGGTGACCGGCCTCTTCAGGCTCTGTGCTTGCTAAACTTTGCAGACATTCATCGCTGCAGACATGATGTTGATGTACAGTACCAATATTGCATTCACATTAATGTAAAATTTCAAAACTGGTCATCTACAACTAGTCTGTGCATTTACCTTTTTGGGTTTTTTTCTCTTCATATGTTCAGAAAGCATTCCCTCGTTATGAGTCTGCGCTGGGTATTATGACTGAGATAGGAAACCGTCTTGGGCAAGCACACGTCCATCTGGGAGTGGCAAAGTGCTGGCTTCTGCAGAAAGAATTTGACAAGGTGCCCTACAGTTTACACAAATATAAATTCTGACAGTAAAGGGACACAATGTTTTATTTTTACTCAAAATAATTATCTGGTATTTATAAAGTGTTCCTGTTCCTGTTCATGTTCCAGGCTCTTGATTCTTTGCAGCGAGCACAGGAATTGGCGGATGGAATGGGAAACAAGGTAACTGAACAGGAAAAGAGCTGCAGGGATAGTTTAGCCATTTCTCATTCTAGATTTGTTTTCTTTCAGTCGTAGTTGTAAAGATGACTGTTGGTTAAACAAAACAAGACACCTGAAGATTTTAAGCACTAGTTTTTCATGCTTTTAAACTTTAAAGCAATGACAATGTGATTCTTTCTCTTATACAAGCTGTGCACACTGAAGGTTCACTGCTTGAGTGAAGGGATTTACCGGAGCAGGGGGCAGCTGAATGAGGTCAGAGAGCAGGTGGTGAAGTTCCTCCAGTGTGTCGAGGAGCTGGAGCTCTACTGCGGCATGTGTGGAGAGTCCATCGGGGACAGGGACCAAAAGCTGCAGGCCTTACCCTGTTCCCACATTTTCCATCTCAAGTGGGTGTCTGTTCAAATCTCGCCTGGTATTAGTTACATTACATTGGAGAAATGCAGTGTTTTCAGTGGGAGAAAAACGAGGCACTTGGACGAATGATGAAATGTTTTGCCACTGATCCTACTCGATTGGGCATGCATCACAACTTTGCAGAAACAACAAAGTGCCGATTGTGATTCGGATTTTCTTCACCTATAAATTGTTCTCATAACCAAATCTAGATGTAGTTTAAAGAGTGTATTTCCCATATTTCTTTGTCTTTCAGGTGTCTCCAGACAAATGGGACAAAAGGTTGTCCTAAATGCTTCAAGTCCTCCATGAAGCCGGGATTTGTGTGATTGCGAGGCTGCGTTTGAGCGTTGGATCTGCAGACACGGCATGGTGCCTCACAGGCTCCTGACTGATCTGAGAGACGCAGGTAGCCTTAGGAGGTGCTGAGGAGTGTTTCATTGCTCTGAGCAGAGGATGCTGAACTGAATCCAGAATGTCGAAGCATGTTGCTCAGAAGACACGATCAAGGCATCCATCTTTCTTAGACAACAGTCTGAAGCTGACAAAGGAGGTATAACCGATGGAAGTGTTGCAATTCGAGATAAGCTGAAGAGCCTACATGGTCTCTGATGACTGGCCGTCTGTTGCAGCATTTAAACAGGAGACCGACCGTAAAAAGAACATTTACAACATAGTGTGATTGTTATTTTATACACTGGAATTGCTTAGTACAAAGTGAGACGAAATTACATCTCCCCAGACTTAGTGTCGTGACTTTTTGTTCAGATTCAAAGATTCAATGCTGACTTTTTACAGCACAACAGTTGAGCCATATTTATTACTGAAACCTGTGTACATACTATTCTCATGTTAATTTCTTTTAAAAGTTTGATTTATTTGACGTGTTTTGTAAGTCCTGAAACGAACTAAAATCTCTTAACCATTCAAAAACTAGTATGTCTTTACAAAACAGGTACATGCAGCTGTTTTCTTCTGTCCTTATTCACAGAAATCCAGGAGCCAGCCAGTTTCCTTTTTCCTTTCATTGCTGGGAATGTTTCACATTCATTAATTCAAAACGGTTTTTTTGGGTTTTTTTTCTTTGCCTGTCCCATTTGGTTCTTTAGCCGTCAGAATTGTTGCCTGAAGACCAACAAGGATACCCAATGGATTTACTTTGCCAAATGGATCATCATGGCCTTGTCGTATTGGTCCATTTGATCGACCTTTGTTGTTATTATTTATTTTATTATATTTTCAGTTGTTACAGACGGGACAGACATGACTGAGGGATAGGAAACGGAGAAAGAAAGATGAAGGAAAAGAAAAACGGAAGGGAAGAGGGACAGTGAGAGAGGGCACTTAAAAAGAGAAAGAAGAGAAAATAAGCAAAAAAACAAACAAAAACAGAGCAACATACTAAACCCAACACCATCACATTAATCTAGCTAAGTGTAAACAGCAGTAAATACGAAATGTTGAATGTTGTTGTGTAGCAAGCAGCGCACATTGTGCTTGGAAATAGCAGCCAATAAAGGTGTAGTTTATGTCTATGAACAGTGGACACCCGTGTGCACACCTGTTTTCACCTGTTCAAAACGTTTTGAGAAGAAAACCCTACGGGGAAAGGATCTTTGACCAATCACACACTTACACACAGTTATTTGGGGGCAAATGCGTTCAGTGTATTTTAATGTATTGTATTTGTGAAATGGTGAAATCTCTGTATATTTAAAATATTTACTTGGAAAGGTATTTTAGCGAAGCCACTTTAACTGAGATATCATGTCAGTGAGGGGTTGCATGTTTTTTTTATTTTATTTACGATGCAGAAAAAAAAGTTTAGATACTTCAAAATATGCACCCATGTGACTGCATAAGTATTTCTTTCTTTCTTTCTTATTTAGTGGCTTTTATTATTCGTATCCCCTATAAATCATTTCTAAGGAACGCTATGGAAAGAGCTGTCATAGACTGAGGTTTCTCACGTAAAGCCACTTTTTCTCAAAAGCTAAAACTCCTTTCACTAAAGTTCCTGTTGAGATTGTGCTTGTAGATAGCTTTAAAGTACTCCCGTGGCCGTTAAAGGGACACACTGATAAATTCAACAGCATAGTGATAAGGAGATAAAGATCTGATTTTGTGTTGACAAATGACAGGAGCCTTTTGAAATACTTTAAGTGCACATTGGAGATAGAGAAAAGTGAGAGCAACACATTTACACAAGTGTTTCTGAACAAGCACTTATATCTCTGATTATAAGAGCACCATTTGACCTTGCTTTTAAATGGCATCTGAATCTTATTTGAGCTCTCTGCATTCAAAATAATGCTGATTCACTGTTTACCTGTAGCTCACTCGCTGTAATGCACATATATTATCTGCCGGTTATTCTTGTTGTCTTGTCTGTAGTATAAAAAAAACAACTTTACTGACAGTGCAGCCGCCACTCGTCTTTTAACAATTTAAACTACCTCTGTTTTTGCCTTTGCGGATTAATGCAGTAATACCACAACATTTAAATACATGTAGATTTGTTATGTTTTTCTAGACTTCATGATATAAACATGATTTATTCGATAATGTCTCAGCTGTCCAGACATGGATTGAGCCTGGATCATGGAGACCTTCACTAAAACTTTCTTTCTGTCTCGGATGAGGGTTAATCCATGTCTGAGAAACTGACTGTAAGAGTTTGACTACGATGCATTGTTAGTAAGTTTATGCATTTAGTCAAATGTCCTTCTTGTGTTTAACATGATGGTAAATAAAAACACTCTTGAAGGTGACTGTATTTTTGTTTGGTAATTTGGCAACAAAATAATTTTTCTGACCCACTACCACAGCTTCAGGGAATTCTGGATGACTTGCACGATTAACCAGAAATACCAGTTGGCCATCTTTTACTGAAACCGCCTACAGTCACAATGCCTTGAAATTTAAAGGAAGTTTTCTTGTAAACTCACTCGATAGAAACCCTTCAACCTGATGGCTGCGAAAACGACGGTTCCTGAAGAAGACATAACTTGCCCTCAATGCACGGACATTTATTGCCTTCCAGTTCTTTTAAAATGTGGCCACAACATTTGCAGAGTTTGCCTGTTTAACTACTGGGAGTGGAAAGGATTGCGAGAGTGTCCCGTCTGTGGCATCGTGTCTGACACCAAGAGACCTCCTATTAATCTGGCACTGCACAATGTCGCAAAGGAACACAAAGTGCTTATAATGACCAGCAGTCAAAACAAATGTTGTCAACACAACGAGATGTTGAAGATTTTTTGTCACAACGACGGAGAGCTCATCTGTCTTGTCTGCCAAGTTTCAAAAGAGCATAAAGTCCACGAATGCAGCCCAGTAGAAGAAGCAGCCGAACAGAAAAAGGTTTGTGAAAATAGAAATACTTCCACCACAACACAGTAGAAGAAAGTCAGTTATATTGTCTATTTGTTAAATTTTAATAGAAAGAATCTTAGGAGGCCGGAACTGATGAACAAGACTAATCAGCTGTTTGTTTGAGCTCTGAATGTTTAATTTATTCTTGAATTTCAGGCAGAAATATCAGCCAGCCTTGAGTCTTTACAGAATAAACTCGAAATACTGAAGAATACAAAGGAGAAATGGGAGGAAACTAAAACCTATATCAAGGTAAAAAACATTTCCAGTGCCTCTAGCATTTTGACAACGACTCCAAGCATGCAACTTTATTTTGCCTCCAGCTTAGATTGAAAAATCCCTCTGCGTGACAACCATTCTTTCTCTTTACTGGCATTAAAAAAACCCACATTCCTGAACTTGCAGACGCAAGCATATGAAAATGAGACAGCAATCAAGGAGGAGTTTAAAAAGTTCCACCAGTTGCTTCAGGACGAGGAAAACACAAGGCTGAAGGCGCTCAAACTGGAGGAGGAAACCAAAACTCAAATCATGCGTAAGAAGCTGGAAAACATCAGCGACCAGATCAACACACTCTCCTCCACCATCAGTGATATTGAAAAAGCCCTCAAAGCACAGGATATACAGCTTTTACAGGTACATTTACTGTCATTATTTACAGACTGCATTTATTTATAATAACTTCTAGATTATTTGTCATAAAAACAGTCAAGTAAAAATTATTTAATTAAAACAACAACAACAACAACACATTAAATATGAAAAACAACACAGTAGTAGTAGAGAAACATCGGATGTTATATATGGCAAATAAACATTTCTATGAAGCTTCGCTGTGCACAGTCCCGACAGTAACTTTTTCCTGTTATTGTATTTTGTTTAAGAGGAAAGGCTGCATACAAAAGATTAACCATGGCATAATGCATTTATCATGAAGTCACCTTTTGAAGCTTTTTGTTTAGAGTCTAAATCGTGTTCATTTAAAACCACAGCTTTTGGCTACAGCTACCTGTGCACGCATCCACCTATCACTTAGCAGCCACACTCCTAATATAACACCGTCACTGAGGGGGAGGTCACTGAGGTAGTTAAATAACTTTTGGGTGGTAGGGCCACCGAGGATGAATTCAAAGCTCTGGATATTGTGACTCTGCGGTGGCTGACATGTCTTCGTAGCATTGCAAGGAAGTTGAGTACAGTGCCTCTGGATTGGCCAACTGGGGTTTTGATTGACCTTTTCAAGAAGGTCAATCAAAAGTGTTTTCCAGCTTCGAAGAAATCAGACTTCTCAGCCTCCCTGGGAAGGCACATCAGTTGATCCTCAGATTCAGGGGGAACAATGGAGTTTCAGGCAATTTAGCACTAGATTAACTTTTTGTCCTCCTGAACATATTGGAGGGTCGGTGGGAGTTTGCTTAAGTAGTCTAGAGGTTTGTGGAGGACTTTGAAGGGTATGGAAGAGTTACTGCTTCAAGTATAGGAATTTAAGCATCTTGGAATCTTGTTTATGAGTGAGGGGAGAGTGGTGTGGAAGATTTGGCATAAGAGTAAAGTTGCCAATCTACTTTCCCATCCTGTCAAAATGCTTGCCTGGTGGGTGGAAAATGGATGAATGGATGCTGGCCACTATATTAATCCACAGTACAATCTGAGCAAATTAGGTGGTTCGTTGTATTATGTTTTGCATGTTCCCAATTGATACAAAACTGTATAAATCAAACTGATGTGAATATTATAGTTTAGAAGGCTGTTCGATCATAAACAGTATTGGACACACTGAAGTTCGGCCTAATGGTGGCGCTACAGAGTTAAATTTCAGCAAACTGTCATCTAATTATTATGATCATTAGTATCAAGCATAGCATAAAGTTTTCCAGACAAGTTCAATTGTTCAGAATTATTCAGAATCGTTCCTCTCTGTTTCTAGTTGTAATAGTTGCTGTTGTAATGCAGTGTATCACCATATGTCGGCACCTCCTGTCTCATTGTCTGTATCTGAGTTTCCTGTCGATGCATCTGTCGCAGTTTTCACTGTGTATGTCTTAAATTTAGGGTTAGGAGGTTGATGACACCTGCCATCATAGCGCAATTTATCGTTTGTACATATACAGTATGTGTAGTTTTGAATTATTGTACATGTTTGTTACCTTTCAGTCAATAATTTCCGATAATACAGCTGTACTGCATATGTGATTTTGTAATGCAGCATGTCCTTAATGTACTCTCTTTCACATTCTCTCTTCAACTTAAGGACTACAAGAAGACAAAGAAAATGTAAGCATAACCCACTATCTACCAAAATCAGCATCAACCCTTTCCATGAGAGAATGCTGTAACAATTTTAACATGTTTCAGGCTCCAGTGCAGCATTGGAGAGCCAGAGGTAATCAGAGATATCCTGATAAACTCTGCAAAGCATCTGGGATCGCTTAGTTTTCACATTTGGAAGAAGGTGGAAGACAGTGTCAGATGTGGTGGGTTAAAGAAAAAATTCAAGTTTACTCTAAATTCTATCATATTTTCAACTAACTGAATTTTACGGTTTCCAGTTCCTGTTGTTTTGGATCCAAACACTGCCCAGTCCAACCTAGAGTTCTCTGAAGAACTATCCTGTGTGCAATACAGCAGCAAGAAGCTCCTACCCAACAATCCCGAACGCCTCATCAACCGTGTTTCTGTGCTGGGAGCCACTGGTTTTACATCTGGAAAGCACAGCTGGACTGTAGATGTGGGCCAAGGCAAAGACTGGTACATCGGAGTGGCTCTAGACTCCATCCAAAGAAAGAATACCATCTTCCTCAGCCCTGCTGAGGGTTTCTGGGTAATTGGCTTGAGCAATGGAGACTCACTGTGGGCACAGACCACACCTCGCTCCAAGCTCCCAATGAAGGAGAAGCCCAACAGGATTACAGTCGAGCTGGACTATGAGAAGGGAAAAGTCGTTTTCATTAATGCTGCAGATTCTACAAAGATCCACACATTCAAAGACAAATTTACTGAGAAGGTTTTCCCCTACTTTTCCCCCGGATTGTGTGAAGACAAAAAAAAATCAAGCAAACTGAAAATCTGTCCCCAGGTAATAAAAGTACAAGTAGAATAGTCAGAGGCTACATTTTATTTAACAGGCTGCGCTGACTGATAAATCAATGTTTTACACATGGAATTCAGGAGGAAACAACTGTCTGAGGAGTGGAACTCAGACACTGTTTTTCTTTTGTATGTGGCATAGGTATAACTATGGGAAAAAACAGAGACATGTTTTCAGGCAAAGTGATATTTTAGCTTCATTTTCAAACATAGTGACAAAGGTTAATAATAAAAAACATTAGATTAGAATAGTATAGAACTGTATTAATCCCTATGATGAGGTCAGTTTATTGTTCATTCTTGAGGATGTGGTTTCTGTGTCTGTTCTTCCCATCCTCACATACAGATCAACTTTAAAAAGCAGTGCAACTCCATGGCTGCAGATGTTTGTATGTTTCCTGTGTTTGCTAGTACTTCTTAATTAAAGGATCTAAGCTTTTTTTCTTTCACCGCCCAACAAAATTCAAATAACTACATAAAAAACTGAAACAACGAAAAAAACAAAATAACTTTAATCCTTTATCAAAGGGAGATGGAGAAAACAAGAAGCGAGACAGGTTCTCTCTCTGAATATTTATAGTTTCCCTTTTCAAGTATTTCTAGCACACACTATGACAGGCAAGGACAGGTAAAAATAAAAACCATTTTTAGATTTTAAAATAAAATGTTTTATTCATCTAACTGTGCAACAGAGGTTGGAAAAGTAAAGCTTCAGTATCTTACCCAAGGATACTTCCATATGTAGAAGAAACCAACAAACAACATGAAATAGCTGGCATCTAGTGTAAAGGTTAATGACATTTCTGTGACAACACATATTAGGAAACTAAGCCATGCTGGTAAGCACTCAGACACTCTTATTAGTGCTGTCAATTCCTGAATAGTGGAAAAAGGTTATCTTATGTGTGGGCTGCAGGTGTGTTGTTCTGTGACATCACCGTAAACGTTTCCGGTTTAAAAGCCTGAGGCTTTTCTGTGTGGAGTCAGACATGCCAGGGGCAGGATGATTAACTGACAAACTATTATTGCAGCACAACACAAAACTGAAGTAAAAGGATTTCCGTGAAGGTAAAAATCAATAAAATCCATTCATTTAATTTTGAATTCAAGTTTATTTATATGGCTTCAAATGCAAACAACAGCTGCCTGTCTCTAATACTGTAAGGTGTTAGAGACAAGGCCAGCAATCTGATGATCCCCTATGAGGAAGCACTTGGCAACTGTGGGGAGGAAAAACACCTCTTTGGAAAGAATATTGTAGTAGTCCTGTTATTGTAGTAGTTGGAGAGTCTCCTAGTGTGTCGAAGCTTTACAAATTTGCAATTATATTTGCATTTCAAGTTATGACAATGATTCGCTAAACATGTTTGTGTTTGTTACAGTAAAAAATAAAACTTTTTTCTACGCTGATTTTATGTTTTTTGTCTGAATTTAGATCAATTGTGTTAATATAGTATGTCAAAATGAAAAACGTGAGGTTGTGCTTAAAAAATGAATGATACCAAACAAGGAGGATAAATATTCTTTAAAGGTGAAACGTAGAGATGAAATCAAAAGTAGTCAAAGATCCTGGACCACAACTAGTCATATTACTCAACTTTGCAGACAAACATCACTGCATGTCTGCATCTTGATGTAAGGTGCCCAGCTGTGGGTCGTGACCGAAAGAACGAGATCGCGGATACAAGCGGCGGAAATGGGTTTCCTCCGAAGGGTGGCCGGCCTCTCCCTTAGAGATAGGGTGAGACGTTCGGCCATTCGGGAGGGGCTCAGAGTAGAGCCGCTGCTCCTCCACATCGAAAGGAGCCAGCTGAGGTGGTTTGAGCATCTGACAAGGATGCCTCCTGGGCGAGGTTTTCCGGGCATGTCCCACCGGGAGGAGGCCCCGGGGCAGACCCAGGACACGCTGGAGAGATTATATCTCTCGGGTGGCCTGGGAACGCCTTGGTGTTCCCCCAGATAAGCTGGAGGAGGTGGCTGGAGAGAGGGAGGTCTGGCCTTCTCTGCTTGGGCTGCTCCCCCCGCGACCCGGCCCCGGATAAGTGGAAGAAGATTCTTTCTGAGAACTTTTTTATTTTTAAGCATGTATCGAGGACATTAGTCAACTTCTGCATCTATATCATCTTTGGTTATGTCTGGATGACTTGCATGATTACCCAGTTATACTAGTTGGCCAACTTCTACAGGAAGCTGTAAATATTCCCAGTTGTACCGCCTACTGTCACAATACCTGAATCAAAGAACATCACTTGACAGAAACACCTGAGCCTTCAGCCAGGGAAGTGCACCACTGTTTGCAGAGTGTGATTATTTAACTGGAAACAGAAAGGATCTCAGTTATGTCCACAACTAATCAAGACAAATGTTTTCTCCACAACCAGAAGCGGAATAGTTTTTGTCACAATGATGAAGAGCTTGTCTGTCTTGTCTGCCAACAATCGAAAGAGCACAAAGTCCATGTCTGCTGCCCAGTAGAAGAAGCAGCTGAACAGAAAAAGGTTTGTAAAAATATACATTTCAAAAAACTAATACTGGGATGAAGTTGTTGGTAGACTTACATCACAATGTAAGAAACAGAGCTTTAATTAATGACTTCCATCATCACGTAATGTGTCATTTGTTCCACGAATTCTCATTATTCTTATGTCTGTAAAATGTAAGAAAATAGTGAAATGAGTGCACCCAATATGACTCAAATAATTAACAATTTTAATTCAATGTGATATTAAACAAAACCACAAAGAAAACTGATTATCAGGAACTACACAGAAATGCTATATTTTAAAATTCTTCTTCGTACATTTCAGACAGAAATCTCAGCCAGCCTCGAGTCCTTAAAGAAAAAACTCAAAGTACTAATCAACACAAAGGAACAATGGGAGGAAATAAAAACCCATATCCAGGTAAATGGTTTTGCGTTTCGTGAAACAATGCTGACTTTTACTGGGGCTTTTTAATGTTGCTTCTGATGAAAAAATCCCCAGCATGACAAACATTCCTTCCATTTACTAGCTTAAAAAAACCCCACATTCTTTAAAATTACAGATGCAGGCATGTGAAACTGAGACAGGAATCAAGGAAGAGTTTAAGAAGCTCCACCAGTTCCTTAAGGAGGAGGAAAACACCAGATTGCAGGCACTGAAACAGGAGGAGGAAACTAAGACTCAAATCATGTGTATGAAGCTGGAAAACATTGAAGAGCAGATCAACACACTCTCCTCCACCATCAATGATATTGAAACAGCTCTCAAAGCACAGGATGTACAGCTTCTACAGGTACATTTACTATCATTATTTACAAGCTGTTTTTATTTATATTAACTTCTAAGTTATTTTTCCTAAAAACAGTCAAGTAAACAGTGAAAATGGCTAAACAGGACGCCCAGGTGATAATGAACATCAATATAACACACAGCATACAAAACAGTAAAATTAAAAGTATTTAGTTAGTATACATGCAAACAAGAAAATTACTGAATATTAACCAAAATCATATTTTGCATAAAATGTTTACCAACTTTATTTATTAAATTTGAAATTTCGTATTTCTTAGATTTCTTGGATTCAAACTTGGATTAGTTTGGATTAAAACATAAAATGTCAGACAAGCATTTCTCACAGACCTATTTTCCATAGTCTGGATGTAAAATGTTAGTATGCTGTATTGGTTAATCAGTATGGTCAGTTTTAAAGACACATGTAGCGTCTGACAAGTGGGGCCGACTTCAATGTGCCTGCGTTCTTTTTAATGGCCACCAGGGGGTGATCCCTGTGATTGCAAAAAGACTTCGGGACCCATTGAAGTCTATAGAAATATCGTTTTCTACCTTTACCACTGTTAACACTTTCCTGTTGAGTTCATGGTCTCAGTTACATATTTAGGGTCATATTAAATTTTTAAAAGGAGTTAATTTCATACATCTTGGTTATACTGTTTGTCAGAAAGGAAGTAACAGTTTGTGATTGACAAGTTGTTAGTCAATGAGCGTGTTACGACCCCCTCTGCTAGGCGTCAGGGAGGGAGTAACATACACGAGCCCCCCAACACAAAACTGAGTAAAGCAAAAGGTTTTAATTCCAAACTTTAAACAGAAAACCGACAGGGCTGTGCAACAGACCACTGGGCAGACAATTATTACATAAAGAAAGAACAGTCACGAGTAAAAGTTAAAGGGTAACTAAGGCAGGCTGGCCGCACACAAAATAAAAGCTAGGGTTTTAACTAAGGCAAGCCAGCTTCACGCAATCCTACTCACAGCCAGCTAGCAGCTCAAAACTCTAATCAGGCTAGGTTTAAAGCATGCACCAAGGTTCGACAAAGGTCAGCAATATGAATAAGGTCAACAAAGATCGACGAGGGAGGCATGAAGGGCAAACTGCATGTTCAGTCCTAAGCAGCCGCCACTGAGTGAAGGACCTCCAGCCTTTTGTAGCCACAGGTGGGTACGATCAGCCACTGATTGCCTCTTGGAGCATCATGGGATCCCGGGGCAGCCAATCGTCCGTGTGGTCTGGCACACTTCATTCTGCATAAGTGAGGGTTGGCACGGGTCTCCCAGTAACCAATCACACACGAGTCCTGGAACACATTGATTTACCTAGAGGAAGGCGGGGCCACCTGAGGCCGGAGGCCGTAACAGAGCGTATGGCTTGACAGTCAGACCTGCACCGACTCACTGCATCCGGTTACAAAATCGCTACGTCCATCTCTTACAGTGTCCATGGTTGTAACCCATTAGTTTGTGTCCTGTTTTGGAGCCTCAAATCTTCCTTTGTTGCCATCATCTTGTTGAGAAATCCAAAAAAAAGAACTCAGGAATGGGCAAATACTTTTTCACAGCATTGTACCTGTTTTAACACTACATAACGCATAAATAACGGCTTTTTTTCCTGGTGTAGAGCTCATAATATGAACTTTTAAACCTAGTTTAGTTGGCAATTACAGTTTTGGCACTTCTGATTTGCTTCATTTCGGCTGCTTATGTGCGCTATCATGCAAGGAGGAAGCCATATTTGAACAGTGCAGAAGTACCTTTGTGTCTTGTGGACCAAGACGCCTTTGAAATTAACTGTTTCAAAGTGGTAAAGTGTTCAGCGAGTCCAAATTAGACGTTCTTGTTGATAATCGTGGATGCTCTGTCCTCCGGGCTAAAGAGGAGGGAGACTTTGCAGTGTGTTATCAGCATTCGGTTCAAAATCCAACATTGTGGTACGGGAGTACAGGAGGTTTGCATGTTTTGGAAGGAACTATGAATGAATGCAGACCATCACACTTCTTCCTCCATGTTTGACAGTTGATGGCAAACACTGTGGAACCATCCTTTTGCCTACTCGATGGCAGTGGTGTTTCACGGCCCAGGCAAGCCTCTTTGTTTTATTCTGATGCCATAGTTAGCTTCCATGGTCTGCTCACAGACAGAGGGGGTTGTAAGTAATCCAGAAAAGTTGGAACACTTGTAGGAAATAACAGCACCAACTTTCAAGGCTTGATCAACCTCTATTACTGCAGAACAGCTTTAAATTGTTAAACCATTTTGTGTTTCCTAAAAAAGAAAGAAAAAAAGGCCTTTTTGTATACATTTAAAATGTACATTATTTTTTAGTTTTGGGTAACCTTATCTTTTTTTAGCCTCTGGCAGTTCACCGCTTACCTTTGTACCATTTCAAGCTATTCATTGGAGTTGAACGACTTGAATTGCAATACAAAACTGAAACTTTTGAACGGTAGTGCACATATGTGTGTCTTTGAATTACTGTACAGGTTTAATACTTTCAGCCGTTTCCAGATGTGCAACTCTATTTCACACATGATTTCATAATGTACTCTCTTTCACATTCTCTCTTCAACTTAAGGACTACAAGAAGACAAAGAAAATGTAAGCATAACCCACTATCTGTTAAAATCAGCATTGATCCTTTCCATGAGAGAATGCTGTAACAACTTAACATGTTTCAGGCTTCAGTGGAAAATTGGAGAGCCAGAGGTCATCAGAGATATCCTGATAAACTCTGCAAAGCATCTGGGATCACTTAAGTTTTCACATTTGGAAGAAGGTGGAAGACATTGTCAGATGTGGTGGGTTAAAGAAAAAGATTTTACTCTAAATCTATCATATTTTCAACTAACTGAATTTTATGGTTTCCAGTTCCTGTTGTTTTGGATCCAAACACTGCCCATTTCAACTTACTCTGAAGAACTGTCCTGTGTGCAATACAGCAGCAAGAAGCTCCTACCCAACAATCCCGAACGCCTTGTCAGCCGTATTTCTGTGCTGGGAGCCACTGGTTTTACATCTGGAAAGCACAGCTGGACTGTAGATGTGGGCCAAGGCAAAGACTGGTACATCGGAGTGGCTCTAGACTCCATCCAAAGAAAGAATACCATCTTCCTCAGCCCTGCTGAGGGTTTCTGGGTAATTGGCTTGAGCAATGGAGACTCACTGTGGGCACAGACCACACCTCGCTCCAAGCTCCCAATGAAGGAGAAGCCCAACAGGATTACAGTCGAGCTGGACTATGACAGGGGAAAAGTCGTTTTCATCAATGCTGCAGATTCTACAAAGATCCACACATTCAAAGACAAATTTACTGAGAAGGTTTTCCCCTACTTTTCCCCCGGATTGTGTAAGGATGTGCAAAACGCGAGTCCATTGACAATCTGTCCCCAGATAATCAAAGTGAAAGTAGAATAGCTTCCCATTTCTGTAGAGTTAAAAGGCAGGCTCCATTACGTGTCATAACAGTACTAGTAATGTATGCAATAAATATTGTGACTGAAACACAATGAAAATGTTTTGTAATTAAAATTATTTATTTAAATAAGAGTTTTTCAGCAGGAAATTGTACTTTACTGTATCAAACTGAGGTCCAAAGAGCAAGAAAATAAAAAATTTCAAACACTCTTTTAGCTTTCTCAGAACGAAGTCTTTAGATTTATTTAAATTTAGTGTCAAGTTAACCATTAACCATCCTTCTCTTTGTTTTTTGGCTTCCTCTGTGACGCCATGTCTTTTAGCTTAGAGTCCAATTTTCTTTGCAGATAGGCCTTCTTATTGTGGTCCATAGATTTGTCTTTCTTCCCACTCCCAGCATAAAGAACACCCTCTTTACTTATCCTCATTCGAGCATGAGACTTGGCTTTATCTCCACAACCGTGAACCTGAAAAGTATTTGCAAGACGTCAATCAGACTTTCACGTAAAAAAAACATAAATTCCACAGATGCTTGGCAGGTGTTACCTGTTAACCTACACGTCAAACATACTACTCAGTTGAGGCGTGCCTCTTACCTCTGGTATATGATGACTGAGACAATACTGCCTGTTACAGAACAGGCAGAGCTGCCCGAGTGTTAGCACAGATGCTTTGCACTTGACAAAACTACAAACACTGTCGGCCTTCATGACACTACTGATGAGTGTGTCGAAGTCGTCATCTGGAGCAGAGGCAGCAGCGATGTCGCAGGCCCCAGCCTTGGTTCGATTTTTTCCTGGGGTTGAAACATGATGCAGAGTTAAGCTGTTAGAAAGCTGATGGGTAAGAAAACACCTTTAAATGCTTTGTTTAGACTCTTCTGATGCAAACCTTTTGCTTTTTTTGATGAGTGGCCTTGAGCTGGATGAATGTTGTTCTGTTGCTTTTTTTGTTGAGCGTTTTCTTCCCTTTTCTTCTGCTCCCTCTTCATCCTCTCTAAATGTAAACTTTTCAGGTCTAAGGGGGGTTGAGACGATGGCTCACTTTTTGAATCTGGGATCGTTTCCTCTTCCTCTTCCGTTGCTGCTCGTGCTTCCTCTTTGGCTGGTTTTGACACTGGGGGTCTGGAGACAGTGATACACCTCTCACTTCCCTCTCCTTTGCTCTCATGAATGAGGCCCAGCTCCTCAGCGATCTCATGGACCAGCAGCCGGTCATGAGAGTTAAACGATGACGGAAACTGTAGCTCACTCTGGTTTAAGTCCTTCATAAACCTTTCCACCTGCTCTCTGATCTCAGCGCGTCTGCCCTTACTCTGCTCTTGCTCTGCTGATGTGCTAGACTTTGTTTGCTTCTCTGAACCAGCTGCATTTTCCTTGCTGCTGCTACCAGCAGATTTTTTCTGTCCTGGCTTTGCTTTACTGGAGGGCTGATCCTTGACCTTGTGTTTGGTAGATGTGGAGGTGCTGGAAGAGGCTGTTTTCGCATCTTTGTGGTCACGGGTGTAATTTTGTGGTACGATGTCTTGAATGTACTCGAACGCTGTTCTGACCTCACCAAACTCAGTCATGTGATCAATCAGGGATTTCAGAAAACCGTGATTCTGAACGGTTTGAGTGTCACACACGACAGCGATGTGTCGTCTTGCACGCGTAACGGCAACATTTATCCTTCTGTCCTCTGCTAGAAATCCAACTTCACCTAAAATAAATGGAATCAGTGGGAAAAAAAAAATTGTGATAGCCTGTTGTTTATGTTTAATGCAGCTAACATCTGCAATTCTGTGACAGAATTAAAAGGAATGTCATGAATTACCTTTTCTGTTGGATCGAACTAACGACAACACGACAGCCTCTTTTTCCCTGCCCTGAAATCCATCCACTGATTTTATCTCGAGCTCTGGATGCTTTGCAGAAAGTTTTTGACGTAGAAGATCGACCTGTACGGAGAGAAAAACGGTTGTTATATTCAAAACAGCACTGTTATATCGATTTTCCTTGGCAGCTGTGGTTTAAGTGGTATAACGGAATGTCTACCAATTAGAAGGTCGGAATGACGGAATGTCTGTGAGCCCGAGTTGCCACCAATTGCAGTGTGAGTGTGTGAATGTTAGATAAAAGAACTGTATGAATGTGTGTGATTGGCTGAATGAGACTTAGAAAAGGCTTTGAGTGCTCAAAATTAAGTAGAACGACATTATATAAGTACCAGTGTGTTTACCATGTACCATTTAAATGATAAAGCTTCGGGTGTTTATTTTTATCAAAGGGAAAGATGTTTTTACATACATACATGCAAATTTATTGCACACTGTGGTCAAATGTTTGTGCACGTTGGAGGTATTTCTTCTCTGTTGGGGGAATTATTTATTTTTTATTTTTTTAAGCAACGTAATACAAATATCACTTTTCTTTAAAGTAATGCATTAAGTTACTTAAAAGCTAAGTCATTCTTTATACTAGTCTTTACATCCTTTTTGCATTTCCCTAATCACTGTGCTATGATGATCTGACCTTCAGGAAAAATTTTTTAATAATTCTCCCTGGAATTTTGAAACCAATCAGTTACTTTCAGTGCTGCCAGTCTCATTTCTGTGACTTACTTGTAGATTGTATGGAGCAATAACAGCTATGTCTTTAGCTTTAACTCCAGCTTCAGTCAGAGCTTTTATGTGCAGATCGACGATGTCGACCTCACCTGAGGAAACACATCACACGCTGTTAAACTGTCATACCACACAAGCAGTAAACACAGATGGCTTGTTTACAAGCTAAAATTAAAAAAGAATAACCTGTGTTGCCTTTGGACTGCTCATCTGCGACCTCCATTTCACTCAGACCACACCCTGCTGTGTCAATAAGAAGCAGCGGCGTGCTGGTCTCTTCAACGCATGCGACTCCTGCTAGATCTCTGTTTTGAGCGACATTTTTAAATGAATCCAAAGATTCATCCGTCACCAGAACTCAAATATGAGATGCTTTAAAATAGTACATTGAGTCTCACTTCAGTAAATGTCCCTCCACAGAGCTGTGAGCGGTCAGTCTTCCATGGTACATCTCCTTGGAGGCCCACTGCATAATGGCACTGTTCATGCGGTACTGAACTGTCAGCATACGAACCACCGAGTCCCCGTACATCTGGATAAGTCTCTCCATAAGACTCAGAGATAAGCCTTTTGATGCAGCCCTGTATGCAACAGAACAACATAAAAATTTTAGAGATTTACATTTTAATTTCTGAAAACCAGCCTCATTCGCATTCACATCAACGGCCAATTTAGAATACACATTTAACCCAACCCCACTAACTGCACATCTTTGGACTGTGGGAGAAAGCCAGAATACCAGGAGAGATCCCTGCTGTACCCTGCCTCTCGCCCTGTGACAACTGGAATAGGTTACCGCCCTGCACAACCCTGAATTGGAAAAGTGGAAAAAAATGGATGGAGCATCGATGACTTCTTTCTATAACTGATTTGATACTGGGATTAAAAGTGCATTAGGATGAGATCTCTGAACCACCAGTACACACAGAAGAGCTGATTAGAGCTAGAAAAACCTGTTTCAGTGTTTTAAAAAGCAACAGACTGGAAAACTATGAAACCTATCCTTTAACCAAGCTTGTTGTTTTTATAATCAGAAATCTGAATGCTTCAGAAAATGTGTCAAAAGTGCTTTTTAAAGGAAAAATTAAAATTCTAAAAACTATTTCTAGTGACATCCTTTGGATTTTGTCCTCCACTTTTAACTCCAGAGGCTTAATAAAAGCAGGCGGTGAATGTCTCATTGTTCAGGTTATGTTACAATTCATTTACATACTGGCAACAGATAAATGCTACATCGTGTATTTTAAGGTTAAAAACTTCTGGGACTTGAGGAAAAAAAGTCACAACGGTATAGATATCAAATGCTGAATATTATGAATGCATAAAAAACCCAAACTTGAATTTTTTACATTTGTGATTTAATGGTAGGTGGTAACTGCTTGTAGTCTCCAGCCAGGATGCACTTGCGCGCTCTAAGCAGGGCGATCCAGCAGCTGCTCTCCAGTGCCTGAGCACACTCGTCTATCACCACCCAGTCAAAATGTTCAGCTGGCAGGAACTTCAGAGGCCCGTCATCGCAGGCACCTGCACACACGCAGACAAGCGCTCTCCGATTACCTTTCATCATTACTCCAGCATCTGAATGACACTGTCATCGGGCCATTACTCACCTGTGTTGGTTGATAACACAACGTCAGCACTTTTAAGGATCTGGGCGATGGCTGCTGCCTCTCTGCTTTTCAGCTCTTTTCTCAGCTCTCCTATTTCTCGTTTCATGTTCCCCCGTTCTCCTTTCTCCTTTTTCATTCCCGTCTTGGAACAATCACAACATCACAAATCATTTGAGACGGCACTAAAATGACATGTTAGTGGGACACCACACTATAATACTCACAAATGCTTTATCAATGTCCTTCCGGATCTCAGCGATGATGTTTGCGTTGTCACTCTGAGCCAGGATGGCATCCAGTGAATGTTTCTGTATGGACTCCAGTAGCCTGGCTGGGTGACCCAGCCTCAGGACCTTGGCTTTGCCCTGGGCTAACCTCTCCACTAAATTATCCACCGCCACATTTGAAGGAGCACAGCACAGGATCTGCACAGTCACAAGAGCCAAAGTGATCCTGTCTAGACTAGAGTTGTGGCATTGATAACATTCTTCTTTATACACTAACAAATTCACATTTTTGCACCTTTTGCCCCTGTTTGACAGCTTGCAGGATGATTTCCACCACAGTGGTGGTCTTCCCAGTGCCCGGAGGCCCATGAATCACTGCAAGCTCTCTCTGTGACAGAGCGAAGGATACAGCTTCTCTTTGGGAGTCATCCAAGTTTGAGTTAAAGAATTCAACCTTATCTGATGAAATAAAACAGAGGCAAACACCAATGCGCTGAATGTTATATATGCATATGGAAACTTAGATTTCTAAACAATCTTTTAATTAAAACAGGAGCTAATATTTACTCACTTGGTTGTGACTGAGAAGTAGGTTTTGTGTCTCCAAAGAGGACACTTATTAAATTGGAAGCTGGTCCATTGTTGTATCCATTTAATGTATTCAAAGCACTGCAAGCAGAAACCCCATGGGTTAAGTTTCAAAAGTGTACTGATTCACATGCACCGAGGTATTTTTGGTTACAGATATTCCTCACCGTTTCATTCGTTTGTAAGTGACGTCGTTTGCTAACTTTAAAAGGTTGTAAAGTGCATCTGAATCTAAACTGTGGCCATCCTTTAAATCATCAAAGGCCACACTTACAGATGCTTGGCCGACCCTTGTCACAATCCCAGTACTGATCTGTGAGGCTGCAGTGCATCCAGTAGTGTCATACAAGCCAACTATATCACCTGCAAAGACAGACACATACCTCACTGTAATATAAACATAATTTAATTACATTTTATTTATATAGTGCAAATCAGAACAACCATTTCTAAAGGTGCTTTATATTGTGAGGTAAATCTCTATAATAATGGAGAGACAACCCCCTATGAGCAAGCACTTGACAAAAGTGGGAAAGCAAAGCTTTTAATAGGAAGACACCTCTGACAGAACCAGGCTCAGGAAGGGGCAGCCATCTGCTGCGACTTGTTGGTGTTGAAGAGAGCCTAGTCTTGTTACAGGATAACTAAGTGAGGATTCATGGTCACCTGATCCAGCCTTAACTATAAGCTTTATCAAAAAAGAAAATTTTAAGCCTCATCATAAAAGGAAAAGGGCCTCAAAGCTGAACACTCTGCCTCATAAAGTAAAAACAGACGTCAATCTCACCAGGTCCGAAGCTGTTGCTTGGCAGAGATGAGAACCCAAGATGCTTTCTTGGCTCCAAGATGACGACTGTGCGGCCGTAGAGGCCTGTGGACTGACTTCCTATCTGCAGTTTCAGCAGGCAAACACCTTTGTTTTGAAGATCCTTGAGAGAAATGTTCTCCTGCCATACCCTGAGGGCACAAAAAAGGGAAATCACGAGTGACAACTGTTGATAACAACATTTGGTTTTAGATTATTTTCAGGAGAAATCTCTGTGTTTAGAAACAAATCCATTTTTTAAAACCACACCTTAATCTCTCTGAAAACAATTTAAATACAAATAATAAAAACATCTTTATGTCGCACAGTTCAGCAAACTAAATTCTGCAGTGTGACCGTTTGACAGTGCAGATGTGACATTACATACCTGGTCTCCTCTATCTCAGCCTCCCGCTCCTCCTGCAGAAGCTCGAGTGTCTTTGACACAAACTTTTCCAAGGCCATTACTCACTGAAATGGTAACAGAACAAGATGTTTCTAGCACATCATCTGATTTTTAGAAAAACATCTCTACATGCTATAATATTTATAATGTGCAAAGATTGATAAATAATCTTAATTTTGTGATTTATGGATTAGTTAAATTGACATTTCATCCACTTTAATACTAAAGTATAGTTTTGCTTCCAACGTTCATGCTTCTTCTACCTTCTGTTTAACTTTTTTACAGTTTTATTTCTATACACCTTTTCTCTGGGTTACAAAAAAATGATTTAATGTTCTACAAAAAAACTCAAACAAATAACAAACAAAATATTCAAAGCAATAATAGTTATTCATGATCATACTACTACTAAGCTGCAGCAGCTTCATTGGCTCCCAGTCAAATATCGTATCAATTTCAAAATACTCTTGTACACATCTATGGCTATTCATCATCTCTCTCCTGCATATCTCTCTGATCTGGTTCAGATCACCACCCCATCTCTGTGTCTTAGATCTTCTTCTCTTTCTCTGTCCCCTCTCCCCGTCTTGCCACCATGGGGAGCAGGGCTTGCTCTGCTCCTCGACTCTGGAATTCCCTACCTCCTGATTTAAGAAATATCACTTCCTTCTCTCTCTTTAAGTCCCAACTCAAAACTCACTTGTTCAAAATAGCTTATCCCACATAACCTCTCCACTCTGCTATTTTAAATTTGTTTTATGTCTTGTGCTTTTATGATTGTGTAAACTGCTTGCTTTTAGTGTTCTGCTGTGTACAGTGTCCTTGAGTGTTCTGAAAGGCGCTTTCAAATAAAATGTATTATTATTATTATTATTATTATTATTATTATTATTATTATTATTACGACACAGGTTAAATTGGTCTTAACCATATTTAAATATTTTTGTACTTTTTCTGTACTTCTCCTCCTAAATAATTCGTCCGAAACTGAATCTACTAGCCTGTACACCCACTACTGTATTTATTTTATTTTTAATTTGGGGAAAACGACAAAAACAACAAAGGAAAAACTGTAAAATTTTAAAAAAAAGCTGTAAAATAAAAAGCACTAGGACCCACACTTAGTTATTATAGATGAAAGTAACCCTTAAAAAAGAAGCAGGGTATAGGTAAATCGTTTCAACGCACAAACATGTTAAAGCTAAATGCTAACATCACAGCCACGGTCATTTTACTTTACGAGCAGTTAGCAAGCGAGAACTGCACTCACCTGTTAGCGCCTGAAACCTAAAGACGGAAAAGCCAAATTTAACGTTAGTTAATCATGCTAAATAACTTGGAAATGTAACACCCTCTCTATCATTACTCAGGTGGATTTGTTTGGTTCCTGTTCTCTTCCTTGTTTGTGTTTTACTGGTTGACAAACTCGGCACACTGCCACCTATAGGCTCGGATGTCACAAACACGCACCTTTTATTTTGAAAAATGCAAACCCCGGAAGTTTCCTGGCGAGGCTGACGCTTCAGAAGCACATTGAGATAAGTTGTCAGTCAAACAGACACCAACCGCCTGACATCAAAAGCTTTCAGTCTGTTTATGGTTATTTAGGGTAGTATGTTTTAGCAGGACGAGCCGGGCCGCTTTGGGTTACTGCTCTGCTTGATTTTAGGCCGCGGGAGGATATGGTGGTTTCTAATCTCACACATCCCAGTAAAGGAAGGAAACACTTGCACTGCAAATCTGCAGACCTCAGCTAGCCAATCTTATATTTAACTGCTCTGTGTTTTTTAAATTGGCTTTTTGGAAATGAGAGCCTCGTTGGTCTTCCTTCATATCGTCTCAAGCTGCTGGCTGGTCAGTGCCACACTTTCAAAAACCGATGCAAAGAAGTCGCACAAAGCTGAAGCTGAGGTGAGTAACTTCAGGTCTTAATCTTTAAACTGGTTCGAGCTGTTCTGTGCTGTCAGGTCAAACAGGTCTGAATGCGTTTGCCTAAAATGTCCTTGGTCTCCTGTCTCCGTCCTGTCGTGGTTATCTGTTACTGAAACGGGCTCTTTTCTCTTTGATCTCACTTGTTTAGACATCTCCAGCAGAATTATCTGTACTGGAGAGAAACCTTGTTGTGTCAGACCCGCACTGGAAAGACATAGCGAAGGAGGAAAAGAGATACTGTGCACACATCAAGAAAACGTTTCAAGGACCAGTGCTTGGATATGTGACACCCGTAAGTCTGAAATCCAGTCACAATTATATCTCCTTGTTCTCCTGCTGAATTTAAACGTTTGACAATAGTGTGTAAGTGATGGGACAGACCATAGCCATGTGGACTCCAGTGAGCAGATTTATCAGTTGATAGATAATGAATCATTAACTGGTTTGATAATCACATTCTAATTTCTTAATCTTTATTAGCTGTCACCAAAAAATCTATCCAATCCCCCCTCATCTATGACACTGGTAACACTTTAATTTAATATGCTTATGGTCATGTAAGAAAATTAAAAACCTGCCCTTTAGGGTTTCATATGTACGTTTTAGCACAGTCAAAGACACAACTTATTTTTCTCATCCTGCAGTGGAATTCCCACGGCTATGACGTTGCCAAGATGTTTGGGTCCAAGCTAACTTCGGTGTCACCGGTGTGGCTTCAGCTGCGCAGACGAGGACCTGAAACCTTTGACGTTATGGGACTCCACGATCACGATCCAGGCAGATGATCCACTTTTTTCCTTAACTTTATCACTGATTAAAGCCTCACCTTAAGTCACGGATGAACATGAGGTAAAAGAGTGTCTTTTGATCTTTTCAGGCTGGGTCAAAGCTGTACGCAAGTCTAACAAAAAAGTCAGGATTGGTGAGTGAATGCCAACTTTACTGCCCACAGGTACTCAAGTCTGATTGTGTGGATTCAGATTAGTTCATTTTCTTTTTTAACCATCAGTGCCTCGGCTCTTATTTGATGGCTGGTCCTACCAGGACTACATGGCAGTATTTGGAAGTGAGGATGAAATTGACGAGTTGGGAACTGAGCTGGTGGATGTTGCAAAAGTAAATAAGTAGTGTTTGTGTCTTTAATTCCAATAAAACCTTGTTTTTGGTTTATTCGGTGACTGATTAACGTAAAAACCGTGGTTTTGCAGACTGAAGGTTTCGATGGCTTCACCTTGGAGTTGTGGAGTCAGCTGGGAGGTAACAAAAGAAAGTGAGTGATTCTGTTGCAAGCCCCGATCACAAGTTTTGCTTTGTCTGAGGTTAATCAATAATCAAGCATTTCTGATCTACCCACACAGGGAACTGGTCCATTTGGTGAAACACATATGCGAGACTTTGAAAGCTAAAAGATTAGACTGCATTCTTGTTATTCCACCAGCAGTAACAAGGTGAATTCATTTATTTTGCATTCAGCAGCTATAAATGCTAAAAAAAACAAACAAACAACAACAACAAAAACAATCAGTGTGATTGGTTTAGATTTGTTTTTCCTGTGAATTATCAGCACAGGGCAGCCGGGTATGTTTGGCAGGGAGGAGTTTGAGCAGTTGGCCCCAGTCGTCGATGGATTCAGTCTCATGACATATGACTATTCCAGTGGTGCCAGGTGAGTACATGGCACAGGTGATGCAACAAGAGGATTCAAACTGGCGTTAATCCAGTTTTCTGAGTTGTGTGCTGTTGTTGTTATAGGCCGGGCCCTAGCTCTCCGCTGCCCTGGGTCAGAGACTGTGTCCTCCAGCTTGCACCAAACTCTCAGTGGAGGGAGAAGATTCTGCTTGGACTCAATCTGTACGGCCTTGATTTTGCAAGCCAGGGAACAGAGCCAGTCCTGGGAACAAGGTGAGCTGAAACTCTAGCTATTGCTGCAATACTTTAACCTCCTAAGACCCGAACTCTTCCACGGCATGCATTTTTAATTTCTCTTTGATATTTGGGCTGATCTGAAAAAGTCTTTTCCTGCTTTTTCACACATTTTCAGTCCAGTCCTGACCATTTCCATTACAGTTTTTTTGTTAAACCACTTAACCCTGATCTATAAATCACTCAGCATAAAAAAAGGTACCTAACTCGAAGGACGCACTAGTGTTGTGTCTGCACATAGTAGATGACTTGGCAAAGAACCAGTTTTGGAGTTTGACACAAAATCATATTTTTGCAATAAAAAGGTGATTCTCAAAGAGTAAACATAGCATACCTCGACAAGGTGTGCAGCATCCTTAAACATTTACTGCATAGCATTCAGACTGTGTTGACTTTCAAGCTCATTAGAATTGTAGAAACTCTGGTAATTCCACGTATGTTTGCATGGATTTAAAAAAAAAAAAAAATTTGGTTCCCTTTCTTTTAGCAAAATAAAAAGAATTACAGGGTGGCTCAGGACTTTTTCACAGTACTAAACGTAATTTTCTGACTGCAAGTAGCATGAGCTTTTTATTTATAGTAAAAAATGGCGATAAGTTGGAGTAAAGAGTCGATTGAGAACTTTGACATGGACTTGAAGCCTCTTACCGCACTCGTCTGTGGTTTCCTGCAGGTACATCGAGATCTTGCGAGAACACAGGCCAAAGGTTCTCTGGGATGAATACTCTGCAGAGCATTACTTCACTTACAAGAGGTATTAATTTAATAAAACATCAGGGTTTAAACAATATTTCGAGGTTATTTAAATGTCCCGAGAGCTTTTCTTGATTAAATATCCTGTCCTTTGCCTTTTATTTTAGGAACAATGCAGTTAAGCATGTGGTGTACTACCCTTCACTGAAGGTAAAACTGTTCACTTCTGCAATTAAAAGAATAGGAGTATTAATCATCAATGAGTGATTAATATTATTTCAACTGTTTTACAGTCAATCGACCTGAGGATTTCTTTAGCTGCTGAACTGGGAACAGGAATTTCCTTGTGGGAATTGGGACAAGGACTGGATTATTTCTATGATCTGCTATAAGAGTTGGACTTGTTGGCGAACACTGTGAATCTCGGATTGACACAATATATCTATATTTTTTTGTCATTGAAGTCAGTGCCGTTTTGTTTTTTTTCCTATCTCGACATCTGCAGTGAGCCACTGACGGGGTTTAATTAACGCTCAACTTGTTTGAGGGTCGTGAATGTATCGAGCTCTTGAATGACACGGCGGTTTATTTTTAGGCATCTGCAACCAACAAAAAAAGGTACTTCAGTGTATTTTATTTATTTTCTGTGATGATACGATTTAAAAAAAGAAAGAAAAAAAGTACAGATTAGTACATCTCTGCATTCAACAAAAGAAGCTGCATGATTATCAGTATGTATCCATTTTAATTAAGGGTTTATTTATATTTGGAGGCCTTCAGACATCTGCAGCATCGCTTCAGTCC
Source organism: Mchenga conophoros (assembly GCF_057382185.1). NCBI lineage: Eukaryota > Metazoa > Chordata > Actinopteri > Cichliformes > Cichlidae > Mchenga > Mchenga conophoros. Next base: position 14,350,329 of record NC_140532.1, read on the forward strand.
AACGCCTAAAATCATCTGTGCTCTTAAAAAGATTCATCCATCAGCAACAATACATCTGCTCCTGATGCTTTATTTTTTATTATGTTTGAATCTACACAATCCTGTTGCTTTTACTCGGTTTATAATAACAGCATCAACAAATAACCAAGTGGTATGTTGCAGTTTTGCCAAACATCTCTTTCTGACCCAGCATTTTTCTGATACTTGTTCAAAATAAATGTTTAATTACATGAATATAAAAGTGGGACGACAAAGCTGTCGAATCGGAGCATTCCTCGTGTATTATTTCAGGTTTTTATTTGGCATTACAGAGCAGGATTAGATTATTTACAGTGAGCAAGGTTGATTGCATGTTCTGTCCAGTTATGAGGTGCCTGTCTACGACCACATGCATGGCATCTTCTTGACTTGCTGCAAAAAAAAAAACAAAACCCCACAGAGACGAACATCAGACTGTTTTAGAAATAATTATTTGGTATTTGACTCTTCTGTTATTAGCAGGGTAAGCTCACCTGTGTACGATCCACCGCTGTCTTTCACGAAGTCTTCTACAATCAAGGGCAGGTTGGCAAAATCAGGTTCCCGCACCAGTTCAAACACTGAAGGCTATTAAGATCAACAAGTTGGTGTTACTAAATACAGCAAACATGTGATAGCTGAACAAATATATGGGTTATATTTCCCCTAGTGAGTTCACCAAACACTAACCCCTGTTAAGCTGTAGCCACTGAAAATCCACCTCTGTCCTTCAGTGGCACAACACAGTGCAGACACTCCCTGTCCCACTGCACACACCGGCTCTGCACAGAGGGGAAAAAAACCAAGCAAACCACATGTACATGTGTTCCTAAAAAAACAACAAGAAAAATACATACAGATGTTAAAACAAGCCCCAAGCTCACTTTGTTGAGAGATGAAGTGCGCGAGAATGCGGTGCAGAGAGCCGCTGTGTGCCAGGTCATTCAGCGCTCCAGGGCAGTGTGGGATGAGCAGTGCCTGGTATCGGGCACCTTAAAAGGGGTCATCGTGACACAAATGAGCAGATAGTAGTTAAAGCAGCAGACATGAAAACGGCCGAATGGGCATGAAATAAATATTCTCACCATCTATGGATTCAAGTTTGGCTGGTGTTGCGTAGGGTTTCACACTGAAGTCCTGCACCCATCTAGCTGTGCTTTCATCAACCCCAACAAAGTCTATTGGCTTCCCCTGCAACCACAGAAACACTTCTGTACAGGGTAACATCACACACCCAGGGTAATGATCACAAAGTGGACAAGAACTATTTCCAAGAACTGGGTTGCATCTTAAAGCGCATGTCCGTGACCTTTCAGATGTAGTAGTAGGGTGAAAGCAGGGTATAAAAGACAACTTTTTTTTCGGGTGTGTAAGTCCATCTCTACAAACATGGATCTAATAATGTATCTTTGTTGCGATAATATTTAAATTCTTGAAACTGGTGGTTGATAAATATTTTAAACTCAGGGTTCTGATCATTTTACCTGCCCTACCAGGATGAGCTACCAGTAGGAGAAAAAAAATGGATTTTGCGATTGGCAATGTAGCTGCAATTTTATAACAAACTTGGATTTCAGGAAAAAACACTTTTTTTTTTTTTTTTTTAGTAACACCCATATATTTGTATAAATGTGATGCTACTGTTGCACAGGGACAATGGGTGTCACAGTGAAACGAGGTACTTGTTTGTCCTGGAGTTTCTTTTTCTTCTTTCATTCATCACCCTTGATTATACCGCTGGTCTTTTTTTTTTTTTTTTTTTTTTTTTAATCCTACAAGATACATCACTTTCTAATTTTAGCAACACTCCACTGACTAGAAGCACCACTCTGTGGTCCTTTTGGTAACTATCTATTCTACATGCACCTATTTCAAAGTTATTTGAATGAACTTTAATTTCAGTACTCACCAGGACATAAAAACCGCATACAAGGAATCACCACAAAAGTTTAGTGATAAAGAGATTGCTGAATTTCCCCAAAATAAGGTACCCCCCAAAGAAAATATCGTGGAATTTTTTTTCTTTACCACCATATTTAAAAACAAACAAACGAAAAGAAAAAGTAAAAAAAAGAAAAAGAAAAGACGTGTTTATTTATTTATTTAAATTTCTCCTTTGATTTTTTTTTTTTTTAATCTGCGCAGTTGTCATGGAGACTGTCTACGTAAGTACGGACTAACGCGCTTAGGTCACGACAGCTGTTCGTGTATCTGCTATTTGCTTGTCAGGTGGAGTCTTACCCCTGGTGTGGCTGTCTGTAGGTTAAAGACCGGACTACAAAGGCTGAAGGACTGATGGAAAGATTTCGCAGACACCCCTGAATAAACAAAATGTGTGAGATAAAACGCTTTAGAGAGCTCATGCTAGTTCTGCAGCTCTAAGTAAGTCAAAGCTAACGGACAAATTCATGAATGATTGAGAACAGCCGAGCTGTTCAAAGTAAAGCTAACGGGCTCACCTTGAGAAGAAGCACTCGCCACTATCAAACACGTTGGTTTCGCTGACATTTTAATAATATTTGCTTTAAATTATAAAGAAAAACCTTGAGGGTGAGACGATGCAAAAGAAATACGCGAGGAGGGTGTACAGTCAGCTGACAACAACATCCGCTTATAAGTTTCAAAATAAAAGTTCAGTCGGAGAAATTATCTGAGAATTTGGGTGGAAATTATAAGGAAGTATCTTTTATTTGCATCCAACAAAGAAAAATAGTTCTTTATATTAGTTTTTTAAATACACATTTGTAATGACTATACATAAAAAAGCAATTAAAAAGACAAACAGAGAAGCGGCCACAACATGCTCATATTGCTCTGCTTTTTAAATATACACCACTCATTTTAAAGAGTTAAAAATCCTTTGTGACCTAAATTAAAGAATACATAAACACATGCAAAGCTGTTTTTGCGAGAACAAATGAGCAGTGCTGTCCAGCAGCATCGCAGTGTTTGAAGTAACTATGCAGCATCGTAGGACTGTGGGAAAAAATACTTTTTTGGGGTGGTGGGGTTATAATAATTTGGAAAACATTTTAGAAGTTGTGTTAAATTTTGTGATGTTTAAAAAAACTACAGTGATCCCTACAAGGGTGTCACAGTGGTGTGGTGGTTAGCATTATCATAGCAAGAAGATTCTGGGTGCAAATCCAACCTGGGGCCTTTCTGTGTGGAGTTTGCATGTTCTCTGCAGGTACTCCAACTTCCACCGACAGTGTGCACAAGGTTGGGTTAATTGGTGATTCTAAATTCTGTTGGTGTGAATGGTTGTCTGTCCTCATGTATTAGCCCTGTGACAGATTGGTGACCTGTCCAATGGTGTACCCTCCCTCTCGCCATATGACTGCTAGGATAAGCTCCAGCACCCATCCCCACGGTCATGAATTGGACAATTGGAAGAAAATGAATAGATGGATGGGGAGGGGGGAAGTACAAAATTAGTATGGATCTTCTTTCAAATTCCGGTAAAGGCAGCATGTAAACATCATCCCCAGAAGCTGAAACAAAACAGACACAAAGACCTCATTATTTACAGACTCCATTAAAATAGATGTTCATATTTATCTCCGTTTTGCTCAGCAGTAAAAGCTTTCACCTGTAGAAATGCAATCCCTATACCAACTGCACCGAGAATATATAACTGACTCAAGAGGAATTCCTCTAACTTCATGATGCAGCCTCCCTGAGAGCACAAGAACAGGGGAGAAAAAAAAAGAATAAATAATAATATCTTGTTATCATGTGAAATTTAGCCACGCTGCGTCGATGGAGAGCTTTCTCGTTTTTACCTCCACTCTGTAGATGTTGGAGGGATGGTCCCTGCGGCCGCAGAGTTCACCTGGAGTTTTACAGCAGCTATCGGGAACAAGACGCTCGTTCTCTGCTGCCTGGATCCACACACTGTCGCTCCAGTCTGAGAAGTTGTGGCTACCACAACACTTAAACTGAGAGGGAAAATAATGAGAAAATTGCAGTTAACACAGAATTTCATTATTAATCATGTCCAGTCTTACTGATGTTACTCATTTTTTATTCGAGCCTTTTTCTGAAACAAATTCTCCTTTTCCACACCTCCTGATGTAGTTTGTCCACAGCCTGTGTGATGCTCTCCTCTCCTGGCTGCTGGTATTTCTGCTGCATGGTCACTTTCAGGTTCTGTTTGAGCTCTTCATCCAGCTGTGAGACAGGAGAAGCTCTTTAGTACCTCCCATCAATAAAAATAGCTCCTGATCAAGTTTCCTCCTTCCCCCGTAACATTCCTGTCTACCTGAGCAATACCCACAGATAACTCAAAATATATGAGCACAGATTCTATGACCTCACTCCCTGATTCTAATGAAGACTCTTGCAAATAAAAATAACCTCAACCTGTCAGAACTAAAACAGACTGATATAAAGGAGAAACACACTGCAGTAGATTACCTGGTAGCAGAAAGGGAAACACTAGAGCAAGAAAAAAGGGGGAAGAAAGAGAGGCGTGAGAAGGATGGGGGAAAAATGGACAAATGAACATGCACAGAAAAGCATGTAAAACACACTTCACAAAGGAGTGCAGCAACTGAGTGGTTGTTAGATTTGACATTAAAATGATGCAAAGCTAGGAGAAATACTTGAAAGGAAAGTAGAATTAATAAAATACACATAATGCAAGCAGAAAGACAAAAAAAAGACATTTGTAATTTCTGGGGTGAAATTTAAATGATGAATAGATATAACCATAAAAAGTACTGGAAGCTGTGCAAGTTATAGCAAAATAAACTGTATGTCACTATTTACTTTTGTCTCTATATACAAACAGATACAAATAGAAAGTATGGCACCTCACCTCTTGGTAGTTAATGTATGCCAGAACACCAGCAATGATTTCCAGAAGGAAAATACAGAGCAACAAGATCAGATACTGTAGGCAGAGACATAACAAAAATGACTATGAATACAGTGAAATGCCATTATTTTGCACCATTTTGCAGGTATAATGTCACTGAACATATCTGTGCATGGCTACAAAATACAAACATCATACTCCAGAAAATAAGTGATTAAATGGTGGGAAAGGAAGGTGCTCATTATAAAGATTGCGGGGAGTATGACCATAGAGATATACCACTGAGTCTGAGTGATATCCTCACAGACCCTCTGTCTGTCTGTCTGTCTGTCTGTCTCACTCACACACACTCTTAAGTCCAAGCAGCAGCTTGTGATGCCCTTCATTCCTCTGGCATGAGCCACACTCTATATCTAAACTCTTAAAGACACACTGTGCATGACTTTATCTGTTATATCTGACAGGCATGCCTGGCATAATGAGCTGCACTGAGTGCAGGCAGACGAGACAGAAGGTCACCAAGGATTAGCTTTCAATACACAACCTGGACCAGGGGGTGAGAGTGTATAAACATGGACTTAAAAGTGCCATGGTTTCTCATGTGGACTAATGAAAAAAGGATTTCAGCTTCTGTGGAGTGAAGTGAAACGGGCAAGAAAAATCAGTTTTTCTGTAACAGGTAGTATTTTGTGGGCGTGGTCACCGTACCACAATCAAAAGACTCTTCATCTCGTTCAGCGTGGCACAGCAGCCGATTATCCCGGTCACTATCACGATGACTCCAGCAGCTATCAGGATGTACGCCGAAGTTGCATAGAAGCTGGAGCTCAGCAAACTGATGTAGTCGCTCTTTTCCACCAGAGTCCACACGCCCACCGCCAACACAGCCCCACCTGCCAGCTGACAGAACATACCGTTACCAGCTCAACTCAAACCAGATGCTCGTAGTGAGAATGCAGCACATAAGTTATAACTTTGCTCTTAAAATGTGATCACGCTGGACAACGCCTCATTCTTTCAGTGTAAGCCCTGAGAGACTAGAACATCAGTCTATTCTTAAAGCCTAAAGGAAATTGCAGTTAATAAAGTAAAAATAAGTAAATAAAAAAAGTTTGTATGTTTGTTTTTGTTTTTTTTAAATGTGTCTGTGTACAAAGGAAGTCATCTTAATGTCTATGGCATTTTAAGCACTGCACAAATTTAATGTTGCAACTTTAAATCAATTACAACTGACTGAATTAAGATGACATCGTTCAAAAGTTACTTTTGTAATCTAAAATTCAGTGAAAATCTTTGCACTTTTATATTAACCTACCCAGAAAAGAACATTGAAAAGAAAAAGAAGATACTTCAGACAAATCGTCCCGCAGGCGTGCTTTTTTTCACGTCGAACTTCCATTCTGTTAAAAAAGGGGAATTATTAATGTTAGCAGTGTTCAAGCTGATACAGTAAAGAAACAACCAAATATTCGATGGCACATCTCAGTCTCCCCCTAAAGGGATTACTACAAGATACTGAGAGCAAAACTGCAGGCTATACCCCCCCCCCCCCCCCACTGCAAGATTTACACAGATTTCTGTTCCTATCCTTTATAATGGAAAGCTGTATTAGTGTCATATGTGATGTAGTTATACATGCAGTTTATTTCTATATCAGTTTCCTCTTTCAGTTCCCTTTAGTCCTGCCTTTGCCGTGGGTTGCAGAACAATTGGGCTTTTTGTGACGGCTATTGTTGAGATTGTACCTTAGTCTTTGTGCAGTAGCTCGAGGTGCTATAAGAGTGCAATGGAAAAGAGCTCAGAGATGAAATCAAATATGTTGTGGGGAAAACATACTTAACGTCCTGTGTCACATATCATCCAGCAGACACACATCCGTCCCCCGTTTCAGTAACATAATCTGATCGTCTCATTCTTCAGTGATTTTGTGTTAGCTTTTCACTCTTTACTTCAGGCTCAAGTCAAATGTTGTTATTCTTGCCTAAACAGAACTTTCCTGGTGCTTCTATTTTGAGAGAAGTCATGACCCTGAGCATCATGGGAAATGTTTTTCTTTTCTGTTTTTTATATTTTAAACACAAATGAACATCTTTGTTTACAAACATATATAAAGAACAGTTAAAAAGATAACACGTATAAACCTGATTAAAATATACTTTTAAGACAATCTTAATGTGTAAGTATGACTGAAAACAATATCACCGTGGTCATATTCAGAGTTATTTTTAACTCATTATGTCATGGAAAAACTGCTCTGTTTTCACACAGACCAAAATACTCCTACCTGGTTTAGATGGTGGACCTCCCAAAGGATGTAGATTATCAGGGTAACGTCTTCTCAGAGTCCGCCGACCTCAGCGTCCAACTGTCTTTGAAGGTTGAGCGCAACAATGTAAGTTCTCAGCTGACAGTCACACTCGAGCCTCCCACTCAAGGGTCTGAGCGTCTGTCCTCTTTTGGCACAACAGGCTGCTCGCCCCTCTGCAAGCTGTACTTGTCTGCCCCCAGCTGGTTTCCCATGCATACGAGCTCTACTTGCTTTAAAGCATGCAGCTTAAAGGTTTAACTGATTTTTTTAAAGACACATGACAAAAGAGCAGTCATCAAAAATAGATTTTATTAGACATTTCTGAAAGATGCATAAACCCAAAGGAAAACATTATTCTATTCAGTAAACTTGTTCACAGAAAAATGCCTGATGTGACGTCACGACGTGGTGATCTGCTGTTGGTGTGGGATACAACGTGGCTCCACTGAACCAAAGAAGAACACCTGGAGGCAGTTTCAGTCTTTTCAAAAGCCTGTCCTCAACTGTTCATGCACAGCAACTTCTTTTAGGCATGGTTTCAGTCAGTAGAAGTGCATCTTCACACTGGCGTTCATGCTGAGTTACCAACATCCTAAAATGTACAGAAACCGCAACATATGAGAAGAAAAATCTGTGATCTTACTGTAATATCAGAGGAAGTTCATCCAGCTACCAGTTTATTAGGTAATTAATAGATTAACAGTAGTGGAATCTATTATGGAATCTGAGATAGAATATATGTATGCTGAATTGCTTGCTACTTTGATCCCTTTGTCGATTCGTCAGATAAAACAACTACCATGGCAATTTTAAAAATGTTACCAAAGCCTCCCTCTGAAGATTTGCGTGCATAAAACAAACAAAACAAAACAAAACAAAACAAAACAAAACAAAAGACAACATTTACACTCAGCACCTCCCTCTTCTCATTTATTATTAGCCTTTGATAGGATGTTTAATAGGGATTACATTTAAAAGTCACAAATGGGCAAAGCTACAACAGAAAAGTACAGAAGGATTATCTGTAATATTATATAAATGCTCCAGAGGATTTTCATAATGTGATTCTGTAAATCACAAATATGTGATGCCATACCCTGCCAGGTGATTCATTAGTTCCTCCACGTTCAATCCATTCCTGGCACTGCACTCATAAAACAAAGCTTGATGTTGCTGTATAACCAAAAAAATAGACTTTTCTTTTTATACATTTGTGGCTTTCCAATTTTAGAAATTTGGGTGAATAGTCTAATGCGCCTCACCTCTGCCAGTTTTTGACCCTCTTCTGTTCTCACTTCTCTACACTGATTGTCAGCCAAGTCCAGCTTGTTCCCCAGCAGCATTAGTACAGCACCTTCACACATCTTCTCCTGAGACAAACATACAGCGGGTTTATAGTACACGCTATACATAAAGGAGATACATCAAAGAGGTCACCCCAATAATATATATAAAAACTGAGCAGCTCCTTCAGTGGGAGACTGCAGCACCCACGGTGTGGGACGGAGAGATTTCGCAGGTCTTTCCTCCCCACTGCTGTCAGACTCCACAACAAAGACTTTTGCAGCTGATCAAACCCTCACACGTGCAATAAGACTGCTATATGTGCAATTCTAAATGCTATATGTGCAATTCTAAATGCTATATGTGCAATTCTTATACAATTCTTCTTCTGACGAAGTTGTACTTTTGTATTTTCTTACTCAGTTGTATATAGCATTTGTATTTCTATTTTATTCTATTGTATATATTATTCTATTCTATTTTATTGTATTGTATATAGTATTTTATTTTATTTTATTGCATTCCAGTGTTTTTCTAATTTCTGCTACATAACTTTGCACTTTTGCTGTAACAAAACAAATTTCCCACCTGTGGGACTAATAAAGGTCATCTTATATAAAAAAGGAATCAAAGTTAGGACTGAGATTCGTGCATCGCCATTACGTCAGTAACTTTCACGTATATTCAAATAAAGATCCACTGTTTTGCATGCTTTTACATCAAACCATGGTAGTGCCGCCTACTCACCCTGATGGAGTCCATCCATCCTCTCACTGCAGTGAAGGAGGCGGAGTGCGTTACATCATACATGGCAAGGATGCCGTCGGCCTTTCGGTAGTACTGCTCGGTGATGCTGCGAAACCTAAAAAACAGATTCGATGTAAAACATTCTGCACCTCGGATGATTTTGTGTGCTTGTGTAAACATGTCTGACCTCTCCTGCCCTGCAGTGTCCCACAGCTGCAGGATGATGGTGGTGGAGTCCACAGTTATAGTCTTCATCTTAAAATCTATACCTATGAACAACAAAGCCTTATGACTTCATGCTCGACTTCAATACATATATCAAACATTTACTTCAACATACACACAGTAGTTTTCTATACACTGATGAGCACGTACATCGCTGTGAAAAGACTTACCGATGGTAGTGCTGACTTTACTGTCGGAGCGCCCTGTGCAATAATACTGGATGAAGGAGCTCTTACCCACCCCCGAGTTACCCAGAAACACAACCTTGAACACTTGCTGAGTACTGACAGCTTTGCTCTAGAATTCAGATAAAAGAATCAAAGGTGACATTTTGATCAATCTAATATTTGAAAAGTTTAATTTTTATTTTTTTTTGAGTGACCAGTGGTTGTTTAAGCCCTAAACCAAAAGCCTCAAAACATAATTTCCATCATTACTGCTCAGTTTTGTTGCTGCATCTGCGCTATTCAATAATTATTTCTCAGATATATTATGTGTATTTGTAGATTTTACATTTTCCCTACCTGAGTTTGGGTCTGTTCAACATTTTCACCCCTGACTCTACCTGACGGTTGGTGTTTCTTGGATGATATTGTCACCTCTGTCTTTTTGTCCTGCTCCAACTCATCAGCAGAGCATGGCTGTCTTCAGAATCAATAAATACACAAAATTAGTGGCTGCCTATATCCATCTGCTACATCACTGCAAAAATGACAAACAGATGCACTATTTATACAAACCTTTTCATTGGCTTGTCCTCCAGTAAGTAGTTACCTATAACTGACCCTCTCTTCTGCAAAGCCTGTGTGACATTTGGAGTCTACAAGGTTTTTGTAGAAAGTGAGGCAGAAGAAATATGTAGCATTAAGATTTCATACTCGTCCACAGATTTATAAAGTATTAAAGATTTATGGATGTAGCATGGTGCATATCCAAGGTAAATGCGCTTTGAACCGAACCGCTCAGTGCGATGTCTGGTGAAAACCAAACACAGGATATCAGCACAAAAGCCTCATGTGGTGGTGGAGGGTTTATGATTTGGGTGTTTTGTAGCCACAGACTTGGACATATTGGCTTCATTCAAAACGACTACTTCAAGTTATTGTGCTGAACTCTACAAACTACTGAATTATGTCTATGGTGTACTTGATTTTATCACAGGACTGCACTCATGAGTGTGTGATCTCTGTAGTAATTCCACTTGCTTCCACTGGTAAACTATTTACAGTGTACATTTAAAATGCAGGAATGCAGTCCAACTATGATTATTCATTTATTTTTAACTGTGCACTCGTGTTTGTAGATTTAAAAAAATACAATAGGTAAATAAAGAAAGAGGCAGTCTTTGCGTCAAGGTTGATTTTTTTTTTTTTAAATAAATACTCATGAGATTATTTGCACATTTTATACAAAAATGCTTCATGTTTGTTTTGTGAAACAACAAGGATGAGCTGAACCTGCTGAAAGTTGCTAAATTAGATTATCAGTCATGAAAAGTCTGAGAAAAAGTTTTATTAGATTGAAAAAAAAATACTTAGTTCACCTGAATTTGTACAGTGAAATGTGACCAATAAACATAAATATAAATAGAACATTTTCTTTTCCTTCAAGTTGACACAGGACAGAATAAACGTCTAGTCAACAAAATCCTTCAGTTCACTGAGCACATCCACAGAAAAACAACATTGCAAAAGGCTGTGTCAGCAACATTAATTAATAACCAAAAAAATAACAGCTGCCCATATAAATAATAACAGATGATGTAAAACATGAATCTATTCCAAGTTTTAGCTTAGGGTGGATCAACCTGCTGTGTCCACAGCATACAAACATCTTCACTAGGTAGGTAATATGTTAAGGGCAAAGGAGGAAGGACAGCATGTCTGTGACTAACCCTCTTCTGAGACTGTTGGGCGTCTTTCTCATCTCGCAGCCTTTTGTTCATATCCCTGACACACACACACACACACACACACACACACACACACACACACACACACACACACACACACACACACACACACACACACACACACACACACACACACACACACACACACACAAAGAAATCTATTTAGAGACATCCTCACATGGTGAGACCCGTGTCTCAAATGGTGAATTAAATTTTAAAAAAAAAAAAAAAAAAAAAAAAAAAAAAAAAAAAAAAAAACCACGGGTAAGTTTGAATAGTGCATTTTCCTTGGGAAGCTTCCTAACTGAGAAATGTGAAAAAGAAATATCTGCACGGCATCCGCAGTAGGAGCTGTTTGAACTCTCCAAAAAATAAGGAAAGGCGCTTTGATGCTTCCTTTATTACAGCATACACCGGACCAATCTTATTAAAGGAGACAAGATGGTGCTGTCCCAAAATCATTTCATGCCATAACCTACTGATATGTTTTGAATTTTTAAAAACAGCTTGTTAAATGCACAGGAAAGGAAACTGACATTTGATAGAGTGGGTTTCGCTTTACATTAGCAGTGTCTATTGCTGTATTGCCAATGTGCTTTCTGCTACAGGTCTCATTCAATGAAGTGATATTTTTCACTGACTGTTCTCATTTCTATGACCTGCATAAAACAACAAGGTGAGATGAAGATATGAGTTTTGTAGTTTATCTTATGGCGGTGTTAAGGAGTCTAGTGTAAGTGTGGCGGGATTTTTGGACTATTCAAACATACCTGTAGTCTGTGAACTTGGCATTAACTGAAACAGCAGACAGTTTTAGACTTACCTCAATATCTCCAGTTGTCTCAAAAGACTCTCTTTCTCTTTCTTCATGTTCCTTGACACCTTCATCACGTTTCTAAGTGAAGCAAACAAAAGATTTGAAATCTTTACTTGATCCAGATGTCTTAGCTAATTACTGACCTATTTCTAATCTTTTATTTAAAGAAATCTTGAAGGAGTTGTTGTAAAATGGCCAACTGATCATTTGCAAGTAGAGTTCAGCCTTCTCACCATAGCACAGAAACAGCACTAGTGAAGGTTACAAATGATGTTCCAGTGGCCTCTGACAGCAGACTCATCTCTATCCTTGTCCTGTTAGACCTCATTGCAGCATTTGATACCGCTAACCACAACATTTTACTAGAGATTAGAACACACTGCTCATCTTAAAGGGCTTTTAATACATATGGTACCTGGTAGAGATATATGTGAGATGCACTGGTTTAAATCATAGATAATCATGAAAATGGGGAATCTTTTTAAAACATGGAAGTTAGTCATGGAGCTCCACAGGGCTCTGAGTGGGAACCAATAGTTTTTAATATTATGCATGCTTCCCTTAGACAATATTGTTAAAAAAACACTGCATACATTTTCATAGTTATGAAGATGATACCCAGCATTATTTATCCATGAAGCCAGATGATAAAAATCTACTACTATCTAAAATGGGTTGATCTGATATCCTCGTGTTGGTGTTGTTCCCAGATCATCATACTAAATGTTGCTCCAGGATCAACATTGCAAGTGACCAATCAGAATGTTGTGACGTCATACTTTTGCGACTTCGGGAAAAACCGGCGTAAAACAAAAAACTGTACTAAAGCTGCGTGAAACCGCCTCTGTCCGCCGATCAACGGACCCTGACCCTAACCCTAACCGTAACCCTTTAATAAACAGTAAGCAGAATTGATATTGTCCTTGCAACATTGGAATTTCATAAATGCACGAATGGCTTGGCGCGCAAAAGAATAACGTCACAACAATGTGATTGGTCACTTGCAATGTTGAACCTGGAACAACATTTTCATGATGGTCTGGGAACAACACCAACACGAGGATATCAGATCATCCTCTAAAATACGTCCTTCAGCGAGCACATTAAACAAATGTTTTCTTTAATTGCTGCTTTCATTCATTTGCACAGTGCCTCTAAAATCAGAAGCGTTCCTGTCTCAGAGTGATTCTGAAAAAATAGCTTCTACATTTATTACTTGTAGGCTAGAGTATTCTAATTCACTATCATCAGGTTGTCTTAAAAGCTTCCTGATAAGCCTTCAGTTGATCCAGAACACTGCAACAAGAGTACAAACCAGGACTAGAAACAAAGAGCACATGTTTCTCCCATATCAGCTTCTCTTCATCACCCGCCTGTTAAATTCAGAATAGAATTTATAATCCTTCTCTTCACACTCAAACTCTTGACTGACTCAGATGTCTGCCCCTACCTGAGCCTGGTTCAGTCAGAGGTTTCTTCCTGTTAAAAGCGAGTTTTCCTTCCTTTTGTTGCAAAGTGCTTGCTTATAGAAGGTTGTGTGATTGTTGGGATTTCTTTCTAATATTATCTCCCTTACAATATGCAGGGCATGGGGTCTGTCATTGTGAATTGGTGCCAAATAAATTAAAGTAAATGAAATTAAAATTAAAAAAAAATTTTTTTTCAGCCATACCACATGCAGACAATGTTTTTAATGACTTCAAAGCTGGTGCTAAGGCATCATCTGGACCTTGGTTAATCACCTCTGTCTGGCCAGTTGTTCTTGCGCATTGCTGATCTGCGCCAAGTTGAGCTGAGCCAACGCAGCCTGCAACTGTTCTTTGTTGCGCTCCACCTGCTCCTGTAACTGCATGTTGAGGTCTTGAAGCTGCTGGTTCTGCTCTTTGATGTTTACTTGCTCGTGGCTCAGCTGGCGCATTCGGGTCTCAAGCTGAGAACAAAGACAGATCCTGTTCGCATTAAAATATAACGCCCTTCATAATGGCATGAGTACAGTTCGGATGCCTACCTCCGTCTGTTTTTTCAGTGTATTCTCCAACTCCTGTTCCCGCATCCTCAGCTCCTCCTCAAGTATTTTCCCTTTCTCCTTCTGTTTAATACTGTCCTTGATTTCACAATAAATTCATTAAATGCTAATTTGAGGTACACCTGCTAAAAGGAACAACAGTGCAACTACCACATATCTATACCTGAGCAAGGAGCTTCTCTCTCTCCTCTCTGATTTGACTTTCCATTTCCTCATATATAGACCGAACAACCTGATCATGTTCGCTCTCCCGTCTAATGCAGAAAAAAACAACAACACAAAATCTCAGCATAATCCAAACACTCACAGTTAAACTACTTAAAATGAATGTACTGGAAGGAAGGTGTGACCTGCGTAAGGCTTGTTCCAGACTGTCTCTCTCTTTCATGGTGTCTTGTAAATGGGACACTGCATGGACCAAGATGCCCTCTAGGACGCTCAGCATCTCTGGTCGGTCTCTCTGGAGCTCACACCACAGAGTACACAGCTCCTGCTGACTGACACACAGCACAATACACAACTGTTAATGTGACTGAAAAACAAAACTAACTGTGACTGCACGACATCACTTGTTTACATGAAAAGAGAAAGTGCTGAGTTTAAATGCTGAACTGCATAAATACATTTACATATTGAAGAAGTCCTTGAAGATTCCTTTAAATAAACAGTCCTTTGAAACATTACCATCTCCTAATGCACATTACATTAAACCTTGAAGTAGCAGAAGACCACGCCTGGTGTCAATTTTTCAGTCAAAAATAAAACTCAATCGCAGGAGATGATGCATTTAAACCATTTTATGAGAACAGTATGAACATAGTGTATATGCTAACATTTGAGGATGAAGGTGACGTTACTGTACACAGCTGCTGCAGTGAAACTGAATGGGGAGATCTTGGTGGACAGTTTAAAGGGAAGCTAATGGTAAAGATTTTAGGGCAGAGTACTCACTCTTTGAAAAGTTTGTCAGTGCCAAGTTCCATTAGTATGTTTACAAATCTAACAGCACTGGGGTCCTGAGAAAAGTCCGCCTCGTCCAGTTCTTCTTCTGCTTCATCATGATCCAGGTCTGTCACCTCCTCCAGCTCCACCTGCTCACCTACACCACAGAAAATAGAACCGAGGAATAACATAATGTGCTTATTTAATCATCCGCTTTTAAAACTGTTCTAAAATGACTGAGTGCAGCGTGCTCACCGAGCCCAGTGTTGAACTCCACAGGAGTGAGGTAACCATTGCCCTCTCTGTCCAGACTGTCAAAGACTGTTTCTAGCTGTTCAGGGGTCAGTGGCAACTCCCACTGTAACCTCTAAAAGCACAATAATATTAGTAATAACAAGAAAAACTTTAATCAAATATCAATTTGATAATCAGACTTTCGAAAGTGCTGTGAGAAACAGTCAAAAATAATCAGAAGGACAAGGTCATGAAAGCTGAGAATAAGTTAAAATAAAGTTAAAAAGTAAGAAAGAGAACACAAGAAGAAAAGGAGGATCATGAAAATACAAAACATTAGTGCATAGAAAACTGAGCAAGTAGAGGAGATGACAAAGTTCAAGACTCTGCAGTCAGTCTAAACGTTGCTCCTCTACCACATTAGCTGCTCACCTGCATGTCCTGCTTTGTGATGAACCCTTTTCCCTCTTTGTCACAGAGCAGAAACAGCTGTTTGGCCTTGCTCATGGTCTTTGCCAGCGGGCTCAGTGGAACTGGCTCCCTGCTGCGGGGTGAAGCTAGCGGACTACGCCCGTGGCCTGATCTGGGGCTCCCAGGAGGCAGAGTCCGCGCTCTGGGGCTCAGTTGCACTGCCTCGCCACTGCCTTCACCCACCAGCACCTCATCATCGTCCAGCCACTTAGACATTGCTGCACAGAGACAGATGGGTGTGGGTTTGAATGTGTCTATCATTAAGTACAGGCTATGTAAACATGCTTATCTTCTAGTATATCACATGATAGAGAACACACGATCGTAATAATATTTCAGCTATGCTAAATTTATTCATCCAGGAATAACGCTGCTTGTCCGGCACAGTTTTAGAATTACATTTGCTTACATTTTTGGGTCTAGTTTTTAGTATTGCAAGATAGTGCAAGAAACAGGACCTTGACCCTCCCTTGTCAAACAAGAGGTGCAGAAAAAACTAGCTATTGACTCTACACATCATGTGAGCTCCTGTGACCGGCTGTCTGATCAGTCGTGTCTATGCTACATTTTAGGACATTTTTTAGGAATGCAGTGCGACAAACTTTGATAAAGAAAATGGTTTTCATAGAACACATTTTGTTCTATAAACATTTTCATAGATAATTTTGAATCCCCTGAAAGGCTTGACAAGAACTCCTCATTCAGATGAGCCAGTTGTCCTCACTGTTTATATAGATTAAAAAAATCTAACCTATGAATGAGCACCAGGATGCGTGGAAGGTAAAAAAACAGGATGGTGTCATGTGAAAAGAATTAGTGTCCTCGAATGGGAGGGAGGATAGCTACGGGAGAGGAGATGCAAATTAAACATTTGCAGTTGTTTGCATTGTCAGAACAACCACAATTGCAAACAAATTTTACTTGCAGGAATTGTTGGGGGAAAAACAGCCTCCATGACAACATGACTGTTCATATAAAACAGTGATTTATAAGGGTTACCAGCGTCACACATGATCATTCTTCAAGTAAGATGACATTGCTATTACTCAGGATAGCCATTTCAGTGTAAACACAACTAAACATACTACTAAACTGATCCAGAAGTAAGAACTACTTTCTTTCTGGACATCCTTACGCTACATTGAATTAAAAAAAGGTCTGCCTCAGTGGTTGATAAAATATTGCCTTTCTTTCCATGGCGTGCTATCTATGAAGGCATAAAATCCAAAACACTGATTATCGCAGTAAATTATCGTACTGATTATCTATGAAGCCTTCAAAACTTGGGTGTAATAAGGGATATACTGCAATTTCAGATAAGAGACCTGTGTAAACACTGTATGCTGAGGATTTTGTATGACACCTCAGATTCCCAATAAGCCAAAGGTCATATCAAAACTTTTAAGCACTTAAAAACACTTCTTAGTAAGCTCTAAGTTTGGTGCAAATGTAGGAAGCCCCGGGGAGTGAGACAACATGCTGTAGGGTACAAAAATAACTGAGGCAAACTTAAGAGTCAAGCATTAGATCACATCCTGTCTGACTGTGTGAATGTATTTAGAACATATGTTGAACATGTGCTGAGTTCCTCTTCATTAAATGCGACAGTTTGTAAAATGCAGTTCAGCGTTGATGGCTGTAATTTAGCAAGATCACTCACAATTAATTAAAGTGAGTAAATATGCCCCGTTTTAGAGCAAAGTGTCAAGCACGGGAAACTAAAACCAGCGAAAGGAGACGTGTGCATTTATTATTAACGGGGGAGAGAACCTGCACTACAAAACAACAGGTTGTCAACTTGACACAACACAGAGAAGGTGGCGATTAGCGCGACGAATAGCATTTCTAAATGACTCGCTTTACTGCGCTGTTTGACAACTCTAGGAAGTTGAAGAAACTTTCACAACTTACCTGCGGTGTGCTGAACTCAGGTCTCCAGTCATTACCTTTGATCACCTCGGAGGCATTCAAAGACTTACTCACGCCGCTGGGTGGCAGTGACGACCTCGCGTGACAGGGAGATTACCGTAATATATGCCGCAGCACGGCGGATTTGAGACACTCGGAAATTTCTACTAAGTTGTTACGCTTATTCGTTCAGTTTTTAGAAAGCAACCATCCAAGTTTCCACGATACACATTAATGCCCTGCCAAATTGGTGAAAATTAATTACTTTGGGAATTTTGTATTTTTGCTTAATTCTCGGAAAAAAACGTACTACCGTTATTACGGTAACAAGAAGCGTTACCATGGAATTAGCGGAAATACATCTGCTAATGCCGAAAATCAGAAGTAGATGCTTGAATAGCGGCGTTTGCGAATAAAAAGAGAGGTTTTTGTGATTTATTAGTGCTTTCTGCCTCACGCAGACTTGGTTTCATCATTTTTGTCTCGTAAGTATATGTCAGTTAAATTATGTTTGTGAAGCCTGCTTGCGTAACAATGAGCAGCAATGTTGTGTTAGCGTAGCAAACGTGTCTGGGGGGAGTTCATCGCCAGACGGGTGATTTGTTGTGGAAAAGATAAGCCTATAGTTCCTCTATTATCCGTCTTTTGGATTAACTCCAGACTGGACTAAAAGGGCAGCCGTAAGATGTAGATTAGATAGATGAAAAGAAAACAAGAACGAGTACTTCGAAAACAGCGACTAAACAAGAGGTGTTTCAGTCTGAGTAAGTTTACTTGGGTCAGATCTATAATCCTAGTAGTGACCTTTCCATGCCCGCCTGTGTAACAACACGAGCACGTTGACCTTACGTGATTAGGTTCAATGCTTATTTGGCTCGACTGAGACAGAAATTTCATCAACCCCTCGTTCACAGTGGAGATGGCTAGCGGGCTAAGATATGAGTTGGACGAGGTGGGCATTTTCATCGCTTTTAAAATGTCTTTGTTGTTTCAGTTGCTTCTCTTCTTCCTCTCAGGTAGTGCAGCATATCTGGAGATTTCCCACATCTGAGATGTCAGCATGCTGCTTTTGGCAGGATTGAATACATTTCATCAGATATCTTGGACAGGCAGGACTCATCGCAGAAATATTTTTTTCATCTAGGACAACTAACATGTTCAGTGACAGCGGAGCAAACCGGATTGGAGAATATAATATGTACAATTTAACGTAAAAGCGACCAGTGCTTACTGCAAATGGATTATTGTGGCTCATTAATGTCTTGCTCCAGATAAGTCGTTTATTGCTGAAGTATGTAGGAGGGTAGAGTTGACCAAAGACGTCGGTTTCACCACCAAATACCAAGAAAAAAGGAGACTTTGAAGAGAATACACCGTGGAGCTGTGGGGTTGCACCACCAGCCCTTGAAGATGCTTCAGACCGGCAACTTCTCACTGGTGCTGCTGATCCAGCTGACACTGTTGGCCTATGACCTCTTTGTCAACTCTTTCAGTGAACTTCTGAGAGGAGCAGCTGTCATCCAACTTGTGCTTTTCATGTGAGTCACAGAGCTCTGTGCTGATGAGATTGAATTATTTTATAACCGATTAACAAACACATGCACAATTTCTCAATTTTTTTTTTTTACTACATACAGAGTTAGAGATATTTGATGTCATCTTTCATTATATGAATTGAGATCTCTAGAATTTGATAGATGTTCTAACAATGTGCATTTTTTTGTGTTTATGTCACTTGCTTTTCTTGTTTTTAGTGCATTATAATGAATGTTACTGCTAAATTTAATAGGTTAATAAGTACTAAAATGTGATGGTTACATTAAATATTTAACGTTTTCAGATGCAAGTTAAGCCCTTGTTTATTAATCATCTAATTCTTCTCATCTAATGCCATAGACGACTTAAAGCCCAGGCTTATGCTGATTTAATACTAAAAAATCTATTAATAATAATAAAATAATACTTTTATTCCTGAAAGGTTACTCTTTGTACCATTTATGTGTCATTTATTAAGTGGTTGGTTTCTGTTACATAGCCAGTTTTCCTGACATCAAACATTTTGCACTCATTAGAAGAATTCTTGGCTGTTACACGGACAGCGTCTCACTTTAATGTCTGACATGCAATCTAGTTTTTGTCGGTATGATATCAATAAAAAAGAAAGCCGTACTTAAAAAAATTAACTATTAAAAAAACTGTGTTTGCAGCATCCAGGACATTGCCATCTTGTTCAACGTGATCATCATCCTCCTGATGATGTTCAACACGTACGTGTTCCAGGTCGGCCTGGTGTCGCTGCTTCTGGAGAGGTTCAGGGCCCTGCTGGTATTCTCTACTCTTTACCTGACCCTTAGCATCTGCTTCCACTGCTTGGTGCTGGTATGCTTTCAAACTGTTGTTTGCAAATTAGAAGTCATATATGAAGATCCATCTTCTGAGACTTTTCTTTTGTTTTCCTTTTTGCCAGAACCTAAGATGGCTTAATTCAAACAGTTTTGTTTGGACAGATGGTCTCCAAGCTCTTTTTGTTTTTCAGAGAACAGGTAATTGGCGAATTAATTTCAGAGATACATCTCCCACCCCAGCTATTCTGTTGTCACTGACTAACTGTGCTTCTTTCTGTTAACAGCGGCTGTGTTTTATTACTACTTATACAAACGTACAGCAGAGTACATGGGAGACCCGAGGCTGTACGAGGACTCTCTGTGGCTGCGTGATGCCTTCGCCAGAGCTCGTCAGTGAAGCAGAGACACTTTTTAAGAAACTGTGGAAAAACATATCACTGGGCATCACTAGCTAATCCTTCCTTTGGATAATTTTTTTTAACCCATTTTTATATTTGGAAATCCTTTCACTATTAACCATATCTAACAAAGCAACACTGACATGTGTGTGTATATAAATATATACACATATATATATATTTTACACACAAATGGAACTTAATAACTCATAACAGGGATGAAGCAAAGTGTCAACCGCTGTTTGTTTACTGGCTCTTTGTAGCCAAGAAGCTGTGGGTTAAATGGTTTACAGTGGCAGGTAAGCCAAGTGTGGCTTGTGAGTATCGTATTAATAAGGATGAGTCAGTTAATCTATGTGGCCTTGTAAATCAGTTTGGGTTGCAGACAAGACTGCAACACACTGAGAGAATGTTTTGAAAATGACCAGGTGTAAATGCAGATTTTGCCTCGTAGAACAAGTTCTTTTTTTTTTAACTGTTTCAATGGGTAGCTTTTAGAAGAGCATATGCTCATAGTTTTGTTGGAAAGCAGGTTTCCCCTGCAGTGAAAGATCAGGTGGTCTCTTTTGCCTTATGTAAGATTAGTATGTGCTGTTTACACTATTGTTATTTTAATAATTCAATTTTCACGTGAACTCACTTTTCTTTATTTGGAGATCTTTGAATTGTGTCTCCGCTGCTTTTATTAAATAAGCCATCTCTAATTCCAGTGTAATCCTTTCATCTCGGGGGTATTCAGTATTATCCAGGAGACAAGGTGAAACAGACTGCTCTATTTTTAACACAAAGATTAATCAGGGATTGAGGGTTTTAGGCGCCACTACTGAAACACACCGCGAATAGCCCCGTGTGTGTCAAAATAACCTTGGATTTCTTAAAGAAGTGACAGGTTACGTTCCACCTCAGGTCTGGGCAGATCCCAACACATCAACACTTTATATAACCATAAAATCTGTTTCATTATGGGATGTGTTGATTATTGTAAACACTGAAGCTGTCAGGATGAACAAAGAAACACACCAAAGGTTGTACAAATCCCCTTTACTTGTGAAACAAAATCCAGAGTCCATGTGATCCCAAAATATTGTCAGTGCAGTCCAATTAATCCAAAGTCCAGTTCATGTTGTGTGTGATGTCCTTTGTTACACTGGAATGTGTCTTTCATTTCTTTCTTTTTTTTTTAAAGTCAGTCACCTGAAACGGCAGAAAACAATGAGTGTTGATGGTTTCAGCAACTCTAAATTAAAACTACTGCATTAAAAAAAAAAATAAGGACAGAGTTTGAATGTACCTTCATACATATATCCCAACCCAGAGTAGTAGGAACAGCACACCAAACCCCATGAAAAGTGATGCCACGAGGGAGATCAGCAGCTCTTTGTAGACGTCCCGTGTGTATTTTGTTGATGTCACCTCATAGCTGATGAAAAGCTAAGGCCAACTCAAAGATTAGAGTCTTTGTTCTATTTTAAGCCTAATCTCTTATGCAGCACTGCTGAATATAGTTATGCAACCGGTTTATTATACATGATGTACTGCCTTCATTATTTAAAAAAAAAATTGTGACAGCTCAATCTAAAATTAAGATTTTTAAAATAAACAGATTGGATACCACTGCTTAATTGGCATGAACTAGATGTTTATCTAACATCAAAAACTACTTCTTTAACAACCACTTATTGCAAAAATCCTTAACTCATAAAGTCAACATTAAAGTTTGATTTATACAGTATTTTTCAAAAAATAGCTGAATAAATAAAAATATTCTTATGGCGTAAAATGCTTAAAAAGTGAACATATAAACAGGGTGGTTGGCATACATTAATTATCTAATTCCACTCACCGGAGCCTCAGTCATTTACATAATCTCTATATCATCTGATAAAGAAATCTAAACAGACTAATGAAATGAAATCAACTTGCAAAACAAACAAATGGGTAATGCCATGAGACGCACAATAACATGTTAATCGTCCTTGCATAACATGGCTTGATTCACATCCTGCAATACTTAATTTTAGACATATTCCCTACCCCAGTTTGGGAGACAACCTCTTTATTTAAAAAAAATTAAAATAAAAATAAAAATCAGGCTTGCAGCTTTCTTTTCATAAAGCTGGTAGTTTTGCTAGATTGTTTGACTGTGTAACTGCTCATTATTTACGCTGATATAGGCTCAGAATACTGAGCTGTTTCTACCCCACTACTCTGTGTTGATAACATTCATCTTTCCCAAAGTCTGTCCTCTATGCTCTCCTCTTTTGTCTTCCTTCCCCTCAGGCAGTCGACAGCTGTCCCTCCCTAAACCTAGTTCTGCTAACGTTTCTTCCTGTAAAAAAATGGGTTCTTCCACCCCAGTGTCTCCAAGTACTGGCTCACAGGCAATCATCTGATTATTGGGGTTTACTGTCCAATGGCATCGACTATGAAAACAAGTTCCAGTATGAAGTTTTGTTTTCTTTAATTACTGCACTTAGTGACGACTTTGGCCAGCTCTGATGCAAGTTAACTTACAGTAAATCGACTGCAACATTCAAAAATTAAAAAGGATACACGAAGAACCAGGCGGTGAAGAACATGCCGATAGCCAGCAGCACCACAGTGAGGTGGGGGAACACAGCCGGGTTCACCGGGCTGGTGTATCTGGTCATGGCCTCGAGTTCCTACAGCCACAGAAGAAAAACAAAACAAAACAGAAACAAGCCGGCACAAGGGTTAAAAAAAAAGTTGTTGCTCTAATTCACACTCCAGCCATAATACAGAGAATCTTCAAAGGAGTGCTGCAAATGAGCTAGTATCTCATTTAGCTAACACATCGGCTAACGTCAATGATTTTCACTGATAACAAGGTTTCATATAAAACTCATTTTTTACTGGTTCATTGCAGAATCACATTCAAAGATAAAACGTCTATATTTAAGAGTCAAAGTAAATTAAATAATATTAAAGCTACAGTTGCTACCATTTTGTAATGAAGCGGAGCTCCTGCTGCTGCACAGATGAAAAGGCCACGTACTGACTAACACTTCCTGGTATCCTGACGCACAGATGACGTTTAAGGAAGGGGACATTCTCCCTGCTCATTTTAGCCTTTCAGGCGCTTATTTCTTTGAGTGTGTCTTTCTCCTGGACTGTCGATTTTCAGGTCTACATGTCCACTCTACATGTGCCGAAACTGTCATATTCCGCTATGCTAATCATTTGCTGGATTTTGTTGTGTTGATTGCCAGCTACCTACCTGCTACCTACCAGGCAAATTTCAGGGTTGTGGTAAAGACTGTTCATAAACCGTCGACTGCCATCTAACGGGCTGAATGAACAGCTTTTTTTTTTTTTTTTTTTTTTTAAGCTCACCGTTTGTTTCTTTCTGATTTATCTCGGGTTAGTAGCTCGAAATTTCACAGTCACTTAGAAGTGAGGGGAATTTTCAAGATACTTAGTAAGTGAAAATAATGAGATAATAACTAAAATGATTCCATACACATCCATAGTGGTCTTATAGAGCAGGTAGACTAAACAGCATAAAATGAAATAAAACCTCAGGAAATGTAATAGTAAATTTATTTACTGCATGCATTTATAGTGTTACAGCATATTTATTGACAAAAGCTTTGAAAATGAAAAGTAGTGATATTAATGTAGTCACTGAGCTTTAGTCTTTTGCGTTTTTTTTGCTTTACACATGGGCCTTTTAATATATGCATGTTTTAATGTTTATCAATCATTCCTTGGCTCCAGTAGCTGAAAGTTAATATATCATTGATATCAAAATCAACTACAAAAAAACCAAACAAAAAAACCCCCCCAACAATATGCTAAAAACACACCCGATAAAAAGGAGCATTGGTAGTGACAAAAAAAATGAAGCTATACAGTTACAAACAACCCAGTTCTACCAAAGTGTCTGACACCAGTCTGGTGCACTGGATACAGCAAAAGCCTTTTTCGTATATATATATATATATATATATATATATATATATACAGTGCAAAAAGTGCTACAGTGGTTTCATTATGCTAGCTGGTGAATTATAAATAAGCTAAAATAATACCATATACCCACTGAAGTCATAATAATTATAGTGAAAGCATGTACAGAATTTTCATATTATTACAGAGTCCATAAACTTTATCTGATGGCTTTTCCTATTTAATATAAATGTGTTTTTTTTTCTTCATAAAGACACATACGGGACAAGGATAGAAAAGCAAATTTCAGTAAATGCAACAAAACCACAACGTCTGAAGTTAAATGGAGATTTCCTTTGAGACAAGTGAAGCTAATACAAAACAAAAACATAATACAAATCAGTTATATCAAACATATTATCACTGCATATACTTAGCTGTATAAGCAAAGGAAAAATTGTTTTAAAAAACATCCAGAAAAACAGAGGAAAGAGTCCAGTGTTTAGAATCCAGTTTTATATGTGTGTAAATGAATTTCCTCGTAGGTTTGTGATCAAGGCATTAAGACAAGAACTTCCAAGCTGGAGCAGCATCTCAGCTACAATGTACCGTTTTAGAGAAATTGATTGGGCATGCACATGAAATGACATATTTCATATTCATATTTATTGCCTTACCAGCATTGTCCAGTTAGCAAGATACAGTGTAAGCTATTCCAGTGTTTCTTGAAATATTGTCAGTGCTGGACTCAGCGAGCTCTCAGTGCATCATGTTATTTTCCTGTGATTTCTATGCTTTCCAGTCTTAACATATTAAATCCTCTAAGGAATCTGCTACAATGTGCACAGCTCAGAGGTTTTGAGGTGTTTTTAATGCATTTAAGAAGCAGTTTCTATGTAGTAATAGGCATTAACATGTAACAACTTGGTGTTTAATTCAGTGTCACGATTGAGACAGAAATGCCACAGAGTGTGCATACCTCTGTGCACGGCTTTTAGTCAGGGGCTGCATTAGGATAGGCAGTACAGTTAACTGCTGCAGACTCAGCACAAAGCCCCACTGCAGACACTGTGCACTACTGAGGTATCTTTTCAGTGCTAGCTGCAACCATTTACCGTGGCCTTCAGCAGATCTCCTCTCCAGTGTATAAAAGTATTGAAAAGTATTCTTCCAAACCAGTTGTGACTGGTTTTGTTGTACATACAGATCCATAGTGTATGTTTGCAGTGCCTTCTGTTGTAACATCGTAGCCTGGACTTGATTTAGAAAATTCTGCTAAAAACAATGTTACGGCTTATATTAAGAATGGAAGACATAGTGACGAGTAACAAATTTAAAAAATAAAAATTGTTGAGCTATGAACTAAGTGCGTTACTTTTACATTAGCAGTTAACAGTGGTACGACACAGTTTTCAGTTTCAGTCATCAACAGAAAAAAAAGTCATATACAGTGTTTCAAACTCCAGTGATCACAGCAAAAGGAGATGTCTTAATGCATATACATATGAAAGGGACTACAGTGGTGGTACAGTAAATCATTTGCTCTGTTTGAATATCTTTAAAATAATGTACAATAATTAGACAAAACTTGATCCCATCATAACCGCATACAAATGGAGAAATATGGTATACTGTAAAGGGACTGGGATGCATCATCTGCTTCCTCACACGCAGCTGCTTTCTATGAGAAAATGGTAGTCAGAGTACGGTGTAGATTTTCCTTCAGTGTCACAGCTCACTCTGTCACTCTGTTAACAAAAAAGAGTGTAAGAAAAACAGAATTTATTACTCACTTCTGACTTTACCAAAACAACCATGAACAGATTACAGAACGCAGAAGAGCATCCACGATTACTGTATGTTTTGGAGGACCAGGTTACTCACAGACAGGGAGACACGAAAGTGATAGGTGATGTCCTGGTAAGGCAGCACAGGCACCGACCACAAGTGATGAGTCCCCTTAGAGAGAAGCAGAAAGAACATAGGAATATCTCATTCAAAAAATGAGAAAATTACAGTAATGTAGGAAATATTTTGTATAATATCAGTATTATATAATTAGGGCAGCATCAACTGACAAAACAATGAAAAATATTTTCATTATATGAGAGATGAGGAATATATAAATGCCATTAAGTACCTTTGTTGATGTACTCTGTTCATTATAGAGCTGTGTTTCTGTGTGGTTGGGGCATAAACGTCCCTTGGTGGCTCCACATTGTCGTACCCACAAGCTGTTTGTAGACCTGTGTTGGTAAAGCTTTATTTTATCTTGGTCTTTTATTTCCTGATAATCTCCCAACAATATCTCGCATGTTGAATGTTGAAAATGTAAATGTGCAATTTGAAGCTTAATATATGAGAAATTATTTCATGAGAAAGCAGCTACAGTAGTTCCATCCATTAGTTTGTAGTTAGTACCAAACCCCACAAGTCTTTCTAGGAAACGTAAAACATTACTATGAATTCATTTGTTTATAAATCAAAACTTTGCTATTGTTATTGCAGATGGCGTTTGCGTACTCACGTCATGTGTAACGTGATTTGTGACATGGAGGAATTTCTTTTTCCATGAAGTGATACCGTGTAGCTAGAGATGAGACAGAGAAAAGGTGCATTAACATGCAACATTAATAATGCAAAGTTGTAATGCACTGATAACGTAACACTCCAGATGATGAAGCGATACTGGGTTGATAGTGACCATATTCCCAACTCCAGCCATGTTAGCAAAAAAAATAAAAATAAATCCCTACAATAGGGTTCAAAAACATCCAAGGCACAATAAAACTGTTCTTGTTTCTTTCTTTTTAGTGTTTACTTGTTTTTCATAGTGAAAATGTACACATAACTCTACATTAGAGTAACCTTTGTGTGTTTACCTGCAGCTTTTGGCTGTTGCACAGTTTTGCAGTTTGATTTCTTGGTTTGTCTCCATGATATATAAGCTACTGAGAGAGGGAGACGATTTCACTCCTGAAAAAAAGAGGGAATAAAATAGCATTAGACGCTAAACTAATAGCATTCCTTTGTACAGCATGCAGACAATTTTTGTTTGCCATCGTCAAACAAAAGGCTTTACTGTGTTTGCATACTGCATATTATGCGTGTCAAGAAAGTGCTCTGGCTGGGCTGTGATTTTTACCCTTTGTGTGCAGGCTGCGTTGTCTGCGTGGCAGTGGATGCTGCCCACCAGGAAGACGGTTGATGGCTCCCGCTCCATCCGTCTCTTCAGGGCTCGGCCTTTTGGACTTGGCAAAATAAATGGGTGCTGATGTGTGACTCAGACGGTTTCTGTTGTGATCTTTGTCCATTAGTCTGGACTTGGCCTTCTTGTTAATCAGGCCGGGTGTAGGAACTAGGCTGCTAAAAGCTAGAGAGGGAGAAATAATAAATGTGTATGGACATTCAGAAACAAGACTTTTTTCACATTACCAGAGACTTTGATACCTGGTGTGGATTGGTTGTTACTCATTGTTGAAACAGCAGCTGATTGGTTGTTTATGGCTGTGGTTGAACAGCAAGCTGCAGGAGTTTTGAGGAAACAGAATGAAATCAGATAAGCAAAACTATTCACACTACTACTTAACAGTGAAAGTTGATCCCGCGTGGTCATTTGATAAGAGCCTCCACTCACCTGGTGCAAGGGTAGTGGACAATGGAGTATCTGGACCCTTGCGGGAAGATCCCACTTCAGCTCTTGACCTGCATCAGATTCATTGGTACAGGAGGAGGACATGGTTTAGTTCAAGTAATGATACACTTAATGTAAAAGACAGTTTAAGAATGCTTAGATATGTGACTCATGATCTCCTTTCAGACAGAACAAAAGAAACGCCCTACTAAGCAATCAAAGATAAGACTGAAAGAGCAGATCAGGAAATTTGAGTAGTAGGACTGGGTGTTGATTGTGTACCATGGGCAGACAGGTGGACAGACAGTTATAGTAGCAGTGAAGATGGGCATCCAAGAGATGTAGAGAACACAGGAAGGAACATAGCTACAGAAAGCAGGGACAGATTATATAGAAAGGCATTAACAAAGAAGTGAAAAATGAATTTCATTTTACTACAAGGTGTTTGTGTGTTAAAAACACATACCCATCTTTCTCAGTGACATCTCCTCTGTGGTGAAGAGTGAGTACATAAAGGACAGACATGGAAATGACACTGTGGACAAATAAAGATCCAATAAATCAACATCATCATATCATGTATCCGTTTTTTATTGGCCCACTCATAGACAATATAAAAAAGATGGGCGTTGCATCTGCTGTTTGACTGGTTTAAAAACATTCGCATTGTTTATAATGGTCAGCAGGGGGCGACTCCTTTTGTTGCAGCAAGAAGTACAGTTACATAGAAATTTATCAGAAAATAGCTCTTTTTCTCACTTAATTTATGAACTTGGTAAACATTTTGAGTTTATCATCTCAGTTGGTAGTTTCAACTCTGTTTTGATTCAGTCTTATTTGGTTTGAGTGAAATACTTTTAGAGTAAAATACATGACAAAGCGAAGTATACTTTAAGGTATGGCGTATTAAATCACTGTAATAAGAGCATGCATTTTTCAGAGAGATCCACCACTTGCTTGTGATGTTTAGAAAAAGGGGAAAAAAACAGCCAAAATTCTCAACTTGAGGCATAAAGTTGGGGCTTGAACAAATGGATGATGAATGGTGTCTATTTCCATCTTTTAAATATAGTCTAGGGTTTAATGTCCCCTCACCAAACACATTATCTCCTCTAACCTGAAAGCCATGACCACAACCAGTGCCAGGATGGTTCCCTGCATGAACTTCTGACTGATGCAGCCCTGATCTGGAGGTAAATTCTGCAATAAGCAGATCAGATGTAATTAAATGAGCACATTTTACTTCAAAAACAGAACAATAACAACAATAACGAAGGGAGAAAAGAAAACACTAGTATCATCACGCACCTTGCTTCCTGGGTTGACTGTCTTTTTCTTTAGTGGGCCACTTCCTGTCCTGCTAAAATAACTTCCTGACTGGCTACATTAACAAGAAAAACACAAGTAATTTCTTTAACCTTTACGGTCATACTGTCATTGTGTGATAATGTGTAAATGAATTTTTCTTACCTGACCGTGCCCCCGCTCACGGTGCTCTTCATGCTGTCAAAGCGACGCAGTTTGGCCAGTTTGCGGCTCCAACGCTCCAGCTCATCGATACGAGTCTCCAGGTTGTCCGTCAGCTTACACAGCTCCTTCACCGCTCCGACGTTCTCCATAAAGATACGCTCCTTTGAAATTAGAGGAAGCAATCAGAGTTGATGGTAATGACTTTGAGCACGGTACTGTATGCATGCCTGAACTTTCATTACCTTGTTGACAACTAATAGGTTGGAAATAGTTTCTCCATTTGCACACACCACATCACCCCCCTCTTTCACTGCCTCAGGCAAAATTTGTTGAACCTCTTGAGCAATCACTCCTGCAGAAGGATACACCAAGCAAGCCCTCACAGATTAATGCAGGATATACTTAACAATGGACTTATACTAAATGAAGACATTGAGATGATAGCATGATATACTGCACAAACAAATGAGATGCTGAAATGCAAGATTTAAACTTGTACAGTTTTTTTTAGGAAGTTGTTACCAGTCTCTGCAGTGTTCTCTATGCCCACGGTGGCAGCAAACTCAGGCTTGTATTGATAATGGACCAGCCTCATCTGAGAAATCCGTTTTAAATTGTCTGTGGTGTCGACCTACACGCAGACAGAATGTGCAGATGGTATGAAAACACAACGCTAACGTTGCAGATGAAGAATACAACATGACATGACTTGGATGGCATGATTCACGATGGTGTGCTGAAAACACACAATGACACGCTGAGAGTTTTGAGGCACACATGTACTGTGAGTGCCATCCTGACCTCCTGGACATTTTCTTTGGCCCTGATGTCAGATGGGTGCACAAGGGAGCCCATGACCTTCAGGTTGCCATGGACAACGAGGGCCTCGTCCGGTCTGTCTGTATTGACACCGACTCTCCCGTGGTGGTAGACGGAGTCTGGCAGTTGTCCACGCTGCCACAGCACCTCGTTGTCGCTTTCAAACTGGCCTGGGTTGGATGCCTGTCGCAGAGAAGCAAAGAAGGAGATACAAAGAAAACGTGTGATTGGGATTTTGAAAATGTTATAATAAAAAAAGCTTTTTTTAAAGATAGATGCAATGCTCCAAAAAACAGGTTGACATTTAGGGATATATGCTTATTTGCTTTCCCGCAAACAAGATAAGAAGATCCAAGCAGACATTTTCTAAGTGAGTCATTATAAAATGATGACTCTGCCTTACAACTATAAACACTTTTCATTTGTTTACATGGGCAGGCAACACATCATACAAACAACCAAAAGTAACCGAGCTGTTCCAGTTCTGTATTGCTGCTATGCTAGGCTAAGCTAAGCTAACCGGCATTACCGTGCAGAGATGTGTAACATCTTCTCATCTTGCTTTTTGCAAGAAAGCAGACAAGCTTATTTAGTGTTTAATAAGTCATTGTCTAACAATAAGCAAATGTACGTGTCACAGTCAAAAAGCTCTTCTAATATTTGCTATCATACTTTGTAATCATATGCTTTACAAATCTACCCAGATAGCATACATATTAGATATGTCAGGATTACCTTTGCCACTTATAAGTCAATTATATCAGTGTCAAATGTTGTAATGGCCTGATGTGCCTACGGTCTGGCTCATATACAGTGTTGTGCAAAAGTCTCAAGCCACCCCTCATTTTTTATATTTTTGCTCTCTGTCAAGATGGACCCATTCTGCTTCAATAATACTGAGATTCAGACTCTGGGGAGGTCGATTCATGACAGACTGTGATCGTGGTCATGCTGAAAAAAGAAGCAAGTCAGAGGCTTTCTAGATGGTATTGCATGGCAGATCAAAATCAGAGAGATTTCTGGATTCATACTTCCATCAATTTTGACAAGTTCCCCAACACCGCTTTCTGAAATGCAGCCCCAAACCATGAGTTTGGAACATATTGCTGAAGATTTAAAGATTCACCACTCCATCAGACCTGTTGCCATTGATTTTTAGTCCAGGTCTTGTGTAGTTTAGCGTACCTCAACCTTTTCTCCCAGCTTCTCTTTCCTAAGAAGGCTTCTTGACATCTTTTTACTGGGGTCATTTCTGGTCAGGCTTTAGTAAACAGTAGATGGATCAGTATATTTTTTAAGGACATGACTTTAAGACGCTGTTTATATGCTCAAGACCTGCAACTTATTGTTTTGTCCTACAATTGTCCAGTTTTCATACATTTTTAAGAACACGCTCCACACCATGCTGAGATGTGCCAAGTTTTTGTGCTCTGTGGAAATCACCTTGTTGGTGCAAAAATGTTATTTTAACCCCATCAAACTATGTTATTTTTGGCATTTTTTGTAAAATTGAGTGAAGAAATAGAAACAAATGATCTGTTTGGTAGTGAGTGCCTAAAGATACAATTTAAAATTGACACACCACCGGATCTTCCCTTCAGTTAGGTGATTTTTTTTAACACGTTATAGGTATGTGTGTGGCTTTACAAAAAAAATATATTATTCTGAAAATATCAGGTACAAAGACTCGAACAAAAATGAGGGGGGAAAAAAGCCAATGTCATAAGAATGCTCAAGACCACTGTCACAAACTGGGTAAAAGTAGGTGATAAGGAGAGAGTTTAAATATATTAAAATATAAAATGATGTAATAAACATAACCTAATCAAAACTTCATCAATAGGTTGTGTCAGGTGGAGTAGAAGAGAGACTGAGCAGTTCATCTGGGCCAGCTTTTATAGCCTGCAAGACACAGGTACCCTGCATTAGCTGATGGTTCTCCCATGGCAGCCAATCAACAGCAAGCCATGGCTTTCATGAGTGTGGGAGCATCATAACAACCACTTTTAAAAAATTACAAGAAAGTCTGTCTCTTTGGAAGCAAAATATAATGAAATGAGGGTTACTGTTTAAGGTGTGGCTGAATTGAGATAGCAACGCTCATCACTGTCAGTAAAGGCTAAACGTGAACCACAAGAGAACCACATTGTAAGCAAATATTGCTATCTGAGTAGGTTAATGACAACACTGTCACTGTCCAGCAAAAACAATTGATTTCAAAATTTGGGGATTTTAACATTTTAGATACATTCAAAAGATATAAAACGTGATGAATTTAAAATGCAAGCATAAATCCAGACTGTTGTACTTAGTTCATGAATAGTAGGTTTTTAAAAAAGATATACAGTTGTTACAAGACAGTAACAATGCGCTTTGTTTCATAATATGAACTCTTCTAAACAAAAGTATTTGAGGTGTAATGAAGATTACAGGCATGCAGATAAAACTAATGGAAAGAACAGAAAAGAGAGAAGATGATGTGAGAAATAGTGTATTACAGAAAGGTGTGCATAGCAGACAAAGAGTAAGGTGTCACATTCACAAGGGATATGATTGTTGTAGGAAGCAGACAGACATGGCCAGACGTTACCCTGACGATGATCCTCTCAGACACATGAGCAGCCACAGTGTAGCTCTGATTGTGGGACTGTGCATGGAGCGCCACCACCAGCATGAAATACCTGGAAAGGCAGAATAATCCGAGGTAGATGTGACTACCCGAACTTGGCCTGTGAGCAAAGCGTGTGGTATTTTTACGTGCAGTGGCTTTTCACCTCTGATCAGGGTTTGGCTTGCCCTTCTTTCTCATGTTATTTGCTGTGGTCTCGCTAAAATGGAGCCGTCCCACTGTGACCTTAGTGACCTGATCTGAAGGCAAAGTGACACTGAAAGAGACAAAAATCAAGAGATTATTTAAAAATGAAAAAACAAAACCACTACAGCTATTTACTGTTTCTCAATTAAAAACCTCAAACTCACAGGACTGGCTTGAAAGGTCTCTTGCTGCGGTCGGACTGCGACTGCTCCACACTGATGGACTGATTCATGGCTTCCACCTGGCAGTGAAGGCAGAAATAACCCATGCAGTCAATATACTACAGAACTAATAAATACTATAGCCAGTCACAATACTGCTGCCTCGATGTTGCCTTCACCTTTACTCCATTAAGTTTGAGATAAAAACAATCAATGGGCTGCAGTCCTTCGCTTGTCTTGACATACTTGGGATCTCCAAGCATGCCGATGTATACCGTGACCTGAAAATGGTTCTTCTTCTGGCAAACAAAAGCATCATCAGCTAAGGAGAAGTTGAAGCCTTTGTCAGCGTCAACACGGTAGGTTGGCATCGGGCTAAAAGCAGGGAAAGAGAAAGCATCTTAACACTAGGAACACACAGGAAACTTCATAGTTTCCGTATTTTTATCACTAAAGATAAAGACATGCACGTGGATTTATCTGTCCTTAACATTAATTTTAAATCAATTACACTGTAGCCTAATAAAATTGGTGTACGTATTTGAGATTCCTAAAAGATCTGAATAAAAAAAAGAACTTCATAATAAATGAAAAGACTCTTTCTTTGTCTTTCTTCTCTGTTTTAAGTAGGCATGGTGTTCTAAAAGTTGTGATGGTCAACCAGGTGGTTTTGATAACATATCTGAAAGGTCTAGTGAGTTCATTCTAACCCTCCTCCCTACCTATACTTCTTTTTATTTTGGCACTGTGAGTGCATAAGAAGGTGCACGCTAATTTTTTTCCCTATACCCCCTCCTCACGTTGCCTTTCTAAGCCGAAACCCTGTGCTCGTCACTCCCCCGCACAGCTCACCACTGAGGAATTTAGAGGCCTTTTTTGCAACACTCCTATTCCTTTGGCACTCCCGCTATACACTTTGTTCACATTATCCATTTAACTAATTAAGACTCCTCTCATTTTTGAGCCTCTGTGGGGGTATTTCTGCTCTTTTCGTTCCAAATAAACATTACAACGTGTGCAAGTGAACTTCCACCCACAGCTCTTTGCAGTTGGCATCATATAGCAGCGTCCACTTGTTCTGCTGGTGAGGTTGCCACTTAATGCACTGATAATTTGGGTCCAGGTAGGCATTGTCTGCATCCTGCATTAAACCTGTGAAAAACAGTTTGAAATGTGGGCTATTAAAGGGTGACCAAGGACTGTTAATAATGTTCATATCTGTTCTGTAAGCGTCTATATCTGTGTTAGAGTTTAAGGGCAGTGGAGAGAAGGTGAAGTAGAGGAGGTGAGGAAGGGGGGAAAAGAAGATGCCTGCCTACCTGGTTCTTGTTTGATGATACCTGTGAGGATTTGGGAATTCAGGGTGCTGTTGGGAGAGTCAGAGTGCTTCCTCTTCTTTGCTTGATGAGCAGGAACACTGCTGTGAGAGAAAGAAATTGTAAAGATTAGCCATCATTCTCTCTGGGCAACGCAATCCCCCCCAACTCCTCAACCCTGTGCATCGTCATGACTCACTCTTGACCCTGAGGGTGCTGAAGTAACTGATGAAGCATCTGCGTCTGCTGCATGTCTCCACTTCCGCTTGCAGCCGGTCCAATGGCGTACTGGGATATCATGGGCTCAGGCTTCAGGTACATGTCCCGATGCATGCTGGGATAGTGCCCGTGTGGTGGGAGAGGCGGCGTTGGAGTCATGTGGCACATGTTCTCTGGAGTCATGGTCCTGATCATGTGAGGATCTAAAAAAAACCCATTGGGAAAGGAGAATTATGGTTACATTGTTCTACAAACTGTCGGCCCTTGTGGCTCCTTTTTCACACTCAGAATGTAAATTTCCTCCTACATATCAATCCTCCTGTTTTGCATTTCTTTCTGTAGTTTATTCTGCTGTCCTCCAACCTTGGCTAAAGGTCTTTTTCTATTGTTTCAAACTGAAGGGGTGCCCATCAGATAACACCATTCCACACCTTTTTCACTAATACCAACACAGGTGTTTGAGCGGCATAGAAATGTGACTTTGGGCACGGCCGGTATTCAGCTTGTACGCTGAACTGAAAAGTGCACCTGAAATGAACGTGTTCAGAAAATGTAGAATATTAAAACATTAATAAATACCAGACCCCAGCTTCCTTTAGTGTCTTGTTAGGTATCGAATTGTTTGCAAATGAACTCGAGTTTCTGCTTGTTCAAACACACCAAACTGATGACTAACAGATATTGACTCAGAGAAGTTTAACCTGTGTAAACCTTTCATATTTTCTCCCACTTTCTTTGATTTAAAGCACCACTTCTTTTCCTTATTATTGGAGCTCGTTTGACTTTTCTCTTTTTAAGGAGAGAGAAAAAACACTTGTTACTCACCATTCACCTGTTGGGGAGAGTACGGTTCTGAGCTGGAGTCTGGGGGTGACTCAGGTAGTGTCCTAATAAACAAATATAAAAACAAATAAGGTAGTAGATGTTACCCTCACAAACTAACAATAGCAAGATTTTATAATCAGAGCTATATTTAAAATTCTACCGTGCTAGAAATCGTCCCCATGCATTCTTCTTGTTTTCCAACTGCCATTATATCTAAGGCAGAACCTGGGATCACTCTCATGTACAAGCCCTTTACACGAGATGTGTGTGTCTGAATTTTTTTTGCAGGATGTAATTTGACTCTCTTTCTCTCTGGCTGTTATCAGTCTCCCTCCCCCTCTTGAGCGTCTGAAGCTTTATTTGTTCAAATGACGCTTGATTAAGTATTGATTGCATAATGGAGCTGTAGGTTGTGAGGTGCCAAGAGCATCTAGGATCTGCACTCCTTTTCATCAACTCACGTTATGTTTTGTGTCCTCCCTGTACCTCTATCCATCTAACACCATGCTATTGTGCTCACCCTGGAGCGTAATGGCCCCTGTGCTCAGGTTTGACGTGAGCCTGCTGCTGTTGCTGGTGTTGCTGCTGCTGTTGCTGTGCCAGACAGGGGTAGCCGTGTCGGAGGCCCAGCGATGGACCTGGGGGGTAGGCGTTCTGGCAGCTAGGGGGCCCAGGTGGAGGGGCTCCTTGGCGTAGTGGAATAGGGGGGCTCACACCACACACCAACCCTCCAGAGGAGGACACTCCTGCTTGGGGAGATGAATAATTTGGTCCTGGGGTGCTGTGGACCTCTGAGAAACAGCTGGGAGAAAAGAAGAAGAAAAAAGGATTAGCCTTATCAGGAAAAACAAATTCCTTTGTAACAACATGATCTGATGTGGTTGGCGGATGTTGTTTTGACGTTGCTGGGTTGGTTCAGAGTCCCTACTGACATGTCAGCACTATCGTCCTCCTTGCTGATGTACTCTTCCAGGATACTGGTGTCGATGTTGGCTGGTTCCAGAGAGCTGGTAATATCATGACCTGTGGTGAAGGCAGGGTTGGGAACATGGAGGGGAGATAGAGAGCATCTGGGGATTAGCAAAAGGAGTCTTTCAGCAACTTCACTCAGTGCCACGAGAGTTGCGGTTTCCACATAAGCCTGTGTTGTAACCATTCCCTATCTAAAAACATAACACAAAACGAACATTAAAACATATTATAAACTCAGTAGAGCATGTGATATCAACACATTCATGGATTAAAAGGTCGTTATGTTTTCTTGAACATATAATTGAAAATCGTGGAAAAAGAAGAGCTGTGATTGGCTTTTAAACAATTTAAACATCATCATTTCAGGAGTGAGCAACTAGGATCTGGTAGTTATCATTACATGCTTATGATTCAGTGCCACTAAGTGGTTACACATATAGACTGGAATGGTAAATGGATAGCATGTTTCTAATCTTACACAAAGCAACTGGAATCACTTTACGTCACCGTTTCAACCTTGGACAAAATCCTTAGAATTTTTTTTTTTCCTAAACAGGGAAAAATTCTAATTTTGCTTAAGCATATAAAATCAAAGGTTTATTTGTTTAAATAATTAATCTTTAATGCAAACTGAATGTGTACAAATCAAGTCAATTTAATTTAACCAGACTGCATTAAATTGAATGTTTAATATTGTACTTCTGTAATGAAATTACATGGAAAATTTACACGCAATCAAAATTTTGGGCATACACTTGTTTGAGTATGACTGCAGGATTTTATTG
This sequence comes from Mchenga conophoros, assembly GCF_057382185.1. NCBI lineage: Eukaryota > Metazoa > Chordata > Actinopteri > Cichliformes > Cichlidae > Mchenga > Mchenga conophoros. The sequence goes on from NC_140532.1 coordinate 14,387,711, forward strand.
TCAGTATTTTTCTTCTTTGTTGAAATTTAAGTTCATCTTAAAGGTGAGTTAGAAACACATTTTCAATCATTTCCAAATCCTTATTCCAACCCTGCGGCATTTTTACCCTTTGAGAGGCAAAGCCTCACAAATCCCAAACACATGACCCCACCTAATCTTTAAAATGCCAATATGTAGGACGAGCACATTCTTATGGATATATTTAGAAAAGAGTAAACCAGGTTATAAAAACTGGCATTTACTATGTCAAACAGAACATTCATCTCGAGTGTTACACGAAGGTGAGACTTTCGCTAAAGCTGTCACTAAAATTGTCCCAAACTGTGCTGGGCACAGTGTGGTTGGGAGGGGGGCTGGTATAGTGGGTGGTCAGTGAACCTCAGACTTTCTTTCTCTTGCTCATTCTCTCTCTTTCTTTCACCCCCCCCCCCCCCCCACACACACACACTCACACACACTCACACATACTCTTCCTCTGATAGATTAAGCAGCTACTCAGTTGGGAATGCAAGGAATTTTTGTGTTAACATTGGAAAATGTTTCTCACTTTCCTTTTAAAATAAAAACATCTACTAACTTCGTTCAGTTTACCTGAAACCAAACGAAAAGGTCGCTTTATAGTACTCGTGCCACAGTTTCTCTGAACCCACTTTAAACATTTTGACTCATCACCACAGACAGTTTATTAGACAACATTGTATTTTGAATAAAAACCCCAAAGTGTACAGCAAAAAAAAAAAGTTACAAGTCTTAATCATTAAGGCAACAGACTAAACCGCTGGTCTCAAGCTAATCAAATAAAATTCGACAGTTTGACATCATAAATCCTTATGGTGCACTATTTATGATGTAAACTGTCTTGTTTTCACTGGGAAGAAACAGATGGTGAATGTCTCCTAATACATGCCAGTGCAAAGGGAGAAAAGCAGGATGGTTCCCCTTAAATAAGATCCAGATGTGCACCCCACCCAAAGAGGCAGTAAATTTGAGCTGGCAGGACTGATAAGAAAAAATTGAGAGATAGAGGGAGAGGGGAGGGCAGATAGATGGAGGCTAAGGAGAAAGGGGAGAGAGGGGGGCAGGATGGGCAGAATGCAAGTTTAATGTCTAAGGGTTCTAGCTATAGCGGAAAAACAGAGAGGAAAACTGAAGGGAAAATATGAGACAGACCATCTTTCTGCCCAGTAGAAACCGATCCCTACCAAACAGAGATGCGACTTAAATGTATTTATTGAATTATGCCTTTGTCTCTAACATAACATTTATGGACTTCAATTACTTAAATCTGCAGTTATTAGATTTCTTTTTCACTCAGCAGAAATTTAAATAGTTCAGGAATACAATAGTTGGATAATGTCAGCTTTTAGGGTGGCATAGCAAAAGCTTGTGGGCAATTTGAAAAATCATTGTGGCCGGTTAGATAATGTAGAGCTAATATTTGCTCTCTTTCTGTTTTGGTCTCTACCAACTCTTTAGTTCCTCCACTTTCACTGAAAGTCTTTGTGTTAAAAAACAGAACAAAAAACAGCTATCTGCTCCAGCTGACAACACCATAAGTGTTGCAGCAGTCCAGTTAACAGTAAAGCAGTGGAAGAACAGCTAAACAGTGAAATCTCACAGGGTTAAAGGGAGCTATATGTTTCAACCTTGTTTGTCCATATAAGCAGCGACTTTAGAAAATAAATGGAAAATCACAGTTAGCTCCATTTATCACTGTGTTGAGAAGAAGGTAAGAGTAAAATCTTTGCAACATGCGATTCAAACCTGATACAACGACTGTGACTTAAATAAAGACTGGACACCCGATAGAGACACCAGTACAACAGCACAGGTCTAAATATTGGGGCTAAAGCAAGAGTAAAGTTCAGTTATCGTCAGACAAGGATGTCAGGAATTGGAATACACTGTCACTGTTGCAACTTTACCCCATCACTTTGTGTTTTACTACTAATAAAAAATGCACCGATTATTAAATCGCTTTCTCTTCAGTTGTTGTGAACTGGATGTATACATTTCCCTGTCCTCCATGTTTTTCGTTGTCCAGCTGTGCTCAGTGAGGAACAGTGAAGTGATTGTCAGTCCAACTTCGATACAGACTCGCCCTTTGAGAGATTAGGGGCTGAGAGGGATGTATGTGTGTGTGTGCCTGTGTGAGTACGCATACGCGTGCACATGTGAACACGCACTTGTTTTTATGCTCATGAGTGTGTGTGTTTTGCCACCATTTCAATGCCTTGCTTGTAAAGACAGAGGACTGAGTGTGGGAGAGCTTGTTAATCACAGTTTCACTCATAGCATTTGGTTAAACGCACAAATTAAATTTTTCTTTTTTTTTTTAAATTATACCTCCCAAGCTGCATCGGCATCACTTCCCTGTGTAAAATAGGACAGTGGCCTTGGCTGAGGTTGTGCTAAGTCAAAGCATCATGAAGTTAGAATCCCGAGTCACATGACCTCTTCAGTTAAAGTGTCATGTTACTCAGGTGTTTTGTTTTTGGCACCACATCAAGGTTACTCATCATCCTCTTGGGTCACGGTCTTAACATCTTTCCAAACTATACATTTATCATCAACAGTGTGAATCGACTGGACTGTTTTTCCATTACATGCAACATCTAGATCCTTGAACAGAGATTCCTCCTCAGTTTTTCCCTCCTTTTTCCCTAAACGGAGGGCTCAAGGGCACCACTTCCAATTGGAGGACACATATGTAAACTATTATCAAGGTTAATGACAGTTAAGAAAAAAAGCAAACAAAAAAAACAATTCTAATCTTCAACAAATTTTCTAAACGTTATTGATTTTCGCATCCAAATGAGATTTGCATGCGCTTGCATGAACATGTTAATAATTAAACACTTAGTGAGTATCTTAACTAAGAGTGAACAAAGTCCACCTGATTAGCAAACAGTTGGACTACAGTGAACTTGGCCGCACATACACACACCAAGAACACAACGCACGATTAACCAACAATAATAATTACAGTAAAAAAAACCTAAAAAAAAATTTTTTTTAACGAGCATTAAAGTTATATTTGTAGAAAGTATTGATTGCTAGAGTCTGGATTTGGGATTTCATTGATATATAAGCCTGCTTTTAACAAAAAGGTTCTCTATTTATCTGTTTTTCACCGTCCCATTTGAACTAGCCCCCTCCCCGTAAAAATCTATAAAAAAACCTGATGCATTCAGATAATGTCAATTTCATCCACGCGCACAGCCTAACAATAACTCAGCTGCTCTCAAAAATGCAGCTCAAACTAGAGACATGGGGATAGCACCTACAGATTACAGTTAATGTGTGAAATCATCAGTAGAAGGCGTTAGACTAGCTGGACATAACTCTAAGGTTACTGGTCTTCTCTATTTGTTAACATGACAGAGTTACCATTAAAAGAGTGCAGAGCATCCCTTGGACACAGATATTATTGAGTGAGATGAACAGAAAGCCCCCTCATTGGGTGCAGACTAACAAGTTGAATCTAGACAGAAACAGAGCGGACAGAGCGGCTCAGAGTACCTGCACGTAGCCAAAGCATGTTGAAGTCCTTGAGTTGAAAACACCTGAAACAGAAGATGAGAAGAACAATTCCTGTCTATTTTTCACATGTTTCCCTACTCGGGCTAAAAAACCTTTCTCCTGCAGACCTGAAAGCCGTAGATTAGAGTACCTAAATGTATGTGTGTGTCATACTGTGTATATGTTCACGTGTGTGTGTGTGAGAAAGGCTGTTATAATGAGGATTATTTCCCAGTCATGAGAAAGGGCTGTACCAGGCTACCACACACAGCCCTTGTCGCATACAAGCACTGGTCGCACCGGTGGACCTGGCTCAGGAGATTATAGGAGTAACACGGCTGGGACCGGGACACAGAGAGAGAGGCTGGAAAGCAGCGAAACACTGCAACTGTGAGGTCGAGGGTCAGTGCAAGACAGAGCTACAGAGCATGGCGAAACAAAGAGGGAGAAGACGCTGAAAAGGGGAAAAAAATAGAGGAATAAAGATAAGATGCGGAGCAACGTGTAGCAGACGATGAAAAAAAAAGGTTTTCTTATGATAACGCGTTTAGACACAGAGAAGTAAAGAAGACCTCAGTTATTGCTTACTAATCAAATATGGAAGATGCAGTCTAAACATCCAATAAGAAGCAGAGTCTTCACAGCAAATTTGTTCTGTTAACACTATCTGTTACCTGCCTGCAAATTATTGCACACAAACATGAACTTAATCTCCTGATGTCGAGTGGAGCCGTAAACAACATTCGCTACCTGAGGATTAGTGGGATGGCAGTTTGAAGTGAAGGGAGTGGGGCGGGACAATGAAAAATAGAACCCACTTGTAAGCGCAGTAAGCCTGGCTGCTCAAAAACAATAAACTCCTCAACCAGCATTTCATTGCTAAATCCATGAATCAGAGGAACCATCTAAGTGACAGCCTTCTTATCCATTATTCACCGTGACTGTGGGAGTACTGCGGGACTTAGTAACCCAGGTCATGGATTGCTCTTGAACCAAGAAAATTATTAATCCACCTTTAGACTTGTTAAGTGGTTATAGGCTCAAAGATTGTTTTTTTGTTTTCATTATTTCATTATTTCTGGCAGGTACAGAAATAACAGCATCCTCCATCTGCATGGGTACGTTTGAAAGTGATGAAACTGATTTGTAACCAAGTGCCTGGAAAGCCAGCAGCATTCATTAGCAATATTTTTATATCACTTCATCATTTGTGCCCTTTTGTTCCAAGGTTCCAGCTTGTTAACTGTGTGAACTTGCTGGGTTTCTTTATTTTTTGTGACTGTAGACTGGATATCTTTGTGTGATTGTGCTGGCTCTTTGTGTCATTTTGAAAAGAAAGTAATGAATCTTTTAATTGGGAAAATATTTTACAAAAAATGATTTGATGAGTAAGGTAGGCGTCACTGATTCCTCTGTGTAGGTGCAGCTACACAGGCCCGCTAACACGCCTTGTAACGTCAACTGGATCCACACTTTTTTTCCTCCCCACCATATTTCGAACTCATTTTGAGGCTGGAAAATCTCACACAGATGATTCAACCAATCGTTTGTTTACCTGATGGAGAAACCCAAGACAACAGCAACAAATGTTACTGTTAAACGTTGCGCTCACACACGGCTCGACTTCGAGTCACTATAGTGAGTCAGAGAGGAGAAGGTCAAGTTTTGAGGGGGTTGGTGCTTTCGTTGGGTTTTCCCTCAACCCAGCCAGTTTCTCTCCACCCTGAGCCTGCACTATCTCACCTCCTCGCCCTGTCTGCTAACTGTCACTCTAATGGAGTCAGAGAGAAAGAGAGCGAGAGGCCAAATACCCGAGGAGAAACACCAGTCTCACCTCATTGCATTTAACAGCTACCAGGGCTATGTCAGGAATGTACATTAAAGTGAATGTATACATATTTCACCATTACAACAGTTTACCTGGTGCTGAAATCCATTATAGAGCTGTGTGTGTGCGTGCACGTCTGTTTGTGTTTCAGGCATGACTGAAAGACCCCAGCTTAATTATCTCATGTATTCAGATTTGCAGATTTTCGACTTTCACTCCACTTTAAAGTCAAATCTTCAATTCAATATCAGACGAACACTTGTGGCATCAAAATCATAAGGGGTAGTTAGGAGAAAGAGGACAATAAGCACGTACTTTATACTTCTCATGGACAAGTTGACATTTTAGCCCAAGCGAGAGCGGCTGAAATAAAGCCAAAGTAAGAACATCTCTCTTACTCCCAAAGCAAGAATGTAAACACACTAAATTCCTCTCAGAATGGCGAGAAACCTCTGACAGTCATGGATGGCTGTGTATATTTAAGTCAGCACTAAGTGTGTACTATAATAAAGTGCTAAGCCTCTTCACAGATAACTTGTCATGTAGAGTGTTTTTGTATATGTGCACCTGACGCTCCCTGGAAAAGTTATTTATTCAATTAAAAAACAAACAAACAAATTGGTAAAGTGTGAATTTGTTATGTTGACTTATTTTTTTTTTCCTTCTGTTGTGTTTCTTTTTTTTTTTTTGGTCTTCGTTGTTCTTTTATTATTTACACAAATTACACAGTCACTCAATACACAGGGAAACTCTTGTAATTTGAATAATGGGGTTTTCTTGTGCCACATGTGATGAGAAATTTCAGAGAAGAAAAAAGGCTCATGAAGTCAGGCAATTACTCAAATTGCGACTGAATAATTGAACTCAAGACAGGCAGCTCAACCGAGGACGTCAACGTCACAGCAGAAACCAAACAAAGAGAAACATCAGTTTAGAAAAATAAAGTCTACCTGCTGAAATTACACGAAATACAAGTCTGAAGACTGATTTTGTCCAAAGCCTTGCAGCATAACTGCTGGCTAACGTGACACATTTGTTTGCAACATGATGATCGCGTCTCTAACACCAACAACACACACACCGTGCCTGCAGCACATTTACAAAACACAACATTTATCTTCACTTGAATTCCTACCCTTTCAACCCTCAACCCCACCCTCCTCCAACTCATTTTTTGCTCTTAGGATTCCCAGTTTTACTTGATCTGTTCCCCATCACCAGCACTTTTGCCCCCACCTCCTCACCCACCGACCCACTCTCCCCGAACCCGTTAACCCTCCTGAATTTTAACAATATAAGTATTATTTTTTAGGAGGGCAGCATATAGGAAACATTTACTGTGAAAGAGAAACTTTCTCATATGACCACCCAGTCTATCATCTCATGTTAACCACCTGCCGTATCCGGTAAATTAAAACAGCGGAGGGGTTTTTCACACTGATGCTGTGCGTAAAAGTGGAATTAACAAAAAGAAATATTCAAAAACAGATCGGCGCTTATTTTCTTCACGAAATGCAGTTTTCTAGAAGTAAGGTCGGGTTATATAAATTTAAAAAGACCACTTTTCTCTGAAGTTTTAAGAAGAAACTTTATAATAATCAGAAAGTCTTACCTTCAAAAAATCTCTGTAACGCTTCTGTTTCATCTACCACGTCCTGGTCCATCCTAGCGGGTCCCACATAAAAAATCCATGAAAGTCTCCCCTTTTCCGAACGAAATCAATTCGGATCGGGGAAACATTCACACAAACATCCCGGACTCTAATTTACAATTATCGCGACTTTTTTTCTACTTGCGCTTCAATCCACCGTTTGCGAAGAACTTCTTTCCTCCTGTTCAAATAATCAAACCTTGGAACTGGATTAATATTCTGTATGTTCTTCGTCGTTTCAGCTGAATATAACTTTAAAGCTTTAATCTCGGTCGATTTGTTTTGTTTTTTTTTCAATTAAATTGTCACTAAAAGTCTCTGTAAGAAAATCATTAGAAACGTCCCTTTAGTCGCGCCTTCCCTTCAGCTCCCACACGCTTCATAGTAATGTTTGGTTTGCGTTCTTAAAAGCGATCTGCAGCCTCCTGGGGGACACTGGGAGAAAAAGTCGACGGTTAAATGAAAAGTTAGAAAATTATTAAAAAGGGTTAAAGTTGACTCCCTCAGGTTGAGTCTCTTCCTCCTTTGCCTCTCCCTCTCAGACAGGATGTGAGCAGCAGAGTCGGAGGAGAGGAGCTGAGGCAGGTGAGGGATGTGCTGCTGCGAACATCCCAGGAGAAAAAAAAGGAAAAAACTTTAAAGTTTCTGTGAGGACCCAGATACTCTGTGGTCTGTCTTTACAGATAGTTTCAATATGAATTTGGCATTGCTTCACTCTTATTATCATTATCTTGTTTTAACTTGGAGTTTTCTTTTAGTTTCACTATCCCTTTACAAAACAACTGATTATTTCCTTTAACTAGATCTTATTTTTATTTATTTTGTTTCAGTGTTATAATGCTCCTAAACAAGTTATGGGCAATAACTTTAAACAAATCTGTTGTCATTTTATTTTTGCCACTTTATTTTTCTGTGTGTAAAACCTTTTACAGAATCATAATGATTTACTCTTTCTAATAGTGGGCTGGCAGGTACTTTTAATCATATTATAATCTCTAAACTAAATCTATAATTTGTTATTTTGGGGAAAAAAATAAACAGAACTGACTAGACTGAGAAAACATATTTTTTTCCATGATCACAAACAGCACGCAGCTCAGAGAGGGCCAGTCCGGAACTTGATCAGCACAGTTTAAAGTTCGCTTTCAGCAGGAGATGATTTATGATCCCCAAAATAAACATTTTCTCACTCATTTCATGTAATAAAAACATTTGTGAAACTTTGACCTGGAGTCAGTTTCGTGGTTTAAACGACTTCTTTTTGAATTCCTGAGCTTAAACGAGCAGCAACAGGAGTGTTTTGTGTCAAAGCTTCCCAAGGGGAGGATTTGAAGGAATGATCCATTTCTCTCAACCTTATCAGCTGCATCCCACCCCCCCCCCCTCCCCCTTATAACAATGCCACTGTGTGCAGCCCCCGCTGCCTTGACGCCCACCCCGCCCCCCGTTCCCCCACATGTGAGATGCCGTTGTGTTGTCTTGTTCCCCCACAGCTGGACCATCTCCCTCTCCACCCCTTCACCCCTCTGCTTTTCCTCCATTCAACCACAACAACGCCTCCGTTCTTCCAGCCACACTATGCAGATTGTTTCAGAGGACAAGCAAGAAAGAGAAACAGATAGAGGCTGCGGAGGACAATGAAACAGCTGGCTATGTTAAAGCAGTTCATTTTGGTATTCTGTATGTCTTATCTCATATAGCTCGCGAACTGTATGTGTGTGTGAATGAGTGTGCCGCACACATGCACAAATCTTACATGTTGTGGCGAAATAAACCCTGCGAACAAAGACATATGGAGACTTTGGAGTGTGGTTAAGTGTGGGGTGAGGTTTTGATCATGACTGTCTTCCTTAGCAACAAAAATAATAAATACTGAAGTTATCAGTTAAAAACAAATGACAAATTATATCCTGATACTCCAAAATTTAAAAACTTTGTTGGCAGACTGTTCTGTGACCTGCGTTCCAACTCTCACCTGGTTTACTGATGGACTGTTTAGCCACTTGGAACAAATGAACAAAACAGAATCAATTTGTACTTTTTATAGCCTAATAATCAAGTGAGCAATCAGTGACCTAATTAAAATCCAGCATCTATGGACTCCATTTAGCTCTGCTTTTGCTCCTGTAGGAAATATCTGGCTTTTCAGTGTGGTCAGTGTGGCAAGGCTTCAGTTGAATGAGCCTTGGATTGGGATCTGGAGTGTTTGGAGGCCAAGTCAAATCCACACATTCATTAAACACGTATGTGTTTTATTTAAGGTATAGATGAATGTATGGTTCTGTTGTTTTTCTTACAAAATGTGTAGGTGTTAGTCCCCGTAGGGAAATTACTCCTCTGCATTTAACCCATTCACCCAGTGAAGCAGTGGGTGAACAGTACCTTGCTCAGGGGTACCTCAAGTTAGCCGTTCAGTGAAGTTGAACCCCTGACCTTCCGATCATGGGGCAACAACTCTACCTACTCTGCTATCCCTGCTATCCCTTTCAGCATGTCTTTTTGATGAGTAGTTTATTATATCTAAACCATACAAAAACATGTTTTTCTATCTAAGATCGCTAAATCTATCGTTAAATGCAGTAGATGTTAGTGTTTCAGCAATTAATCAGTAAAAAAGCGAAATTACCAGGGCCAATAAAACAAAAAGCAATACAGTTTATACCAGTGGTATCAAACATAGGCTTTAATCTGAAAGCCAACACCTGTGATCTAAAAGGGTCCAGTCCAGCGATAAAGATGACTTTGCTTTACTTACTTTATTTATTTTCCATTTTATATGTTAGCTATAAAGGGTTTTTTTTCTGGCCAGGCCCAAAGTGTAGTTTTATCTTCCCACCAGCAGGCGGCGACGTTAACGTTTGTAGTTTAAAGAGAGTAAAAAAATCAAAATGGCGCTGCCCAGACCAGGTAGGTGGACGCGTTGCTATGGTTGCTAAACACAAACCTTAGCAGTAAACGTATCACAACGTTTAAATTGTATTAATTTAACGCACAAAAACTTCACAGCGGTGTTCTTCCTGTTTTGGTCCACTGTGCCGAGTCTAATTCGGTGTGTCTGTGTCTGCAGGGAGGCCGGCGGGTGTCGTATCCTTCTCTTTTTATTATTAAAACGTGCACGCCACAGTCAGAAAAGTATCTGATAACGAGTGATGCTTAACTTTGCACCCAGCTGTCGTCTGTGACTCTGCAGCTGCTGCTCCATGTGACAGCCGCCTATTTTGTCTTCTACTTCCTCTTCACTCTCGGGTTAATCATCAAAAAGAGTGAGTGATGTCTCTCACGCGACTTTTCCAAAGACTCCGATGTACCTAACCGTGTCTGCTGCTCTCAGGCTTGGTGCTGTCTTATCCTTCCGATGCTCTGGTGTGTGACATCTTTCTGCTCTTCCTGCTGGCTGCTCTGGAGTTTCTCCATTTCTACATTGGTAAGAAAGCGATCAAAAAGCCAGTTGCACCATTTCAAGCATGCTGTTATCATGCCCTACTTATTATACGTTTAATACAGCTTCTTGAAGCTGGCAAGGTTGATAGAAAACATGCTGGACCCTGCACAAATTCACATTTACTTTAATACTCCTTACCCGTAACTATCTTACCCATCCAATTTGTAGGTCTAAACTGTGAAGTGTGATACATATACTTAATACATGTAAATATTTGTGTTCCAAGTTTCTATTTACATTTTAGCACAACATGTAAACAAGAAGGAAAAAAAACATGTGCGACCGCTTACACGCACTCATGATAAACCAGATTAACCAGATTTGGTTTATTATCACAAGATCCTGGATTCAAAGAATTTCAAATCTGATTTTATAAAAGGCTAAATAAGGTAACTTTTTATTACAAAGGTCTTAGTTAACAGGAAATTGCAAAAAAATCCGTTTAAAATTATGTCAGATTTTTATTTATGGCTTATTAATTAGGTCTTTGCAACATCTCTTCACTGCAAAGATTGTTTATTGGCTGCTGGTGTGCTGTAGGTCAGGAGGTAAAGGTACATATATGTCATTAGATAGAAAGCGCTTCAGCATATGAATGGGTAAATAAAGTGCTTTGAGGGTTCTTTGAGAGTAGAAAGGCACTATTTAAAAACCAGTCCATTTACCATATGCAGCAATAGCACCAGTTGTACCTTACAGAGAGTGGTCCAAAAAAGAGAAAGTATTGAGTGAGCAGCAGTTCTCTGGGAGAAAATGTCTTGTTGATCCCAGAGGTCAGAGGACTGCTTGGATTTCACCACTCGTTACAGCCAAGGCATGCAGAAGAGCATCTCACAACACATTGAACCTAAAAACAGAGGGGCTACAGCAGCAGAGGACAGCATCAGGTGCCGCTCCTGTCAAGTGAGAACAGGAAACTGAGGCTACAACACTGGCTCACTAAAACTGGACAACAGAAAATTGAAAAAATGTTGCCAGGTGTGGTTCTTGAATTCAGCTGCGACATTCAGATAGTATGATCAGAATTTGGTGTAAACAACATGAAAACATGCATCCATCCTTGTATCAGTGGGGTTCAGGCTGCTGGTTGTTGTATATACAGAATGTCCTCTGGACTCCACTTCAAGGTCTTTAGTATCAACTGAATATCATTTAAACACCGCATCTGATCCTTTATGACTACACTGTGCCCATCTTCTAATGGCTGCTTCCAGCAATGACAACAAACAATGCCATAAATGTCAAGTTGGGATATTTGGTGTACCTAATAAAGTGACCACCACATGCAGTGCTTTTGACTCTCCAGTAGTCCCCTTACACTCAGTTTGTTTCCTTCATAATCCTCTTATCATCGCTTGGATTTTTTATCTTAAGCTGAAAAGTGCTGACATCAGCCAATGTGATGCAGTTTAAACATTAACAATTACAAATATCTGCCTGGTAACAGATCCTGAATCACTTAAGTGAGTAAAGAGGAGAGGATATATCATTTTATTATATTTTTAACCAGGTAATAAAAGTAAAACAAAAAAAGTAATAATCATTAATTTGTTGTTTTATGGTTGCTTATCCAGCTAAGGTTAGAGGAGAGTCCTTCATATTATTAATCCTCACTTACTAGTTAGCAAGGAGGACACAAATTGTACCTTAAGAGGGTTTTGAAAGTTTTTGCAAACACTGAAATATGTGAAAAATGAGGGCTTGGGTTGTGAAAATACATATTGACAGAATGACTATTGATATGCTTTGAGAAATGTTAGTAAATTGAATGTGATGATACTGATATCTAAAAACAAAATAATAGCGTTTTCATATCATGTGATAATATTGTAAACATTGTTCTCACTAAATACATGCACTTATAATTCAAACATACTCAATCCATGAAGCCAATTTCTTAACCAGTTATGCAAAGAGGAAGAGGCTAGCACAGAGAGCTGACTGGTGTTTTTGAACCCATAACCTTTTTTCTGTGAAGCAACAGTGCTATGTTGAATTCTATTCTATTCTATTCTAACCACTGTGGCACTGTGCGGCCTGAGCGTAGTCAAGGACGAATGTGACTGCTTCAAATGGACACATTCATCAGTAAACTCAAAGACAGTCTATACACATTGCTTTTCTCTGAGTCTACAGGTGTGAAGGGCAACCTGACAGAGAGCGAGACCTATGTTTTTGGCAACCTCCTTTTGACGGGGGCAACCATCCTGCTGACGGTCTACTTCCTAGTGTGGCAGAGCTACGTGATGAGGGCGGATGTAATCATCAGCAGCGTCTCACTCGGTCTCTATGGTTTAGACGGAGTCTTGGCTTTCAGCACTTTAACCAGATTTGCCAGGTTTGTTTCACTTTCATGATTTCACTTCTCAAAACTAAACCAAAGCTTTTATATTCAAGCTCAACGGCTTCATTCATGACAGGCAAAGAGGCTTTTATTGTATTACCCCTACTATGCCTCCCCCTTTTTTTATCAAGTCAGCATAATTGGCAGATAGGTTGGTAAATTACAATATCTGGTGTCAAGCACAGATAAAACACTTCATTATTCCCACAGGAGGCTGGCCTACATTTTAGGCTCCATTTATTTTGATTGAGTTGATTTGTCGACATCATTAGCATCTCATACGTATGTTTTGAAAGCCCCCACATTGGCGCGCTTTCTTTGTGTTCATGCTATTGTTTATGAAACAAATAAGCCCCGGTTCCCTTTAGGACATGTCTGAATTATTGATAATGGCAGCATTCTTTCATGTGATACTGTATACCTTGTGCAATGTCATCACATCCTCAAATTTTCCTTCCAGGACAGATGCAACGACGATAATTCCCTCTCTTATTCTGATCGGAATCTCTATTGTGTGCATGAGGAGCAGATCAGTGAATAAATCTGTATGAGAGGGGTTTAGTTTGCGTGAAAAACCATGTAAACTAACAATCCTGTTGGGCAGCTCGTTTCATGAGTGGGTTGTGCGTATAATGAATGTGCAATGATACAGCTTATTTTTATATGTTTTTTTTTTGTTTTTGTTTTTCAGGGTCCACTCATGAAGAAGCCCATGAAGAAGTCATGTTGTTGTTGTTGTTTTTTTACATCTTATCTCACAGTGTGTCTACTGTGATTTCTTTTTGCAAGAAGAAAACCACAAATTAACAGCATCACTTGGATTGTGTTGTAAATACTTATTTGGACTGTTGTGTCTATTATAAAAGTAATATAAGTTAAAATGCAGGGATAGAAAAATATGAGTTAATCTGTGCTGAGAGGTTCTCAGGGATTTTTTTTCATATTAAATGTTTTTTTTATGTGTGTTCCTGTTTTGTACAGTAGAGGGCAGACTTGCGTTGATAAAGGTTTGAGTCTTCCCAGATGATTTTCCTTGGAAAATATTTTTGAAATAAATAATATAGGGGTTTTTTGTGGGATGTTTTAATAAGTCAACTGGAGCGTGGTCACACATATGTACAAATCACATTTCTAAGTGCCAACAGAGCCTGAAGTGACCTGAAAATATCACATATCAAATATGAATTCTGCATGCCAGCTTCTTAGACTTCAGCTGAGCATATCAGATGTCAGATCAGGCACTCAGAGCAGTTTGTCAGTGTTGTTCTTTGAGGCATTTCCGACTCTCCTTTCTTCAAACAGATGAAGTTAATGATCAAACACAGGGACAATGTTTCCAGAGTAACCACTTTCAAAACAATCCACATTTCAGAGTGCCCGTCCTTGAGCAACAAGCACGCACAAACACTGGCTGGATGTCAGCAGCAACGTTTATACAAAGACTTTTGTGCTGTGAATTCTAAGGTGATTCAGGGGGGTCAACAAAAAATAAGGCCTCTCTGAGAACTGCATTATCTTAGTGGTTTTCTTTGCAAGGACAGCACAATATACAAAGAGTGGTCATTCTTACCAGCTGGTGACACTGAAACCTGGGCAGTGTTCCACGCTGTTGCTCCTCTTTCAGTCCCCCCACCGAATTCGACTAGTTTACACCAGTCACTGTGCTGCTGCACAACGACAAACCTGCAGAATTTAAAAGCTTCCACCTGAGAAGAGCTTTATTGGAAAATGCGTTTCAATCAATGCATGTAAAGTTGACGGTTTATTTTGCCCTGTCATTGGTTGAATGTCACCCACGACATCTCATGTGAGATCCCACGTGTCGTTTATATTTTGAAACAATGCTTCCAGCCGTTGCGCAAGGTTTCCCCACGGTAAACCGGAATAAGTAACATTTTTTAAAGAACTGTTTGCACAATTACTCCTTTAACCACTTAAATCCCTTAAAATCAAACTGCGGGAGAATAAGGAAGGACTACCCCCTCCTCCCGTTTGGCGCCGAACGATTACATGATTTGCATTAACTTATATTGTAAAGAATAGTGACTGGCGACATTTTTTTTAGCGAATGACTGGAGTTACACCACCAGCATATTTCAAAACTGTCACCATCCTGACAGATTCTGAGAAAAACACAAGGACCGATCCACCTTCCAAACAAGGTGTCCAAGGAGCTCCGCCCCTCTAAAGTTACCTGTAGAGTCACCTTCTCAACGGCGCAGTTTCTGAGAACCGACTGGAAGCTTCTTGTGCTACAGGTGTGCAGTTTTTGAGTCCAGCGGGTTTACTGAGATTAGAGATAGTGCGAGATTTGCAGCGGAGGGTTTTCTTTTAGTTTTCTAGCTGCAGGTTGGGATGGCTGGCTGATGTTTAAGGCGCTGTTTCATCCACGTTTGTCACCTTTCGCATCCAATCCGGAAATTTTCACAGTAAGTTTCAATGATGGGTAACAGATATGCTAGTCAACTGTTTGTGTCTAAAGCCATTACATTAAATTTACATTAAAACGAATAAATAAATAAGTATTTGCTTCATAAATCGCAAATTGACTACACTGGAGCTTTTCAGTCGTGTCATACGATCTTGTGCGCCAGTAAAAGTTTAACTTTGCCCTTTAAGTTTGTCTTGTCTAAGTTTATATAATAACGCTGCGTGATTAGTTAAACGTATTCATTTATAAACTCCGTGTAACCTTGTGTACACCGATGTGAACCGAATGGATGGGAACCACCAGGCTTCATGGAAGCAGTCAGTTACTGGCATGGAAGAAAGCAGATGGCAGTATAATAAACAAGTAATTGGTTCCTGTGTGGTCAAAAGTCATGTTTGCTGTTGTTTTAGACGTGGTGTGTTGAGGTTTTAAAATATATATATAATAAAAAGTTTCAATTTTTTTGCAGAGAAAACAAATGGTGGTGGTCTGGTAGCATAGACTACATGTTAATGAATGAGCTTATAATATACACGATTTATTTTTTAATATTATATAGTGTAGTCTATAATCTCACATAAAGCCACTGTATCCAGCTGAGATCTATATCACCTGACTAATACAGAACATTCATTATTTAGATATAAAAACTAGATATTAACCTGCAAGTGTGCAAATACTTTATAAGTTAAAAAACATTAAAATTCAGGAATAAGCTTCAGATAGTAGTAGTCAATGTTTTTTTTTTTTTTTTTGAAACACACACACACACACACACACACACACACACACACACACACTACCTCTAAGCATTTTTAATTAAAATGTGTTATTAGACAAAGACTCGTAGCTAATTTGTTATCACATTTTGTTAAGTTTGTTACTGATGAAGTATAACTGACACTCTTGCAGTGCATCAGGTACTGCATGTGCATTATCAAAAGTAATTTGATTACATGTAGATTTTCCTATGTAATTTCACACAGTACATTGTAAAGTGTTACATTTAATGGAGTCTGGTCAAATGAAATTTGCTCAATTAGCACACATCCAGTTTATACTAGAGATGGCACGATACCACTTTTTTATGTCCGATACCGATACCGATGTCATAAATTTGGATATCTGCCGATACCGATATGAATCCGATATAGTGTTTTTTAATCAACAAAACTGTTTTTTAAAATATCTTGCTGCATTTTGCAAGTCTGCAAGTTCATACTCAAGTTTAAAACAACAACTACACTAAAGCTATTCTGTTATACCTGTATACAAAAAAAATATTTCATAGTTCAGCAATACTGATCAATCTAATAAACTTAGACCTACACCATCCTCCCTATTCTGGTATTTTAAAGAGTACTTAGCGTAAATATTAAGCAACCTAACTAATAGGGTTCCAACTCCCAGCAACAACAAAAATAAATAAATAAAAAATAGGGAACCACCCCTCACGCTCCACCTCATGATGCTTAATCAATGTAATCAACCTTAATTTGATGCAGTGTGAAAAAAAATGCACAGAAATCAATTATTTTTCAAGAAATATTAAATAGATTCAACATCTTTCTTCAACAAAATTGCAGACTGCACAGATGGTACCTTCCCAAAGGAAAATGTACTATAGCTTACTAGGGTATATATATTAGACTTAATAGTCACTATATACAGTAATTGACTTCTATTCATTTTACATCAAATTAAAACTTTGGGTGTCAGATAATTATTTATTAAAAGCTAGACATTTTAAATGAGAATAAGAAAGAAAAGTATGTCTTTGTGCCCCCTTTTCCCAGTTAATGCCCTATCGGCCCCCCTGGCTAAACTTTGCTAGATCCGCCCCTGCACAGTTACCAGCGTCAGCTAAGTAGAAAAAGATCCTGGTGTAGAAAGTAATATTAAATAAATTCTAACAACAGCTTATCAAGCTTAAACGTGCTGCTGTTGTTCAGCCGCTGGTTTGCTCTTTCTGGCGCAAAGTGGACCAAAAACAAACAAGAGAGACTCATGACAGAAAAGCCGATCAGCTGATCATTAGCAGTTTCACGATTGAAGTAGCAGCCGGAGAGCGAGAGGCAGTCGCTCGTTAAGCTTAACGTGGGAATGCTTTACAAACATTCAGAGATGGACTTACACACTTGCTTTACTTCTCTCGGGGATAACTTTGTCGGAGATGAAATGCCAGGTTGCTAGCGAAGCTCCAAATGCTATCCAGACCACCGACAGGTCCCGCATGCCACAGCTGCTCTATCACGTGATGCATACTGCTCCGACGTTCTGAGGCGAGTTACGGCGTGTTGCAAGTTTTGTGAGGTGCTTTCGTGATATTTAATGGATCGGATTACATTTTTTATTTTTCTCCGATATCCGATCCAGTAATTTAGGTCAGTATCGGACCGATACCGATACGTAATATCGGATCGGTCCATCTCTAGTTTATACCAAGCACATTTTCCTCAATGAAGAATTATTTGAATTAACAACACTTTGATTTGATATATTTTAGATGCATTTTGCACAAAGCTATCACTTCATGTTTTTGAGCGTGCATGTATTTGCTTTGCTTGCAACAGAACAGAAAAGTACACGTCGCTGCCCTAGTTTACATCTGATTTCACCAACCGTTTTAATTGCAGCATTTAACTCGATTGTCAAAGGATCATGGTTTAATTCCAGATTAATGGGTGTAGGAGTAACCTCCTAATATGCTGCACATTAATCACCAAAAGAGAAGTAATAGCTACTAATATGAGAGTCACAGTCTTTATAAAAGTTACTTCCAGCTATCATAACAGTGTGAGCGAGTTACAAAAAAGCAAGGAACTGTTATCACTAATGAGATTGTTTTTCAAGACCATGGGTCAATGTAATGGCACTTATAAGAGATCATTGATGCAGCACTTACTATATAAGGTTTTCTAACTTTGTAGCGTTGATGTTTTTAAAATAAGCACATCTGTTGTAGTCGGACTCATTTGACATCAGTCTTCAAAACAAGTGTTCCTTATACAAGAGGCAGCTAATGAGCATGTGCTGATTATGTCACAGTAATGAGGCTGTGACTCATTTGTGCAGCTTCAGGTGTGTTGTGGGGCGTTTGCAGTGTTGCTTGGAGCTGGAATGCTTTTTATATGTTGTTTGTTTTAGAGCTGTCGTTTAAAGTAACTTAAGGAGCTGCAGTCTCCTGGGGTGTGAGAACCCCGAGAGATTTCATGCGTGTGGATATGCCAGGCTTAGAACAGAGAGTGAAGGCCAGCAGACCTTTACTTTGTCTTTTTAAATTTCTGCCTACTGCAACTGAAATAGCCTCTTGTAGAACGTTTCTGTATTTTATTGTAGCTATTGCCTTTTCTGCAAATCCTGCACTAAAGAAACCTTTGTTTATTTAGTCCAAACCGTATGTGGCGTACTATGAGCAAAGAAATATTGAGGTTTTCATAATTATGCACGTTCCTGGAGAAAATCCACTTTGAAATATGCACGCACATAGATTTGAATTAACCTTCAGTGTTAAACCTTTATGTGAGTTTGTGGGTTTGTATTTGTTAGCATGCTGACAGACAGTTTTCAATCCAAAAACAATTATACCACAAATCTAAAATATGAGACTGTACTATAAGGCAGAGCTTTGCTGAGTCGGGACTCACACTCAGATAACTTTTTGTCAAAGAAAGCAATTCGATATCGGACCTAATTCTCTCAAATATGAAATTTAACCAGCCTGATATTGTTGTTCTTTTTTTTTCTTCTTAAATTAGTAGATTTAAAAGAAAAAACACGAGCATCCTCTGCTTCTTATTAACCCGGCCAAGGGGGTTATGTTTGTGGTTGTATTTGCATGCGTGCGTGCCATTTTGTCTGTAAACATAATAGCCTGAAATGTTTTGAATGAATTTTAATAAAACTTTGTAGAGGTGTAGAGTGGGCTCATGTTAGCAATCCATTACCGTATGTTTTGGCTGAGATCCACCAAGGTCTTTGAGGTCAACATAATGATTTGTTGGTTGAAAATTGGCAAAAAGCCTTAGAAACATTTATTCTTATTGTGTTGTCAAAGTAGGGTATGAAGATTTAAAATATAACTTCACATTTAACCTCTGACCTCTGAAGGTCAACAATGATATAAGGAGCTTCTAAGTATCACCTTACACGTCATGTAAAACTACTTGAAATTCTACTGCTTTTGTTTGTATTGTCAACATTTGTTTTATTTTGGCTTTGCTATGTACATTACAGTAACAGGTTATGACTGATTCAATACATAGCAGCTTGAATACATGTACAATGTTCCTGAATTATTAGATTTTTTTTTATTCAATTTTCTTAACTTGCTATTTATTACTAAATTGACTAAGAAATGTACTTAGCCGCAAAAATAATGAGCGTGTTAAAATAAGTTCCAGTGAGGCAAAAAACAAAATTCTGCACTTGGCACTTGTTTTTATTGATGTATATAGAAATGTATGTTTAAAAGAACCAAATTAATAATCAAATGTAAAATGCATTACTATTTCCTTAAAGTTAAATACTGCTCAGTGAGTGATCTGCCTGGGTGGAGGTTTTTGCTCTCAGAGGGCTCCTTGTTTAGTACGTAATTGTTGCTGTCATTCAGTGTAATTTCCTCTGAGTAAAGGGTTGTCATTATTCAGCAATACACACAATAAATGTCAGTAAGCGGAGGTGAGCAGGTGGCCTCTTGCCATCAAGTTCACAGCACTTGACACCCTACCTGTACTGCTTTGGCTTCACCTCCATCCTGAAACCTGGCAACAGGCCAGAACCGTGAACAATAGCACTGACGGAGGATGGCCAGAGTGATAAGGGCGGAAAGAGGAAGTCTATCTTTTGGGCAGGCTTACTAAAGTAAATATAGCCTTTTCTTTTCTTTTTTTCCCTTTGCTCATGTGACTCTTTGTTGTAGTAATCTTCAGCGAGGAGGTGGCCCCATCGTGGACATAACCATATTTTAACTTATAATAAGTATGACTGTGGTTGGCTAAACTGCTTTTATGAATTGCCCCCTCTTTGTTTCAAAAGATCTGAAGAGATTATCCGTAAATAAGATTAAGTTTATGATCGGCCAACGAGATAAGCTTTTCAGACCGCACCCGTACACATGTAACTGCTATAGGTTGTAGATAAGTAGCGTAGAGTAGTGCTTGTTAGGACGACATAACAGTTTTGACTTCAGGAAGGAGGTAAGGCATGACACGAGGAAATGTCAGAACAGTTTGTTTAAAAAAGAAAGATACTGGAATGTTTATACCTGTTGTGGGAAGCACGTCCAATGCCTCCGAGTATCTCAGTGTCAGTTTCCCACAGTTTGTGTCGTTGTAGAAAAGTTGAAATTCCTTCTAAACGCTCATCCCTGTTTGAGGATACAAACTGAACTGGCTGCTTAAAGTGATATTTGGAGTCTAAAAGTCACTCCAGCTGAGAATTCAGTGTTGCGTTCAACTCACGGTTATTAGTGGTTCATGCATTGATAAAAAAAATTACTGTAATGGCATTTAGGTTTAATCTATTTATGGTCTGCAATGTAGCTGAAATCCTTATAAGTCCTTGCAAAATCTCTAGTGTGATAACGTGTTCATGCCAGTGACTATAAAAAAAGTCACCTGTACAGTCACTGGTTCAATCACAGTGTTTGTTGTGGCTCACATTATATAACCTTGTTGTGAATGGCTTGATAGACAGGTTAAAGTCTCCAGGCTGAAAGGTGTGTGACAGTTGTTTTCGCTCGTTTTCTGCTCCCACTGATCTCTCAGATTTAGATGCAGTGCTCTGTTACACGCTGCGTCCTTCGGGACTCTGACAATTATCAATGTGGATGTAAAAACCAACCGAGTTAATTAATTGCAGCTATGCAGATATAGTCTTCAACATGTTGGATCTAATTACACAGAGTACGTCAGCCTGCTGCCTGCCATTGTCCCAGATCAGCCCCCAGACTCTTAGCAGTACAGGCCAAACACCTGGCTCTCTACAGTGAAAAAACAGAGTGTGCAGCAGAGTACGCTTTGCATACTGGATCTGCAACCTTGATAATGTAGTTATATAGATTTATGAGCCTTTACCCTTTGGATTATAAATGAGCTCAAAGTGGAGTGCGAGGAATCTCTGCTTGGAAAAATGTCTGAGCTGTTTTTAAGACATGACACATGCTTATTAAGATAAGATAGAACTTTATTAATCCCTCGGGTGGGTTCCTCTGGGAAATTCGACGCTATTGTAGGGTAAAATATTTTCCCTTCTCCTCCTTCTCTTCTCTCACTCTGTCTGTCATTTTCTTCATTCAGGTAGATGCCTTAAATCATGAATCACCAGGGATCTCCGCTGAAGCAAGCCAAGTGAGTGTCACATTCCTGCTGCTTCCCCTCTGGATGTTTACCTTTCAGTGTGTTAGCTAATGCTGCTGGGTTACTCTCACACAGGCAAGAGAAAATCACTAACCCAGTGTGTGGAAGGTGGTGTGGGTCAGGGACTTTGGGTACAGAGCCGCTCTGTTGAAAATTGTTTGTTTTGCCTGGGTCTCTGGCTCCAGCCTTCCCCTGTGCCCTACACCCCCCCCCCCCCCTCCCTCTTCCACTCTCCCTCTCTCCCTCTCCCTGATCCATATGCTCAGAATCTCAGGCTAATCTCATCCAGTGCTGGCCAGTCTCCTCTCTGTATATAGCTCGTATTTTTTTCTGTGCATGCAAAAGGGTTTGTGACACTTAACTATCGTGAGGTGCGGGTCAGAAGATGAAGGGCATGCTGCGTAACCCTGTACCCTCTTCTTGTCATTTCAGTGGAGTGGCCAGATCGGACAGCAAGCTCAGCGCCAAGGCCCTCTATGGTAAGTGGCTTCATGGAAGTAGGTTGAGGTGTTGCGCTGTTTGTTCCTGAAAGATCATTTTGTTGTTCGCTTGTTTCCAGAACTTTGTTGCGACATGCCCTTATTTCTGTGGCATGACTCACAGCAGGCTAGCTACAGTTTACAGCTTGTCATTGAAGAGTTTGGATACTCTTACGTGTCGGGGAATTAGATGTTTAGTATTGAGAATTTGCTTACTTTCTTGCAAGAATCTGTTACTGAAAATAGATCCCAAATGCTCTATACTTTTTTTTCACATTGCTTGGTTTACTTAAAAATGAAACTATAGATTTGTGACCAATTTTTAAGGATTTACAGCTTTAGCTGTATTTTCTTAATTAGATACCTTTCCAAACTGTTCCTAGTCAATCTGTGTGGATTAGCCCTGTTACTGACACAAATCACAACAATTTTCCATTTGCTTTGCAAATGACTGTGTCCGGAAACTCACTCTGTGGCATGTTGCCGCAGGTGTAGTCCTCACTGGACTGTATGTATGCCAGTGTGTGTGTATCTGCACTTAGTCACATTCTTTGAATTCAGGGATATGCTTGTTATTTTAGTGTCCCATTTGCATTGTTGGGCTGCATTACCAATCGGTAGTAAGTGCTATTAAACTCAGTAATCCAGTACTGGCATGAAGTGACTTTTTATTTTAGCTGTTGCATGCTTGTCTTAGGGTGTGTGTCACTGAAATTCGCTTACACTGCAGGGTGTGGCAGTTTTTAACGTGTGGTTGGAACAGGGTGAGGTGGCCATGTCTTGCAGGTGAATAAAGGGCACATTGAAAAGTGAAAAGGAAAAGGCGGACTCAGGCCTCCGGTCCTCCCCTCGTTGCCTCAGACATTAGCTCACTGGTTCCTGCCAACACCTCCTTCCACACTGTCAACATAAAGAACTATTTCACAACATAGTAGGCACAGATAGAAACCTACGCCGAGCTACAGCAGAACAACCCACTTTCCTGCATGGCCAAATTTAGAATCGCCTGAAATGGCAGATGACGCTATTGTAGGGATGCAAGATGTTCCCAAAACTTCTGACTGTGCACCTCGTTGTCTGTGTGACATATCGGAGCCGTAAATCATCCAAATATCCACAGGAAACTCCCACTCTAGCAATCTTTGTGAAGTATCCCACCGTACGTGTGATGAGCTTGTGTTGTTTGGCAGATGGTCACCACTACCGTCTCACTGCAGGGTGACAGCCACGTGCCCATCCTTTTTAACCCCAAGAGTGGAAAATACTGAACACCAACCATGACAGTGCTAGATATTTGGTAGGTCAGTGTAGGATGGTTGTTCACACTATGCTGAATAAACACACGTACATTAGTTAAATTATAACAATCTCCCATATGCAAACCACCCTACCATTCACACAGTGCAGTCCAGCAGAAAAACGAATGCAAATGATGCACAGGTCCTCCCACTTGATCTGTTATCAGCAGCAGCAGCAGCTTTGGGGTAAAGCAGAAAGACGCCACTTAGGACTCATCATCTGCGGACTTGAAAATCACCTGGCAGCTATAATAAGTTTCTCGGGAAGTTTTGGGTTGAGGATCACAGGTAAACTTTTTCTTGGGTGGGACTAAATCAACAGGTTCGAATTGATGTTTTCCTGCTCTGTTGCTTTTCTTGAATGTCTGTGTTGTTTTGTAATTCAGTTGAATCTCTGCGATTGATCCACTGCATTTAGTGTCTCTTCTTTTGGTTAGTGGTGTCAGGCTGTGAGAGGTGTTGATGTGGTCCTTGCTAGCAACATATGGTCAAGTCTTTGTTGACGCAGCCGGAAACTTCCGTATCTAAAGGGCGGTGGCACAGTTAGAAAGAAATCACAAAGTTTTGCCATCAAGGTGTTGGTGATTGACTAGATATATAATTGTGATGATGCAATTTTTCATTATTAGTCAAACTGATTCAAAATTCTTTGTCTGCTACTCAGATAATCACCAGTTTTGTTGGTTTTGGATTGAATCCCATTAAATATGTTTAATAGTTTCCCAGTATAGGATTGTCCGATTGACCTGGGTCATGTATTGGTTTGATAATCTGCCAGGGAGCCATGTTTGTCACTGGTCATTGACTCTTCAGACCTCTGAGGATTTGCCCATCTGCCTGCTAAGTGGCTGTTATTGTAAGCTGCCGTGGCACTGTGAATTGACTGGCATAAATGTCAGTCATTAATAAGACATGGGGGGAGCTCGTCTTTCAGATCGACACCCGACGCTTGTGTTTCACCTGTGAGGAGCCAAGCAGAGAGGAAATGGCTGGAAGAGGAAAGAGAAATGCTTGCATTGTTTGGGCAGCGGTTGCGCTGGCTCTAAAATTGTCCCCTTTAGAGGTCTTGTTTCATCACAGGCAAACATGTAGGACTCTAAGAAGCATGTTCATTACCACAATGAATTGGAATATCGAATATTAGAATGTCATTTAAAGCATTATTGCACATTTTGGTAAGTGCTAGGCAAACAGAGTGGCTTTGTGTTGCTGTAAAGCACATGAACAGAACTATGTCTGTACGAATAGAAAATCTGCGTGACATAAGCGTGTTGATTTTGTTGGGTAGGGGACTGGGGACACAGAGCGAGTTGATATCTAGCAATGGAGTTGATTGAGCCATGCTCTCATTTAACCGTAATTGTTACCTGCAGACTATTCAACTGGTAAATGGGTCAATGAGCACACTGGCACACTCATTTGTAATCAGCCTGTTCAAAAAGAAAGCCTTGAGCCAACAGCACACGCAGTGCATGCAGCACATGCAGAACATGCATCACGCTAACACAATGGTGACATGAGTTTCAGTGTTTTTGTGCATCGGACATTTGATATGGATCACTGCATGTTGAACCTAGGCTTTGAAAAGGTTAAATGTTTTTTGGTTTTGTTTTGTTTTTTTTTAAACTGCTGTGATTTATGTTTTTATCATTACATTTGTCTCAAAACGTGTAACGCACCCTAATCTGCAGCTCTCATCGTGTTTATTGAGCTTTACTGAGCTTATTGTCTCAAATAGTTTTTGCTTGGAACTTATTTTTATGTATGAAAAATTTTTTGTGACAAATGGGCCAGATGTGTAGATGAAACCTAGAGCTTCCTAATCTGTAATCTGTAATTCTACAGTGTCTGCACTGTAGAATTTGACTGTTTTGTGAATAAGGAAGCATTAATGGTGGGTTTAGATTTAGTTTCAAGTATTTGTAAAGGCTTATCAAGCGTGTCTTAAAACAAGCCTGAACGTGACCTTTTTCCTTACTGTATTGAATGCAGTTGTTCCTATTGCAGCAGTGTGCAAAAGTCTTAGGCTATTAAGTTATAATTTGCTGTTATTTCTTTAAGTTTAAGCCTTCAGGAATAGTTCTCCAGTTGTAGCGGTAATCGTTTCAGCCGTCTCACTACTACAGAACTTTAAGGTGTGGAAACTGTACTTCAGTCTGATTTTTACAGCTTTTAACCAGCTGAAAGGTAAAGATGAGGAAGTGTGACGCTGTCACTGATCTTTGACCCTCCAGTAAATCTGTGCCTCTGAACGGTGCGCTGGATCTGACGAAGATTTAATCCCAGCTCGGCCAAAATATTTTAATATGGAGCACAGTGAATTAATACTCAAGTATCCTCTGATTTCACACTTAATTATGAATTTCTCACATAGCTCTGATCTCGTGTTACTTGCCCTCAGGCAGCGAGCAGCTGCAGATCTATTCCTTTACCTTAAAATATAGTCGAAAATCATAAGGATGAAAACTTTATTTTAGAAAGCGTGCAATATATCTGAACAGTGTAGTTAACATTGGGATTAGCAGTTGACCTCATGGAAAAAGTAAAAGGAGCATACATTACGATTCTTTGTCACTTCCTTATTGCCCTCCTGCTGTTCTCAGCTTTAATGCGTCCTTTCAGCTGTTCACTCCGCTAAAAGGTTCGACCTGTGGAGTTGAGGTCAATGTTGTTTATATAGGTGTACATATATACAGCAGGATCGCAAGCAGCACCGACCGAGGAGGTTTTTACTTTCTGAAATGTAAATTTATTTTTTTGTTCTTATCAACAGAGCAGAGGAAAAAATACTCCAACTCCAATTTTATCATGCAGGAGACGTCGCAGTATCACGTTGAGGTAAAATGATCATTATTTCATTGATTTTCATATCTCATTGTATTTCAAAATTAAAGCAAAGAAGCGTAGACTCACACAGTGTGTGTTCATTCATTTATTCAGTGTTACACTTATTTTAACACACTTTAACTTCTTATTTCGCTCATAAGGATTTTAGAGGTCATTAATGTAAAATGAATTTAAGTGTTTATGAAACCGCGGTATTCTTATGCACAGTGTTTTTTGTCATTGCTCTGCCTTTATAGCGTTTTTTAAAACTTTTTTAGACTACGGTATAATGTAGTAGTATGTTACTGGAGATGTCTGTGTTTACATTCCATGCAACGAAGATGTAATAGTCAGTGTCCTGATCATTCAGGGCGTTACTGTGACATTTATCTGTAAATTTTTTTTACATTATCTCATATAATGCTGTTAACTTATGGGTTTAAAATGCTTGTCACGTAACCTCATTTGCAAAGCAAGATAACGACACTATGAAGGTTATGGCATATTGTTCTTTTGCCCAGAGATAAAAGCTGACACACAGGTTCATCTTCTGATTACATTTCACTTACTGGAACTTTGTTATAATAAAACAGTCGGGCCTTTGATTGCAGCAGTAATGAGCTAATGTTGGAACGACTGAGTCCGAGACGTGCTTTGGGTCAGGCATGTTTCTGAACTATGTCCTGTGTCCACATTAATAGGATATCTTCTAAATGCCTCCCTCATTATCACGCATGGGTGAGTAATGATACACAAGATAACAATCCTGGTGCCAGCAGCCACTTAGTGGCAGTAGTTCAGTTTTGATCAGATAAACAGAAACTCACCCAGCTACACAAAAGTCAGTTAAATGAAGCATTTATATAGCAAGAGAGTACAGTTAAAGAAATGAGGGAACATTTTTATTTGTTTTCTTGCTGAGAGTTAGATAAGTAGATTGATTGTGGCTCTATGTTCTCTATGGAGTCACCGCAGGTTAGCTTAAAGACTGAAGACAGGGAGGTGGCTCCCCTGGTTAACTAATTAACAAGTTATGCTATACTTAATCATAAAAAAGTGTAAAAAAATAAACACTGTGGTGCCAGACTGTTTCTTGGCTGCCCCCCGCACTTCCAGGAGTTTTGTCATTGTGTGTCATTGTGTCATCGGTCAACAGTGAACAGCCTGCTACTCCCAGCCAAGAAACGCATACTTGGCACATGCTTCTTTTTTTGATGAGAGATTAAAAATAACATATAATGTGTTAATTAGGAAACTTTTGAGCTGCTTCGAGACAGAATTTTCTATTTGTTTCTTTCTATTTCAGTCCTAAAGCTGTAATCTGATATAGGGTCTAAGCATAAAGTAAGCATATCCCAAATGTCACAAGCTTCCTTCCTTATATTTGAAAATTAGATCAAGTATATTGCAAATTATGACTAACCACTTTCTTGAGCACAGCTTCAAGTGCAGGTGCTGTTTTTAGTTGACTTCCACTAACACACTAAGTCACCAACAACTGTTTTCTCTGCAGCATCTTTCCACATTTGTTATGGACAAGACAGAGTCCATCGCCACAGTGGATGATGCAATCAAGAAACTGATTCTTCTGGACTCAAAAGACAAAATCTGGACCCAGGAGATGCTCCTCCAGGTCACAGACAAGTCAGTCAGACTTTTGGATTGTGATACGCAGGTACAGCTCCAAGCATCTGTTTACACCTCAGAACATTATTTCAACATGAAATACCGACATTTCTGTGTTCCAATAATGACAGGCAAGGGAGATGAACAGCATTAATAATCTTGTTGCATTGTGTTAGTCCTGAACACAGTCAGACTTGCTGTATATACTTTGTTTTCCGTTGCAATGCTACAATAGAGTCCTGTAATTATGCCTTTTCTCTCGTACAAGTCATTTAGAAGGCTATGTGTCTGATTATTTTGTACTCAGTTGGTGTCTCGCTCTTTCCCTATTTCCACCTCTTTCTTATCTTTTTGTTGTTCTGCTACAGGAAGAGTTGGAGAACTTCCCTCTTCCAACGATCCACATGTGTCAGACGGTGCTGAATCAGACCCGTTACCCCTCCGTGGTGCTGCTCGTGTGTCAGGACAAGGACCAGTACAAACCCGACATCCACTTTTTCCACTGCGACGAAGTGGACGTGAGTTTTTGTTTGAATACGCCACATTATTACATTGTCTTTGCATGATGGATGGCTTTGTGTTTTATATCATTAAGAAAACCTAGCTGCTGATACCAGAGCACTACAGGTCAGATTTCAGCACTATTGTCTTTGCAGCCTGTATATTTGTATGGAGGAAGCTGGAACTCTGTTAACTCACTGTAATAACATTATGTCTGTGTAGTTCAGAATCACCACTAGTCAGTGTTGTTTCCTGGCTCCGAATGAGGCTTTGGGGATTGATTTTGAATATAAGGGCCAATGTTCCATGTGGGAGTAAAGGCAGTATTTCTGTGTTACCTTATTTGATTAACTTCCTGTTATTTCAGGCCATTTAAGGGGGGAAAATGACTTCTTTGTTGGTTTAAATGTCAAAAATGGGTTTATTAGAATGCTGGATCTTTTAGCCCTGGCTAAGACTAGACAAGAAAGCGCTGGGTCATAAAGATTTACTAGAGTGACCTTTGCTTTATCACATGAGGATTGTGTTTGAGAAAAAACAGAAATCACCATAACCAACAACACAAACCAGATATAGTGTTGTTAAAAATGTCTAGAGCCAGCAGCTTTCACGTCTTTACATCTGGATATATTTCAGATTTGAGAATTAAAGTTTGCAGGTGTTAACATGCTTTAGAGAGGTGAATTCAGTGTACTGTAAAACTTTAAACCACGTGAGTTGGTCAAATAAGTTTATATTTGTCTTGTTGTTTAACCTTTTTCACACTCTCACTGAAATAACTTTTTTTTCTCTTTTTTTTTGGTATGGCTCAGAGTGAACCTACTAAATGGGAATATTTTAATATTAATGTTAACTTGTGTCTCTCCCTCACTTTCTTCAGGCTGAGATGGTTCATGCAGACATTGACAGTGCCATTGGAGACGTCAAGCACGGGAAGAATATGAGGCCTCAGACTCTGAAGTGAGATTAGTGCTAATATATGTAAACTCATGCAGTCAAAGACACATTTGAGAAGGTAACTAGCCGCGAGCTAACTTGTCATCATGTCTTCCCGTTAAGGGTGAACCAGGAAAAAATGAAGCGTCACAGAGAGACTATCCTCCCCCCGTCGGCCCCTAAGGGCCCACCACCTGCCGCAAGGGGACGAGTGGCAGCCGTGGACACACAGGGTGAGATTTGACACGCATCCACGGCTCGCTTTTTATTCTAAATGTTTTGTTCAGTGGTCAATTTGATTCATTTTTGTCTCTTTTTGTCTTTGTAGACAGACGAGCTTTCAGGCAAAGTGACTCAGAGTCACATGAAAAGCTGGCCCAGCGCATTGAGAAGGATGTGGTGAGTGCCTTTCTTTATCCACAGGGACACCTGCTAATATGCTACGCTGCTCCTTTCACGTCTCATGTAGCTACATTCTTCAAAGCCTAAACCTGAGCATTTGTCCCCCTCAGCAAATCCTTAACTGTGCCCTGGATGACATTGAGATCTTTGTGGCACGGCTGCAGAAGGCAGCAGAGGCCTTTGCTCAGCTCAACCAGCGCAACAAGAGTAAGAAGAATAAGAAGAAAGGACCAGCAGGTCTGTCTCCCTTTCTTCTCATCTGGTGGCACAAACACAGTGACAATATGTTCATATTGCTCACGTCGCCATGTTTGTGTCTCTTTGTGTTCTGTGGCCAAGGACTCTCATCCACTGATGTATGTGTTGTAGTAGTGGCCACTTTGGGCTTCTTTTAAGTAATACGATTCTCATTATGCAACTCTTATAACTGGAGTAATATTATTGCATTCTTCCACTTTAAAATGACGGCAAACCAAAACAAACCGATATTCTGTTTGATCTCTCTTGGAGGCGGTGGTGTGTGACGTCAAAGCAGTCGCCTCCTGTGATTGTTGCACAAAGCAATAATATTACTGTAAATGTTGCTGAGTAATGTTTTACTGCCCAACGCTGGCGCTGATGTGATGTTTTATGTCAACACGCGTGTGCAGTTAAGCGTAACGTGCATATTACATGCGACACTGTCCTTGTGTGGGGTCAGGAGACAAACGCACATGTGTGAGTTTATCCACATCGTCTGGTAATAACGATGTGTGGTCAAGTGTGCTGGAAGTGACGAATTCTCCGTTTTGAGAATTTGTTTCTCAACTTTGAGGTCAGTGTCTTATCTACTGTCACTTAATCTGGGTAAGAATTATCAGTCAAATGTCATTCTGAACCTCTCATAACTGTGAGCTATTGAGCTCAGGTTGAGAAACACTGCTGCACCACGTTCTCTCGTACTCTCTGGCCAAAGGTGACCTGTATCTATAAAGCTGATTGAGGCTATCTGCTAACTACCATTTCTGTGTCATTGTCTTTTATTTCACTGGAAACAAAAGCCATAAGCTTCTGACTAGATGAGCATTCAGGTTTTTATGACTTTGACCTCTGGCCAGAAAGTGAAAAC
The DNA here is from genome assembly GCF_057382185.1 of Mchenga conophoros. Lineage (NCBI taxonomy): Eukaryota > Metazoa > Chordata > Actinopteri > Cichliformes > Cichlidae > Mchenga > Mchenga conophoros. The sequence continues at coordinate 14,418,464 of NC_140532.1, forward strand.
TGTGTCCCATCTGTATTGTGTCTGTGTGGCCGGCGGGTAACTCTGGAGTCTGTGTGTGGTCATTGTTGCATTGGTTGTTTGCAGAGGGCGTGCTGACCCTGCGAGCCAAGCCCCCCTCTGAAGCAGAGTTCATTGATAGCCTGCAGAAACTGAAACTGGCCTTCAACCTCTTGGTGAGATATCAAAGCACCTAGCCTCCCTCATTCATCAGCTGTTGTCTCTTCAACGCCTCATTGCTGTGTGTCTGTCACTGCGCTCCCTGCAGGCCAAACTGAAGAAACACATACAGAACCCAAGTGCATCTGAGCTGGTTCACTTCCTCTTTGGCCCTCTGGAGCTGGTAAGAGTTTTTCTGATCTCACATAAGTGGATTATCCCAAAAGTCAACAATATACTCTATGCATGCATGTTACTGTTAGTTTTGTCATTTGATGCCTTAGCATTGACTGAGCTCAGCCCACAGGCATATCTGATGGGAACGCATTAGGCCTCTTTCAGTTCACAGATGAGAGCAGTTCAGCATTTTTGCCATCAGGCATTTTAGCTTTGTAACACACCCACTAAACTCTCACCAGACTGGAGCAACGTGGTTTTCAGCTATACTACAGGTGCAGCTGCACTTACATAATGTTGGTTTTCTAAACCACAGTCTTCTGCCACACCTTCGATACTGCTGGATGGAAGCACAAAACCAGACTCTGTTTATATGGCGCAGTAATCTTTGAACACATTGGTTTTATGCAGCTGAGAAAAAGAAAACGCCTCATACAGTACGCCTCCTTGACCGCTAGTTGTCCTCCAAGGACGGTGTCAAAATACGGAAACTCAAAATATTCCGAGCAGTTTAATATTTCGGACATTTTAAAATGATTTTTTTCCTCTTTAAATACTTTTACTTGTGCAGTAAAGTGAAAATGGTAAACGTTTACATGCTGAATTCAACACTCAAATACCAAGTTTGCATAACTGTTTAAAAAAAATGTAAAAAGAGCTCTAAGTGATACTTTTACAGGTAATACACCGTAATGCTTCTGTATGGTGAATGCTATGCCAGCTGTAAACACTTGGTGCATCTACAGGTGCTGCAGAGCTGTGGAAGTCCTGACCTGCCGCGCTCAGTCATGTCTCCTCACCTGTGTAAAGATGCTGTTGACTTCCTGCGGGGACACCTCACACCAAAAGAAATGACCATCTTTGAACTGCTTGGGGAAGGTTGGACCAGACCCAGGTATATTTGCGGTGTTGTCATGGATACAAACACTCTGGTTATGATTCAGTGCTTGTGACATGGATCTCTTTTGTCGCAATCTTGCCCTGCGGGGGGTCGGGGTGACCATGTGGTCCTGCGTAAAATGCTGAACTACGTTTTACAGTTGCAATTAAAGAAGCGACAAAGCTAAACAGGGCTGCAAAGTGTTGTTTTAGGATGTTTTACTCTAGCAGCGATGTTTAATTTGATATACCGGTATGACAATTAAAAGTTGAACTAATCTACAGAGACTGAAACTAAATGAAGCCAAAGCTGGCTTATGTCATGCATGCATGTGTTATTGTGTCCTAATTCTAAATCTAAATATAGTAAATGTAATCCTAAATTATCTGTCCCAGTGTCAAATGTGTTTCATGGCACAAGCATGACATACAGTAACAGGTGCAGGTACTTACATATTTGCCTCAATTGCAGAAGCATGCAGAACTGCAAGGAATTTGTACTTGTTTGTTTGTAAAATAGTTAAGAGGTTCATGTACGATAGACCTAATGTCTAATCATTACAAGACGTCATAGTAAGCTAGTTAAAATTATGTGAGTAATGCTGTCATTTTTCATATTTACAGTCAGCTTTTTCAATAGAACATCAAAAAAACATATATGTTTAAAATTAAGAATAAATATATTTATAATATATTTATAAATCTACAGTGTTACGGTTACCTTCAACATACTGTAAGCATTTTCAGATGAAAATCTGCATTTTCTTCTAATGATATATCCCCTGTCTTAATTAGCATTTGTAGGACGCAAAACACCTTGAAAATTTAAAAAAAAATTTGAGCAAATTATGATCATTTTTCATTGTGCAGTGAGATCTGATTTCATAGATTTGGATGGATGAAGAAGTTTAGCACCCCCTGAACATTATGGCAGTTTCCCCATGAACAGCAATGACCAGTTCAGCATCTGCACTGGTACTGCTAGCTCTGTCTCCACAGTAGAGTAGCTCAAGTGCAATTTTTTTGACCATCCCTTCACTCGTCTTCCTGCAGAGCCGAGTGGCCGAGGGATCAGTGCGCTCCTCCTTATTACCCGAAGTTTCGAAACGGCTGGGAGCCGCCGGCGGATCTTTTCTTGACATCCCCGTGGGAAACGGAAGGACCCTCTGCCCCCCTAGCTTCCCCCTCAAGCCCAACTTACAGTAAACACAAACCTGAGGATGTAAGGCTTTTATTAAATGTTCCCTACCTGTGGAAAAAATAAATGCCGGTATCTGTAAATTTGTTTATTTATTTTTGGTTCTTTTTCAGTATTACAGGCCTCATCCCTCAAGCCCCTTAAATGGGTAAGTAATGAGGTCCTCCACATAATTTTTATTTATTTTTTGGTGTTTTTCCACATGCGATATCACAAAATATAAAACTTTGACACCATGTGTCTCCACAGGTCCTACAATGGGATCCCTCAGGCCCCCAAATATGCCAAAATTCGCTACAGCTTTGTCGCGCGGAATGCCAACGAGCTGTCAGTGCTGCAGGATGAAGTCCTCGAGGTTGTAATGACATATTCTTTTGTCCTTCATTTGACGTTTGTAATTTCAACCAATTTGATAGTTTTACTCATTAACTTGGACATTTTATCTGCTGAATGGGAGTGTGTTACCTGTAAACCCGTCATATGGTGCTAAAACACAAATGGTAGCAAACCAATTTCAGCTGTGCACAGGTCAAGCGTCTGTCACCATTTGCAGTACAGTGGAGTAATGCGTGAACTGTCTTTTGCAGGTGTTAGAGGATGAAAAACAGTGGTGGAAACTACGGAACCGCAGCGGGCAAGCCGGCTATGTCCCATATAACATCCTGGATGTTGTGACAATAGAAGAGCCAGAGGTCCCCTACTCCTACCAGGTGACCAACACCCGCCCGTCTGCATTTTTAAAACTCTTTTTTGGTTCTATTTGAAAACGAATAAAACACACACTTTTGACTGTTTAGACTTTATTGTTTACCCAAAGTTTAAGATCCTTCCTAGTCATGACACCACAGTTCTGAAGTCCATCTGACTGCTATAAAGCATTCACGATAACAGATTAGATTAGATTGATAGTAATTTGTGAAAAACATAGCTGTTACCAATGGCATCTCATGTCATGAAACAAAAGTGACTTGTTAGTTCATCGTGCCCAAGAGCCGATGAGCTCATGCAATGGCAACGATGAGGCATGAATCCGTCCCGCCACAATTCGCGAGAATTGCTATTCCTGCTAGAGTATTACTCAGAATGCAGTGAAACACAGTGATCACCTGATGGGTCTTTAACCAAACTGTACTCAAGTTCAAGGTCACAGGGGTTGTTTCTATTTTCATAAGAATCTCTGCTATTCCTAAAACGCTGGTCAGGTTTTAGTAATTAATTTGTCCTGGATGTGACTCTATTGACTTCTCAGTGAATTTTAATTAGTTTGTTGTAACAAAACTTGTAACTTTCTTTCTGTACTTCATGCATTACTTACGATTTACCTGTGATTTGTGAAGTATCATGAGCTGGATGGGCTACATCTGGGTTTTATTTTATCCTTTAAATCCCATGCATCTTAGCTGTTTAGATGTTATTTTGTTTGATATTCTTCTGTGTCTAAACTAGTGTGTAATTTAATATAGCCACACTGAGTGACTTCTCACATGCCTCAGCAGCCTGTTTCTCAGCTCTGCTTGCAGCATGAGGGTTTCTGACTGAGCTCTCAGCAGTCAGGCTGCATTTTGGTCAGTGCCAGACTTTGCCAAGGAAAAACAATGTGTGTAATAAAATAAGATCATATAAGTGCTTCTGCTGCATGGAATTTGATCTTTTCTTTTCCTTTCTTTTCCGTTCTCAACCCTTGGTTAAGATACCTAAAAAAATGGTCCATTGTTTTGTTTCCATTTTTTGCTTTGGAAAAAGAAAGGAAGGAAAATGTTTTCATGTGTCTGTAAAAAGAATGTGTTTTTTAGTGGGTTTTTTTTTTAGTAACAATAATAAAAGAATTCAGTGCAGCCACAGGACAAATAATACTTTTCATTTTTTTCTTCACCTTTGTTTACACTGTACAGAGCCATGTCACTTTAGCTGTAATCTTATCTTCACTTCATAGACCAGAGGAGGCAAAAGTACAGACTTTTTGTACTTAAGTAGAAGAACAGATACTTGTGTTAAAAATATTCTGGTAAAAGTTGAAGTACTAAATCAACTTCTTTATTCAAGTTAAAGTAAAAAATACAGGCTCTGAAATGTACTCAGAGTAAGAAAGTAAAAAGTAGATCCTTGAAGGACAGTTCTACCAAAATTCTTCTCTATCTGTTTTTATGCAAAGTATACTAGATAGATAGATAGATAGATAGATAGATAGATAGATAGGTAGTAGGGGTGCAACGATACACAAAATTCACGGTTCGGTTCGATACTTTGGTGTCACGGTTTGATATTTTTTCGATACAAAAAAAATGTTCATGCTTTTTTAATTTGTCATTTATTAAAATTATAAATATATATTTTAACTCAAAAGTACAGTTTTTAAATTTAATGTTGCTGAAACAAAAGTAATTAAAAAAATAAATATATCTCAGGGCTCTCAAAATTTCAAAATCCCTGGTAGCCCTTCGGGCAGGGACTCTTCAGTTTTTGGTAGCCCAAAATAAATTTAAGTAGCCCGAATAAAAAAGAGAGAAATTTTTTGATTGATGTTTTGTTTCCTTTACAATATTATACATTAAAGTATAATATTGTAAAGGAAACAAAACATTAATCAAAAAATTGTTGAAAAACAAATTACAACATTGTATAAAAATTACAATCATCAACTCAAATACTTGGTTCTAATTGAACAGAAATTTCTATGAACTTGTAAGAACTGTGTAGGACATGAATCAGTCTGTGTCAGATCCTGAATTTGAAATTTCCACTGAAGTCACGGGTAAGAGACAAGTGGAACCAAGATCTAGGCCATTTGCTTTTTGAAGTTTGCAAAGACTGCTAAATTTTGCCAGTGGTAGTTCACTATTTGCAACATAGTACGCTGTTCTAAAGAGATTTTTCAGGTTTATTTTTCGTATGTTATTTGCAATTGGTGTTTGTTCTGGGAAAGATATTGCAGACTGAGCAATAATGCATTTCTTGCATTTCTCATGGGTTCTAATGGGGGCCTTTCTTAAAATGACTGGTCCCAGTAACAAAGGCGCTTGTCGACTCAGAAATCGAGAGAAAACCAACAACACACCCGGCAGAACATTATGTTATTTACACGGGTGCACATAAGTGGTCTGCATGTGCGCATTCGCTGTCAAAATAAAAGACGCGCACCAGATAAGAAGTTGCAACGCGCGTTTGCGTCCATATAAAAGCACTGTTTTGGGGGCTAGAGTGGGATTTTCACGGCACATTCCGCACCACATCTCTGTGCGTTCATCATTTGTTTGAAACCAGCTCACCTCCTGCAACCACTTTTCCGAGAATACGCGCTTCTTTTGTGGTTCGGACTCCTTCTGACATTTGTTTGGAGGTAGAGGAACACCAAAGTAATTGCTTAAAGGAGCTTGCTTCTTCGACATCTTTAAGAGTTCTAAACAAATGTCTGTCCTCCTCCAGAAAATCTTATGTATGCAAACACGCGTTGCAACTTCATATCTTGTGCGCCTTTTTTTTTTTTGACAGCGAATGCACACCTGTGGACCACTTATGTGCAGCCCCGGTTATATAGCTCGTCATATTGCAGCCACAGAAATTCTTTTGTCCATGAAACCATAAAGCTGCACTTTCTTTTTGCCTTATAGACTGATTTGTCATAACTTTTCCATTTTGTGGTAAGCTTTTCTTTGGCTGTCACTTCTTCACCCTGACCTGTCTTATTTGGCTCAGCAGAACTGAAATATATATCCTGCTGCTTTTACACACACACACAACGGTCAGCGATTCTCTGCGCGATCAACCTCTCATATGTTTAAGCTGCGGGAGATTTCACTTGTCATGTTTGCATAGTAAGCTAACGATTGATAAGACGATGTCAGAGGAATTGGTGCGCAAATTATCATCACTCACCAATCAGTGCTGTCGCTCTCTATACACAGTTTGCGTGATTGCAAAGTAAAAGCAAAAAACAAGCGCAAATTCAAACGGGATTTCAATATGTCACATATTGACAGTGGCTCATCGATGCCAATGACATAATTACCCAGCTACATTTCCGAAAGAATGCAAAAGCATTGACATATATTTTTGCTTCCTACAATAGCCCGACGGGCAGGGCAGATAGATTTTGGTAGCCTGACTGGAAAAATCGCTAACCCCGGGACGTCTGGCTAGCGATTTTGCGAGCCCTGTATCTGATTGAGGAATCACTCATCTTTGGAAAAGAGCGTTTATTACACAGAAATGGCTCTTTCCAAAATAAAAGCTATACTATACGCTTCTTCTGGGCTATATTCTCAGCAGCATATTGTAGCGGGTCAGGGCTGTTCAGGGTTCTGTTTGTACAGTTATGTTTTGTTTATGTTGCCATAGTGACGGGTGACGCCCTCTCGCTGCGACGGTGTGTCCTTCCGGGGTCAGAGGGCGCCCTGTGTGTTGTTGCTGTGCGGTTGCCGCGCTGAGCAGTTAGCTACCGGCAGTGTTCTTCTGCAGATGTCAATAAACGACTGTGCTCCCTGGCTAGCTCACGGGAAGCAAGACCAAACGACACCTCTGTCTCCTCATTGTCTGAGCTCGCCACATTGGTGTCAGAAGTGGGATGATGGTGGCACCCCATGTTCTGACCCGAGTGACTTTTCCCCCGCCGGTCGTGACCGGCCGGTGAGCCAAAAGAAGGCACCTGGACATTTGCAGGACTTTGTGTGGGGTAATGGGGTCGTCGGGGACGACTGACCCCTTAGGTGGGGGCTATGTAGCGGGTCAGGGCTGTTCGGGGTTCTGTTTGTACAGTTATGTTTTGTTTATGTTGCCATAGTGACGGGTGACGCCCTCTCGCTGCGACGGTGTGTCCTTCCGGGGTCAGAGGGCGCCCTGTGTGTTGTTGTTGTTGCTGCTGTGCGGTTGCCGCGCTGAGCAGTTAGCTAGCGGCAGTGTTCTTCTGCAGATGTCAATAAACGGCTGTGCTCCCTGGCTAGCTCACGGGAAGCAAGACCAAACGACACCTCTGTCTCCTCATTGTCTGAGCTCGCCACATTGGTGTCAGAAGTGGGATGATGGTGGCACCCCATGTTCTGACCCGAGTGACTTTTCCCCCGCCGGTCGTGACCGGCCGGTGAGCCAAAAGAAGGCACCTGGACATTTGCAGGACTTTGTGTGGGGTAATGGGGTCGTCGGGGACGACTGACCCCTTAGGTGGGGGCTATGTAGCGGGTCAGGGCTGTTCGGGGTTCTGTTTGTACAGTTATGTTTTGTTTATGTTGCCATAGTGACGGGTGACGCCCTCTCGCTGCGACGGTGTGTCCTTCCGGGGTCAGAGGGCGCCCTGTGTGTTGTTGTTGTTGCTGCTGTGCGGTTGCCGCGCTGAGCAGTTAGCTAGCGGCAGTGTTCTTCTGCAGATGTCAATAAACGGCTGTGCTCCCTGGCTAGCTCACGGGAAGCAAGACCAAACGACACCTCTGTCTCCTCATTGTCTGAGCTCGCCACATTGGTGTCAGAAGTGGGATGATGGTGGCACCCCATGTTCTGACCCGAGTGACTTTTCCCCCGCCGGTCGTGACCGGCCGGTGAGCCAAAAGAAGGCACCTGGACATTTGCAGGACTTTGTGTGGGGTAATGGGGTCGTCGGGGACGACTGACCCCTTAGGTGGGGGCTATGTAGCGGGTCAGGGCTGTTCGGGGTTCTGTTTGTACAGTTATGTTTTGTTTATGTTGCCATAGTGACGGGTGACGCCCTCTCGCTGCGACGGTGTGTCCTTCCGGGGTCAGAGGGCGCCCTGTGTGTTGTTGTTGTTGCTGCTGTGCGGTTGCCGCGCTGAGCAGTTAGCTAGCGGCAGTGTTCTTCTGCAGATGTCAATAAACGGCTGTGCTCCCTGGCTAGCTCACGGGAAGCAAGACCAAACGACACCTCCGTCTCCACCTTGTCTGAGCTCGCCACAATATTAAACATATCAGGTCCCCATAAGGAGAATCATGTGCTAACGGCTGTCTAAATGACTCGGGTAAAGTTTGTAGCATGCATGCTTGTTGTTTTTGTCTGCTTCCACTTGTCTTTGCACTAGGATGATGTCAGTGTAAACGTGCAGTCATATTCGTTGTGTTCCCACTAGTGCAGGTCAGCGTTAATCTCGTTGAAATGACGTTAACGCCACAACAGGGCAAATCTCCGTTAACACATTAACGAGCTAACTGCGCTAACACACTAGTTCCCACCCATGTAATTGAGCATTGTGTGGCACATCCAACATACTGTTTTACTTTAGTCCATGACGCACTTACCTTCAGGGTCATACGTCACATGAAAACCAAAATAATTCCAAACGCCAGATCTGAATTTGGGGGGGGGGGTTCAATTTGCCATGTTGCAAGGAGAGCTTAACTTCTGTCTCGCTAGCTTGCCCTGTGCTCAGTTAATCTGCATTCGACTACTCCGCCTAGGCTGCACTGTCGAGCGCAGATCCACTGAGCGCTCAACACAGACAGCATCGTCAGAAGGAAAGTTGATAAAATAAATTAAAAATTTTGTATTGTTCGATACATATGCGTACCAAACCGAAAGCACTGTATCGAACGGTTCAATATCGATACGAGTATCGTTGCACCCCTAACAGATAGATAGATAGATAGATAGATAGATAGATAGATAGATAGATAGATAGATAGATTACTCTAAGATCTCTGTAGTGGCTCAGAGTGGGGAAAGAATCACAAATCATAATAATTAATGTGAGCGTCAGTATATTTTCTTAGTTTATGGGCTGTGATCAGCTGACGTGCTGCTCTTTGTGCATTTACACAACTGAATTTCGCAAGTTATGGTGGGTGATGTCCATCTGCGACACTAACATTATACTGTTTCTTTATACTAGACAGCATATAGTTGGTATAAAGTTGGAATTCAGCTAATTAATCTAAACATCATCATCTTAAATGGAAATTAGTCTACTTCATGTAAGCTGTAACTGACCATAAGCACCACAGCCACTGTGCACCAGCCCAGCGCAGTGCTTTACTATAAATTCCCCACAGTACTGTAAAGTAACCTCTTTATCCCATTTAAAAACTACAGAGTATTTTCATGCAAAGTTTTTCTTCCTTCTTCTTCCTCTCCTCTCCTGGCTTTCTTACATCTTTCTCCATCTCTGAATGAACTTATCTTGCCCTCTTTTCTCTCCCTGTGAAATACAGCATCTGGACATTTAGCTAGCAACGCACTGTGCGACAAACTGCACACAAACAGTTTGTGTGTTTGCTGATGTTTGTTGAGCTGATAGAAACACTGAATTTGAAATTGCCTACCATTAAAAAAAAACATTACTTTCTTTATGCTCACTGCTATTCTGTAGCTAGCATGATGCTGAAGTACCAAGGCCACAACACCTACACTCACTCCAGCCCACTTTACAGGGAGTGCAGAATTATTAGGCAAATGAGTATTTTGTCCACATCATCATCTTCATGCATGTTGTCTTACTCCAAGCTGTATAGGCTCGAAAGCCTACTACCAATTAAGCATATTAGGTGATGTGCATCTCTGTAATGAGAAGGGGTGTGGTCTAATGACATCAACACCCTATATCAGGTGTGGATAATTATTAGGCAATGTCCTTTCCTTTGGCAAAATGGGTCAAAAGAAGGACTTGACAGGCTCAGAAAAGTCAAAAATAGTGAGATATCTTGCAGAGGGATGCAGCAGTCTCAAAATTGCAAAGCTTCTGAAGCGTGATCATCGAACAATCAAGCGTTTCATTCAAAATAGTCAACAGGGTCGCAAGAAGCGTGTGGAAAAACCAAGGCGCAAAATAACTGCCCATGAACTGAGAAAAGTCAAGCGTGCAGCTGCCAAGATGCCACTTGCCACCAGTTTGGCCATATTTCAGAGCTGCAACATCACTGGAGTGCCCAAAAGCACAATGTGTGCAATACTCAGAGACATGGCCAAGGTAAGAAAGGCTGAAAGACGACCACCACTGAACAAGACACACAAGCTGAAACGTCAAGACTGGGCCAAGAAATATCTCAAGACTGGTTTTTCTAAGATTTTATGGACTGATGAAATGAGAGAGTCTTGATGGGCCAGATGGATGGGCCCGTGGCTGGATTGGTAAAGGGCAGAGAGCTCCAGTCCGACTCAGACGCCAGCAAGGTGGAGGTGGAGTACTGGTTTGGGCTGGTATCATCAAAGATGAGCTTGTGGGGCCTTTTCGGGTTGAGGATGGAGTCAAGCTCAACTCCCAGTCCTACTGCCAGTTTCTGGAAGACACCTTCTTCAAGCAGTGGTACAGGAAGAAGTCTGCATCCTTCAAGAAAAACGTGATTTTCATGCAGGACAATGCTCCATCACACGCGTCCAAGTACTCCACAGCGTGGCTGGCAAGAAAGGGTATAAAAGAAGAAAAACTAATTACATGGCCACCTTGTTCACCTGATCTGAACCCCTTTGAGAACCTGTGGTCCATCATCAAATGTGAGATTTACAAGGAGGGAAAACAGTACACCTCTCTGAACAGTGTCTGGGAGGCTGTGGTTGCTGCTGCACGCAATGTTGATGGTGAACAGATCAAAACACTGACAGAATCCATGGATGGCAGTGTCCTTGCAAAGAAAGGTGGCTATATTGGTCGCTGATTTGTTTTTGTTTTGTTTTTGAATGTCAGAAATGTATATTTGTGAATGTGGAGATGTTATATTGGTTTCACTGGTAAAAATAAATAATTGAAATGGGTATATATTTGTTTTTTGTTAAGTTGCCTAATAATTATGCACAGTAATAGTCACCTGCACACACAGATATCCCCCTAAAATAGCTAAAACTAAAAACAAACTAAAAACTACTTCCAAAAACATTCAGCTTTGATATTAATGAGTTTTTTGGGTTCATTGAGAACATGGTTGTTGTTCAATAATAACATTATTCCTCAAAAATACAACTTGCCTAATAATTCTGCACTCCCTGTAAACTCCCAGTATAAATGCCATAGATGATACATCTGAACCAAAATTCTAAGGAATTTTTCCAAGGAGTAGAAACTAAAGATATCTGTGTAAAAAAAAAAAAAAAAAAAAAAAAAAAAAACATTTAAAGAATAAAAATAAAAAGTTGTAAGTATTTGTACTTTGTTACTTCCCACCTCTGAAAAAGCCCAGATGTATTGTCTAAAAGGTGTTGTGATGGATTCCAGGACGACAATAACTAATTATCCCTATAAGCTTACGAGAAAGGTCAAGGTTTCTTTATCACTAGCTGGATATGATTTTCTTTCACAGGATACTTCCGGGATTAAAGTCAAGTTATCATTTCATGATAGAGCTGTAATAAAGTGGTCTCGTAAATAAGAAAAGTTTACGCTGCATTCTTATAGGTACCTGCTGCTTGCTTAAAGAAATGCCCTCCAGCAAACACTTGTCTATGTGTGAGAACCTCCCACACGTACTTTGCTTTTGGCTACTTGGCAAGAATTAGTCAAGCAGAATGAGATAAAAGACAAACCAGTTTTTTGGAATAATGCTGGGTTTGATTGCTTTCTCATGACCTGTGTTTGTGTTTCTGTGTGTGCAGCAAGGTTACAGCCCGTCCTCCCCTGGGTCTCGAAGCCCTGGAAATAGCTTCAAGAAGGAAAGACCCAAGAGTGAAAGTAAGGGTTAAAAAGTAATCAGAAATTCCAGTTATGTTTTTTTCCCCCTGTTTGTTGTTTGTTGTTTTTTTAAGAGGTAGCTGTTCTTGCTCTGACTTTTGTCTCCATCATATTTCCATGCTGCAGTGATAGAGGAGCTGCTGACTAAAATCAATAACAAGCAGCCCCCAAGGAAGTTGCACGTGGAACGACCGTCAGCCAGCGCTCAAGTCCTGCTCAAATCTAGCTCAAAGCCAGAGCAAGTGACTGCATGGCTCAATTCAAAAGGCTTCTCAAAATCGTAAGTTACCCACAACTCTCACTAATCCACCAAATCAAAATACCTCCCTACGCCTTAAAAGCAGGGATAAACAACTCACGGCTTGTGGGCCAAATCATTTGTTAAACTCCACATAGGGTGCATAACAAATTTTCTAATTCGCTAAGTAGATGTTTGGTGCAGTATGAGCCTTTTTTGCAAAGAATTTGCATCATCTCGCTCTGTGCATCCTTGTTCCAAGTAAACAGTAAATAAGTCAGTTGGTTTGAAAAGAAATAATTTGAAAGAAAGAGGATTTATTGTCTTTTTAATGTGTATTTCTTATATTTGATAAATATTAGGTCCTAGACAGCAACTTGAGTATCACTTGCTGAATTTCATGTCTTTACTGACCTCTAGTGGCTTAAAAGGTGTTAGCCTCGAGGTGTAGTCTGGTGCAAAAAAGCGATCTATTTAAGTTCAGACAGAGATGCCAGAAAGGAGTGATTAAAGGTTTTCTTTATTTTATGAACAGATGCAGAGTGGGGTGGCTGTGTCTGTTTGCCTTGTTACTCTGTAACCATATAAGCGTTACCACCTTGGCATATGTGGCTAGTTAGCATTTAGCACAAAGCTAAGCTGTGTCTAAGTATAGCAACATGTCTCAGTGAGCCTGTCACGTGACCCAGGTGCAGGAAATGACAATGTGAATAATATTATTGATGATACGTATCTTTTCCTGTCATGCTTTGTTATAATGGGATACATTTTTTTAAATGGTCCTTTAGCAGTGTGCTCTCTTTTGGAAGCAATGTTGTTTTAGTAAATACTGTCTTTTAATTGTGTGACTGTTTTCTGCAGAACTGTTGACTGTCTGGGGATCCTGACTGGGGCTCAGCTGTTTTCCCTGAACAAAGAAGAACTGAAGGCTGTTTGTGGAGATGAAGGCAGTCGCGTCTTCTCACTGGTCACCGTGCAGAAAGAACAGCTAGAGGTCAGTCCCCTCAGCAGCACACTGCTTACACAGCTGTTTCATTTGATAGATGTGCTTTCATTGCTGAACATCTGACAGCCTTTAGATGCTGTATGAAAAATGCCCACTTTTTAACTTTCAGTAATTTTCCAAGATTGTTAAGTCAAGTAGATGCATGTAAAATCTGTTGTCAGCTTTCAGATTCATAGTGATTCACGCTCTATACTTAATGTACATACAGCCATAAAAAGTGGATGTACTCACTGAGATGGAGACCGTACTAAGTAGAAAGAATTTGTCAGTTTAACATGTTCTTCATAATCACAGCTACACAAAAGTGTAATCAAAAAAGTTACAAAAAATGACAAAGTAGATTAATAACCTCAAATTACGAATGTAAATATATATTGCAATGCAGTGTGGTATATTCCTGAACCACCAACTGGATCTTTCACTGAGTTTATTCACAGCAATGAGATGCTGCAGAAAAATGTAAATTAAAAATGGAACGCGGTGTTTTACAAATAAGTTAAAGCCTATTTTAAACTGTTTAGTCTGAATAATTTGAAATTTGTAGGTTTTATCGTTTGCTGAAAATATTGTAATTTAAACAATAGGAAAATTTGAGGACTCTCTGTAGGAGAATGAAGAATTGAACCTCAGACAGCGCTGCATTGAAATGAACACAGTCGACAGCAAAAAGCAAAGATGAAAACGAGCACAAAAAGACTTCAAAGCAAACACCTCAGTGATTCTACTTTAGAAACATGAGCAGGTAGAAACTGAAGCTGCAGATTGACTGATCATCTGCTTGTTTATTGTTGAAGTTCAGCATCTAGCTGCTGGGCTGGGGTTGGCATTCACTCAGGTAATGTCACCCTGGGTTCTTGGCTAGCTTAGCGTTAGCATGGTGTCTGTGCAGGTGCCTCATTTAAAATGGACACAGGAACTTTGGAACTGTATTTAGAAGAAAACAAATCCTAAAGCTACTGCTTTGTAAATATATGCAAGTCTGTATATCTGACATCTTCAGCATCAAACGATATTTAAAGAGACACCAATGCTTCCTTTACAGCAGAGCGGTGGAACCTCAGAGCTGCAGGAGATCTTGACACGGCGGCAGGAGAGGATCGACTCCGGCAGCAAAGACTGAGCCTGTTGACCTAAACAATTCATCTAGTCATCTAGCTCCTTCACAGCTTTCTAAGTGCACCAGCTTCTTCAATCAATCTACAGTTAATTCTGATCTGCCTTGGCAAATACTGAAATATTGTGTATGTCTTTAATTGTATATTTATTTTGTATCATCCAACGTGTATGTTTTGAAGCGTTTTTTTCTTAATTGTGTTGCATTTTTTCTCTTTGTCTCGTTAAATTTTCTCAACAAAGATTTCTGCTAAACAAAAGAAAAAAGGAGCTTATGAATTTACGTACACTTCGGTGTGCGTGTGAGCACGTGTATGCATGACTTGCATGTAATGTACATATTTGTATGAGCAGTGCAGTTAATGTTCATGCTCACCATCAACAATGAGGCTGTTTACTAAAATACCTTTAAAAAAGTAGATTTTAGCGATTGTGTTTTAAAATCTGTGCCAGAATGCTTGACATGCTTTCTGATATATGGCCAACTGTTTTCATGTAACTGTTTACAGGAGTTAAAAAAGAAAAAAAAAGATAGACATGCTCTGTGTTACTTCTAGCAGGTATCATTTTCTCAGCCTGGTTGGTTAATGCTCATCAACACTAAGTATTAAAACAAATATTCTTGCTAATCAGGTTTCAGACATTCTGGCAAACTTAGCAAGCAACAATTCTGCATGAAGATTTTGTCTGTAAAAGTGAGACGCTGCCATTAACGTGTTCTTAGCAGCAAGGCGTTTTGCAGTGTAAGCTGCACAAGCACCAGAATAACAAGCAGTATGTGCAGTAGATATGTAAATCCTGGTAATGAATAAGTGGAGATTTAGAGAAACGTTCAAGCGGGTGTATATAGTTTTTAAAAAGACAATGATTCAAAAATGAATAAATAAACTCGGTCTTAATTGTATGTCTTTTGTCAGTATGGTTCTTGTGTTTGTCATTGGATCAATTTTACCAGAGGACCAGAAACAGTCAGCACAGTTTATTTATTGTAAACTGAAACAGAATAACAAGAGCTGCATTTTAAAGTGGTTACAATTTTAATTTTGACAGAAAATAATGAAATTAATATTGTACAAATAGTGGTTTGTGAGAAACCAGAACATCAGTGACATAGTAGCTCATCTGGCTCACATGAAAAATGTGACTTTGGCCCCAGAGCACCGTGTGTGTAATGACCAATTAGGACATCATTGATTATATTCTGAATGAAACTGTAGGAGGAGATGCAATTCTTCTCAATTTTGAATGGACGGATGGCCAACAGATGGCTTTACCTCACCACACCTTTGAGCAATAAAATGATCATGTTTTATCTGCCAAATTGACTAAACTGACAAAGAATGGCTACTGTTGATCAAGACACTCAAAGGCAACTTACGAGAACCCCAGACTTAACAATAGCATTAATAAGAAAGGTCATTCCCCCACTAGTGGCTTGATTTTAATAATCAGACAGATACAATTAGTTGGGTTTTTTTGATGCAAAAATGAAAAACACTCCTTTTACATCAGTGAAGGAAATGCAGTCTGTTATTTATGGAGGTAAGCGTCGAGCCAGAGGTCTCCTGAGGTTTTCAGTGACCTGATGAAAAGAAAAAAAATAGGAAAAACAAGTAAGTGTCTGTGTGTGTTTTCAACCTCGTCAATGCTCCATTATGATAATACTTACGTGACAATATCAGCAAGGCCTCGCCACAAAGTTTTCTCCTGGTAAGGAATCCCATGTTTCTCACAGAGTGCGCGGACCTGTGGCGCCACCAGGTGGTAGTTGTGGCGCGGCATGGTAGGGAACAAGCTTGAGAGAGAAAAGAAACAGGAAGCTTCTGTCAGATATGATAGCGTCTGAGAATTTGTGTTTTAAAGTCTCTCTATGTTGCCAAACAATTTCATATTAATGACAGCTGTTAAATTATGAAGGCACTGGAACGATGCATGCAGACTGGGCTCCTACAAAAAGTTCTGTCAGAAAAACTGTGTTTACAGAATGTGACTCCATGTCTGTGTGTGTGTGCTCCCCCCCACAGAGCTGCCATTAGAGGCAGTTTCACAAGTGGTTAAATGGGGAGGCCTGACTTTATAGCATGTGATGACACCACTCTTTCACCATTTTTTTCTATATTTACAACAAGCGTGATGCTTGATTCTAGTTCCTGATTCAGAGAGGTTTTATGGACATTTGCTGCTTGTGTCTGCAAAATGGTTGTTTCTATTTTAATCCTAGTACTCGACTTTGTGAAAGCACACTGAACATACATTTGTCTGCATTTGCTGCACTCATTTCACTTACTGGTGCTCGATTTGAAAGTTGAGGTGCCCACTGAACCAGTCGTTGAAGAAGGACTGCTCAATATTACAGGTGGATTGTAACTGAAGACGAGAAAAAAGCCTAAATAAGATCAATATTTGTGATACAGGGACATTTATGAGGATTGGGCGATGGAAGAATCAAAGTGTCCAAAACCTTTGCACAACCTTGCTGGTAAAATAGGTACAGGTACCTGAATAGTCAGCCAGTCCTTGTGCTTTTCATGATCAATGTCCATCGGTATGTGATTCATCTGAGTCACCCACACAAACCAGTGACTCTCCAAAAACCTGCAAAATGAATAACAACATGATAACTTTCATTGTAGAAGGGATAACGGAAAGAATAGAAAAAAATCTTCCTAATAAGGTATACTACAACTGATAGGACCAGGTGACTCTTTCACCCAGAATCTAATCTAAGACAGTGTAACAACTAAAGTATGCCTTATTAGGAAGAGCAATCACATAATGCTTTGGTTAATTCTCTTTCTAAATATTTACCTGACAAAAAAAAAGAGCGCCACTGAGCCAAACACGCCGTATAGAGGTGCATAATAGTAGAAGTAGCGGAGGTAGTATGTCATGGCCCAAGCCAAATCCTTCACAAGACAAGAACATTCATATGATTTATATAATGTCTTACTTAACAAGAGTCATAATTCATCACTATCGTATTTGTACAATTGGGTCCATAATTTATTGGACATTTTTTGTAGTTTTGCCTCTGATCAGAACACAGTGCAGCCCTTCATCTGTCATAAGAGGTTTAACAAAAATGTTGCATTGACTGTTTGGGAATTACAGCCATTTCATACGCAGTCCTTTATTTTCAGAGGCTCAAAATTAAACTAACAAACTACTTCAATTTTATTTAATATAAGCAATATTTTTAGTACGTGTATGAAAATCCTGTGCAGCCAATGACAATTGGAAGATTAGCATAGATGCTCTGCTATCCCTTTACTGTAGACACCTTCAGCTGCTGTCTGCGTCACTTTCTGCCTCCACTTTTGTCTTCAGTAAATGAAAAGCTGCTCTGTTGGCCTGAGATCAGGTGACTGACTTGAGGAATTTCACATTCTTTGCCTTGAGAAACTCCTGTTTCACTAAGCACCAGTGGGGATACTGGCAGACATACAGGTTCATGCATAACACTGCCTTCACCATATTTGACAGACAATTGGGTTTCTCTCCTTCTCCATACTTTTCTCTTCACATTATTCTGGTACAAGTTCTTCTTGTTTTCATCTGTCCAAAGATTTTTACAGACCTTTGCAGGTTTTTTCACATAATTTCTGGCATAGTCTGGTCTTCCAGTTCTTAAGCATAATCTGCTGTATGTATCTTGTTTTAAACCCTCTGTATTTTCATTCACAAAGGTGTGTCTCGATCACAGACCTTGACAATGATACTTTAACCTCCTCGAGCGTGTTCTTGACTTGGTTAGATATTTTAAGGCTGTTTTTCGTAACCATGGAAATAGTTCTGCCATCGTGCACTTCAGTTGTCTTCTGTGATCTTTCAGGTCTTTTGGTGTTACTGAGCCGGCTGTCCACTCATTCTTTCTAAGAATATGTCTCAAATCATTGATTTGGGCACTCCTAAAGTTTTTGCTGTCTCTCTGATAGGTGTAAATGATGGCCGGCCTCCTTCCCTTGCAGTGACATCAGTTTGGGCTTAATATTTAAAAAACAATGAAAAGCTACTAAATGCTAGTTCAATATTTGAAATGAACTTTGCTTTTCGTTCTTTTATCTGGTTAATTTGTCACAGAATAATCAGTTAGTAGTTTAAGCCTCTGAAAATGAGGAGAAACTGTGTGTTTGCTACCACCTGTGCTATTCTGATTTTACTGTAATGTTTTTCTTTAGCACTCTAAGCTCACGTTTCCTTTGCTAGGCTAAATACAGCCTGATACATCAAATGGAAAATAATTATACAAACTGCACTACACCACTCAGAGGCTGAGAGCTTACCAGCCAGTATCGCCGGGTTATCATGGTGTGCATTATATTAAAGTTGTAGAAAACTGGAATGAGCAGCGGAGGTCCCACTGAAAGAGAAAAAAAAAGACAAGGCTTTTTAAAACAAAGCTGTCATAGTTTTTTATTCTTGTTAAATGACTCTGAAGAAACATACAGAGAAAGAAGTACTGGTGTTGGTGATTGTAGGGCATGTGCTTGATCTTCTTTATCCCGTACTGTAACACAGAGGTAAACAGAGGGTGATGAGAAGTTGGATCATATGACTGAAGAAATTAGAAACATTAGTGCTGTGCTACTTGCCTCCACTGGTATAGTCTGTCCAAGTACAAAGGTGTCCAGCGTGTTGATATCGGGGTCCTTGGTGAAGATGTTGGGTTTAGCGTGATGCTGGAAATGTCTGTGATTCCACCAGTTGGCCGAAGCTCCCTGAGAAAATCGATCTTTTAATACCTGTGTTTAATTTATATGAAAAGAATATAACTGAGAGAGGTTACCTTTAAATGACCAATGACAAACTTGTGGACAGCGTGGTTCCAGGTGGACTTTTTGAAGACCGACAGGTGACCAAAGTCATGCTGCAGCCATCCAGCCTGCGCCTAAAGAAGTAGCAAGCATTATGTGATGTTTTTGGCTGGTTTATTCTGAGAT
Organism: Mchenga conophoros; assembly: GCF_057382185.1. Taxonomy (NCBI): domain Eukaryota; kingdom Metazoa; phylum Chordata; class Actinopteri; order Cichliformes; family Cichlidae; genus Mchenga; species Mchenga conophoros. The sequence goes on from NC_140532.1 coordinate 14,437,764, forward strand.
TCTACTACAATAGAACTAATCCTCTTACTGACGAAGGTTGAGGATTAGTTATCTCATTATCTCAAACTTTGTGTTTAATGTAAGCATCCACCTTTGTAAAAGTGTATATGTCAGAAAATAAGGAAATACATATTAGGATCCATTTAAAGTTTATGTCTGAATTACCTGAGCGGTTGCTAAAATCACCGAGCACAGTAAGGTGGGTATCCAGCCCGTCCCACACATTGAAACAAGCATCCATCCGAGGGCTTCTAGCAGCACGATGTGACCGAGGTGGAGGAAGAAAAACAAAGGCTGACCTTGAAGCAGACCCTGCTTCTCTACCTGAGCTCGCAAGGTTTTGAAATCCTGCACGATGGCTGCCTGGGTTCAGAGAAGAAGAAACAAACAGTTCTGTAAAGCTGAGAGGATGTTATGTACTAATGTGACACTTGTGAAATCAAGAAAAATGTTTGCATTTTAGCCGTTTTAGGTTTTGATTCAGAGAAACGAGGCATTAAACCCGGCAATGAAACCTGAGCATCAGGAATCTCAGCTGTTCCCAGCACTGTAAAATGCATGAATAGGAATTCAGATCTGTGAAAAGGCTGGCCTACTTCTGTTCCGCATCTAAACAAGGTCCTTTATTCAGGGAATCAAAGGCTCACATTTTTGTCTTGGTCCTGACTTGGCTCTGTTGCTGCCAACTCTCCAAGCAGCAGCGGCTTCAGAAACTTTTGCACGAACTTGGAATCAGGATGAAAAGCAGTGAATGCCTCCTGAAAGAGAGAAAATTGGAAATGTAAGCTAGTAGAAATTATTTAGTGGTTGAAAATAGTTTTGATCCTTCTGAGGGGTCACAAAATCAAAAAGAAACCTCTGGTAAACATACTTATGTATTTGCAACCATGTTGCGTAAAAACAAGTTTACTACCACCGGTATTATTTTTATTTTTCATGAATCATTATTCATAAAACCTCAAAGGGGAACTCTCGTTCTGTTAGAGCTCCAAAGAATGAATAGACATGTAAGGAGTGGCAAAAGGTCCAGGTGTAGACTGTAGACTGGTGTGTAAACTACTTTTCATGCAGGACATATTTAAAGTAAATATCAAGTGAATCAAATTAATTCCAAGCATGTTTTTCTTAACAACAGCATTCACAAATATATGCAGAAAGAAGGAGACACAGTGGGAGAAAGACTTGCTGGCTTTGTGTTGTAGAAGGTCTAAATATTCTTACAGCCATGATCAGTATCCATAAAAAATTAATTAGTAGGTAGTAGATAGAAAAAGATCAATTGATAAAATTAAATGCCAATTAACAAAACAGTAAGACCACTAAGAACAACCGAAAGATAGAGAAAATGTGTGTCTTAAGATTAAGATAAAACTGTTAACACAGAGTTGATCTCTGATAGGAGGTCTCCTCCAGAGGTGTGGAGATGCATGATCTCCCTTACTCACCCCAGAACAGTTAAAAGTGTTTTTTCTGAGGATCTAAGAGATTATTACATGAATGAAAGCTCTGACAGAAATGTTGGAATGACTATTTAATACCCAGGAATGTGTCCATTTCAAGTATATTAGTAACTATACTTGCCAGTACGATTAAGCAGAGTAAAAAGTAGACTTAAAGAGTTTAAATAGTGTCCAGTGCCATCTGCTCTGTGGAGCCATCCATGGATCCAATTCCAGTGTTTGTACAGCATTTGTTTTTTATGTTTAATATATTTGCTTATATCGGTAAACAGGATTTATGAAAGGGTTATATAATATGAAAAGCAATGACCTCTTTTGAAAGTATCTTTTAGACATTTTTAATGTCAGTGCCACTTTTTACCTTGATAAATAAAGGATATATAAAATTCCCAAAAAAGTTTCTTTGTACCTTGTGACAGCAATGTTTGTTTCTGGCTCAAAATGAATCGATCATAGGCCAATAAGTCATTTACAGTCGTGTAAATACCGGAATTTTTTTAACCGTTTAACAGTTAAAAAAACAAAACAAAAAAACCGTGGTCCACCTCCAACACGTTCTCACTCCCAGAATTGTAGTTAATCACAATATTTAGGTGGTATTCATAAACACCACAACTTTCATATTATTAAAAATAAAATAAAAACAAGCAAACATAAATTCACAAGCCCGTGCATTCTGAATTTATTTTCAAGGAAAGTACATAAAACATATAAACGTAATATACCGTGGCATCCTCTCCAGCATAGTGGCCGATGACGCGAAACCCTCCTGGATGCCTTTTGGCCCAATGAGTGATGTTGTAAACCTTTCGATCGATGACCAGCCATTGATCATTCCTGCTGTTGTGGCTCTGCACTTCCTCCCAGGTGTAAACGCCTTTAGCTTTCCCACTGTCCGGCTCTCCCGGCACCGTCTGCTGGCTTCCACGTCCCATCCTCACCGCTGCCTCTGGTCTGAATGCACCTGAGCTCTAAAGTGCCAGTCCGACCTGGGTGTAAAAAAGGGGCCCTTTTAACCGTTTACGCAAGGAGCAGCACACGCAGGGAAGATGTAGTTTGATGCTAGTGTTTTCTTGAGTTTAATACACCGAATGTAGCGCAAGGAAAACAAAGAAGAGTGCAACATCCTCATTAATAATTCATGAGATCCCACAGCCTCCAACTGAAGCTGCTGGTGAAGCAAAAGCTCCAAGATTTTGTGTCGACATTAAACATCAACCTAGCCGCCAGATGCATCGATACTGGAAAAAGTCCAGTCGAGGTTAACGTGTAAAAACCCAACACAAAAGTGACTAAAGCGCCACCAAAACGGATTAATCGTCCCACAACTGAACAATTAAACAACAAGGGTGGGTGTCCGTGCAGGCAATAACACGAAGAGGATGAATGTTAACTTACAGCATCCGGCTTTCAACTTCTTCTCATCGGGTTTCAGTCACAATAGAGCGGTTAAAAAGGTTCAGTTCCGCTTTATGTAGCGATCATCAAGTACAAACTCCAAGCAGATCATTCGAGGGTGTCTGGGCCAATCGGCGCTCAGTATATCCCCCCCCCGCTGGCCAGGGTGGCCTCAATAAGCTCCCTGCACATTTTCTAATTCAGAAAGGGCAACCGGTTTAATGGCTCTAACTTTGTTTGATGTGGTATAAGCCATTTGTTTCTCCCTTCTTCTTCTTCTTCTTCTTCTTTTTAAAAAAATACAGTGCAACCAACGAATTTGCAAATACAATAAGTGAAGCCTCTTAGTGATGCCTGATGTTACTCCTTGTCCAAGTTAATGGTCGATGAGTCAGTGGGTTTGAAAATAAGTCATTGGGAAGGAAGGAAGAGGGGTCCCTGGTCTTATAATGTGCACTCACTTTGCATGACTATCATTTGCTCATTGTCTTTCAGAGAAAGCAATCTCAGTATCATTCCCTGAATTTGATGTCTATGCTGACCTCCAGTGGCTTAACTTGCTATCTTTCTGCAGGGTATCAGTGTGCAGATGTACTCTGATACCCTGTGATAGTACTGCTACTGCTGCAATAAAGCAATCCGCTGATCAGTCTGCGCCTTTTTAAGTTCTGACTGAAATGTCAGAAAGGAGTGATTAAAATCTTTATTTCCGTGACAGATGCATACAGCGTGGCACAAGGAAAAGCAATGTCCATTGGTATGGTACACTGCCATAAAAATCTGCCTATGCTAGCACAAATTACCACTTAAAGAAATCCAGCTGTTAATAATGTTATTGATGGCATCTTTTCTTGCCATTACCTGTCACTGTATCCTAAAAACTTTGCATCTATAGCATACACTTTCTGTCAGAAGTGATCGTGCATTTAGGAAACTACAGTTTAATTTGTGATAGACTGCAAATGATTGGCCTGACTGTATTTTCTGCAGGACTGTTGACTGTTTGGAGGTCCCGACTGGAGCCTGTTGTCCCTGAACAAAGAAGAAGTGGAGGCTGTGTTTGGAGATGAAGGCTGTCGTGTCTACTCATAGGTCACTGTGCAGAAAGAACACAGGTCAGTCACAAACATCTGTCAAACTGCTTACACAGCTGTTTAATTCATAGACGTGCTTGTTTGTTGAAAAGCTCAGAGCCTTTGGATACTGTAGATACTGTGTGAATAAGACCCACATTCAGACTTTCAACAATTATCTGAGCACGTTAGGACAAGTAGATATACACAGGTACATAAAAACACAGGTGTCAGGTGTCAGAGTCTTAGTGATTATAGATCATCACTGAGCACACATTACATCTTTGAGGCAAAGATCAGTAATCCAGTGTGATACGTTTCTGAATATTTTACTGTTTATTCTCTAGTTATAACATACCCTATATCAGAAACAAAGTCAAACTTTAATTTTGAGTCCAAATAGGTTTCATTTTGTTTTATTGATCTCAAATGATTATTTTTGTTTTTATTTATTTCTTTCATGAAAAAATAGCCCTAGAACCTCATTGTGTAGCTCTGCTGTTAATAACCATGATTGGTTTTGAAACGCCTGTTTGAACAACTCACAACCGGTAAGATTAATTAGCAACATAACCTCTCAGAGATGTGGAGAGAATCAGATAAAAACGTGTCCACCATATGGTCTTGGTAAGCAACTTAAAAGTAACGTAAAATTATCACGATTTTGCAGCGTTTCAGCATCACTTAGCAAGAAATGCTTCTGCATATTGTTGTTTTTGTCATTAAAAGTGAGATTATATGCAGTATATATGTTGCTGCCGTAAAGTGTCATTTACATTGAGCTTTTTGTTGGAATGTGTTTTCTAAAATAGATTTGGTGACGGTTTCTTTCAACACGGTTTCTTTATTGTATACTGAAAGAGCAGAACAGAAGAGCTGTATTTAAAGTTACACAAAGTTGCACGTTAGACAGGAGATAATAAACATTTTAATATATAGTTTGTTGTTTGAGTGAAAACAAATTATCCTGTTTAATCATTCAAATATTATCACAAGATAGAAAAATGAAAACTCATTTTAAATGAGTCACAGGGGCAAGTTCCACAACTGTGTTTATAACATCACACCGCTGCTGATCAAGATATTCTTAAGGCAACTTAGGAAAACCCTGTGATCTATAAAAATCAGCAAATCTGAAAACCAAAGTAAGACTTAACAATAACACCAATAATGAGAAAGATCCTTCCCACAATTTCGACTGAATTTTAAACTTGAAATGGATACAATCGCTTTCTGATGAAAAAGAGAAAAACGCTTCCTCTACATCAGTCAAGGAAATGCCGTCTGTTATTTATGGAGATATGCATCGAGCCACAGATCCCCCGAGCTTTTCAGTGACCTGTAAAAGTCCAAAAGAAAAGTCAATCTTTCCATAAAAGAAGACTGAGCCATGCACTGTATTTACAATCTTTCTAACAGTCTGCACTTACGTGACAATATCAGCAAAGCCTCGCCAAAATGTTTTCACCCGGTAAGGAATCCCATGTTTCTCACAGAGTGCGCGGACCTGTTGGGCAACCAGGTGGTAGTTGTGGCGCGGCATGGTAGGGAACAAGCTTGAGAGAGAAAAGAAAGAGGAATTTTCCCTCAGATATGACGCCATGATTCACTTTGATGTAGGCAAAGAGAGAGTTTCGTGGATCTTTAATGCTTGTACAGTTTTGTGCAAATGTCCTGAGCTACTCCTCATTTCTTTACGTTTTGCTGGGAAAATGAATAATAGGTCAATAATTTATTAAAAGATGCATAAATAAGTAGTTTTCGGGAATAGTTATCCAGACTTCTAGAAAGACATTCGAAGCTTATTTTTGGGTGCTGCTTCACTGCTTCAACAATGCTGAGGTCTGGGCTCTGGGGAGTCCAGTTGTGTTGTTGTTCTGTGTTTCACTGCACTGGGACTGTGTGTGATCATCATTATAAATGCAATGGTCAATTAGATGTTTTTCGTGGAAAACGTGTGATGTGGTGAATCAAAATCTGACTGTTCTTTTCTGTGTTCATAATTCCGTCAACTTCAACACTGGCTGAAATGCAGCCCCAAAACATGACAGAGCCTCCACCATGTTTGGATGTAGACACTCGCTGTTGTGCCTCTCTCCTTCTTCGATCGTCGCTTGTCATATTGATGAGAATTTTGTTGATCACTCAGTAAGACCTGTTGTCACTGATTTTCAGTACAGCTCTTGTGTTATTACCTCAGCCTTTTTTTCCCCATGCTTGCTTAAAAATGAAGTCTCGACAGCCACCCATCCACTACCGGTAACAAAGTGCTTAAAGATACAATGTCACAATAGTTGTTTGCTAAGTTGTTTGTTATACATAGACACTCGAGTTCCTTTTTTTAATGCTCGAATTATTCATAGGTCAGTATTAAGTAGTTTAACAAACAAAGAAACGTTCCTCTGAGAATAGTCAACTGATATTGAATAAAAAACCCGAAAACCTTAAGAAACTGTTGCTGAAGACCGCTGTAAAAAGTTGCAATAAAGTCTGGCTCCTTTTAAGCAAAATATAAAGGTCATGTTATGGAGTAACGTGATGAGTTGCTTTTTCTGATGATTCACTTTTCACTAACAAACCCAACACCGTTAACAGTTAAGTGGCTTTATAAACAATAAAATATTCTTTTGAAAATGATCAGGGACAAAGGAGAACTATTGCTCAAGAACCTTTATAAAAATTACAGGGAAGTCTGGCTCATTGGAGGGAAATTCACTAGCTGTGACCACATTATCATTTAGGTTCAACTCCATTTCTAGACGGTAACAACAGATGGTGCACGCATGAATGGAGGGTGCGGTTTTTGGGAGGACTCAGAGGGGAGTGGCAGCCACTCCCAGACCAGACAAACCCCCGTGTACGAATGAGAGGCGAATAAATTGGAAAAGGGAGGCAGTGTGAGGCAAAAAACCGAGAACAAACAGCTTGTCGTACAGGCGGGTCATATATAGACAGAGAAGGGGAGTGTATGAGGTGTAGTCCTGTTCCTGAAATTCTGATAAATTATCTCAAGACATTTGAACAGTATTGTATCTGTAGAACAACTGTTTCTTATTTAATATCAGTAATCGACTTTGAACTCTCAGCAGTGTGAGCATGCTGAACATACATTTGTCTGCATTTGCTGCACTCATTTCACTTACTGGTGCTCGATTTGAAAGTTGAGGTGTCCACTGAACCAGTCGTTGAAGAAGGACTGCTCAATATTACAGGTGGATTGTAACTGTCAAAAGGCCACGAAGGAGTTAATAAAAACATAATAAAGGGAATGGTTTTAGTCATCAAATGTCAGCAGTGCCTGCTGGTAAAAGTAGTACAAGTACCTGCATGGTCAGCCAGTCCCTGTGCTTTTCATGATCGATGTCCATCGGTATGTGATTCATCTGAGTCACCCACACAAACCAGTGACTCTCCAAAAACCTGTAACATTAAAAACAATATAATACTTTTGATTGAAAAGATGCTATAACATGATGCTAAAGAGTACCACAGTCTGTGTTACAGTTTGAGTCAGTCTGTTAATTGGTAACAAATCATGAGTTAATTATTTACATATCAGTAGTATTAGGAAGAGCATTAAAAAATTTTGGTTGACTTGTTTTATAAATATTTACCTGACAAAAAACATGAGTGCCAATGAGCCAAACACGCCATACAGCGGGATGTAACAGGAGAAGAATCGAAAGTAGTACGACAAGGACCACGCCAGATCCTTCACAAGACAAAAAAGTTCATTTTATCCTGATAATTTCTGCTTAAAAATAATCTTAATTCACCATATTCTTATTTTAAACTTATTCTGTTTTTACTTTAATGTTTTTCTTTAGCCCTTATCCTTAAATATTTAATTAAAACAAAACTAAACCATCTGTAGCCTGACAGCTTACCACCCAGTCACGCCGGGATATCATGGTCTTCATTATCTGCATGTAGAAATAAACTGGAATGAGCAGCGGTGGTCCCACTGAAAGAAAAATACAAAAAGATTTACTTTAAAATTGCAACATTGTGAAATTATAGTTTTTATTCTTCTCAGACAAAACATACAGAGAAAGAAGTACTGGTGTTGGTGATTGTAGGGCATGTTTTTGATCTTCTTTATCCCGTACTGCAACACAGAGGTAAAGAGGGGGTGTTAAGAAGTTGGACCGTATGAATGTTTGAAGAAATCAAAAATATTCGTTTAGTCCCGCTTGCCTCCACAGGTTGAGTCTGGCCAAGCACAAAGACATTCAGCATGTTGATATCGGGGTCCTTGGTGAAGATGTTGGGTTTAGCGTGATGCTGGAAATGTCTGTGATTCCACCAGTTGGCCGAAGCTCCCTGAGAAAATCGATCTTTTAATACCTGTGTTTAATTTATATGAAAAGAATATAACTGAGAGAGGTTACCTTTAAATGACCAATGACAAACTTGTGGACCAGGTGATTCCAGGTGGACTTTTTGAAGACCGACAGGTGACCAAAGTCATGCTGCAGCCATCCAGCCTGTGACTAGAGAAGAAGGAACAGCTGTTATACTGGCCACATACAGCCAGAGCCTGTGCTGCAGGTGGTCAATTTAGGACTACGTTCCATCACTGGACTCGTAAAAAGACAAGAGCAGGAATCGAAACTGAGTGCTTAGAGGGTCTGAAACCCAAGCTTTGCCCCACAGTGCAGCTCCAGAAGCCACCTAAGTGTCCTTATCTAGAGGACCTTGAGCTGCCTGAGCCACAGGACATAGAGTCCAAACTGTCCGTTGACCCTTCACCTCTGGCCCCTGGTGGATTCAGCCGATCTTGGCCACCTGAGGAATCCAGTCCTCTGCCAGTTACGAGCCAAGCCACCAGAGATGTCCCTTTACCTCCTGCCATGCCTCAGGAATGGTCCAGTCTCTGTCACAGGCCTCCGTGCCCACCCCCTGAACAACTCTGTGTTCATCCCTCTGCTGGGGCCCTGAATTGCTTCATTTTCTCTGTTGGTCCATGCCATCCCACAGATCTGAGCCTCGGCCATGCTGCCCCTCTGTTTCAGCCAAATGAACAGCTACCCTGTTCTACTAGCCCCGAGCCCTTGTGTTGTTGCTTTTTGTTTTTCATCCCTGGAGACTTCCATCACCCATTTGGGTCAGCTGAGTTTGTGTCAGGTGGGGATACACTGTGTCATGGACACTGAAGTTTTGGATTATTCCTTTTGTTTTTAAATTCTTGTATTTTTGGTGTTTTTAATCTTTTGAGTTTTGTACATAGCAGTCATTTCCTGGTGGGTTTCTTTATGCTTTTGTCTTTAGGTGTTTTTAGTTTTTTGCAAACTATCTTTTGCCAAGATGAAAGTTATAGTTCATATTCAATTTCCTGAGTTTTAGTTTATCCTGCATGTGTTTCCCTGTTGTTTAGTCCCTGTCTGTGTTACTTGCAGAAATGCATACTAGGACCCATTTAAAGTTTATGTCTGAAAAGTTCATGTCTCAATTACCTGAGCAGTTGCCAGCAAAACTGAGCAAAGTAAGGTCAGGATCCAGCCCGTCCCCCACATTGAAACAATGAGCCATGGAAGGGCTTCTAGCAGAATGATGTGACTGAGGTGGAGGAAGAAAAACAAAGGCCGAGCTCGAAACAGACCCTTTTTCTCCACCTGATCTCGTAGAGTTTCAAAATCCTGCACGAGGGCTGCCTGGGTGCAGAGAAGAAGAAACAAACCATTCTAAAAAGCTGAAAAGGTGATGCACTGATATCACATTTGTAAAAGTGTTTGTTTGTTCAAGGTAACAAAACCTGACCATCTAGAATCTCAGATGCTCCCAACACTCAGCACTTCATAATTAACAAAACAGATCTGCTAATTTTTTAACTTACATTTATTTCACTACATCACTCACATGTTATCAATAAAAAAAATAAGGGACTTTAATTAAAGGCTCACATTTTTGTCCCGGTCCTGGCTTGGCTCTGTTGCCGCTAACTCTCCGATCAGCAGCGGCTTCAGAAACTTTTGCGCAAACTTAAGATCAGGATGGAAAGCAGTGAATGCTTCCTAAAAAACAAAGAAACAAGCAAAAAGAAAAAGAAAAAAAGAAAGAAAGAAATGTAATCAAAAACAAAAAAGTTTTCAGATCCTAAAAAAAACTGTTTAAAGATAAATTCTCACATGATTTAATTGTTCATAGTAATGCCACAGCATTAAAGCAGCAGTGTTACCATCTGGCAGACGTTACAGGAGCCTGTCTGCTCGGACTACAAGACTTAAAAACAGTTTTTACCACCAAGCCATACGACACCTCAACCACAACACTTAAACACACACACACACTCCACAGGACGCACTCAGAAGCTACCCTGCAGCTTCACAACTCTGTTTAATCTGCACTGGTCACTCCACTTTATTGTTATTGATATTTATATTTAAAAAAGTGCAATACTGTAATTTTCTGCTGCTCATTCCTGTGCAATATCCCATCTGCCCTCCCGTCATATTTCTTTTCAAGATTTTCTTATTTAATCAATAGTGTACATATATTTATATTTATAGATTCATATATATTTAGTCATCTTTTCTCTTTTACCACGTCTCTCTAATATTTTGCTCTTTACTATTTTTCTATTTTTTTAATTATTATTTTTTATTATATTTTCTTCTACTGTACCTGCTGCTGAGTGACTGCTGCTCGTCAAACACATTTCATTGCAATGTTGACCCTGTGCTAACTTGCATATGACAAATAAAACTGAAAACTGAAAACTGAAACAGCAATTCATTGCTGTATAGCAAAGCTGTGTACAGTCATAGTTGAGGGGTTTCAAATATGGGGGCCACCCTCACACAATGAGACAAAAAATGAATATTGACCAGAATAAAATGGAAAACAAGCTTCTGCATCAGTTCTGTACTTGTGTCAGTATTTTGGAGTTTCTAATATTTTTGTTCTTGAACAGTTATTTAGGGCGTGTGTGAAATCCCTTTCTGTCACAATTGCAAGGAACTTATCAATATGCGAGGAGTGCCAGGGGACTAGCACAGACACTATGTTTTGTAAGAAATGAGAAACCACTGAGTTTTTATCTCTAAAATAAAATACTAATAAGATACTCTTTACCCTTCCAATGTTGCAATAAAATCTATTTATTTATTATTTCATTAATTGCTGTCAATTTGAGATACTAGAAAAGTCAAGTCAGAATAGAGTAAAATAAATAAATAATTGATAAAACAAATAACTAAATAAACGACAGCTCTGAAGAGTTTTCTTGAAAAATGTCAGTAGAATGTCTCTTTCAGTGTTTTGGAGCTGCCACAGAAAAAAAATCATGAACTGCTTTATCCGGCTTAACGGTAGAAGGCTGCTTTGAGGAACTGAGAGATCAAGAAGTATTAGGAGCAGAGAAGTCAAAGGAGCTTGGAAAGAAAAGCGTCTGGACTTCTTTAAGTTGCTTGAAGACGTTTCACCTCTCATCCGAGAAGCTTCTTCAGTTCTAAGGTCAAATGGTGGAGAGTCCCAGATATAAACCTAGTGGGAGTAACCCCCCACAGAGGGACAAAAGGACCCCCTGATCCTTTTGTCAGGGGGTCCTTTGACTACGATGACCTGGATGACTGAGAACCTTCACAGACATACTAGGAGCAGAGTTTGGCAAAAAGGATGAAACTGCTTTTTAAACTTCAAAAATCTGGACTTCTGGATTTTTCCCCCCTGAAAAGTGACAGTTGAAGTGTCAACCATTCGTATATCCGTTTATCCTCTTTCAAATGTTCCTCCATGTCTGGGTCACGGGGAGTATCAGATAATGTTTCGTGAAATGAACGAAGAGAAACCTACTTTGTCATTTGATGTCTTTCAAAATAAAATCACATGAAAAAAAGCACAGGTCTGTATAATGAAAACGTACCGTGGCATCCTCTCCAGCATAGTGGCCGATGACTCGAAACCCTCCTGGATGCCTTTTGGCCCACTGAGTGATGTTGTAAACCTTTCGATCGATGACCAGCCATTGATCATTCCTGCTGCAGTGGCTTTGCACCTCCTCCCAGGTGTAAACACCTTTAGCTTTCCCGCTGGCAGGCTCTCCTGGCCCCGTCTGCTGGCCTCCACGTCCCATCCTCACCGCTGTCTCTGGTCTAAATTCACCTGAACTCTAGAGGGTCAGTCAGCCGCAAAGTTTCACACCTGGATGTAAAAAGGGCGGATTCAGGGAGGAAAACTCATAGGGTGGATGTTACTGGTATACTGTTGCTTTCTTTAGTTTAATAAGTTGACTGTGGCACAGAAAAACAAAGAGGAGTGCAACATCACTAACTAATAATTCATGATGAAATCCGAATACCATCTATTGGAGCTACAGTTGAAGCAGGTCGGTTTTCACCCACTGACTTTGCGTCATTCGTCTTTATCGGCATTAAACGCCGATCTAACTGTTAGACGCACATTTTCACTTAAAAACAGGAAATTGAACAATATTGAGGACACAAGTGCGTTTTATACGTGAATGCACAGGTTAAAAAATAACTAGTCAACGTTAATGTGTAAAATCTAGACACAGAAATGACTGTAGCGCCATGGAAAAAAGCGTTAATTAAATAATTAAATAATAGCGGCAGATAACGGGCGGCTGGCTGTGCACGCCAAAACATGAAGATGATATTTACTCACAGCATCCAGATTTTAAACCAGCCTCCCCGGGTTTCGGGCACGTTAAAAGATCGATTCAGTGAGCTCAAGTCCTTTTTATATAACAATCATCCCCAAAAACCCATCCTCTGCCTTCCCTATACGCACACCATTTCATCCACGCACTCCTTCTGTACAAACTCTGAGCAGATCATTCGAGGTGTCTGAGCCAATCGGCGCACAGTACATTCTTGTCCCCTGGCCAGTGTGCCATAGGCTCAATAAACTGCTCGTCTGAACAGTGCAAAGTCGTTTGAGCGCACAGACGAAAAATAGTTTTAGTCTGGGAGATGTCACACACAGTTTCTGACAGTTTCTGATTTGATAGAAGGATTAAAGACACGGGAGGTCTTTAAGGGGCAACCCTGCTATTCATTTATTTACTTTTTGTTGTTTTTGTTTTGTTTTTTAATTTTTTGTTACCTCCCCCAAAATGCTTCTATACCTAATTAACCCGTTTAACTCCTAACTCCCATTTTTTTCTCCAAATAGTTTAATGTTGTATGTCTAAAAAGTTTACAATTATTGCACATTTGAAATTGCTTCTTCTTCTTTTTCTTTTTTCTTTTTTTCAAAAATATTATATCAAAACACACGCTCCATAAAAACATGCAGACCATCAACGGGTAAACAAAATGCAGGACTCTTGGATATCAGACATGTCGAAAGCATTGTTGTGTCAAGCTTAAAGTGATGTTGACGCCAATTGTAATCATTATTGTGCTGGCAGTGCTCCAGTAAGAGCAGAAAGTTTCCATCTCTAAGGCCATTTTTATTTTATATGCCCTCCTGATCGCCAAACGACCATAATGCCAGCGATAACGAATTTCTGCACATTCAGTGTCGTAAAATAATGACTCACTTAATTGCGCACTGTTGCAAAATAGGACAATTTATACTACTTTAGATCAGATAGTTTTTTTAGTGCCACACCACCAGCTTGAAAGGAGAAGCACAGAAGCAAAAAAAACAAAACAAAAACAAAAACAAAAAAAAACAGGCAATACGTTCTGTGAACAATAATTTGCATCTCCTAAAAATGTTGCTGCAGACAAATGGCTACAGTACACGCAGAGGTACTACAGTCAGTATGTTTTTAAATTTTAACTGCTTGAAAAGTTGCAAATATTTTTACTTTACTGCAAATACCGAGGCTGTCAAGCATGCTTTGGTGTGTTATCAGGTTCTTGGTAATATAGCTGCAAATTCTGATGCATGGGCTGCCATTCCCTCCCTCACCAGCAGATTGTGCTCCTTTAGTCAAACCGCTTGCTTGTCATTTGACTCAGTGAATCAACAGTATGCAGGCTTATCATTAGTGTTGTGTTGCTTCTGTTGTTCTTAAGAAATATATAAAATATTGCAATGAAATCCAAACCAAATATCTGAATCATCTTTCAGTCTACAGAAGGCACGTCTGTTGTCCGTTGCCAATTAAGATGTGCACAGGTGTGTAATTAATACAACGACATGCAATCTAAAGGAGCAAGCAAGTTAACTGAGAAAGCCCTGGACTAAAAACTAAACTGCACAGGCCCAATGGAGCCAGATTAGTAGTATTAGTACAGTAAGAAAGAACTTGACAGTTTGATGTGATGTCAGTAAGATGCAAATGATGTAAACCATTATATGCACAATGGTTTCCTGCTTTTGTCATGGAGTTTGAAGACCTCACTAGGTAAGTGTCATGGTCCTGGGCCATGTTGGCCCAGTGTTCTTAGTTTTCTTGTATGTTTGTATTTTGTTCCTTATTTAGGCCATGTTTTCTGAGTTGCCCTGTTGTGTTGTTCCCTAAGTGTTTTCCCTTCATGGCTTTTACCCCCTGTGTGCCCCTCTGTGTATCTGTGAGCCCTCGTCTCTCCTTATGTTTTATTCCATGTTTCCCCTGCCCATTATGTCCAAGTTCTCCCCGTGCTCTCTCTCCCCCCCCCCCCCCCCCCCCCTGTGTGCCCTGTGTATTTGAGCCCTCGTCTCCCTTTGTGGTTGTTTCATGTTTCCCCAGCCCGTTATGTCTGTGTTTTTCCCCGTGCTCTCTCTCCTCCTGTCTGAACCTCTGTGCACTTCCTGTTTACTTTGTGACTCTCACGCCCGTACATGTCATGTTCAGTTCACCCCGCCCTGTCTCGTTATGATTATCAGTGTCACCTGTGTTCCCCGTGTGTTCCCACTTTCCTCGTTTACCCTCTGTGTATTTCTGTCTGCGTCTCCCTCTGTTCGGCGTGACGTCGTCCCTCATGCTGTGTGTGGATCTCCCTGTGTGTTCTTAGTTTATGGTTTCCAGTTTAGTCTAGTTTGTATGTTTGTTCTCCCAGCAAATAAAGCTGTGTTTTGAGTTCACCTCCCCGAGTCTGAGTCCTGCATTTTGGGTCCAACTCCTGCCTGCCGCACAGCGATTCCTGACAGTACGACGTCACCACAACATGGACCCAGCGGATTCATCCCGGGAACATGACCTCTCCCGCATCCACCGCCTGATCGAGCGGGTTTCCCTCACTAAGGACGCTAAGACCATGGCAGTTGGGATTAACGCTATAGAAGCGATCCTGGAGGGGAATCCTCATTTGCGCACACTAAAGGGATTTATGGGCTTCATGGACCAGCTGCATGAAGCCCAGGAGGTGCTACAGGCTCGGGAGCTTGCAGCCTTTGTCCGCGCCCAGTATTCTTCGCCGAAGCCGCCGCATCGGCCGCAACACAAGGAGCTCTCCGCGGAGTCGGCCGCCGTACAGCAGCAATTGCAACAGGGGAAAGGCGTTTCTGCACCGCGGCCACAGAGCTCCACTTCTTGCCGCTCAGGGCTTAATTCACCTGCCTCCTGCTTGGCGGCGATGTGGTCGCAGGACGAGGACGTCTTTTCTCCATCGTCACCAGTTTCTCCTGTCGCCTCAGCCCCTGCCGCCAGGAGGAAGCGGCGCCACCGCCGTCATTCCTCACTACAACCGGAGCCCAATCACTCGTCAGAACAGCAGGCAATGGTGAGTGATGTTGACTGTACCCCTATTGCTTGTACCCCTATTGCTTCACCTGCAAATAGTAATGGGAACTGTTTTCTTCTCACGGCTAAGAGTAGTGAGGTGAAGGCGGTTTGTTCCATGGACATTCACCCCGGCCCCGTAGAAAGAAAAGACTCCCTGACCAATTATGTTGATGCTTTTTCCGCTGAAGAATCAGAATGCATGGGCAAAACTCTGATTGTGCACCCTCTGTTGGAGCCTGCTAAGAACTCTTCTGTCGATACAGAGTTAACCCCGGACAGTTTGAATTCAGTTTTGACATGTACTGCTGAATCTATGAATGACGCTGTGGGTTTGCAACCCAAGAGTGGGGAGGGGGACTTAACGGGCTGTTTCTGCCCTGTTCTCTTAGAGCAGAGAAGCCTAAGCAGAACTGTTTCTTCTGAACTCGTTCAGCTAGTTAAACCGAGCCCTAGAGGCTCAGGGGAGCCTATACCACCCCCTGCATCACGCTCACTACAAACACCTCCTCAACCGTTAGCCCATTCAGCAGCCCAGCTCGCTGTTCAGCTGCCCTCAGCTCAGTCAGCTGCCCAGTTAGCTACTCCGTTACCTGCAGCTCAATCATCTGCTCCTTCACTAGTTTCATTCTCACCACAACGGTCACTTCAGTCTTTCTCAACCCAGTCTCCTGCTGAGCAGCCAACTTTTCTCACTCGTATTAAGCAGGAAAACATGCTCAACAGGACTGTTTTCGTCCCTCGAAAGCTGGCCCGATTAGAGACATTTACTACCTCCAGGGCCTCCCCAGAGTCCGAGTTTCAACCCGCAGTTGACTCTGGACCCCTGGGGGCTAAGGAGTCAGCCGAGGACTGCACCCAACTGTTGCCTCCTGAGCCTAACCTATGTGTTGCTCAGCCCCAGTCAGCATCAACGCTGCCAGAGGCCCGTGCGCCTGCTGGTCCTGCTCTGTCCCTGCCTTCCAGAGGCCCGTGCGCCTGCTGGTCCTGCTCTGTCCCTGCCTTCCAGAGGCCCGTGCGCCTGCTGGTCCTGCTCTGTCCCTGCCTTCCAGAGGCCCGTGCGCCTGCTGG
Source organism: Mchenga conophoros (assembly GCF_057382185.1). NCBI lineage: Eukaryota > Metazoa > Chordata > Actinopteri > Cichliformes > Cichlidae > Mchenga > Mchenga conophoros. The sequence goes on from NC_140532.1 coordinate 14,454,383, forward strand.
TCCTGCTCTGTCCCTGCCTTCCAGAGGCCCGTGCGCCTGCTGGTCCTGCTCTGTCCCTGCCTTCCAGAGGCCCGTGCGCCTGCTGGTCCTGCTCTGTCCCTGCCTTCCAGAGGCCCCTGGTCCTGCTCTGTCCCTGCCTTCCAGAGGCCCCTGGTCCTGCTCTGTCCCTGCCTTCCAGAGGCCCCTGGTCCTGCTCTGTCCCTGCCTTCCAGAGGCCCCTGGTCCTGCTCTGTCCCTGCCTTCCAGAGGTCCCTGGTCCTGCTCTGTCCCTGCCTTCCAGAGGTCCCTGGTCCTGCTCTGTCCCTGCCTTCCAGAGGTCCCTGGTCCTGCTCTGTCCCTGCCTTCCAGAGGTCCCTGGTCCTGCTCTGTCCCTGCCTTCCAGAGGTCCCCGGTCCTGCTGGTTCTGTTCCGTGTTTTCCAGAGGTCCCCGGTCCTGCTGGTTCTGTTCCGTGTTTTCCAGAGGTCCCCGGGCCTGCTGGTTCTGAAACTGTTTTTGCTGGGGGGCCCGAGGAGCCCGTCCAGCACCATGCCACGTCAGCTGTACAGGCTGGGAAGCAGCCTGCTAGGAATGGCGTGAGCTTTCTCTCCGCCTCGGACTGCTTTCTGCTTCAGCCGTCTCTTCCGGCTGGAGGGCCCGAGGAGCCCATCCGGCCTCAAGCCACGTCCGCTGGGGGGTCCGAGGGGCCCGTTCAGCCTCCTGTCTCCGCTGGAGGGTCCGAGGGGCCCGTTCAGCCTCCTGTCTCCGCTGGAGGGTCCGAGGGGCCCGTTCAGCCTCACGCCGCATCAGCTGGATGGCCCGAGGAGCCTGTCCAGCCGCCACCTGCGACCGCCTCGTCGTCGCCTGGTCCGGCTGCATCTGCCTGTGCTTCTGCTACGCCTGGTCCGGCCTCAGCCTCTGCAGCTCCGCCTGGTCCAGCCTCAGCCTCTGCAACCTCGTCTGGTCCGGCCCCCGCATCGCCACCGTCTGGTCCTGCCTCGACTGGTCCTGCCTCGACTGGTCCTGTGCCCACCAGGCCATGGCCAGCATGCCTGAGACTGGAGGGCCGCCGCTGCCTTCCGCGCGGTCGGCCCCCTGAACTGCTCCGTCGTCTCCTTCGCCGCCGCCGCTGCCTTCCGCGCGGTCGGCCCCCTGAACTGCTCCGTCGTCGTCCCCCCCCTTCGCCATCGCCGCTGCCTTCCGCACGGCCGGCCTCCGGGCCAACTCTGTCACCTGTGCCACCCGCCTGGTCGCCCCCCCGACCGTGTGGCCCGTGAACTCTTGTGCCTGTGGGCTCTGGGTCGGCCCCCTGAACCTTATTTGGACTATAGTCATGTGCTCCTGTGTTTTCTGTTTGTTTTTGTTTCCCGTTCTGGTCCCTCCGTCCTGGTCCCCCGCCTCCCGCCCTGGGTGGGTTGTTTTCTGTTTTTGTTTTTTTGGGTTTGGGCTGTCGGGAGCCAGCCCTTGGGGGGGGGGGGGGGGGTACTGTCATGGTCCTGGGCCATGTTGGCCCAGTGTTCTTAGTTTTCTTGTATGTTTGTATTTTGTTCCTTATTTAGGCCATGTTTTCTGAGTTGCCCTGTTGTGTTGTTCCCTAAGTGTTTTCCCTTCATGGCTTTTACCCCCTGTGTGCCCCTCTGTGTATCTGTGAGCCCTCGTCTCTCCTTATGTTTTATTCCATGTTTCCCCTGCCCATTATGTCCAAGTTCTCCCCGTGCTCTCTCTCCCCCCCCCTGTGTGCCCTGTGTATTTGAGCCCTCGTCTCCCTTTGTGGTTGTTTCATGTTTCCCCAGCCCGTTATGTCTGTGTTTTTCCCCGTGCTCTCTCTCCTCCTGTCTGAACCTCTGTGCACTTCCTGTTTACTTTGTGACTCTCACGCCCGTACATGTCATGTTCAGTTCACCCCGCCCTGTCTCGTTATGATTATCAGTGTCACCTGTGTTCCCCGTGTGTTCCCACTTTCCTCGTTTACCCTCTGTGTATTTCTGTCTGCGTCTCCCTCTGTTCGGCGTGACGTCGTCCCTCATGCTGTGTGTGGATCTCCCTGTGTGTTCTTAGTTTATGGTTTCCAGTTTAGTCTAGTTTGTATGTTTGTTCTCCCAGCAAATAAAGCTGTGTTTTGAGTTCACCTCCCCGAGTCTGAGTCCTGCATTTTGGGTCCAACTCCTGCCTGCCGCACAGCGATTCCTGACAGTAAGTAAGACATTATGTGTCTGAAGGGGGGGGGAAAAAAAAAAAAAAATGATGCAGAATTATTAATAGAAGTAGCTCGAAAGGTTGGCTTTAGAAGCAGCTATTGTAGAAAAGAAAGCTCAAGAATATTGATGGGGAATGAGGCAAGTTACTATGGCTCAAAAATATTTGTTCTGTGAATTTCAATTATAGGAAGAATTAAAGGAAAAAGAACAGATGTCATCCCACAGCCAAGATTACATAAATGTTAATAAATTCACAGGATTTAAGGTCAAGACACAGACAAAAACAGTCATGGTATTCTAGAAAAGTATGATCAATAGAAACAGGCTTAGCTGCCTGTTAGAGATGTTTCAGTTTTCATGGGGGAGCCACTACAGATCCTTTATGGGAGCTTTTGAAAAAACCATTGAGCAGAGTACTGAAAATGCAACTGCAGGAGAAACATAATCCCTTATTTGCAATTAAGAATACATGACACTAAACAGAGCATTCAAGGAAACACAGTGACTGTTTCAGAAGCATTATGGAGATCAGGTAACAATTATTAGCACTTATACTGATTAAGCCCTGAAAAACTCAGAAGATGGTGTGTTTATTCTGACTTGTTGTTGTAACACAATAGAAGACGTGAAATTTAAAGAGGGAACGCATAACCATAGAAACATGACAATAGTGCCATACAAAAGGAGGAAAACGTACCACAAACAGCATTAGAAAATCAAAGAACACAGACAGTGCAGAGCAAGTTTGGCTGACTGTGCTGTCTTTGTGGTGAAGACTCTCCTAGGCTGCGTGGAGTACAGACCTGTGCAAAATGAAAGCATAAATTCTACAGATAAGACATCTCATTACCGAGACAACCCAATCTCAATGTGGAAACAAAACAGCTGCTGGTAAATCGGTAGGCCTACAAAACACAGTCATTGTCATGACGAGGAAGCAATGTCTCAGGAAGACAGGTAGTTTATGCTGTCAGTATGTTGATCGTGTTACATTTCTACTGCTGAGAAATGTAACACTAAAAATTCCAGACTGAGTAAAGAGCTGCCAGTTTGACAAGAGAACTGATTAAAAGAAATCTTTCTTAAACACCGCAAAGCTGTTATGTGGAGCCAGTTTGAAGAAAAAATAAATAAATGTGTTAAAGTTCCTTAAGCACAGCTTAACCATAACGTTTGATATATCCCACCCCATGCTGTGCAACACCTGAATAAAAACAAAAACCGTTTTTTGTTAGAGTGCACAGCATCATTTCAGGATGAGTCACTGAATGCTATTGGTATTGATGACAGGGACCTGTGCTCACCAATACACTCACTGTTGTCTCGGTGAGGTTTGGAAAGAGGCTTTAGCACACTCGATTATTGTTTTATCAGTTGAGAGTTTGGGAAGAAGCTTCCAACTTATTTACATTTTTGCATGGTCATGAGCCCAGTATGCCACCAGGAACCTTCAACAACAACAGTCAATATAAGCCCAAATACTTTAAGTCATTGTAATCCTGAAGATGTGGTGCTAATATTAAGCTTTCATCCCCTGGAAGTGTGTGGATATTGAGAGGAATAGTTCAGACCATCCCAGACTCATCTGGTACACAGAGTGAAGCTGCAGACCGACAGTATCTTGGAGAGATCTATAAATAAATGGTGTTTGTTGCTAGAAGCAGGGTTAACACAAGATCTAATGATGATAAGATGTAGACAACAGAAACTGATTACTTATTGTATTAATCTTATTAAAGGATTGTTTTACATCGATGGCTCTTAGCATTTAGCTTGTGTAATGGCTTCCTGTTTAACCATTAGGGTCAGAAATGTAAGAGACACAGTGTGAGAAGTTGATTTAATTTGAATTTTGTTAATTTTTTATTCTTCATTTCTAATTCTTGCAAGACAAAATTAAGATGTAAAAAAAGATGAATTCATATTCTATGTTGCCGAAAGTATTTGCTTGTCTGTTAACATGATGTTGACCCACTCTTTACAAATGTAATAGCTTCATCTCTACTGGGAAGGTTTATGATTGTGTGTATGGAAATTTTTGACCTCTCTTCCATAAGTGCATTTGTGAGGTCAGACACTGATGTTGGACAGGAAGGCCTGGCTTACATTCTCTTCGCTAATTCATCCCAAAGGTGTTCTATCTATAGGCCAGGACTCTGTGCAGGCCACTCAAGTTGTTCCAGACCAAAGTCACTTATCAATGTCTTTATGGACCTTGCTTTGTGTAGAGGTGCAGAGTCATCTTTAAATAATAAGGGGGCAACTCCAAACTGTTCTCACAAAGTCGGGAGCATGAAATTGTTCAAAATGTCTCGGTATGCTGAAGGATTAGGAGTTCCTTTAACTGGAAATAAGGGACTGATCACAGCCCTACACCATAATCACCCCTCCACTAAACTTTACATTTGTCACAATGAAGTCAGACAAGTACCGTTCTCCTGGCAACCGCCAACGCAGACTCATCCATCAGACTGCCAGATGGAGACGTGTGATGTCCGTTGCTCTAGAGTCCACTGGCGGTGTGCTTTTCACCACTGCGTCAGCTCTCTGTGCACTGAGCTATTCTGAAGGCCACATGAAGTCTGGAGGTCTGTGGTGACTGACTCTGCAGAAAGTTGGCGACCTCGTCACATTGTGCGCCTCAGCATCCACTGACATTGTTCTGTCTTTTAACTTGGTCTACCACTTCATGTCTTTGTTGCTGTTGTTCTCAATCACTTCCACTTGTTTATAATACTACAAACAGTTTACTGTAGAAGCAAGGAAATTTTACTATTTAAATTGTTGGCGTCATGCCTAGATGCTTGATTTTATACATCTGTAGGCATGGAAGTTATCAGAATACCTGAATTCAGTGGCCATTTGCAGCAAGGCAACAGAGCCACATTAGGCACAAGAGGGTAGAGTTTTTGAAGTGTTTCACATAATATAACTTGATAATTCGAAAGTAGACATCTTTGAAATGAATTGCATCTCCTTTCATCTGCATCATGCTCAAGTTACTGTGCTCACAGCTCATTAGTGGCTTGCCACAGTTCACTAAGTTGACAGATGCTCTACAACATTCAACTCCATTTGTATCTTGGGTGATTCAGCCCACCCAAAATGCTGCAGGGTGGAAGAACAGTAAAAGAAAATCATATGGTTGGGTCTGCTCTATGGGATTTGAACTCTTTTTGGGAAGTATTTGTTCAGAAACTAGTTTATTTGGTGACAGCAAACCCAGCTGGCAGGAGAGTTCATGTTTTTCAGTTTTTCTTCAGGTTTGCGTAATTTGTGAGTTCATGTCACTTTGACTTGAGTTGTAATCTTATCTGCTTTGAACAGCTGAGGCATGTTATCAAGATGTACTATAATGGATTCAGAGAAGTGTAGAGCATTACTATCTAACATACGAGCTAATGAGAAGGGTAAAGGTTTCTTTATCAATGCTTGGGGATGTGTTTCTTAATCAGATGCCTCCAGTGTGGTAATCAGATGAGATTTGTTTCCATCATCTTTCTATGCTGCAGCTGTAGACACTGAGTATTGAGTACCAGATCATCAGTGACATAGTAGCTCACCTGGCTCACGATACAGTACAGGTTACTGTACTGTGTGAAGTACAGAAACCTTTTCTTGTCATTGGTTGGTTGGATCCTTGAGAAGTGAAGAAATGAATGAAAGCGTTTGAGTTCAGAACTATTTTAAGCTGTAACCATGGCTATAAAAACCAGGAAAACATGTGAAGACGTCAGCAAGTCATAGCATTGATCATATTACTGTTATTAGCGTCATGGCGACAGGGAGATCCCAAACATGCCTTTATAATGAGGGAGTCAACCAGTAGGACCACTCCCTTCCTGTTCATGACCAATAAGATGATCATTATCACCATAAAACTAAATACAAGTTGTAGGTGATATATTTCAAGATATTTCATCATTTGAAAAATATGTCGTTTCCGTATCATTTTGTGCATGCAAAATTCCCCACACATGTAGCCTGCTAGCATTTAGCACAAAGCTATGCTGCATCTATGTATGCTATTACGCTTTTAAAGATATTCTACAAATGTAGAATTAAAATTGAAATGAAAATGCTAATCAGATCAGTTCTTATTAGGGAAACGAGCAGTAATGTGTCCCAGCTAAACCTAAAATCTTAACAGCAAAGAAAAGAAGTTGCATGAAATATTCCAGTATCCCAATATCCCAGTGAGCCATGTATATGTACAGTATGTGTCTGCAATTTTTGACAATATTCAAAGATTAATAACACTAAACAATGTGAAACAAGCAGTGACTCCTGAGTCAGGCAAAGCAGATCTTTGAGTGACAGATCACTAATGCAGTGTGGTGATCTTTCACTATGTTTATTCCCTTGTTATAACATGCCCTATATAAACAAGAACAGAAAACTTTAGAGAGTTTTTAGTTTGATTTATTGGTCTCAGTGAAATTATTCATGTGGTATTGCAGTGTAATGGTTTCTCTATAGAAAGAGCACAGCATGTTACAAAGCAGTTACATTCATTTAAAGTAGTTTCACAAACGATAACAAACAGTTTACAAAGGTTTTGTAGTTTATATAAATGATTGTGTCTAATCATTCAGATAGTTTTCTTTTACATCTGGTGATGCTAATGCTAATAATAAGTCACAGGTAGGTTTTAGAGCTGTGTTATCATCACATTGCTGCTGATCAAGATACTGTTAAGGCAACTTAGGAAAACCCCATCATCTATAAACCAAACAAAGACTTTGTTACAACAATAAGAGGGATCTTTCCCACGGCATTGACTCAAACAGATACAGTCGATTTTTATTGAAAAAGAGAAAAACACTTTTTTTACACCAGTGGAGGAAAATACAGTCTTTCATTTATGGAGATATGCATCGAGCCAGAGGTCCCCTGAGGTTTTCAGTGACCTGAATGAGGAAGTCAGAACAAAAAATAGCCAGCCCATCAGTGTGTGTGTCAGGTAAGCAGTCCTTCCATAAAAGAAGACTGAGTCATATACTGTATTTACAGCCATTTTCATGCTCTGTTATCATTGTACTTACGTGACAATATCAGCGAAGCCTCGCCACAAAGTTTTTTCTTGGTACGGAATCCCGTGTTTTTCGCAGAGCTCACGGACCTGTGGGGCCACCAGGTGGTAGTTGTGCCGCGGCATCATTGGAAACAAGCTTGCAAAAGAAAAGAAACGGAAGCTGATTTTTTTGTAATTGTTGCATTGTGGCATATTTTGTTACATAAAATCATTGTAACATATAAGTGTGCAAACAGTGAGTGTAGTTCTGCAAGAAAAAAAATTCTGTTTGAAAAAATGGGCGATAGCTCACTATGGATGGGTGTAAAATCCGAATAGTGTTCACCACTGGTTAAGTGGTGTAGCTTGAGTTTAATGTGTGCCTGTGACCATGCCTGATGAATTACATCTCTCAGTCTTCTGACTATTCTTTAAAACTCTTTTTTTATAATAGAGACTTTATATCTTTAAATGCAGAATTAATGTTGTTAAATTATTATCAGTACTTCAGTTTACACAGTCGTGCTCTAGTTTTTGACAGGTTTCAAATTTCACTTACTGGTGCTCGATTTGAAAGTTGAGGTGTCCACTGAACCAGTCGTTGAAGAAGGACTGCTCAATATTACAGGTGGATTGTAACTGAATGACAGAATGAGTCAAAAGAGTGCAAATGAGTTAATAAGGTCCTAGTAAATATAAGGGAAGGTGTAAACAGATGTTTGTGATCTGGGATGTTCATGAGTATTGGGTAAATGCAGAAAATATTTAAAGTGTCCAAAACTTTTATACAACCTTGTAAAAGTGATACAGGTACCTGCATGGTCAGCCAGTCCTTGTGCTTTTCATGATCGATGTCCATCGGTATGTGATTCATCTGAGTCACCCACACAAACCAGTGACTCTCCAAAAACCTGTAACATTAAAAACAATATCATATTGAGGTGATACATAACGTGGCCAAAGGGTACGAAAAATGGAATCACTTTCTATTGCAGTGTACTTTATTAGGTATACAGCGGTCAAATATGTTAAGTTTAATGTTTGCTAATAAAGTCAGGCTTTTCCACACACATTCCAGCAATATAGAGCAAAATATGGTGCATCTCAGCTCAAGGACAATATATTTTGAAAGGAATGGACAATATAAGGCATCAAAGTCTGTTAACTGGTAACAATTCATTTGTTAATGAGTGCAATGTTTTCTTATTTTAAATAGTTACCTGACTATGCTTATGAGCACCAATGAGCCAACTAGGCCATACAGGGGTATATAAGAGGAGAAGAAGCGAAGGTAGAATGAGATGAACCAAGCCAGATCCTTCACAAGACAAGAAAGTTTATATGATTTATGTAATTTCTTTTTTAATTATGACAATCATGATTAATTATAATCTTATTTTTACATATGCTCTATTCTGTGCCATTTTTTTTTTGCTGTAATGTTTCTCTTAAATACTGTAATATCAAATACAAAATTCAATCTGACACATCAAATGGAAAATGCCTATATGCAATCTAATATACTACACCCAGTCAGTATATTATTATATACACCTACCACCAAGTCACGCCGGGATACCATGGTCTGCATTACATGAATGTTGAAGAAAACTGGAATGATCAGCGGTGGTCCCACTATATTTAAATATATATATATATAAATATATAAAAAAGGTGCAACGTTAAAAAGTTGTAGTTATTATTCTTTTTAAATGACTCTTAAAAAACATACCAAGAAAGAAGTACTTGTGTTGACGATTGTAAGGCATGTGTTTGATCTTCTTTATCCCGTACTGTAACACAGAGGTAAACAGTGGATGATGACGAGTTGGACCGTGCGAGTGCTTAAAAACATAAGAAATACTATCTTCGTGCTACTTGCTTCCACTGGTTGAGTTCGGCCAAGTACGAAGAGGTGCAACGTGTTGATATCCGGGTCCTTAATGAAGATGTTGGGTTTAGCGTGATGCCTGAAATGTCGGTGATTCCACCAGTTGGAAGAAGCTCCCTGAAAAAAGAAAAAAAAACCTTTAAGTATCTGTGTTTCATTTCAATGGAGAGAGGATTATAACTAAGAGAGGTTACCTTTAAATGACCAATGACAAACTTGTGGGCGAGGTGATTCCAGCTGGACTTTTTGAAGACAGACAGGTGACCGAAGTCATGCTGCAGCCATCCAGCCTGTGCCTGGAGAAGAAGCAGAAAAACAAATGTTTTGGGTGAAAGACTTCTCTTTAAATGGACCTGATTTCCAACACCATGTATTTGTATGCATGACTAACTGTTTGTCTTTTATCAGTCCTGTGTTTCTGCATCTCAGTTCATACTTTTATTTATTTATTTATTTAAAATCACAATTATTTATGCTCTCTTTAATATGAATGGTTAGCTTTTGTAAACAGAAGATTTGCACAGTCTGTGGGAGGGGCTTCTGTCCTGACAGCCAGAGCAGTGTCAGTGATGAACATATTAGGAATACCTTCCATCACTGGCATTGTAAAGGGGCAAGAACAGAAACTGAAACTGTGCATTGAGAGCAGTCTGAAGGTTTTTGGCTCACTTTTACACATTTATTATTATTGATATCCATTATTTAAAACTTTGTCTCTGTTTAATGTAACCATGCACTTGGTGTATGCATATATTTCAAAACATAAGGAAAGCATAATAAGGCCCATTTAAAATTTATGTCTGAATCACCTGAGCGGTTGCGAGAAACACAGAGCACACAAGTGTTTGTATCCAGCCTGTGCCCCACATCCAGACGGTCAGCCATCCGAGGGCTTCTAGCAGCAGGATGTGACTGAGGTGGAGGAAGAAAAACAAAGGCTGAACTCGAAACAGACCCCTTTTCTCCACCCGAGCTCGTAATGCTTCAAAATCCTGCACGATGGCTGCCTGGGTGCAGAGAAAAACAAACTGAAACTGTAATATATTGATGTGATACTTCTGAAATCAAGAATTTTGGATTTGAGCTATTTTAGGTTTTCATACAGTGAAACAAGACATTAAGGTGGCTAAAAAAAACCCACCTAGAATCTCAGATGTTCCCAACACTCAGCACTTCATAACTAACATAAGAGATCAGTGAATTATCAAACTTACGTCTGTCTCTCATTTATTACACTAGATCACTCACATAAGATAAGATAAGATAAGATAAGATAGAACTTTATTAATCCCTCGGGTGGGTTCCTCTGGGAAATTCGACTTCCAAAAAAGCACAGCAACGACCGAAGTTACAGTTACAGAATTGTTATATATATATATATATATATATATATATATACACACACACACACACACACACACACACACACACACACACACACACACACACACACACATATATAAATACAGAGACAAATATAAATAAAATATACAAAGGGGATAAATAGAATAAATAGGGATAAAAAATAAAAATACAAGTGAATTGCACATTTCAAGTATTGAGTCTATTGCACTGTTGACTATTTACAAAAAGTATTGCACAAGGTATTGTACAGTGAGGTGAAGAGGCACTACAGCTTAGTTGTCAATATGTTGTCAATAAAAAAAAGGGACTTTGATTAAAGGCTCACATTTTTGTCTCGGTCCTGGCTCGGCTCAGTCGTTGCCAACTCTCCGATCAGCAGTGGCTTCAGAAACTTTTGCACAAACTTAGGATCAGGATGAAAAGCAGTGAATGCTTCCTAAAAACAAACACAACAAAAAATTGTAATTTACTAAAAAGTTAGGTAGCAGTGGAAATAGTTATCAGATTGTAAAAAAATAAATCATGCATTCACTTCAGCTAAATTCTAACATGTAAAAATGCTAAAAGTAAAATGATGTTCCCTGTAAGTTTCAGTTGCCTGTGAAACCATGACATTACATTGTTTATCATAATTCAGCTGCCTGAAAGCAGCGTTTCAGTGCTGTAGCTGGTTCTGCTACACCTACTCATGTTCTTTCATCCATATTATCGAGCTTTCTGCTATTTTTATTCTGGAACAGTTATTTAGGTATACTAAAACCTCAGAGGGGAAATCTCTTTCTGTTAGAGCTGCAAGGAACTTAGAGACATGTTAGGAGTTGTGGGAAGCCCAGGTGTCGTTCACAGACTGGCATAAACTTTACTTTTGATTGGAATGGCAACACAAATCTTAAACAAATATAAATGAATTAACGCTTATGATGATAGTTTCATGTGATCTCTTTCAAAATAAAATCATATGAACATAAATGCACAGGCCTGTATATTTTCATTGTATTTTGAAGGAAACATGACATACCGTGGCATCCTCTCCAGCATAGTAGCTGATGACTTGAAACCCTCCCGGATGCCTTTTGGCCCACTGAGTGATGTTGTAAACCTTTCGATCGATGACCAGCCATTGATCATTCCTGCTGCAGTGGCTCTGCACCTCCTCCCAGGTGTAAACACCTTTAGCTTTCCCGCTGTCCGGCTCTCCCGGCACCGTCTGCTGGCTTCCACCTCCCATCCTTACCGCTGCTTCTGGTCTGAATGCACCTGAGCTCTAACGGGTCACAAAGTTGCACACCTGTTTTCACACAAAAAATGCACAAAATTTCCATGTAACTACATACAGGCAACGTAAACCATTATATTTAATGGAATCTGGGCAAAAAATTGCTTGGTATGCGTTCAGTACCAACTCTGTTCCTTAATCATTGGTTATTTGAATAAATAAACCTTTGATTTTAGAAGTTTCAGCTGCATCTTACTCACAATCATTGCTTCATGTTTACTGAAGGTGAAGAAACCTTTTTTCAGTGTGAGTGTAAAAAATGGCTTTCAAATGGTTTGAAATGTGCAGAGAGAAAAACTCGTACGGCAGATTTTTCTATGCTGTTTGAGCTGGTTGTGGTCCAGATCTAAAACAAAGAGAAGTGCAACATCACCCACTACTATGGGGAAACTAGTGAAGCTAGGAAACCACCAAATGGAGCTAAATCAGGTCGGTTTTCACCTACTAACTTTATCGACATTAAAGATCAATCTAACAGACGCACACCCACAAATACTTAAAAACAGGAAAAACATCGACGCACACAAGTACGTTTTCCACACGAATGCGTGGACTGGGAGAAGTCTGATCGTCGTTAACGTGTAGAAACCAAGACAAAACCGACAAACCGCCATCGAAAAGCATTTAATGACTAAATAATAGCGGGAGATAGCGGGTGGTTAGCTATGCACGTCACAGCATGTAGATAATTAATATTTACTTACAGCATCCAGATTTTAACCAGCGTCCCTCAGGCACACTAATAAGAGATCGATTCTGAGGGTTCGGGTCCTTTTTATATAACAAGCATCCACAAACCCATCCCCATGCTTACCTTGTAGGCTCATTGTCACATCCACGCACTCATTCGGTACAAACTCCGAGCAGAATCATTCGAGGCGTCTGGGCCAATCGGCGCACAGCATTCTCTCGTCTGGCGGCGAGAGTACCATAGGTCATAAACCATCTGAACAGCGCAAAGTCGTGTGATCGCAGAGACCGCAAACAGTCCCCTGGAGGACTTTAACTGTGGACTCATGAGTCCGATTGGTTGTAGATGTGGAGCTGCTTCTGATTTATGTAGCGGACTAAATACACAGCTACACAGCAGGTCTTTAAGGGGTCCTCTCAACCCTGCTCCCTTTTTGTTGTTACTTTCCATCCTCCCTAAATGCTTTACATGGAAACTGGGCTGTAGTTTGCTTCGAAGAGTCTAATTCAGGTGTGTCAAACATAAGGTCCGGGGACCATAATCGAAAGACTCCAATCTAGTCCACTGGATAGCTTTGAAGGACAACTACATTTTTAAATACATTTCAACTCCCCCCCCCCCCCCCCCCCCCCCTATATACTACTATATAATTTTTTTTTCAGTGATCCACTGTAAGTATAAATATTAATAATATCAATTAAAAAACTTTGTAAGACTGTGCTTTAATCCAGCTTTCTATTTTATGATAACGGGACAGTCAGGGCAATGAGCTACTAGAACTTTTTCTGTAATTTGACACATTTCTTACAATTTAAACCCAAAGAGTTCTTTATTAGCTAAACCGCTGTTTCTTTATCATGTAGAAAAACTGAGACATTCTGTTAAAATTGCACTTTTTCCCTTATATTAAGATATTTTAGTGATTCAAGTTGTAATTCAGTTTCTTTTCACTGACAGATGACAGCACTTTTACTGGTCTGGCCCACTTAAGATCGATGTAGGCTGTATGTGACTCACAATTTAACATCCCTGGTCTCTCAGATTGTCATAATAATTGTGCTGGCAGTGTTTGTATGAGAGCAGAAAGTTTCCATGTTTAAGGCTATCTTTATTTAGTGTGACCCTTTGACACTGAAAAACAAAATGTCAGTGATAACAGTTTCCTTGTTAAATAATCACTGGAGGGGGTGCTGCAAAATAAGACAACAACTTGTACTACTAGCCTAATTCCCTCAAAGTTGGGATGCTATGTAAAATGCAAATAAAATAGAACATAATTATTTGCAAATCTCATAAACCCATATTGTATTCACAGAAATGACAAATAAAACAGGGACATATGTTAAAACTTTCATATGCTTTTTCAAAGCATGCCATTTCTAAACACATCAGTTTTCTTTAGAAAGAAATACAATAACAGAATTATTTCCGAAAAAACAAAAAATGATTAGGGTCAATTTAAATGTATAATTAACCTTTTTATTGAGCCATGGCACCGTGGCGCTGTGCAGTGATGTCCTTTAACTTTCTAATGCTCATAGTGTGTAAAATCTAGTTAAAACTGAAAGTTACCTGCCAGTTTACACACAGTATAAAAACTTTAGCAAGAGTTTGAGCTGTCACTTGAGAAAGATCATGCCAAAAACAAAGAAATTACTTAAGTCATTTCTTTATGATAGACTTGGATATCAATACACCTACCTCCTGGAGAGTGTTGTTCACTTGCTTGGCTATTGTGAAGGGCTAGAAATGATTCTGTGATCATCCATCATCCACCACTGTTGTCTTCTGTGGATGTCCAGGTCTTTTTGTATTGCTGAGTTCACCAGTGCTTTCTGTCTTTCTCAGGATATAGCAAACAGATTTTGCCACTCCTAATATTTTAGCAATTTCTCAGAAGGGTTTTTTTCTGTCTTGACAGCTTAAGGATGGCTTGTTTCACCTGCATGAAGAGCTCCTTTGACTGCATGTTATCTGTTCACAGTAAAGAAAATCTTCCAAATGCAAGCACCATACCTCAGATCAACTCCAGGCCTTTTATTTGCTTAATTGACAATGACATAACAAAGGAATTGCCCAGACCTGCCCATGAAATAGACTTTGAGTCCAAATACTTTTGGTCCCTTTAAAAAGAGATTGGCACATGTTAAGGAGCTGAAACTCCTAAACCCTTCATTCAATTTAAATGTGGATACCTACAAAGTAAGCACTACAGTAAACACAAAAATGGTTGCCTGATGTCATTCTGTTTTTAGACTTGAACTGTTTGCATCATCAAATCACACATATTTTCCTTTACTGTAAATAAGCACAATGATGCTGTATCAGCTGCAATTTTCTCCTTCACCAGCAGATAGTGCAAATATGCTCCTTTAATGAAATTGCTTCCTTGTTCTCTTTTAACCTCAAGTTGCAAAAGCATGAAGGCCTCTCATTGCAGTCCTGTTTTGCTTCTTGTGTTTTCCAGAAACATTTATGAAATATATATAAATATTAAATACTTAATAATTATTGATTTTCCATTAGACCACCATGAAAAAATGATCATTAATAACTGTTTAGAGTTACTTTTCCTTTACCCTGTCCCTGTGTTTGTTATGTGTGTGTTCGTCCATGGTAGTGAAGTCATGCAGTGCTTCATCTGCATTCAACACTTTCACCTCAACAGTCACATCTATTCACTGCCTGAGGTCTCAGTCTTTTATGTCCCCTGCTTACAGTTCACTGTGTCATTTCAGGGTCATTTTAATGCTATATAGAAATTTGCTAATCAGCTCTTTTGGTCCTCAGCATATCAGACAGGATTATCCTCAAGCAGCACGCCGCCTGTCTCCCTGTTTGTCCGCTTCTTCTGCCATAGCTTATCAAGCTGACAGAAGCCCTGCACATCTGACCCCAGCATCTTTTACAGACTTTTCCTCAGTATCACAACCAACAGCATAGACTGTCAATCAGAAAACCTGCATGCTGTTATTAAGTTTTTTGATGAATTTGGGCTAAAGGTTAACTTTCATTTTGGTCCCTCAAATGAAAGGTGGGGGTATTTTCCTCAGAAAAGAGTGAGAGACTTTTTACTTTGGCATCACTACACTTTTCATCCCATCAGTTACATTATCTCATATCTGAATATTTCTTTGGAGATTTACATTCAAATGACACATAAGATTCATTCAAAGCAACATTTGGGTCAGAATAGGTTGCAACCCATCAACAGATATGTAAGTGTAAAGAAGAAATATTAGAACCTAAAGATGTCTCTAAAAACCTTTGCTGCCAAGTATTGAGTCTGTTTTTCAAAAACAAAACAAAAAGGTAAGTAATTTGTGATGAAATGCTCAGTAAAGTATCAATAGTAAGATAGAAAGTATCATGTTCTTGTTGATAGTAGCATGTGATCATTATTGCATTATGTGAATGCTGTAATCTCCTCAGTACAAATTCAGTATAGTCAGTATAAACAGCATTGCAAATTTTAAGCTACGCGAGATGAAGTTATATGGTCAGATTCATTAAAAATACAGTGTCGGATTGGTTCATCTTGAACCTTCATTATTTTAGGATGTTTTTCTTTCAGTGTTTCTTTCAGATTAAAGTATAATGTTAAGGTTGAACTGAATTCTGAATTAGTTTAGTACAGAAAAACAAATGGCTGAAAACGCTACAATAGTCTCAGTAATATCCTGTAATACTGTGGGGTAAACTATGAGAAACAGAGAATAGTTCTGTACTGGACAAAGTTAGTCTTTTCTGGAACTGTTGTTGCCCTTTTAGTTAAAACTGCTCTGGGCTCACCCAAATGTTGGAGCTATTTTGAGTAGCGGTGTAGGAATATTTTTCAGTCGTGTCACATTCATTTCAATCTGAGCTGCACTTTAGTCCACTGTATCTGTGTCACGTAGAGAAAAATTAAAACCCTGTAAAGCTTTGAGTTGTTTATTGGCATTTGCTGAGACTTTTCCTGCACTAAATTATTCCACCGATCGTTTTGCTAAATAAAAAAAAGGCATCTGAATAATTAACAAAACAAAACTGAAATATGAAGTGCGGAAAATCTTTAATCAGGAGGGTTTTTTGTTTGGTTGTTTTCTTTTTTCTGGAATTCAGAGTATTGATCACTGAAACATTTTCAGAAGCAATCTGAAAATGTAGTGTAACAAAGTGAAATCAAAGGTTGACTGTAGGGTGATTAGCCCTCACAGCAATAAGGTTCAAATCCAGTCTGGGACGTTTCTGAGTGTGCGTGGGTTCTGTCCGGGCAATCCAGCTTTGTCCCACAGTCCAAAAACAAGCATGTTAGATTAATTGATGATTCTGGATTAACCCCTGGAATTTCTCTCTGACTTTTGATTCATGGTTGGACAACATCAGGCAACAGGAAGTGTGACAACATCACTTAAACCAAAAAGGCTTAATGATCTGTAAGACTGGATCCAAAGGGTGGCTACAGGCAACCTACTGGCCATCAGAGGACGGTGCACATATTTACAGAACTGAAGCAAATGGATGGATGGAATTTTTACATAAAACATTTGACAATTAAACTATATGAGCCATAATGTGAAGCAACAACAGTAAAAGAGAATTATTTTAGCAATCGTTGCAGAGTTGTTTGTTCACTTTAGGTTTGCATATAAAACCATACTATATGAGAATCTCATATTGTACTTGGGAGTCCTATTGCATAAGAATGTGAGTGACCAAAGACTACTTGGTTTGCAGTGATTTGGTTAGGAGAAAAACCATAACGGCAAGTCTTGAGTTTTGTGCTCTGTCAAACAATTTTATAGGTCTCAGCGGGTCACCTACAAAAATGAGTAAAACCAAAATTAAGTAGACCATTGTGGACAGTGAGCCTCATCTCCATCATCAAACATACATATAGCCGTACATAAAGATTTATAGTAGCTACAAACGGCAAAACCACAAATGTATTTATTTGTTTTGAAAGGCTGTTTCTCGTTTCGTATGGATTTATAGTAACAACATTTTACGAGGAAAAGTAATAAACTGTAACGCTTGCGATTATGTGTGCTCTGTGTCACTCTGTGGCAGGACTAATACTCCAGACACAAAATGAATCTAAAAACTATTAATTGCAATTAAAAAGTGGCGCTGGCGGTTAATACATGTGCGAATGTGTAAATATAAGCGTAGGTAAGCCTGCGACTTTGCTTGTCGTCTGTGCAGATGAACATAAATATCAGGATAATGTTTATCACTATTAATATTCTTTTTTGTTTATCGTTTGATCAAACCCTCACACCTAAAAATTTGTTTGTGGGAAAAAGTTGTTTTTAAAGTTGCTTCTTTTTTAAAATATATTTATTTCTAAGAGGCTACTTCTATCATACCGGCGCACGCGCGCGCACACACACGCACTCACACGAGGACACACTGGCCATGTGACGTGAATGCCCCCTGTTCCTGTTACAGAAGGAGGGAGGCAGCAGTTGAATGTAAACCTTCACACTGATGGAGAGAAGCGGCCAACATCAGGAGTTGAGGGGAGTCAGTGAGCGCTGTTCTTTTCCAGTATGTGCAGGTTTTTTTGTTTTTCCTCGGGCGCGGATTATTACTCCGGGAAACCTCGGCCTCTAATGGGGAGCAGCTGCATTAACTAGTGAATAGACTTCCATTAGCTGTTTTTCTTTGCCGCCAGCCAGGTCACTGAGTGCGCACACACTGTGGGTTTATCCGCAGGAAGAGGGGAGGTAGGCTCCCTGTTTAGTGGCACTTTTTTTCTCCTCTTCTAATAGAGAAACCGGATCACGTGAACAGGTGGCGTTATCTTTCGCTTAAAAGCCCCGAGGAAGTTAGAGAGGAGAGAAGAGGGTAAGGACTGCAAGAATTCAATTTCAGCTCAAAATTCAGCTGGATTTTGTTGAACTCAACTATCAACAACACCTTTACTATTACTATTATTACTATTACTACTACTACTACTACTATTACTACTATTATTATCATTACTATTACTCTGCAGTTTGTTAGATCTTTTCCGCTACTGTTTTGTGATGAAGCTGTAGATGAAGGGACAACGAGACACTTGACAAACTGCTTTGGTATGGCTGCCGGAGTGTTAACTGGCCCGGGCCAGGATGTGGTTTGCAGCCAGTGGGTACAACCACAAAACAGCAGCAGCTCCCAGGCTCAGGGTTGACTTGTCACAGACACTCCCTCATCAAATGACTCTGTCTTGACTCACACAGGAGTCACAAAGGTGCTGCAGGCAACAGCATGGGCAACTCCTCCAGGAAGGGAGGGGGAGAAGAAGAGGAGGAAGAGGGGGGGAAAGATGGCGAAGAGGCAGAATTTTCCGAGAAGGAGAAGGAAGTAGTGCAGGAAGTAGAGGAGGAACTTCCGCTTGGAGTGGAGGAGTTGCTGGAGAGTGGAGACCCCGTGTTGGACTTGAGCTACCGTAAATTTAAGCGTTTGCCTTCACGTGTTTGTGACCTGATGCATCTGGAGAAGCTTTATGTTTGTGGAAACAGCCTGCGCACCCTGCCCGACAGCATCTCCCAGCTGCAGGGTCTGCGGATACTTGCCCTCGACTTCAACAAAATAGAAGATGTTCCTCTGGCCGTCTGCGACCTCACTAACCTAACCCGTCTCTATTTGGGCAGCAACCGCCTAATGAGCTTTCCACCTGAGCTGAGCAACCTGCAGAATCTGCGGTGCTTGTGGATGGAGAGCAACTACTTCCAGAGATTCCCACGAGTGCTCTATGACTTACCCAACCTCAAGTCTCTGCAGATGGGGGACAACCGCCTGAAGACTCTGCCTCCTGACTTGTGGCGCATGGAGGCTCTGAGGGGATTGTGGCTCTACGGAAACCGCTTTGACACCTTCCCAAAAGTCCTTCTTCGAATGAAGTCCTTGGAGATCCTAGACCTGGACCGCAACAAGATATCAGAAATTCCCAGCCTGAAGCGTCTCAGAGCCCTGCGCCTTTTCTCCTATGACCACAACCCAGTCAAGGAACCTCCTATAGTAGGTGAAGACGCAGTCTTGGTTGGGGAGGGAGCTGCAGAGTTTTTGGAGGTGCGTGAGGCCAGGAAGGAGAGACGACGAAAGGCAGCAGAGAAAGAGGCAGAAGAGCTGGCACTTGCAGGAGAGGAGCCAGTGATTCATGGCATCCTCAAGAACAGTAGCTCAAAGCAAGCACCAAATGAAGCTGCAGTGACCATAGAGGACACAGATGTTAAAGAGGAAGAGCTTCTGGTGAAGGAGGAAGAAGTGGAGGATGAAGTGGAGGAAGAGGAAGGAGGGTATGTGGAGCCTCCAATAAACGAGTATGGCGGGACTGAGCTCGAATATGACGAAGAGGCGGTCGAATATGAGACAGAGGAGCTGATATGTGAGGGAGAAGGGTTTGAGTTTGAGGGAGAGGAGCTAGAGTATGAGAGGGCTGAGATGGACTATGAGGATGTGGAGGAGTTGGATGACACAGGGAGACAAGATGAAGGGGCGTGAAAGGCCCCTCCAAGATCCAGATGATCTGCAGGACAAGCTGGACATGAATGACAGGAAATCCTGCAGATACAGTTGATGTTTTGGGACTTTTTTGTGTAGCTGTGCTGCTAATTTAAAACCTGTTGTTTGCTGTGAATATAAATGAGCCGGGCATTATGTGTCTAAAAATTAACAACATCTCACTCATCTCCATATGATCAGATCAGAGCTGGACTCAGGTAAAGAGAGAGTGTGTGTGTGTACAGTGTGTGTAGTTGTTTTACAATAAAACTACTTGCAGTGGGCATAGGAGACCAAGTTTCTCGTTATTAAATAATTACCCGTCTGATTATGTCAGTCACTTGTGGGAATTTATTTCTTAATTGTGAAGCGGTGAAACCACTAGCCACCGCTTGCTTCACTGACACAATTTAACATTTCTGTTACATCATCATCAGTGTCTGTTTTATGTGCTCGACAGTGCACCTCATCTTGGTTCATCACTATTTCTATAAACCGAGACTGTCTGTGCGTGCAAATGGACGTACTGGACTTGGATATACAAAATATTTATGACATGCTAAACAAACCCCCCCCCCCAACTCTTGTCAGTGTTGTGTAAGCATTCCTGTGAGTGTCAGTGCCCAGAACGAACGAGAGACGAGCGGGATTATTACAGCGATGAATAGCTGGGGTGCCTCACCATAAAAGGGAAGTCCATGGGGAGGGAACATGAAATAGACTTGACTCCCCCACCACCAATCAAAAGCCCCCCTGCAGGTCAGGTGAAGGCTCGGGTGACCTTTGTGTACTCCTTTTTGTCTGTGACTACACCTTTTCTATCTTTGTCTCTAGCATGGAGCAGGCCAGGCCCTTGTTCTCCTCTCATCTCTGCACTCATTATTCATGTGGGGCACGCGTGTAATCCAATCCTCTTTCCCTCCACGTATCTTTTTCTCACATCTCATTGAAAGAGTGAAATATTTATCCCAACACTAAAATATTAATGCTTGCACTCATGAGGCAGAGCGTGTCAACTCGTGTGTCTACGCTCGGGAACAGACTCAGACTCACCACTCTAATTTTAGATTTGTTTCTACACGGAAAACCACACATAATACATATTATAAATGCAGGGCAGCAGTTGATAGATATTTTTACTACTGTTTAGCTGTTTTGGTAAATATTATACAGTTTTTTTGGTCGCTATCAAGAAAGGTAGAGTCCCCCAAGCTTTCCTCTCATTACATCCGAGAGAGGGCAAAAGGTTTTAACATCTAGCGTTTTATGTTTAAAATGATACAGAGTGCTATAACAGAGCTTAGTATGTCCTTTTGTTAATAGAAAAATCATCTTTATTCTTAATTAATATATTTAAAAAAAGCCTGATTAATATGTTAAATGAGAAATATAGTTTGAATCATGGAAATGTTTGTTTTAATGCCTGGATTGTGTGTGCAAAGACATCACTTTTGAGCAAAACTAAAAAATAACCAAACAAAAACACACATTTGGTTCCAACTTCTTGACTTGAACTTGAATTACTATTACATGTGTTAATTTACATCATGTAAGTGATGTTTCAGCTCTTGTTTGGTCACTTCCTTTACTTCTAATAATAACAAAGCTGTGTGTGCAGCTATGCTATGAGGCCAGCTGACTCACAGCATCATTGCTAACATGCTGATATTGAGAGGTAGCATTGTTTATAGCGTTAACTCGTCTTAGTCCAGCTTTTTGGATTGCTAACATTTCCTTTGCTCTAAACCAATTATAGCTAAAACTAACAAAATGTAGATTTTGAACAAAACAAAACTGATCTGATGAAAATCTTAAGGGGTCTCCAAAATCAGTCAAAGTCATCCTCTGGGGAAATTTTATGTATAAAAACCTCCTGGCAGTTAATCAAATAGTTAATTCAGTCCAGACTACATCACTGGAGAAACCAACAGACTGACATTGCCTGTCTTGCATCACTGTGGCTGACATACACACTCACTGGATCCTAATGTTTGCCAGTATCTCACTTTTGCCTTCAGATCTGCCTTAATTATTTGTGGCATAGTTTTAACAAGGTACTGGAAACATTCATTTCAGATTGTGGTCCATATTAACATGACAGGATCACATTTGCTACAAATTTACAAATCTTCTAATCTAACAGATTCCAAAGGTGCTCTACTAGATTGAGATCTTCAACTATGGAGACTATTTGAAGACAGTGAATTCATTGTCGCGTTCAACAAACCAGTTCGAAATGTCAGCTTTGTGACATGGCACATGATATCCTGCTGGAAGCATCATCAGAAGATGGGAACACTGTGATCATAAAGGGATGGACATGGTCAGCAACAATACTCACGTGGGAGGTGGTGTTTAAAGAATGCTCAACTGATACTTAGGGACCTAACATGAGCCAAGAAAATGTCTTTCCCACCATTACACCACCAGCCTGAACCACTGATACAAGGCAGGATGGTTCCATGCTTCGGCTTTACCATCCCAGCATAACAGTCGAATCTAAACTCAAACTAGGCAAAGGTTTCTAATCTTCTATTGCCTAGTTTTGGTGAGAGAGCTTCTTGCTGCCATGTGACACACCACACATTCAAAGATTCTCTTTTGCATATCTTGGTTGTAACGAGTGGTTATTTGAGTTAGTGTTGCATTTATAAGAGCTTGAAGCAGTCTAGCCATTCTTCTGATCTCTGGCATCAACAAGGCGTTTTTACCCAGACGAGCTGCATGTGATTGACTAACTAGATAAGCACATCTCTCCAACTGACTGATAATGCAATCACTGGCGTGCACAGATAGAGACGAGGTGGTGCTGAAGCACTTGCCCTTTTGCCCTCAGTCCAAAAAAGTGCCCTTTTGAAAGACGTGATTTTTTTTTTTTAAAGCTGCGCGATTTAAAAAGGTGTGAAAATAATGGCTTGATTTGTGCCCCTTCTTCAAAGACACCCGAACCCTGTCGCTTTTTCACTGTCACCGTGTCACGTGAACACGCTTGCAGTTCATTTGTTGTGAGGCGTGTAGCAGCGGCATGACATAGGACTACTTGGAGTAGGCATAGTAGGCTAACTATAGCGACTGGGAGCCACGGCGGACAACACGGCAGCTCTTTCCCTTCCCAACCAGTCAGGTAACCCATGAATCGAGTGAAATTATTCTGTTTGCCCTCTAAGACCAACCTGCAATTGTTTTGTTGTGAAGTAGCCTGTCAGAAACTGCACATGACAAACTTTGCCAGCTTGCCCCCTCCATCCATCCATATGGATAAACAAAAAAACGACACATTTAAAATGTAACCTAAACCATTTAGGCAACCCCCACTCTCCATCAATTCCGACCTGATTGTGACAGAACAGTGACGTTGTTATTGGTAGTTTGAAGGGTACGGTGTTGGGGGTGGTGCATGTTAAAAGTTTTGAGAAGCACTGGTTAGACATGTTAATTTTTTTTGGTGTAACATATTGGCAACATTAACACATTAATTTGCTAAAGGAAAAATAGGCAGTTCCCAATTGCCTGTGAAAACGACCATTCTGCCCTGTTCTTGTAATGACCACAGTCAGTCTTATTCGTTCTCATACATTTTGGTCTATTTATTTACTAATTTCAGCAAGCATAATGCCTAGGAAAGAGAGGCTGAGAAAGGAGAAAGAAAGGGATCTACAACAGGCAGCCCAGGGAAGCAGTTCTCTGCTCTCCTGGATGAAAGCAAAGGAAAATGAAGATGAAAGGTCAGAGTCAAGGGCAGAGTCAGGTTCTATTTTAATGTTTTAATGTAACCTGCTCCTTGCAGTTAATTCTATTGAAAAATCTTAAAAGCTGTTCACACTTAGTTTTTAATGAACTTAATCAGCAGGCATTGAGCTAACTATTATTTTGTACCTACGAAAGTTATTTCTATGTTACAAGACTTGCAGTATGGGTTATTATTAAAACTATCTGTTTAAGCTTATTATTATGATAAATAATAATACTATTATTATTATTATTGTTCCATTGTAGTCAGTCACAGCAGGGAAGCAGCTCTATGCCATCTACCAGCATAGCAGAAGAGGGAGATATAGAAACAGATGAAGCCGCGACCAATGCAGCAACAGGTTCAGTTAGGCCTACAGACACTGATGTAGTGCTCTCTGAAGACCACAATGAGGAAGAACAGATCGATCACATAATGTCAAAGTTAGCAGCTTTACAATACCCAACAGATCCAACACACATCCATACATTTAAAATAAAGCGCAATGACAGATACGTTTCAATGTGCTGCAATGTGGGCCCATGTCAGCCTGATATACCTTACCCAAAAACTGAGGGGAGATCATTCCAGAAACAGTGGTTTTCTGCTAATGTGTGGCTGGAATACTCACCCACTGCTAATTCAATGCATTGTTTTAGTTGTCGGCTTTTCCTCTCGGATGAAAAATATAAAAGCAGAACAGCCTGGACAACTGATGGCATCAGAAAGTGGAGTACTGCTCTTGAAAAAATCAAACAACACTCCAGCGCAGAGATGCACATGACAAGCATGGTTAGATGGATCAATTTCCAGAAAAAGGCCCTTCAGTCTGCATTTGATGTTTCAGACGTAAAAGGGGTGGAAGTTAGAGAGCGAGAGAGGCAGACAAACAAAGAAATCCTGACAAGATTAATTGACCTAACAGTGTATCTTGCACGTCAGGGACAAGCATTCCGAGGTCATGATGAGAGTGAGTCCAGTGATAACCGTGGCAATTTTCGTGAATTAGTCAATGTATTTTCCCGCTACGATAGTGTGCTGAAAATGCATTTGGAAAAAATTGCCACAGTTAAAGCCACCAAGACAAGGCCCCAGGTGTCACTGCTTTCCAACAGAAGTCAAAATGACATCATTGCAGCACTAGGAACTTACATCAGGAAGGAGATACAACGTGAAATAAAAGAGGCTGAAATGTATTCCATTCTACTTGATGAAACCTCTGATGTTTCACACAAAGAGCAAGTGTCATTTGTTGTGCGATATTTTCATCATATGCAAATAAAGGAGAGATTCATCGAAGTGTGCAATGTTGATACAACTACAGGCCAGGAGCTGGAGAATACAGTGTTCTTGCTTCTGCAAAAGAATGGCCTAGAGATGAAGAACATGTATGGTCAAGGCTATGATGGAGCAGCCAACATGAGTGGCATATATAAAGGTCTCCAAGCTAGAATCCGTGCACACAATGAGAAGGCCCTCTATGTGCACTGCAAAGCCCATTGCCTCAATTTGGTACTAGTGGAGGCATCAAAGTCCAGCAAGCATTTTGTGACATTTTTCAACTTGGTGGAGAAATTGTATGCCTTTTGCTCAGGCTCCCCAAAGCGTCATGCTGCCTTGGTCAAATTTCAGGAGTCTCTCTTTCCTGGACAACGTGTTATGGAGCTCCAGCAGCTGTCAGATACTCGATGGGCTTGCAGGGAAAAAGCACTGAAGGCACTTCAGAGAAATTTGAAAGCCATTTTGATGCTCCTTGATGACATCAGTGACAGTGACCCACCTAACCTGGCCCAAGGTGATGCTCAGATGTACAGAAATGCCATTAATTTTATGTTCATTCTCTGCATGGAAATCACCACACCAGTATTCGAAGTCACTGCTTTGGCATCAGATTCTCTGCAGGAAGAAGGGTTGGACCATTCCACTGCCTACAAGGTAATTGATGGTGTGCTTCACACATTGCAAACCATGAGGTCTGAGGAGAAATTTGGAGAGATATTTAGATGTGCATCAGAGAAGGCAGAGAGTTTCAACATTCCAGTACCTACCGTGGTGCCTGGTCAGGAGAGAAAGCGGAAAGTTCCAGTGCGTTTCCAACACAGCACCACAGTGTCTCAAGTAGGTGCTCAGTTTGAGTCAGTGGAGGCATATTTCAGGAGTGGTGTATATTTCACCTTTCTGGACATCATGACTGGGGAACTGAACAGGAGGTTCAAAGGGGACAATACTGGAAGCCCAACGGCCAGAATCATTCAGTCCTTCCAGCCCTTAACTGTGCATGCTAACTGGGTAGGCCCACCAAACCCAGAAGCCATTGAAGCTGTCCACATCCTCTGTGAATTCTATGGAGAAGATGAGGACCAGCTCAAAACAGAATTAAAGGTCTTCCACTCCAGCTTTAGTTCAAAAGACCTCAGAGAAATATTTCTGATACTGAGGGAAAATAATGGCCAGCTGATCTTTCCTGCCTTTGTCAAAATGATTCAGATCTACGCAACACTACCAGTGACAACTGCGACAGTTGAAAGATCCTTTTCAAAGCTAAAAATAATCAAAAATAAACTAAGAAGTTTGTGTGGAGAAGAAAGGTTGTCTGATCTCCTCTTGTTGGCCATTGAGAAAGATGTGGAGATCAATTACAACGAGGTCATCAACATCTACAAAGACATGGCACCAAGAAGGATGCTTCTTTAGAGCAGTACACTCCATTTAATGGACACTTGAGAATATGTATGTATATGGTTTAGAGTTGGATACAGATTTTATCTTTTTGTGGTGTGATTTTTGATTTTTAGAGAATGTTTTGAAATAAAAGTCAAATTGCATTTAACCTGTGCGATTTTTTTATTATAAAAAGAAAAGGTTTTCCACATATGCAAAAAGTGCCCTTTTTTCCCCCTGGAGCACTTGCCCCCCAAAATGTCTGTGCACGCCACTGAATGCAATTAAGTGTATATTATGGCTGTTAATGTCACATATCTTTCATAAATACTATGGTGACACCCCCAAAAAACCAACATAGTTAAAAATCTCTTGTTTTGACACAAGAGTTATTATATTGATAATGCAGAATGGATTACACTGATAATGTAATGTCGTTTCTGAGAGTTGGCTCAGAGTAGGTGCACAGTATGTAGCTGCACAATAGTGCAATCTCAGCCTCCTACTCAGTTTAGGCTCTGCTGCTCATCCAGACTCTGCTGTGGGTGGCAGAACAGTTTGACACACCACAGACATCCTTGGAAATCAGTGCCTTACTCAGCCTGGCTGTAATTATTTTTCCCATTAGTTTACACTCCTCTCATTCTCTGTAGGTCAGTGACAGTAAGGTGGTCAAAGACAATGCATCATCTCATTCACTCCCTCTTTGGATTTCTACCATTCACACATCTGGCTGGCGAAGTTTCCACTCAAAAAAAAAAGCAATTCATATTTGTTGTATGCATTTAAACGATTTTATTAATAGAACATGCCAAACTGCAAACAAACAAAAAACTTCAGTTTTTATTTGTGACAAAGCAGCAATGCAGGTATCATCACAGGTGTGAGAAGGTCTAGCCCCTGAGGATGTACCTGTAGAATAAAACTAGGTCATGTCAGTCAAAGGAAATCTGTATGATACGACTTCATGAGCATAACATACATACCTGTCCGTATCCCGAAGATTGTAGCCACTTTCCATTTTAGAGCTGACAATCCTGGGACAAGAGTTCGTTGATTTGAACTTTTCTGGACTTTTCCAGTTTCTGTCATCACGATGACAAAACCTGGAAAATAAGCAGGTAGCCAAATAGTGTAACACACTTTACAGTTATAGGGTGAAAAGTGACAATTTATTAAGTTAATTAATTAACTTAATTACACTTACTTGCTTTTATAATGTGTGATGAAGTCTGAAGGATCAAGTGGTGCATCAGGAAAAGTTTGGTTTTTATGAGTGTTCAGAACATATCCTGTGGGTTTCTAAAAAATTAAAATGTTGTTGAACAATCCAGATAACGTGCTGATAAATAGAGTGAAAAACTATTGCATGAACATATTTAACCTTTTGTCCAATGATAGATGGCATCAGGGCCTCTGTTTTAGTCTGGGGCGATGACAGAAGAGAGACCTAGATGATTAGAGACAGAAATAAGTAATTAAATAAAAACAAAAAGCATTAATGTTGCGCTTTTACATCAAAGAAAAACTGTGAAGAAGTCAGCACTAACAGGGTGGGCCAAGGGAGCGATGTCACCTCGTGTGAATCCCGTTTCTCTGCAAGAACGGCTGCACAGGCCCGATTTCGCCTCAGTACCCTGAGACACAGAACAAACTTCAGAGTTATACATGAAAGATTCCCCTGCGCTCCCCCCCCGAATGAATTCAGCTTTTTGTGTGGCTCAACCTGCAGCAGGGACAGTGGCATGAAGTCTGTTTTCATCACTGAGCTGGGAGTCTGATGAGGTTCACCCTGAATATCAACAGTTGGCAGTTACAAGTAGATATACAGATAAGAACTCACAGATACACATACTGTAGCTGCCAGAGGACTTCAACTGTACTAAAAAATTGAAAAGATTCAAATATCCCAGTTTCAGCATTTGGCATGCTGTCTATATACTTGATTACACAGTCACCAGCCACCTTGGACACACCTGTTCAACTGATGATTAACACAAGTACCTCAAACAACCAATCACGTGGGAGAAGCTCAGTGTAATTAGACATGTAGCCAAGCTTCAGAACGAGGGAAAGGGGTTATTTAAGCGACTTTGAATGTTGCATGATTTACCCACCTCACAACCATCTCTGGAGTTTATAGAGAATGGCCTAAAAAAGAAAACATTCAGTGAGAATGGCTAAACTGCTCTAAGATGAAAGGTGGGCAACAGTAACTCAAACAACCACTCCTTACAACTGTTCTGTTCTCAAATGGCCTCCTTCACAGGCATTAGATATCAATCCAGTAGGGCATCTTTGGGATGTCCAGTGAATAAATCTACAGCAACTGTGTGATACTATCACAACAATATGGACCAAAATCGGATGACTGTTTCCAACATTGTCTATTTGTCATGAGGACCTGAGGCCGCTCTGAGGCCTAAAGGGGTCCATCCCTGTACTAGTAAGATGCAACTAATGAAGTGGCCAGTGAGTCTATACAAGCTTTTTATGATTTGCATTCTGTTTTTTGTTAAATTTTGCACAGTATCCCAACTTTTGGATACAGCATGTAGTTTAAAACAAATATAATCCCTTTGTAACCATGATGTAAAGCCAGGTTTTGGATACACAGGCAGCATTTTCACTTGGATTTCTTAATAGGAGGTTATTAAAAAAATGGAAGAATATAAAAATCTCAGCTAAGAATAGCTTCCAATACCTTTAAAAACCACTCACCATCAAGCTGGTGTTAACCTGAAGCTCTGCTGCCTTAGTGAAACCACTCCCTCCTTTAGGACCTACAGTCACATGGTTCTGAGAAACTGAAGCAACAATGTTAGCTTTTTCAAAATGAAACTGTGGCATTTTATTAAAGTTTTCCATTATTTGTAGTTATAAATGAACAGCTCAAGCTCACAAAGTTCTGCATTGTAGCCTTTAAATTACCTGCTGGCGTAGGACGATGAGGCACAAATGAACTTTGATATTCTGTCTGAGGAAACATTTAAGCAATAACAGAAAGTTTATGTATATAACATAATATTACACTTTCCATCATCTTGAAGAGGTGTGTTTAAGTGCTGTCAAACCGAGCTGTCATACCTTCTCCTCGACTGATGCGGTTTTTGGCTGAATCCTCAGCTGATGGAAGCCGCTGTTTCCAGGTTTGTTAACGATGTTTGTTGAAGACCCAGAACATCCAGAGTGGATGGGAGGCTGGTAGTGTCGTTTAGTTTGAGAGACGAAGCTGTCAGATAACAAGAGTCTGAAAAACAAAGGCAGAGCCGAGTCTGAGGTAACGCTTCAGACAAACACGCTTCATTCTTGACAGTCTAGCTTTTTTTTCTTTTTCTTTTTAATCTTTTATCGCATCAGGGAATCTAATTTACAGTGAAGCACCTACTCACTTAAAGTCCTTTGTTTACATCCTTTGAACCTCTCTGTCAGAGATTTTCACACACTTTCATACTTGCCTGTATAACCCAAGTGCATAGGTCTAATTTCATACATCAAGAACTGGTTTCCGAGGTTCCATTTAGCTCTTCCTGTGTAATTCATCTCCCATCACACTGTTTTTCTGCTTTCCAGCTCCCCTCAGTTACTGATATTTCAGATTTCATCTGTAAGTCAAAACCTTCTACTTGTCAGCTAGACCCCATTCCTACAGTTTTGGTTAAGGCATGTCTACCTTCTTTGCTTCCCCTCATATCTGCTATCATCTGTTCTTCACTTACCACTGGAACTGTTCCTGCTTCCCTCAAAATTGCCATCATCACCCCAATATTGGAAAAAAACTGGTCTAGATCCCAATAATTTTGAGAATTTTCGGCCTTTTTCCAATATACCATTCCTTTCAAAAATTCCTGAGAAAATAGTTGCCACACAACTCCACTCACATTTAACTAATAATAATCTGTATGAACAGTTCCAGTCTGGTTTTCGCCCTTCCCATAGCACTGAAACAGCACTTATAAAAACAACCAAGGATCTTCTTATGGCAGCTGACTCCGGTTTACTTTCCATTCTTATTCTCCTCGATCTGAGTGCTGCTTTCGACACTATTTCTCACTCTGCACTTCTCAGTAGGCTAGCCTCCATCGGTCTCGCCCATACTCCACTAGCCTGGTTTAAATCATACCTGTCTGATGGGGCCCCTTCTTTTCATTATCTACCCTCTACTGCTTGGACATATTTTCCGTAAATGCAATATCCATTTTCACTGTTATGCCGATGACACCCAGCTTTATCTGTCCACTAAACCTGATTCTGCTCTTCCCCCATCCTCCCTTACCCTCTGTTTAGCTGAACTAAATTCATGGTTCTCTTCTAATTTTCTCAAACTCAATAGTAATAAGTCCAAGCTCCTCTTGGTAGGCGCTAAATCAACATTATCCAGAACCAACAGTTTCTCTGTTACTATCAATAACTCACCGGTCTTCATTTCTTCCTCTGTGAAAAGTTTGGGTGTCATCCTCGACAGTACTTTATCTTTCAATTCACGCATTAATAATGTTACTCGGTCTGCATATTTTCAATTGCGCAACATTAATCGTCTCCGTTCTTTTCTCACCCCACATGCCACTGCCATTCTTGTCCATAGCCTTGTTACTTCCCGGATTGATTATTGTAATTCACTTCTTTTTGGTCTTACTCAAAAATCCATCCACAAGCTCCAACGCGTCCAGAACTCTGCTGCCCGTATCATCACCAGGACCCCTTCTGTCCACCACATCACTCCTGCCCTGCAGCAGCTTCATTGGCTCCCGGTCAAATATCGCATCAATTTCAAAATACTCTTGTACACATTTAAGGCTATTCATCATCTCTCTCCTCCATATCTCTCTGATCTGGTTAAGATCACCGCCCCATCTCGTTGTCTCAGATCTTCTTCTTCCCTTTCACTCTCCGTCCCTTCCCCCCGTCTTGCAACCATGGGGAGCAGGGCTTTCAGCTGCTCTGCTCCACGACTCTGGAATTCCCTACCTCCCGATTTAAGAAATATCTCTTCCTTCTCCCTCTAAGTCCCAACTCAACAGTGACCTTGAGTGTTTTGAAAGGCACTTTCAAATAAAATGTATTATTATTATCTTTATTACTTTCACATTTTGAAAGTAATAAAGTTCCTTTAAGCGTGGAAGCAGAGGCTTTGGAGAAAGATATCTGCAAGCATTCATCTAAATCCACAATGTGCCTGTAATCATTCTGGCTGACAAGATTTCACAGAGATGTGCAGCTTGACTGACATTTCTCAGATTCTTCTGTTAGCTTTTCTGCACATGCCAAAGTTGGACAAATATTAGCTCTACAGAGTCCCCCAGCCACCAGAGAGCTTTGCTCATCACTGAAGGAGAAGCACAGGTTTTGCTAATAACATTATCAGAAAATGATGAACCAAAATAGCCATTATAAAAGATGAGCAGAGGGCGGGGGGAAAAGTGTCCTGACACTTACGCAAACTGAGGGTTGTCAATGTGGTCCAAACTAGGCCTGTAATATATAGCTGGTCTGTGGTTTGATGTAAAGCCTGTCTCACTGGGACGCCCGAGATAAGAAGTGAATCCCATCCTGTCTGAGTCTGAGACAGATATAGCAAAATTGTCTGTCAGAACCCAAATTTGAATGCAAATCAGTGCGATTTATGCTGAAACTCTGGAGAGTCTCACTCATCATCTTCACCATGAGATGCTGTGTAAGTAGTATTGTGGAGTTTGACAGCGTTGTTGGTCAGTTGCCCCTTCCTGCCAATTGCTCCAGTAGCCGGTATGACAATCCTCCCCTGTTCAGCCATCTGTGACTGCTGTAATGGAAACAGTCACTGACAACAGTGATGGATGGCAAAAAAAAAACAATCCTGTGGGCCTGCGGACACTGCTGTAACCACAAATAAAAGTAAGTGTTACATCTAAGTTTTTAGCTCCGGCAGCATCCAGTTAAATTTGGAGCTTGCTGAATAAATGAGAACAGAGTCAGAAGGAAATAATGCAATAAGTGCTGCCTTTGTCTACTGCTGTATGAGTGGAGAGAGAGCTGCGATCCTCCAGGAAAGTCCCAGCCATTTTCACTCACCCTGAATATAAATGATCCCAGAAAAAAAAAACAAAACCTAAACACAAAAGCACTGAAATCTGCTACTTAGTCCCAGGACGTACCTGCAACTCCAGGCTGTTTGTTCACCTCTCTGTCTTCGGCAGGTTTTGTAGGTAAACAGGTCTCTGTTGCTAGGAGATGCAGTATAACGGCAGAGCACTGCAGGTGAAAAGTGAAACAGTCTGCTCCAATTCATGCCTTTAATGTTTCAGCTGGGAATGTTGTCCTCCTTTTTGTTTCCTTTAAGATGTGTCAAAGAAAGTACTCCCTCTTTGAGGTCTAAGGTTTGAAGTATCACAACCTACAGTTTTAAAAAAGTCTTTACCAGATTGTAAAATTATTTTAATACACAAATCAGATGAACAGCACGTGACACATAGCACGCGCACACACCAAAATACAGACGTAATAAGAAAAATCACATGCACACCATGATTTAATAGCACGGCCATTGCAACATGTTTCTTTTTCATTCATTGTGTTGTAGATGTGCTGCAATGCTTGGGCTCATTGTCCTGTATTACTCATTTGGGCTTTATCTTTTAGACAGAAAGACTTAACTTTAGAACACTTTGGTAGTGAGGGGAGTTCATAATGGATCATCACCCCTACACCACTGTGCTTCACACTTGGTAGGTGTTTGGCTTTCACCAAACACGCCGCTGTACATTAGGGGTGGTGTGATCCCTGGCTGCTTCAGTCTTCATGCAAGTACAAAATGCTGAACTCCAAGTTCCCCATCACAGTCACATGATACATTTATCACGGTGTGAATCAGAATCAGAAAGGGTTTTATTGCCAAATGTTGAGCAGGTTTACAACATTAGGAAATTCCTGCGGTACTTAGTGCAAAACATATTGTAAGAAAACACTTAAATAAAAATAAAATTAAGCAGATTAATATATACACGTGTGCAGGTGATGATCAGTGCAAAAATGGAACAGAATGCTTGTGTGAGTGAGGCAAGTTGTATAAAGCACTTTGAGAAGAGAAAAGTGGCATAGAAGAACCAAACATTTCCACTTAGGTCTCAGATTTCCAAACAACATTGTAGTTTGTTCAGATGCAGCTTTGCTGGCCTAAGCTGTGCTGCCATGTTCCTTTTAGAGAGTCCCATCTTCTGGCAAAATTTCCAAACAAGCCATACTTCATGTTCATGTTTTTTTTCTTCCTTTTCCAAACTGTATTGGCATGAGCTTTAAAATTTAGCATCCTAACTGACCTTGGGGTGAATTTGCTGGGCGGTCCACTCCTGGGAAGATTGCCAACAGTCTTGAATGTTTTCCACTTGTGAGTAATCTTTACAACCGTAGAATGATGGCCTTTATATTGTTTGGCCTTATGACCCTTCCCATATGGGCAGCAGAAACTGCTATTCTAAGACAGCACAGACACCGTTCCTCCTTGAGATTGCATTAACACACACCTGACTGCGGCAGGCCAGTAAATTGCTAAGACTCCTGCCTTTATGCAGGGGTTCACTCTTGCTTATGATCACTCAATCAAGTGTGTTTGATTATCAGCACCTGGCTGCTGCTTACCCTCTCAATTCCTATAGAAGCAGTAAGGCTGCACTTAGTTTTGCACAAATCGCTTCTGCACTTTGCCCAGTGTAATATGTCAGGTGTTGTTATGTATCTGACATTATATATATATATATATATATATATAATATATATATATATATATATATATATATATATATATATATATATATATATACCTCATTTTAAGACATGTTAAGGGTGAAATCGTTCGTGTTCATACAGATGATGTTTTTTGCAGTAATATGTTCTGCACAATAGATAGTTATACTAGAGTGGCTCCTGTGGCTTTCTTTTGTATTCATCAGACAGCCCCGTTGGTGTGACAGAGTCCAGATGTCTCAGTCATTCATCAGCACCATTTGCTTTATATTTAAACTTCTCTGATTGCATACTAACCAGTTTTCACACATTCTCGGCAGCAGCAGGCGGCGTTCAGGTGTTACAGCTGACTGGCAAAACTAATTTCTCATCCTATTAGTGTGTTTAATTTAGTCCTAAACACAAATGTGCGTGTGCATATTATATATAATTTCTGTTTTCCAACATTATTACTCCACGGTCTGTCTGTGTACCCACCCTTTGACCCAGCTGTTGCACATTCAGGCGACTGCTCATGCCAACTCAGTACTGTTAATAACATTATAGAATATTTATTTACCCAAAGATGTGTTTTATAAATAGAGAGTGTGATATATTGTAAACCTTTAGATTTTGTAAGGTGTAAAACTCACCTTGACCTCACATAAAATTTCTGATTCACAGAACCAGTTATCACCTCCGGCCGGCACAGTTACTCCGTGCGTCCACTGGATGGCATGGTGATGCCACCGTGGCTCTGTCTTTAGTCTAAGGTTATATAAAAATGATGGATGGCTTGAAATCTGCATGACATCTTGATAAAAATGTCCATCCGAGACAGGGAGTTATCATCCGCTGCCGTTAGCTGCCTAAAACGTCTCAACACCATCTCCATGAGCATCTTAATTTAACACTGAGGATTTTCAACCCCTGGTGTTTTTTAGGCCAACCGGAATACTATCCAGGCTGGACATCAAAGTATTTCTTTATGGCTGCAGACATGGATGTATGTTATTCCTAATTAAAACTCGATCTGGGTGACGTTCCTGTTAAAACAAAAAGGGTGAAACAGCATGATTTTTACCCCATGACTTTCACACAACACCTGCTTTGTATAACAGATCCCACATGCTCTTGCAAAACAGTACGAGCACTTCAAATGGTATTATTTGCTTTAGTCTTTCATTACTCTGTGGTATTCAGAATTTCAGAAGCCTGTGAAATCTAACAGTTTTTTTGTTTTTTCGTGACAAGCTGCTTGCCCTTTAAATTCACTAAATCTAACAGTGCATAACAGTCGCACCATTTCCACCTTTTCCTTTTAATTCTCACCTTCTATTCCTTCTCTTTTCATCTCATTTCCTTGGTCTCACACTGCTTCCTCACCTCTGCCACATCACTACTTGCTCCTTTTCTTTCCTCCATCTGGCCAACACTGGCAGTCGGCGGAGCCTGTCTTTACCAAGCTGTTGCTTGTATTGCCGTTCCACAGCCTTTCTTGCTTGACGTGCTGTCGAGCCAAGCCTGGAACCGTTCATTATCTCCTCCAAAAAATAACTACTGGGAAACGCCTGCTTCATTGAAACTGACAGTCTCATTTCTTGCTTCTATTCTCTTAAACACAATATGCACATTATTGGCATCTCTAATTATAAATTCACATACGGCAGGAATAGACCACACGCCTATTTTTATTCCAGTCAAAGACAAAAACCAGATGATTTCACTTATATTCAAACAACTTCAGCCTGAGAGGCAGAGAGGAGAAATTGATCAGAGGATGAACCTGTTTCACTCTCAGCTTTCAACTCTCACAGGAGACTCTCACCTCTACCCTGATTCATTATCTCTGTAATTCACCAATTTATGTCTGCTGTCCATCTATATAACTCACACATAACATGACTGCTCTGTGATAAAGGTATCTCGATTAACCCGACAGCGCTGGCAGTAAAGAAAAATCCTGCACCTTCTGCAACAGTTTGCACTTGAGGTAACACTTGAAATGCAGGAGGGAGTAAAATGACAAAAAAAAGAAGGTGGATGCAGTTGTTCTAAAAATAGATGAAGGTGATGCAAGCAAGTGTCTCCCGTCGAGATGATGTGCTTGGCTTGCCTGCAGCCGTCTGTTGTAGTTCAGGGAGGGACGAAACCTCGGCCTCTGTCAGCAGGGGCTCGGCTGGCTCCGTGCTCGTCTGTTTTCTGGCCAGCTCTGCTCCTGATACTCCGCTGGTCCAGGAGGAGAATCTCGGCGGTTTCTCTGTCAGTTCAATAACCTGTTTCTATGTCTGCCATAGAATAGCATGGAATTAATGTTTAGAGACATAAAGAGCTAGCTCAGGCGCTAAGACCCTTCTTTGTGTGGCGGGTCTCAGAGGTGCTCTCTCTGCTTCACTACCTCACTGTTCTGAGTCTTATCTCATTCCTGCTTCCTTTTCAACTTCTGCACTTAATAGGCAAATCTGGCACACACCGTTTGGAGCAAATTGCATTGTCATCTTTTTCCATTTTGAGTTTCAGCCAGCTTTGGTGCATGCAAAGAGACAGACCGTGATGAGATGAGATGAGGAGGACTCAGGCATAAAATAAGACATTTAAAGTCAAAACAAGATTTCCTGACATGCACAAGACAACTTGAGGAGAAACTGATTTACTGGAGGGAAAACATATTTTTGGTATCATGTTTATGCTGCGGGAAATTCCTTTGAATGCTTTGAATCTTGTGTGATAGACTGGATATGAAACACAGAGCTGTTGAACCGGATATCAGAATGAAATGAGCTGTATGAACAATGAAGCACCTAACTGATGAAAAATCTTTCTATCATCACTGACAAGGGATTAAAAAAAACTTCTTCATATTGCAGCATGTTCCTGTGTGGTTCGTTTACCTTCATGCTTAATACTCATTGCACAAGCGTTCCACTATACATTTTTAATTGCTCTCAAAGGCAAAAACAACCCTTGTAAATTGCCTCCTCTCTGAGCAAATGGCATTCAGCTACGTGTTAAATTGAAATAGTGTCATTTTAGCTTCTAATTATTTATAATACAGTTTAATTACACTGACTGCACGTTCTCCCGATTTAAATTCAGCACACAAATACACACCATATGGCATTAGGTGTAGACACAAATTTCTCCTTTTGTTGAGTGGCTTTTTCCCCCTTTTTTTGGCCTTACTTGTTAATGTCAATACCTAAAATGACATATTAGACTAAAATTTGTTTCCAGCATTCTCGGACTTGTTTTGACATTTCATAAAGGAAACAGTTTATTACTTCAGCGTGATAGAGCCTGACGAGCCTGCACACAGCTCTCAATCATTTTCAGCATTTTTTATAAGAGCTGTAGCTTGGGCTGTGAAGCAGTTCTTATTGCTTAACATCAGCACCTCACTTCAGTAATGCCTTTACAGCTAAATACAGGGTGGGCCATTTATATGGATACACCGTAATAAAATGGGAATGGTTGGTGATATTAAAGTCCTGTTTGTGGCACATTAGTATATGTGAGGGGGCAAACTCCACAAGATGGGTGGTGACCATGGTGGCCATTTAGAAGTCGGCCATCCTGGATACAACTTTTGTTTTTTCAATAGGAAGAGGGTCATGTGACACATCAAACTTATTGGTAATGTCACAAGAAAAACAATGGTGTGCTTGGTTTCAACGTAACTTTATTCTTTCATGAGTTATTTACAAGTTTCTCT
Organism: Mchenga conophoros; assembly: GCF_057382185.1. Taxonomy (NCBI): domain Eukaryota; kingdom Metazoa; phylum Chordata; class Actinopteri; order Cichliformes; family Cichlidae; genus Mchenga; species Mchenga conophoros. The sequence continues at coordinate 14,492,069 of NC_140532.1, forward strand.
TTGTTCACAGCCATTGACATGTCAAAGAGGTTAACACGTGAGGAGTGAATCGAAATCGTGTTGATATCTGGTAAACGCAGCAGATTTCAATGCAAGACACCCTACAAGACCACCCATCTCCCATGCTACAGTCAGCAAACTGCTTGCTAAGTTTCATGAAACTGGTTCAGTGTTGGATTTGCCAAAATGTGGAAGCAAGAAAACTGTCACTGATGAAGAAACATCATTGGCTGTCCTAGCTTCATTCAGCAAGAGCTCACAGCGTAGCAAGAGCCCACAGCGTAGCACTCGCCGCATGTCACTGGAGAGTGGCATTAGTCGAACATCCCTTCGGCGGATATTAGCTACTCACAAATGGCACCCTTACAAACTCCAGCTACTGCAGCATCTCAACGAGGACGACCCAGATCGGCGCACAGAATTTGCAGAATGGGCAAAACAAAAATTGGAACAGGACCCTCAGTTCATACAGAAGATTTTGTTCAGTGATGAGGCAAACAAAACCACCGCTATTGGTCTGACACTAACCCACATTGGATGGATCCCTCCAAGACTGTTGGAACAACAAAAGTGATGGTTTGGTGTGGTATATGGGTTACAACGATAGTGGGTCCATTCTTCATCAATGGAAACCTCAAGGCCACTGGATATTTGAAATTGCTACATGATGATGTGTTTCCCTCTTTATGCACTGAAGCTGGCACGTTCCCTGAGTTTTTCCAGCAAGAGGGTGCACCACCACATTATGGGTGCCAGGTCCGAGCATTCCTAGATGAACAGTTTCCTGGAAGTGGATTGGTCGTCGTGGGCCAGTTGAATGGCCCCCAAGGTCTCCCGATCTGACCCCCTTAGACTTTTATCTTTGGGGTCATCTGAAGGCAATTGTCTATGGTGTGAAGATACGAGATGTGCAGCACCTGAAACTACGGACACTTGATGCCTGTGCTGGCATTTCTCCTGCGGTGTTGCTATCAGTGTGTGAAGAGTGGGAGAAGAGGGTTGCATTGACAATCCAACACAATGGGCAGCACATTGAACACATTTTATAAGTGGTCAGAAACTTGTAAATAACTCATGAAAGAATAAAGTTACATTGAAACCAAGCACACCATTGTTTTTCTTGTGACATTACCAATAAGTTTGATGTGTCACATGGCCCGCTTCCTATTGAAAAAAACAAAAGTTGTATCCAAGATGGCCAACTTCTAAATGGCCACCATGGTCACCACCCATCTTGAGGAGTTTTCCCCCTCATATATACTAATGTGCCACAAACAGGACTTTAATATCACCAACCATTCCCATATAAATGGCCCACCCTGTAGACCTTTTTTCTAGAAAATTAATGAAAAGGGTAACTTGGTTAAGTTTTTCTTCTCTGGATGCAGTTGTGGTTTACCAGTACACACGATGGAACTGAGTCTATGCCTATCTTACTGTGACAAGAAAAGATTTCTGCCATGAGGTTTTTTGAAGCACTTAAAAAATAATTTGGAAAGCATTTTCAGAAATGTCATATCCTATATGGTATGAAATTTACATCATCAAAGATGAAAACCTGTTTGCGTAAACAAGTCAAAAGTTGCAAAAGTATGTTTACACTGATGACCTGTCCAGGGTGTATACCCAGCCTCTCTCTCTATGCTAGCTGGGATAGGCTCCAACAGACCCATGACCCTGAAAGGATAAGAGGAAGAGAATAGATGGATAGATATTTACACTTAAAAGTATGCATACTTTATGAGTATCTTTATGGTGTGTTCTCAGTGGTCAACTGGTCACCATGTTGGTTAAACAGAAAAGGTGGTCGGACCAGTCAGGCATCAGCTGTGAACCTCAGTGCTAGTAGTGATGCTAGTGTTAGCAAGCGAGCTATCAGCAGCAGATATTTATCAGGCTAGTCTGCTACAAGGACGCTACTAATCAAAGTGTGTACAGAAGTCTGCTCCCTGTGGTGACTGTAAATGCAAGTGACAGCATGTAAAAAATGACATAAAATTTAATTAAGACTAAAGACTCAAAACACACTCTGAGTGTCATAGTTCAGTAATGTCAGTTAATTCAAAATCAAACAAAAAAGTAGACAAGTGAAAAAAATTGGTTTAGGCTTTGTCATTGTGATTAAATTTGTAGGTCCAAAAAGCAACAGGAGGATTTTTGTTTTTTGATTCATTTATTTGTAACTGGGATATCTACATGACACCACAGGAATGCAGTGGTTAGCACTGTTGCCTCACAACAAGAAGGTCGTGGGTTTGAGTCGGTTATCTGGGACCTGCCTGTGTGGAGTTCTAAAATGCCCCACTGCAACCCTAAATTGGATGAGCAGAGGAAAATTCCACTTTCAGTTTTCACATTAGCATGCTAACACATATTAATCAGCATTAAGGTAGAGCTTAAGCAGACGGGAAAGGCACTGCTTTGCAAATTTGATTAGCAAGTAATGTACTGTATGAGTTTTGAGACATTTCCTTTATATTTCGGTTCAAAAAAACATCCACAGCAGATGAACAGTATCTGAAAGTCATGTCCTTAAAAACAGAAGATCCAGTAAAGACCTGACACAGGATTCAATTGATCCATCTACCCATCTACTCTTCGCTGATTATTTTAGAAATAGTCTCATTGTAAGGCTGGCTGACAAGAAGACATTCTTAAGGAAGGGAAATAGAGAGAAAAGAAAATTAAAATACAAAAACATAAAAACAAGCTCGAGGTTTTTCGTGCAAATGGTCAATAATATATATAGCAGGAGGTCAGGAGAGAGGTACAGCAGTGAGTGTCTCCAGACATCTGTGAAACACAATGGAGGCTGTGTCATGGTTTGGGTCTGCATTTCATCCAAACGTGTTGTGATATTATTTGGAAAGCATCTAATTGACAACATAACAATGATTCCAGGCACACTACCAGTGAAAGCATACCTGGATAGAAAAATGCACAGTTGAGCACTCTTAGTCATGGATTGGCCTCCCCTGAGCCCAGACCTCAACATTGTTGAACATTAAAGTAGCAGTGTGGGATCATGTTGACAGAGAATGGAATGAAGGCAGCCAACATCAAAAGAAGAGCTTTGAATGTCCTTCAAGAAGCCTGGAGAACTATTCCTGAAGACCAAATATTGACTTCCAAGCTTATTAGAATTGTACTAACTCAGTTTTTACCTTTATGCTGTATTTCCATGTACCGTGTAATATGGTTCCACCCATTTCCCAGTTTCTGAACTAAATATAAAGAAATTATGGGTGGATCAAGACCTTTGCACAACACTTGTATTTTCAACAAATTAAATGTTGTATAAAATAATGATGCGAAAAATAAAGTTCCAGAGCTCTTGTTGAAGTTATTACTCAATTTTGTAACAAATTTCAAGTATTCCATTTCACTTTAAGACAAATAGGTGAACGAGTTCATGCAGCTCTGTAGGACTCATCCTCTGTGAACCATGAATATCTATTTAAGTCAATCAATCTATTAAAGAGTTGCTGAGATTTCACATTCTGAATGAACAGAAACTCAAAGGTTCTTGCAGGTTAAGTGATCAGCTACAGCAGCATCTCAACTCCTGGAAGTACCTTGTAAAATGAAAGGCAATAAAGAAGACCAATGAATCTCTGGACACAGGTGTAGTAAAAATGATTCTTTAATATGGAACAAAATCAGAGCTCAGCTCCAAGGCTCCATCCACCCAACACACTTTATAACACTGATGGGTGGAGGAGAACGAGAAAATCAACCAGTAAGATCACAGTCCGCTCGGCCAAAAAACAGGAGAGGCTAAAAAAACATGGAACGCAAAACCAAAGTGCTACTGGGCTTGACCTCGAGACGCCCTGGCTTCCTTCCCTCCTGACCCAGGATGTGACCACGTGCACACGCCTTTCTGCTGCCTCCCAGGGCTCTCCCACCTTCTCCTCTACTCCACCCTCAGGAGGTCAGAGGCTCCTCACAAACACAGACGACCCATTGACCTCTAAAAACTGGGTGAGGTCAGCATTGAGGTGGATTAGGAGGAGCAAAGGGGCGTGTGAAGGTCGTTTACGCTGAGTGTGCTGCAAGCTGTGGGTGTGTAGTTCTCAGAGGGACGTGAAGCAAGGCGTCTTGGTTATTATCATGGCTCGCCGTGGAAACGTCTGTGGTTCAGTCCTCCTGCTGTTTTACTCCGAGTATATGTGGAATCTAATCAGCTTTAAATTGTTGTTCACTACAGATTCAGATGGAATGTTTTGAAGTTTCTGAGAAAATGAGACGAGGGCAGGAGAGAGAGGACGTCTGCGGAGGCCGCCCAGTAAGAACCCATTACTATACTAACACAGGGACATCAACAGAAGTACTACACAGATATGTACAGAGCAACCAAGCAACACATTGGAATACTGAGTAATAAATCTGGTGTGGGAAAGGGTTGGTAATAATAGTCCACTACGAATGCACATATCCCACTACTTTTTCGTGCAGTTGGTCCAATCTTTAAGGCTATTCTCCTGCTCTTGCTACAAACGGGCAGCAGTGAAGCCACCAAAACATAGATTTAAGTCTGTGCTTGACTTTGAATATGGCTGCTTTGTGATTCTGCATGCTGAGCTGACAGCTACCCATCTCCTCACACTTTGCATCAGGAGGGTAAAGAAAAAGAAGTATGATTGGGGGTAAGAGATTTGGGGGGAGTTATAAGCATGCCCTCTTTTTTGTGCTAAATCATTCTCTGGTCCACAGAGCTCTGTAGAAAAACAAGGTGTTCTTCAGAAATGTGGAAGGTGATGAATGAGAGATGCTAATGGTCAAAGGATCACAGATAGATCGGGAAGCACGGATTACTGTGAAATTAGACTCCGGTGGTGTGCACATTACCAGCTGAATGGGAGAGCAAATGAACAATTGAGCAGCGAGAATGGAAATCTATACTTGGCGGACGACTGAAACGTGCGGTGGGAAAAAAACAACAAGAGTGGACATGAGGAGGAGACACACATTGGTGGAGGGGGTGGGGGTGGAAGAGACGGGGCAGCTGCCAGCTTCAGAAAACACAGTCATCCTGCACCTTAATGCACACTGCATCACATGACAAACTACATCAGAGAGAGGAGGGAGGAGGGAGGCACTGCACAGAGAGCACTAGCACTACCATGGACGGACACACACCTAACATACACGCACACACATACACACTACTGCACAGGGTCCCAGTCTGCGTTCCACCGCACTCTCCTGGCTGCCAGAACCTCGCTGTGTCTTTGTCAAGAAAAGAAATGAAACAGCAAAATAACCGATTAACAAACAAACGGAAAGAAGAACACACACTTTGGATCCGACTGGCTAGAATAAAAAAATAAACCAGAAACGAAACTTAGAATATAAAAAGAGCCAGTGGCACTGGGTTTTACAGAAAGCATTTTTCTCAATAACTGGCTTTTGAACAGCTCTACGCTTTTTCTTTTAGTCTACCAAGTATATACTATTAACCTTACCAGGCAGCTAAAATCTATACAGTACTGTCATTTTTCATATATTTATAGATATTTATACACTTTACAAAGTTGGCAAAAATACATAAATAAATACATTAAATTAGATTGTACACATCACAACTGTGTGTTTTAAGTTAGAGCACTCTTTGTTGAAGAGTTGGGCCACGGCGAGTCGAGAAAAGGAGGTGAAGAAACAGGAGTGTTACCCTCGACATCCCTCAACGCAAAGAAGTCACCATCACACTTTGTCAGTAACATTTCGGAGTATGGCATTAGATCGGTTAAGTGTATTGCTTATTACCTACCTGATTAAAAATGTCCACATTATGGCAGGAGTTAGAGGCTGCTCTAACTGCATCAAGTCTATTTACAACCAGCGAGGAAAGTAAGAGACGCGCGCTCTGACGGATCTGGGTTTAGGGGAATTTTATTTTTAGTGTGTCTGTGGACTTTCTGACCCTGTGGGACTCCCTCTACAGGATGGTGTTACAAATGAAGGCAAGACTGTATCCACTGTCCTTCCTGCAGAAGGCTGCTGGGAGTATCTGCTGTACCATATCATGTCTGTTGGCAGAGACGGTCCTAAAAGTGAAACTGATAAGCTCCATCTCAGCACTGTCGACAGGCCCAGCCAGATACATAAGGCAATGACATATGAAAAATAGGGAAGTGGGTGTACTGACACCTGCAGTGAAAATAACTGGACTAGAGCCCTGTGCAGTTATTTATGTATATATTTGATAAAGCAGTGGGCTGAATATGTCTGTCAAGAAGGCACAGGGCACATTTTGGACATTTGGAAACAAGTCTGTCCTATTTTTTAAATTTTTTTTTTTAATGATTAAAAATAATTATTGCCATATGGCAAACATTTATAGCCTATATAGGTTATTTCTTATTTCTTCCTCAAGACTGTGAATTCTTTAAAAAAAAAAAAAAAAAGAAAGAAAGAAAGAAAAGGAAAAGCACAAGATGGGCCTATAATGTGGCAAGTTCATGTCAGTCACTTGTGCTTAACCATGAGTCTAACCCTCGAATAAGAGGCTGACTCACCAGCATGAAAATTGTCTTTACGGGGTCAGATGGATGGTTTATGTCCTTCTACTAGGAATACACTCTGTCCTCATACATGCCCATCCCCATGCGTGGCCTCCAACAGAGAAAATAATGACTGCAAATTCAATGAAGACGGCATCATCGGTGTCAGAACAGGGCCAATCCTGCCTAACACAATGGCATTACAGTAAATCCCCAAGCCTGTGAGCAGACAGGGTGAGATGCGATGCCAAGCAAACCAGGACAGAGTGGCTCCACGGGGAGGCATGCAGCTCGCTTGAAAAGCAGGGCGCTGCTGGTTTTGGTGTTTGCAACACAAAGGCAACCAAAGCTTTATGGCATGAGAAACACAGGCTACGATTAGCGCCACATATCGCACAATTTCCTGGAGGTGTGGGGGGAGGGTAAAGGGTATGTGGCAGTGTTGCTACAGCGGATCCGGGATGTGTTGGGTATCACTCCTTCCCTTTGTTTCTCTTGCCCTGACCACACGACACCTCCAACAAAAATACAGCAGACATCAAAAGCCCTTGTTCAAGAAGGGCAGGTATAATCAGCTTCAGTATCGTCAACATCACCACTGTTATTCATGAATATCATTGTTTTCGTCATCATTTCGAGTGACAAATGAAAACTCAGCGTACAACAAATGTTAATTTTTCACCAACAATATTTACATGAAGTTTTTCAAAAACAGAAAGCTTTTTCTTCTCACGGTTTCGGAAAGAAATAAACCCCAACACAAGAACACCAAGCACACACATACATACACACTGACCAACAGTCAAATGTGAACAGAAAGAAATAAAAGATATTATTACTCATTATTGTTTTTCATATCCATTTGTTACTATTCAAATAATGCTTACTTAAACCCTGATTGGGAGAAGTCACATTGGTTCTCACCAGATGCTTAAAACAATCGAAAGGGCGAGTTAGGGGAGGTGAGGTCTGTCTGTACAGGGCGACGCACACAGAAAATGACTGGACAAATGACAAAGGTGACCTGGAGGGGTTCAGGGCTTACTGAGCTGTCAGAACATGAGTCAGAAAAATAAAACGTCAACTGCAGATTCCCTAGAATGAGATTATGACGACGACTGCCTGATTTTAATCCGTGCATACACATTTAAAGTCCTCTAAGACGTAAAATAACTCTACCCTTAATCTAATATCGTAAAAACTACTGCAAAGCAGGCACCTTTCCAATAGAGTGACTCAATGATGCTCATCTGAAGAAAGCCATATCCGTCAAGGAAAACTGCTTAAGAATAAGAAATGGTGCAGGAGAGTATGACAAGGACAAACAATATCATCAGGCTCAGAAGAATATCTTACTAATCCTTTGGCAAACAGATGTGACCCTTTCAGCCAATAAAGCTTTAAGTTATTTAGAAAGTAAACAGAGGAGGGAAGGCTGCTGGTGACAATGATAAATTTGGGGATGCACAACCAAGAATAAACATCTCAAAGATAGGAGTCCAGGAATGACTCATATGCTTCACAACGCCAAGCTGATAACAGAACTCGTGGCAGTGTTCTAGTTTCCGCATCAGCAAGTGCGAGAGGGTCTGAGAGAGTCATTAAATGGGGGACGTGAGGCTAAATGTGGGTGTCCACAGGCCTGCCAAAGTTTGTTGTGAACGAATGGATGTGACTGAGCCGTGCAGCAACCTCTGGACCTGAATGAGTCTATGATTGGTACAAAAATGCTTTTGGTTGCTAAAGCTAACTTTCCCCTTCATAACTACTGCACTGGGGGTCTTTTTTAAAAAAAACTCACCTATTTGGAGTTTATTAAGGCTTAAGATGATGGGCATGGCTGTTGTGGTTAACAGGTGTCCCTGCAGCTGGGAGCTCATCTCAACTAATTTGAGTCTCTGAACTCCACCTCAGGAGCATTTCTGTGGAATTATCAGAGAAATAATATGGCTTGTTGTTCAAGGTGTTTCCGTTTCGGTTTTGGTCAGTGAGTGTATGCATCCTGCTAACCAGGCATGATAGCCTCAGCTCAGATCTTTGCATTTCATGCTGTCTTCCACGTACGATCACTTCTGTCTACAAAAACCAACATGGCCCAAAATGCTAATGTTCCTGTAGCAAAATGTGGACTCCACAACAATTAGGTGAGGACACAGTAGATAGATATATAAAGTCTAGGATGGGCACAGGCACCAAACTAAAAGGGAACCACGAAGAGATGGAAACCAGTCATCCATGATGTCCTCAGTTGTTCATGTCTATGTTTGCGAGCAAGTATAATCCTGACTCTACAGCCAAATTTAGAATCTGCAGTAGTCAGCACCATGAGGATCCCTAATGAGGATCCCGGTCTGTTCTCTAAAACCTAAAAGATATGGTGCAAAGTCTTAAGCCACCAGTCATTTCTTTATATTGTGTTCAAAAAATCTATCTAGAGATTCAATCTACTGAAACATGCAAACATACAGAAATATAGTATATAAGGCAAAAACAGGTATTACAGTTATGACCACCTTTATTCTTCAACACAGTCTGGATCCTACTAAGCAAGCTTTCCTATAATTTCTTTAAGTACTCTTCAGGAATAGTTCTCCAGGCTTCTTGAAGGACATTCAAAGCTCTTCTTTGGATGTTGGCTGCCTTTTGTTTGAATCTCTGTCAAGATGATCCCACCCTGCTTCAAAAACGTTGAGCTCCATAACCAAAAATGACCCATTGTGTGTTTTTGTATCCAGCTTTGCTATTATTGCATTGACAGTGTGTTTGGGATCATTGTCATGGTGAAAGACGAAGCCGTTGCCAATCAGATCTTTTCCAGATGGTGGATCAAAATCTTACAGTATTTTTCTGCGTTCATAATTCCATCAGTTTTGAAAAGATCCCCAACACCACTGGCTGGAATGCAGCCCCAAACCATGACAGAGCCTCCACTGTGTTTTACAGAATATTTGTAGAGACTCACTCTTGTACCTCTCTCCTGACCACTTCTGATGATAACCTTTCAAATTTGAATTCAGCAATCCATAAGACCTTTTGTCACTGATTTTCAGTCCAGTTCTTTTGTTATTTTTCATTCTTCAGCAGTTTTTTCAGTTTTCCTTCCTTCAGATTGGTTTCGTCGTCAGACTATTTCTGATGAGGCTTCAGTGAGCAGTAGATGGAGATACAGATCCTGCTGCAGATAGTTTTTTAGGCCTGCCACTTCTTGTGGCACCTTGACACTTTGTAAGAACACACAGCACACCATTCTGAGATACTAAGTTTATGTCTTATAGCTCTTTGGGAATCACCTTGTTGATACAAGAATGATATTTTATTCCTGTCAAACTGTGTCCTCTTTCCCACTTTTAAATTCAACTAAAGAAATTGTAAATTGATGTGTTTTTGCAAGTAACAAACTGTCTAAAGATGCAATTAAAAATTGATTCTTTGCTAAGTTGTCTGTGTAGACACAACACTGATTCATCCTTTGAGTTAGGTGCCTTGTTATGTTTGAATGACTCATAGGTCGGTGATGAGTGAATTAACAAATAAACAAACAAAAAAAACATTCCTTTCAAAAGGGTTATGAACTGGACTGAAAATGGTTGAAAATGTAGTCAATGTCAAGAGAAAATCATAGTAAGACCTTCAGAAAGCCTGGAGAACTATTACTCAAGACCACTTTATGAAAACCTGCAAGCTGACAGTAAGCAAAATATAAAGAAATGAGGGGCGGCTCAAGACTTTTCCTACGTACTCTACCTTGACAATAAAGGCTGGCATCAGCATGCCAGCATAATGATGTGATACAGGCATGGCAAAATTTAAATTTACTGCTTACTCTTAAGTGAGCCACTGAATATCTGTTAAATGGGAGTTTAGTAATGAGTAATGAGCAGTTTAGTTATCATGCCAGAATTTACCAATTAATATTAAATACGCATAATCACAGCTGGTGTTCGGTTTTGTAGGTATTCGGGCATAAACCAAAGCACTAAAAAGGTTTTGACTGAATCATAATACCACAGAAAAAAGAGAAGAACCTAAAAAGGTTCCAGTTCATCCTGAGGGCAACATGAACGCCTGCACAAAAATCCAAGAACATCTTTCCAACAGTTAATGAGACTTTAACTAAAACGGAGAGAAAGAAAAACATCAGAGGGAAAGAAAAATTTACTAACTACAAAAATCCCCTCGAAGAGTCTTTATTCTCTGGGAAACTTGGAGTCAGCGATGGTTGTGTCAGTTATCTTGAATTGAAGCTTTGTAATCAAACACTAATTATCTACACCTGCACCTACCCGCCAGCTCCGCCAGGGAATGAAGAGATGATGAAAGACGAAGCCGAGCCTGAACACAAGGAGAGCGAGAACAGAGAGAGAAGTTGGTCCAAAAAAAAGAAAGGAAAGAATCTCGACTGGGAGCATCTGCACCGCTGCCATGCTGCATTCATGAGCTTAGGATTGTTGAAGGTCATTGCCGACGGTGTTGGTGCCAACAAAAAGCAATAAGTTTAGAGATGTGAGACAGGTGGCAATATAATAAAACTAGGATTTGGAAATTGCTTTCTCCTTTATACTGTTTGGCTCTGAGCGCAGCATCCATTTTAATAGTGCTGCTGTTTGACTGCTGGCAAAGACAACATAATATTCAGGACTCCTGGTTATTTTAATGGAGTGAGCAACTTCCTGGATAGTTGGGATACTGCTGTGCACACCCAATATTACAGTCACACCTGGATTTTGTTTTCCTTGTCACATGTAGAAACAATGGTTAACTTTATGGACTTTTTCTTTTTCTGACTACCAGCATATGTACTCTGTTTTAACCGAAACAAATGAAGATAATTGATGTCTAATTCTTTGCATATTTAACATTTGCAAGTATCAAGCTCTTGGTTTAAACAGAATGCTCTGCTTGGGAGCTGAGACCCTCTTCAGCAGCTAAACAAATACGCTTAACGGTGTTTTATCAGCTCGGTACGTTGTGACTTGTTCCAACTTTATGAGAATGGCTTGTAAACATGATTTTGAACTGATGACAGGCTCTTGAAGCTGTTTTTAATGTTTTTCCTCTTACTAACTTAAAACCTCACTCAAATTAACTCACTGTGAGACATAACACATTGTGAGTTTCTCATTTATGCAGAACTCATCTAACACATCAAAATGAAAGATTTTGTACTGAAACATTTCTTTCTTTTAACAGCTTTGCGATATGATGAAAGCTCACTTTGTTACCACTTAAAAGCAAAAGCAGGGATTTAAATGGGGAAAATTGTTGTTTTGCGGTTCTTTTAATTTTCGCCGACGTACCAGTGTGGTCTGTGGGAGTACAAACAAACGAGAAAGTAACGCCAAAATGACTAAACTGCATGTTGAGCTTTTCACGTCTCCGGTTCGCTCACTAAAACGTGCTCAAAGAAAGTATTAAAGTGTCTCTGGCTAATTATCTGCTGGCCCACCAATTGAGGAGAGGAGAAAATGTCACACGCTGAATTTCCATGTAAGAAATAATCTGTATTCAAAAGCTGTAAGTTTTAAAAGCTTGACCCTGTATCCTTTCAGCTTCCAGTCCTACCTGTCAGGATCAGAGGCATTACACGGTGCCTCATGTTTCTATAAATAAAGCCGTATCCCCAGGTTTACAGGGTCACTGATGACTAAGCTTTGTAAGCCCCTGTAGCATAGCAATTTATCACTTTTCGAGCAACGAGGAATCTTGGCAAAAGGAAATAGCTGAGGTACTGTGTTGACTCATCGCCTGCACGTGTGCTTTTCACAGCTTTAGCAGCGAACACCCACTGATTTCCATTTTTTCGCCGACGAGCTCTATCCCTGTCCATCACAAACATGGTAACTAATGAGAGTCTGCCACGTTTTCTTTTATTCTTAGCAAGTGATACCTCTGCAAATCGTGAGTCCCCCAGGTCCAAGGAGGCAGATATTTCTCCTTTCTGACCACCTAATGGGAGTGTAATGTGCTGTGACACTGCAGGCAGTGGCTGTCAAAACAGTGGGCCCTGTTCCACGGCTGGCCAATTGTTCTGAAGGTTGCTGGACTGGATCAGCGCATCGCGGCAGCCTGGCTCACACAAACCACACTACCCAGAACACACTGAGCACATGCCCAAGACCAGCTTAGAGAGCTACTGGACAAGGAGCAACGCACGCTTACACAACTGCAAATTCATACTGTCTGTCAAGTGTTGAACTGGTTGGCATAACTGAAAATAAACACCGAAATGCAAGATACTGTCAAATTGTTGCATGATGCGAGGAAATAAAATCCACTGCAGGGGCCACAGCTTTTTTTGATGAGGCCGAGTTAGTTCAAAACTACTCACGCTGCATTACGAAAATGGTTACGTTTCAGCGAAGAAACAAACTGATTATATTTACTTGGTAAGTCTGTTTAACTTGAGAGTTTCCTGAAATGAGGATTTTCATTTAGAAAATTAAGCCGCTGGAAGAAAAGAAAGGAACAGGTGACGTGATTCGCTTGTCAAGACTTCATGAATGCAAAAAAAAACCCCCACACAGGCAGGCTGTAGTAAAGAGCACACTAAGAAAGCAGATTTTTTTTTAAGTAGCTCTTAATAGTTGACAGCTTTTCCAGTTGCTGCTGCTTTATGACAGTTTTATCTACGTTACAGAAATATCGAGCTGTGTTGAATGTGCCGGGCAAAGAGGGCAACGGTACACTCTATGGTACTCTCTAGCACTCAGTGAAGAGATAATGTCTAATCTGCTTCTACGGTATCTCACGGTGGCAGATCAGGCCATTGTCTAATATCACACCTATTGTCTGTGATACACGCTTGCTCATTTTTCCTTTGAAGTGCAACAAAAACCCAAAGAATGTTTTATTGTTTTATTACTTTTCTTCCAGTGTGGAAACTGGAAAAATGCACATCGAAATGACTGTTTTAGATGCCTAACAATTGTTCAGCATTTTGAGGCGAGGAATACAGGACAGACTGTTGTTTAGAGCTCTGATCACGCTCTTGTTGTTGATCGACGCTTTGTGAAATAGCACTGCTGTGCTGGCCGGCTTCCACGTGACAAGAAGACAAGCCTGATATCTCCATCCCGGCCTGACATTTCAGACACCAGCAGTCTGCCACCAGGAGTGTGGTAGCTGACACACACACATGCACGTGTGCATGCACGTACATCGAGAAAAAAGAATAAAAAGAGGAGGATGAGAGCCCTGCATCCTCTATGACCTACATCTCCAAGCCCTGAAATCACAGAGAAGACGTCACCTCTCCCCAACTTCTGCTCGCCCTTTCAGACACTCCTCCCTTAATTTTTCACCATCACTATAATCATCATCATCATTATTATTGTTATTACATTTCCAAAAAGTGCAGATAGAACTTCCCCGTGCCCTCGTTCAGAAGGCAGGGCAGTAGAAGATGGGGAAACAATGGCAGTAAGAAGAGCAAGAAGAGCGCAACATGAGAAAGAGAAAAGAGAAGATTTCTACAGAACGGCTCCTGTGAAAACAAACGCACACCAACAGGCACACATCACCGCAGCACAGCGCACAGTCAAAACGGACGGAGATCGTCACCCCCGTCAGCGTAAAACATGAGCACGGGGCAGCACAAAGAATTCATAGCATCATTAAACAGACGGAAGTGTGCACACGCAAACCCACGTGCACGTGCGTAAACTGCACAAACGTGGCCTCTTGCCTCTGCTCTCATCTTAATGTTGGAAGAAGATTTTAAACTCGTTTCCTCAGTTGGTGATGCTGTGAAAAATGACATCATAGTATCTTGAGGGGGAGGAAGGATCTGTTTGCTTGTTTGTGTTTTCATCTTCTTTTTTCTCTCTCTCCGTGTCGGGGCTTTTTTGTCTGGAAAACATCAGGAGCGCTCCGTTTCACAAGTTCATCGTGTCCCTGCTTTCCCAGCTTCGGAAAGTTCAGTTTATTTTTTAAATTTTTAATCTCTATTTTTGTCGGAGCTACAGCACAGCACCCACAGCACACAGACGACGAGGAGGAAGAGGGGGAGGGACGTCCAGAAAGGGGGAGTGGGGGAGGAATTCGCTAATATTGTGCCAGGGGAAGAGAAATTGGGAACAATAAAGGGGGAAAAGAAGAGAGAAAAAAGGGACATAGGGAAGAAAAAAGAGGAGAGAAGAGACAGCGGTATCAACAATTCCATCTTGAGCTCAGCTGGTTTCATTACACACCATATATTGATTGCTTTCAACAACTTCAGCTGAACATTAAACCACTTTTGAGTAAAAAGGAGGAAGGACTGAAAAGTAGGGGGAATATAGTACTCTTGAGACAGATGACAAGGACGAGGCGGCAAATGAAGAGACGGAAGAGATGGGAAACAGCAGGCGACCTATGAGTAATATACTGTATACTAGTCGTGTGTATAGGGGAGTTCTGCCAATCTATACACCTAATATATTCATATGTATATGTACATACAGTACATACTGTATAGTATTGTATACCTGGAATATTCATACAACAGGATTATATGAGATTAGATCATTACTGACGATTCTCTGTGATCCCACGGGACTGGCACCTTATATGGGTCAGGGGCTGCAGTGCAGTTCAAAACTAAGGGATCGGCAAAGGAATTGATTATCAGACCTCCACAGGCAAAGTGCATAAGGACGGACAGACGGACATACAGACAGTCAGAAACAGGGGAACCATTGGCAAAGGGGTGAGACACGGAAACTGAGATGGGGCTGTATGAGAGGAGGGAACACAAGAGACGGGTCGGGGAGAAAAAATTTGAGATCCTTGAAAGAAAAGAGAAAAGGACTTTAAAGGTTTAAGAGAGCAGATGGCTAATTGTACCCGTGTTTCGCAGCCTGGCAGCAAGTCAGTCTTGTGCATAAGGACAGGAGTGGGAGGAGGGGAGAGATAGAGAGGAGAGAGAGAGAAGGAGGAGGAGGAGGGAGGGATAGGAGACGGGAAGGGGCCATGAAGGAAGCTGGGTAGTGCGATCAGGCCTTGAGAGCGTGCCACTGGGCGACATTAGTGCGCGGCCGAGCGAGCATGTCTTTCCAGTGCTTCACTTCCGCTGGTCCACTCTTCCACGATAGGTAGATCTGAGAGAGGGGAAGAAAAAAGGCAGAGGCTTGATGAGGGAATAAATGTTAAAGTAATGGCTTTTTGTCATTCTCACGTGCATTTTGGGTTCAAGTTTCTCATGGCTTCACTCAGTCATGACAACACCTTTGCAAAGAGAGCCGTTCTGTGCATGCAACGTCTGACATGCGAGGAGAGCCTGGAAAGCTGCAATGAGTTGGAAACTAATGAAATGAAGAAAGAACAGTGTCTCAGCTTTCACACAGGCTGCATAACTGATGAAGGTAAAATGCATTTTGCTGTTGCCTAAATTAGCAAATTTTCCTTTTTTTTTGCCTGGAACCTGTTACTTTCTCAGCTCCGCCATGAAATTAGTCTGGCACATAAATCCACATCAAAATGGCACGTAGTTTTCAGTCTGTGTGCTAAACTAAACTAAACCATCTGGTGGCTATATTTTCAAAGGACAGACATGAGAGTGGTAACAGTCTTCTCATCTGTTTACCCAGAGAGTGAATTATTAGCTAACAAACCCAGCTCTTCCGTTAAGAGGAAAACGGCCAGCAGGGTGACACGATCCTCACCAGATAATCAAAGCCTGAAGCTCATTATGCTCCTGGATGATTTCTCCTTATTGATTGTTTTGCTCGCTGCTGGTGAATAATGTATGAGTGTATAATTCATTAATTAATTACTGTATTATCTTCCTTGGTGTGCTCTCTGTCATTGCCGTGGTCACAGAGTAAACTGCAATGACAAGCTGACCTACCTCGGTAGCGACTGCTTGTTCCCTGAAAGTACTTTTAATCAGTTGCAGTTTCAGACTTTGTAACAAGGAGGCTTGCACGTCCTGAACAGACGGCACCTGTGAAACCTTACCTTGCCAATAACATCGTTGCGGCTGAGTCTGTCCTTATCCATGACGGTGATGATGATGGTAGTCTCCCTCAGCACATGGGCGGGCACGTCAAAGGGGAAGGACTCATTGAAGACGGGGTTGAGACAGCGCTTCATCACCACCGTCTTCTTCTTCTCTACACGCTTGTCCTTGTGCATCAGCCACACCTTCACATAGGGATCTGCAGCGTGGAAGCAGAGTGCGGTGGTTTACATGAGCGAGACGATGAAGATGCACATGGTGATTTTTTTTTCTTATTCTTTTTTTTTAGGGTCAGGTTTGCAATTACCCTCCTAATTGTTAAAAGTCAGAAAAGGCAGCAGGGAAGCAGATACCTCGTTTGAGCTCAAGGTCAACTTATCCCCCGAGCGAGGAAACATACAAATGAGGAAGTATTTATGGAAATAGGGCCTGGGATCTGTACTACTAGTTCTGGAGCATTGTGAGATTCTGTCATACTACCAGCCACCAGTCCTACTACTGCGGGAAGCTGTAATTGTACAAGAAATATGCCACAGAGAGCATTTCACAGCGAGACAGGACACTTTAAAAACTAGCAGCAACCAGACTGAGCTGACACAGATTTGGCTAGGAGGTTGAAGATCCTCATAGATATACAGAAAGAGAGGACAGGAAAGAGGGAGGTCAATGGAGAGACGCTTGAAGTAATGTCACCTTGCTGCTGTAGCTATCGACGGTGGCCAGCAACCGTCCTGTTAGCAGACGAGTCAGTGAGTGTTTGAACACAGAGACAGAGCCTTGTGTGAAGCACAGAGCTTCCAAAGTCAGGAAGGACTTCCAGCTGCTGAGAAATGCTTAGAGAAAGAGAGCCTAAACAAACAAAGGGGAGTGTATACCTGAGGTGCCCCCGATATCCATGGCTTTGAGATTGCGTGCTTTGATGATGTTCACAGTGATGGTGTTGGCGGTGGGATTATAGCAGAGAGACACCAGCAGGTCTCCTCGTCTCCCCTGAGGAACACACACACACACACACACACACACGCAAACAAACACAGCGGAGTATGAATCACCCAGCCTAATATCAGATTTCATCAGGGAATATCAAACTCCAGGCTACTCACTAGCTTGTTGTGTAATCTTATATCACTGCCCTTTCTGCTCTAACCTCCTTGTGCCAAACACAGACCATCCAGCACCCAGGCAGGCATGGGCGAGCACGTGGCTCACCCGCCAAAAATAAAAATATGTCAATCCAGCTCACATGCTGAAAACTGTCAACAAATTTGTCACACGTGTTTTAATAAAACCGCACGTCGCGGCTCGACCCCGCGGTCACCCCTCCCTTCCTTACACTGCCATCACTGCAGGGCTTCAGCTCCTTCCAGAAGGTCTTTAACTGGCCCAGTTCCACCTTATTAAGGGGGACTGACACCTCTCCAATGGGGTCATTCCTGCTGAAACGGTCATAGTCCAACACCTGAAGGTAGAGAGTGCGCTCTCTCACCTTCTCATAAGGGAAGCCTAAAACAGAGACAGAAACAGAAAACACTGAAGGGTGAGGGCTAAACCACAGAGAGGGAAGAAGGCCAGTGTAATCTGCAGCAGTGCAAAGAGGGATGGTTTTGGCTGAGAAGTAATATTAGGCTCCAGTAAAAAAACAGCCAACTCATTCATTTTTCCTAGAGCACAGGCCATTGTTCTGATTTTGTAAAAGGTTCTGAACATTACTTTTGGCTGTTTTACCATTTCACAAGCAATTCAAATCATACAGGAATGAGACACTTCACTGCCATCTGCGCGACTGCTACGAAACCTCTGCAGTGTTCAAGAGCATTCGTTATTATTCGACTCAGAATGATTTCCGCAGTTTCTTAAACTGGAGCTTTTATCAATGCAAAAAAATGTTGATGCAGTTTCACACGTTATGTGTTTTCACACATCTCCCACAATGCTCTTTTTGTGTTGAGAGACAGCTCTTTGTAACAGCTCGGTAATCGCACTGCGCAATCTGAATCCTTTGCCGTGACTATTTAAAAAAGACACATATTCTTGAAGCAATAGTTTTACATTTTAAAATGGAGCTTTTGAATTTATCTCTTCGTGCCTGTTTTCGGTCTTTATGCAAAGCGAAGCAGCTCCTGGCTGCGTGAGTATTAAGTGGTCTCAATCTTCTAGCATTATTCTCAGCAAGAAAGCAAATGACCAAATCTCCCTAAATGTCCAGTTATTGATTTAAATTGGTTTACAGCTATCCAAAGCCCTAATTATAGAATTCATCCCCCTCAAATGTCATGGTCCCAGGTTGTTGTGATGTTTTTGAGCATTGGTTTGTTGTGTTGATTAGGTTTAATTTCTGTTTGGATTTTATCTTTTCCTCCCAAAGTTCATAGCAACCTCAATGTTTCGCCGTCTTGCCTTGCAAATCTTTCTATGTTTTAGTGCCTTTGTCCCCCTTTTTACATCTCATTTAGCTTTTTGCATCTTTTGAATATTTCCTGTTTTAATTTGAAAGCTAGTTATACTTTACCATTTTTCCAGCTGTGGTCAGTCCCCAGTCGTGTCCTATTGAGGAGTCAATCCCAGTGTGTATACAGACTCGTACTTCATGTTCCAACTTGTTTGCTCTGGTTTGTTTTATCCATTTTTTGGGGGTGTTATTCTCAAGGGGACAGATTAAATGAACAAGAACCTAAGAACTAGAAATATAAATGACTAGACTAGGAAGAGCAATGAAAACTGAATCATAAATAAAACTAAATCAAAGAATATTAATTAAACCAAAAACACATAAACACTGGGTCACAGACCCAGGACCATGACGGTTATATTTGATTAGCTTTTGTTTGTTATCTGACTCAGCTTCTTACAAATGTGCAACATGATTTTACATAAACACGCAATTAAAAGTGTTACTACTTTTGGTTATTGTACATGACAGATTTATAGTTTTTTCTGTTGTTTCAGGCTATCAAACTGAAAGCAATGATGTCCCAATCAAACCACAGATGGCAGCATATTTGGAAAAGGTGATGGAAAATATTTAGTGAGAACATTCCAGTATGTAAACACAGACCCTCAAACAGGAAGGTTTCGTTCCAGTGGGGGTTGAGGTTCTTCCTCTTGACCTTGGTCTCCAGCTTGTGCTTTTTGTCAGGCAGTAGGTAGATTTTAACAAAGGGGTCGGAGGTGCCAGAGAAGTCCTTGGCCGGGAGGTCCTGGCCCCTGAGAACTTTGACCGTGAGGGTCGTGTTCTGGAAACTGTAGCCTATGCTGAACTGGATCCGACCCAGCTTTTCACTGATGGGCCCTTCATCATCCTCCGAACCTGGGGACAGCTGCAGGGCAACAAAAGCAGACAAATAATTATAATGCTCAGATATTCAGCAGCAGCAGCAGCAGCAGCCACTCACACGAAACTCTCAATCCAAGGGCACAGATCTGGTGTCACACACACACAGACCTTGACAGAGAGAAGCTGTGAGGGGAGGAGATTTTAGGGCTGCGTTTCTATCACGGTGTGCTAAAGCAGCTGCTCAAAGGCAGGGATTGTTCTGACATTAAGAAGACTGAGAGAGCTTAATTTCCTTACTAATGTTCTTAAGAGGCAGGAGGTGCTCAGATTGGAGATAGGGGAGCTTTAGACCACCCATTCTCTCTCAGCCACTCTGACTGCTTTATCATTGCTGTGCACTAAAAGGCCACTATCTGATGGAAGCAACGGCCGGAGAGAGGGGAGCAGAGAGCGGGAGACAAACAGAAAGAGGAGGAAAGAGGGAGCATTGTGTGAGAGGCTTGGAGAGAACAGGCAGGAAAGCAAAGCTCAAGGTTGGCATTCTGCACTTGCAGCTGTCTTTACAATCATTTCTTTTCTCCCTGCAGCTCCACCTTCTGCCTCTTTCCTTTATTTTTTCCTCTCCCGTTCCCACTCGCTTTCTAACAATAACATAAATTGGAACAAAGAATTCTGAGAACTCTGAGTGGCGATAAACAACCACCAGTTTATTAAAGCCACTATGTGCAGCCGTTACCTCTAACAAAAAGTAAAGCTGTGTTATGCAGGCAAAGTCTCACTGAGCATTATTTGAAACTGTTGATTTTGCTCCCCGAGGCCAGGGCTACAATTTCAAAGTGACAAAGACTCGCTCAGCAATATGTCAATATGGCATTATGGACTATCAAGCAGAGAAAGTGTGAAATTCTCCAAGTCTAATTTATCAAACAGCGTGAGTCACCTTGCATGCCTGTTTCGTTTGATTGTCACTGTAGGAACTGCCTGTATGTTGTTCTATTACAGCTCCCTTACTGCCAGCTTTAGATTAACCTGTGTATGGATTTACCATAGCACTGCAACACGTGCCCTACCTGGTGACTGAGAATTACCTTCTGGGTATGTGGCCAAAAGTACTTGGACACCCTAATATTAAAGAATTTGGATTTTTCATTTCAAAACAACAGACACCATGAAGACTCCTTTAATCTTCAAGGACATCTTTATTAACGATGTCAGACACTCACTTGAACCGATAAGGTAGAACTCATATCAGCTTTCTGATTCATCATTAAAACTCTTGCAGGTGACAGCTCTAATGAGGCTCTTCAATAGAAAACAAGAATTGGGATACCAAGATCAGGTTGCTCATAATGTGGCTGAACCAAACTTGTAACATAACTGCTCTCTTTACTTTGGATAAGTGGATGGATTTGGTTTCAGAGCATGTTTTTACTCCTTACTTTGCACAATATCAGTCAGAATATAATATAACCATCTCAGCAACACAATTCTGACTGCGAGCGCAGCAGCCTCATCCATATGCTGTTCATATCTTCGGTTTGCATCAGACAGCCAATTGAAAAAGCTTAAAGGGAGGTTGGCCTTAAAGGGGGAGGAGCTGAAACCGCTTCTTTTAGGCATTAGATAATATGAGGATCTGTGCTAAGTCTAATATAAGATAAATATGGATTGAATGGATTGGACAGTGAACTGATCAAAGATATTTTACAGAATAAAATTATGAAAGTAGAACAGGGGATAATGCATCCCTTTCTCAAATGGTGCTTGCAGATTACAACTTTTATAGAAAGCCTGTAACATGAACTGAAAACTGTCTACTACCAGTCCTTAAAGCAAAGCAAAAACCAAAGGATCCACCTTTAAAATTCCATCCAATCTAGGTCTTTACTTAAAAGCCCCAAACTAACAGCGAAAAACCTACTTATTAGTGTATGGACTGATATAGCTTACTTTTACACCAGTATTGTTTTTCTGACACTGTTAAATGGGCTACTTTTTTGCACTGCCCAACATAGTTTTTCTATAGTATGATTTTCAGGCACTCAGTCCCATATAAATTGAGCTTGTACAATAATTATTATTAATAATAATATTGCCAGCTGTTTCAGCTTCTATGGGAGTTCTTTACATCTTCAGTAGAAACCAGCTAACTTGCCCTGGTGGAAAAAATAATCTACTTCCTTTCACTGAAAATTAGCAGCCTAAACAGTAAAAGTCAGGTTATAGACCAATCATATCATAGACAGCAAGATGGATTTGAAGTGGGACATTGTCTTACCATCACCATGTCTCCAGTGAGAGAGTTGGCCAGGTCGGTTACAGAGGAGTGGCCATCAGCATCAGGAGGTTGGCCCTTGGGGCTGTTGGCTGGCTTGTTGCCTCTGCAAAGAAAAGCTCAGGTTGAAAGCAAGAAAAGACAGCGAGGACATGTGAAGCTAATTCATCTACAGAAAGAGAGAATGTCTGAGCACCCAGGGAGTCCAACCTCCACCTGTTTAACGCTTGAAACCTGCCTATCTGGAACAATCGATGGTGGTCCAAGTTAACTTTGGATAGATGTCACTTCAAGCTGCTTTTTCTGTAGCTTTCATGAGCAAAGCCAAGTAAAATGTGCCAAAGATTCCACAGATTAATGGCGGGCGCTAGAACTGAGGACAGTTGATGCGGCAAGTGGTGTTTGAGGAAAACTGGAGTCTGAGATGACTATATATAGAGAGCTCCACCCTGGCAAACATCCACATCTTTACAAGAAAGTTACCTCCACTAAAAAAAAACCCAAAACAAAGACATTTTCAGACAAAACATAAAACAGAATCACTAAATTTATTGACACAATCCGATTAATCATCCTGGTAGAAATTATGCTCAGTCTTTTGACAACTAACAAATAACAACTTTAACAGGACACACATGTATAATGACATATATAGCAACATGACGTTACTTTAAAAACAGTAGACAGACATATATAGCAACATGAAGATGACCAGATGTTTAACAGGACAGACATTACACGGCTTTGTAAAGTATTTTGCGTGTTTAAATTGCACCAACATCACAAGTTTTATAAAAACAAAGGTGAGTGCAGAAATCTGCCATGGAACAGCTGGTTCTTAGGTACAGATGTTAATAGATGTGAAGTTTAGTTCCTTGTCATGAGTATTGTTTAAAAAACAACATGTGGGATAAACATTCTGGGAGAAAAATCACTATGTTCATACATCGAGAAAACAAGAATCACAAAGTGGACAAAAAAAAGGAAATTAGCACAAGAAGACAAAAAAAATTAAAGAGAATAAATATTTTAAGATTAAAGGAAGTGTGAACAGATATCACAAGAAAAGAGAGTCAGATGCAAAAGTCCTGCATAACATGACGCATTGGACAAACAGCACTGGATAAATGACTAGTCAAGGCACATGGAGAGGCTGAACACTGAAACACCAACAAACAAACAGTGAATCGAGAAGGAGAACAAGAACAGAAACACTGAGAAAGAGAAAAGCAATGAGCAGACACAGAGAGGACACACACACTAACACTGGATGGAAATCATAAGGACTGCAGATAAGACAGAAGGTTCAAAAGGGAACGTGAGAAATAGAAAAAGCAAGCTGAAAATTATTTATCTGTATTAGAAGAGATAGCAAGTATTAATAGTATGAACAGTAAGAGAAAAAAATAACAAACACCAGCACATTAAAGAGAAATAGAGAGCTGCAAGAAAAGATAGGGAATGAAGGAAGGAAAGCCTGGAAACACAAGAGAGGCTTAGTTTGGTCAGTCTGATAAGTATCAAAGAATAAGAGACAAAAAAAGAAGGCTATGCACACGTAATATCTTTAACAGGAGACAAAGGGGCATACATGCTAAAAAAGAGGAGAGAGAACACAGAGAGTAAAAGAAAAAGACAATAAATACAATTGATCTTCAGGAAAAAGAGAGCAAGAAGCACTATTCTCTGCATGGAGAGCTCAAAATAATCGATAGAAGAACCAAAAAATATAGAGAGAGGGGAAATAAGGAGTCGATATACCACACGAAATGATAATACCACCAAAAACACAAAAAGGAACAAGTAGTAGGAAAAGCACATTTAGAGTGTTACAAAAGAGGGTGTTGATAGAAATTAAGTTGAGAACTACAAATGATAAAAGTTGATTTTAAGACGAACCTGAATTTTCAACCATTTAGCAACACTCTAAAAGTGTGGACCAGGGACACAGGGGCCAAAGCACAAACTGGCATTGGCTACATGTGCATATATGTTATATGCAAGTAGTTGTCACTCGGAGAGTGAAGGCAATGCCTTGAACAGGCAGTAGACAAGGAGCCCATAGAAAGTCTGTCTGTCCGGCCAGCATTCTCTGTCGAGCTTTTCACCAAGTTTGTTTCGAGGGATGTTTTTTGGTTTGTTTGTTTTTCTGGACCCACTAAGCTTCGAATTTGGATGACAATTGATGTTGAATGCAATAATGTGTACATTTTTGTAGAACACACGGACAAAACTAGAGGAAAATATACTGACAAATAGACAGACAGAAAAGGCGAGCAAACAAGACAAGCAAACAATCACTTCAACCAGCAAAGGAACCGGAGTGAGACGGGGGGGAAGGAGGGATGTTAACCATTTCAGGAAGGGAAGGGGATGCTTATGAATTGCTGTTAGTTGTATTAGTCGCCAAGGGAGGTATTTGCATTTCCATATTGCCTGATTATTATTGCTTTTATTGTTATTATTCTGCACTGGCTCTAAACTGCAGGCAATGAGTTTGAGAGAATCAAAAAGCTGCGCAAAACACTACACCTAAAACATGAGCATCTACTCAAGAAGTCTAAAGCAAAGGGAGACTCTTAGGGCTTGAAGTAAAGCAAGGCACCTCCCTCCTCCTCCACCTCCCAACTATCGATGGGGGAGTGAACGTCTTCAATTATTCATTCTCCTTCATGCTTCATTCAGGGGTTCAGTGCATTCTCAGGTAAGAGCTACTGCTGTCAGGGGAATGGCCGCTCTATAAGGCTTGCTCTACAGCACCTGAGGTGGTCCTCTGCTCCCTGCAACCAGGCTGCTTTAAAGAAACGTCTGGGCCTGCGGATCAGTTAGCGCTTCCAGATCGTACATCTCATTGTGTATTGAAAGTGATTGGTTTCAGTTTATTCAATTTCTAGCAAGGCAATATTAAATGTGGCAGGTGGCATTACTACAACTGATACATTTTGGTGCCAATGCTTTTTCCCTCTGACCCCATGGGGGTTGATGTGGTTGACATGATTTAAGCCTGCAGTTGTCTACAGTATCCAGTGGGGGGCAGAGTAGACTCAGATCAGATTCTCCCACAGCTAAGACACAGAAAGTGGGCTGTTGGCATAGCAACGACTCTAGAAACACAGACCATACATATGAGGGTTTGGGATGTGTGTGACAAGAGGATGTTAGGAGTGGCCGCAAGGGAAGGGTGTGTTTAGAGGAGTGCAACAAACAGGCAAACACACTGAGAACAAAGAAGTTAAGGTATAGGATATATGACAGGTACAGGTGAGAGCCTCGCAGACACACACATTCACATACAGACGTATGGAGGCAGGCGGGGCCACTTTGGGTTTCACCGTCCTGTGATACTATCCTGTTTTGTTACCTGACCGAGGGCC
The DNA here is from genome assembly GCF_057382185.1 of Mchenga conophoros. Classification (NCBI taxonomy): domain Eukaryota; kingdom Metazoa; phylum Chordata; class Actinopteri; order Cichliformes; family Cichlidae; genus Mchenga; species Mchenga conophoros. The sequence goes on from NC_140532.1 coordinate 14,517,435, forward strand.
AGCAGCTCGTAGAGGGGGGGAAGGGGGAGAAAGACACTCCACTTCTAGGCTGGAGAGAGACGCGAAAAAGAGAGCCCAGCCCAGCCCCTCTTTTTTTAAAAAAAAAAACACATTCAGACTCCCCACCCCTCTGCAAACATGTCACACTCAAGCAAACACGCTCGCCTGAAACCATGAAGTGATGTATTTCAATGTATATGCTCAATTTCATAGCCGCCATCTGTCATTCTTTACAGGTAGGGCATACTTTCCAGGCTCAGTCACAGTCAAAACCACAACAGTGCATTGCTTACATAACTCATTATCCACATGAAACACAGGTACATTCACACTAGACTCAGCCACTCGTCCCCTATGTGAAAAAGAAAATGTTGTAAAAACTATATGCCGCATACTATCATTTACTCATGAAAGTGGCTGCTTTCTCATTTTTCCTGCACAGCATACTGTTTGTTTATAACTGTGTTGCATTAAAAAAATGCAAAAGGGTGTGGAGGACCAGAACTGCCAAAATAAAAAATAACAAATAGTTTGATATTTTAAAAAAAATCCAGTAAATGCACTAAAATATATAACATATAATTAGAATTCATATAAATATATTTATTTTCATTTTCATAAAATATTTTATTAACATTTCTGTTGGTGCTGGTCAACCACTAGGGACAGATTTGGCACACTTTGAGCCTCCATATTTGCATGCTGAAGCATGGCATAGAGAAAGAAATCAAGAAATGAAAATACTGAAATAAAAAAGTTTGAATTAATAATGAATAAAGTAATGAATTAAAAATAATAAATTAAATTAAATGAATAAGTAAAATGAAAGAGAAATAACTATTAATAGATGAATAAATATACAGAAGGAAATTTAAAAAAATAATATTTAATTTATTCTGCATTTTATAAATTAGTTTTTCTTTTAAGCAGCTTTGGTCTTCCATAAACTGGAACTCTTTCATCAGTAAATCATGGTATGAGACATTTATTTCTCATAAGACATAAAATACACGTGAAACTAAAACATTTAGTGTAAGTTTGTTCTGTTGTTTCTATTCCATATGGGCCCTGCTTCTTCCCTCAAGCTACAACCAAAAAGTCTCATAAATATGGATGCTTTCACTGACGACTAATTACTTCCTGCATGTTGAAACTAGAAATTAGCCTAAAATAGCATCATTTACTGAAATCCCATTTCAGGAATGAGCAACAAGTGAGGTGCTAAATACTAAATACTGCCTTCTGCTTCTTTCACTGAATTCCAAATGGAAATAGAAAAAAAAAACCCAAAGGCACTCAGTCACTGCCAAATGTTTATTTTTATTAAGTAAGTACTGTTTTATATATATTTTATTTTGACTTTTTAACATGCTACTTCCCCGAGCTTCAGTTTCTCTCTTTTTAATGTTCAATAAAGTGCTGAAGGTACTAAAAAACTGGCAAGCATGATTACTTTCAAATCGAAAGATGAGCCTAGTCTCTACCTAACCTATAACAGTCCACGGTTCCCTTTATGGCATCCCAAAACTCTCAGCAATTTTAGTATTCATGCCTCAGAGCTTAATTAAAACAACTAATCTATCAATCCAGGGAATATCAGCAACACAAAATAATAAAACCGCTTTAACGGTCCATTATAACTTCAAACACGAATCTACCAAATGTTTAAAATTTCGATTAGCTTCGCAGATTGGCTTCTGAGGTGGAGGCTGCCGCATATGTGCCACCTGTTCTGAGGCAGAACACAAGAGTCCCAGGTTAATGCTCCTAATAGCTCGTCTCCCCAAACGCCATCCATCTATCTGGATGAATGAGATGAGCATGTGTAGCAGCCTGTACCTGCTGGCGGGAGTGCTGCCTTCAGCCCTGCCTTCAGTACAATAAGTACTCCCTCCTGCTACTCTCATTGAAGGAAGATGGATTTGCACTTTGAATTTTCTCTCATCCTCCCTTGACCTGTGGATGGATGGATGGATGGATAGATGAAAGCACTCCTCCTCATCTCTTTGTGACCGAGTTTTTTTGTGTGTGTGGTTTTTTTGGGGGTTTCTTTGGGAGGGTTTTGCCTTAATGCGATCGACTCCCCCCCCCCCCAGCATGTAACTGAATGCATCTCTACATTCCCCCTGTAATGCATGAATGAGCACAGTGGCCGCAGGGAGCCAAAGCTTCGGGGATAGTCTTAGCCAGAGCCCCCGAAGACTGTGCTGATTAGTCGGGTCTGCAAAGCCCTTGTCACAGGAGGAGCACTGTGTCAGACTAGCAGAGCGCAGCATAATCAATTTACATGTTGATGTACAAACACACGTGCAAATTATATCATCTTGAATTATAGTAATATCTCCTTTTTTTTTCTAAGAAAACGAGGCCTGAAATAACGACCATTAAAATGATAAACTGTGACCTCAGGATGCCCTGTCGTTACATTAGCCTAAACACACACAATCCTCCACCACATAAAGATTTAACTCCTCCCACTCTGGCTAATGTGGTTAGAGGACAAACACACACTCACAGCGTCAAACAAACGCACACTTATATTGATTTGGGTAAATGGTCTTAACCGCCATCCACTGCGTTTGTCTTTTATGTCAATTTAAGCAACGTAATAAGCTCATAAATTATGAAGTTATATGTACATATATATATAGCCCACTTGGCAATTAACAGAGACTCAGAATCTCACTGAGTGCATCGTGTCTTTAAGGCAGAGAAATACACATCTATATCTATTAATATCAGAGAGATGTTTTCAGGGAAAAAAAGACAACTCCACTGGCTTACACAAAATGATGTAACATGCATGGATGAATAATTGAAGGACCACAGGCAAGTGGATTGAATGTCAATGTGGCACACGCGTAAAGCCCGCCCCCTTTATCCTGAGCCTCCATCCTCATTGGGCTGTGCAGTTGCTGCTCAGAGAGAGATCTAGATTCGAGACTCTCTGGGATTGTGCCTTCTCTTTATAGCAACACTGGAGGAGAACCTACAGTATATGTTCACTGAGTCGCAAATGAATTGTGAGTGCAGACCAATGAGGCATAAACAAGCCACTCTAACATCCTAATTAAGCCTTCTTAGAAGTCCAACCTATGGATGGCTGGACCGCAAACATCTCAGCATGTGCGACCTCCTCTCGCCCCAAAATTAAAGCAACACTCAATCTTAAAACCTGTAGTTGCTCTCTCTGATAGTCTATCGTGTAACCTTTACTTCCTCTTTCCCCGCCTTGTTCTGTAACCTTGGTTTGAAAGTCCACATGACTAACACCAGCTGTGGTGCAGTTCAGTCTGCTCCTGCCACACTTCATAAACAAATGGCCACGGAGAGCACTTTCATCCAGCCATCGCACACACAAGGTCAGTGAGGAAGCATTAAGAATCTCACACACTTCAACACCTTCTCATGGCCAGTGGGATGTTTGGATTGCCTTCAAGCAGCAATGGACCGTTAACATACTGCTGATGGCTTAAAGAAAAGCCTCAGTAATGTTTGTGTCTTAAGTACTTTAGATACATTTTACCATTAATAAGATTGCTTGGCTAATTGCATTGCAGGACCAGGAGCACTGCTTTTTAAAGTGGTGAACAAAGCACTTGGATCTTTTAATTAATTAAATATAGTATGGGAGCAATTTAAAAAACTTCACCATAAAAGGAAGTAGCACTTAAATCAAACTTTTGAAATACACCACAAATGTGTTAACCTTTCACATTATTATTTGATAGTGAAGCACAAACATTTTCATTCGGTTGTAGCTGGCTAATTTGAAATATTTTGTGTAAGGTTTCTAAACCTTAGTTTTAAAGACTGGGTCACTTAAAAGAAAAATGGTAAAATTAAAGGCTTGTGATTAAATACATCAATTATACCCATTTCCAACCCCCTATTTTTATTCATTTACGGCAGTGGGATAGCTTTATTCTACAGTTTATTGATTGATTCACATGATTCATAGCCTATTCACAGTGAGAAAAATGCACATTTGACTGCCTTTCACATCCCATTCAAGTCAATTTTCTTCTAATTGGATGTCCCTTGCAAACAGAAGGTTTGAACAGTGGGACGTGGGGCTTCCTTTAGTCACAGCCAGATCTGTGTGCCTCATATAAGTGTATTAGGGATATCTACTCTTACTGAGATAATACAAAACTAAGAACACCAAATTTAGAATCTGAAGCCTGAGCCTTTGGCTCAAAGTGACCACTTGTACATACACCTTCCATTACTGGCATCCATTATTTTACAAAAAAGTTAAATTTCAAATGAATCTCTGCAATCCTGTGAAAAACTAAGTACACCATTCCTGCTTCCACAGGAATGAATAGGGTTCTGTAAATAGCAGACAGGTGCTGCTAATTAAAGCACTTGATTAATTGATCATCAGCAACTGTGAGGAGTACTATGAAAGCAGAAGTTTTAACTGTTGCCTGGTCTGGAGCATTCAGGTGTGTGTTAACACACAGTCTTCCAAGGAGTGAACGCCCCAGATAAAATTCAACCCAAGGTCAGACGGTGCAGTTCTCAGAGAAAAACAAGAGACCTAAGATCTACATCTCAGACTCTGCAGGCCTCAGCTAGCGTGTTAAATGTTCAATTTCATGACAAGACAAAACAAGTGTGGCTTGTTCGGAAGGGTTGCCAGAAGAAATCCTTTTTAGTCGTATTCTTAGCCATAACGGTGGAAATCAAGCACCTCATATCAGATGTGAAGCAAGGTGGTGGAGGGGTAATAATTTGGGATTTTTTTTTTTTTTTTTTGCAACCACAGGGCCTGGGCACCTTTCAGTCACTGAGTCCACCATGAGCTCCTCTGTACACCAAAGTATTCTAGAGTCACACGTGAGCACGTGAGGCCATCTGTCTGACAGCTAAAACTTAGCTAAACAATGATCCCAAGCATAGCAGTTAATCTACAACAGAATGAAAAGAAAAGAATCAAGGTTCAATGAAAGACCTCAACCTGACTGAGAGGCTCAGATGGGACTTTAAGAGAACTGTGCATACATGAATGCCCAAAAACCTCAATGAAGGGATGTAACGTTGTACAGAGTGGGCCAAAGTTCTTCCACAATGCCATTAAAGACTGATAGTCATACAGAAAACCATTGCTTCAATATTGCTTTTTAAGTTGGCGCTACAAATTACTGAATCATTGGGTGTACTTAGTTTTCCAGAAGACTGCATAGAATCTTTTATTGTCATTCCAATACATGAGGCAGGCGAAAAGGGAACAAAACGTAATGAGGTCCCAGTTAAACAGCATTAGAACAAGCAAAACAACTAAATCAGTATTACAATTAAATAAATTAAACCTCTTAATAAAAAAGACATTGTTTGTTTGTTTGTTTAAATAAATAAATTGAGCTAAATTTTATATCTAAAAATATTTATTCATTTTCCCCATTTTAATTTCAAACAGTTATTCAAATAAAACTTTATAGTTTTATAGAAAAACTTTATAGATGTATTGCAATTTTGATGGAAGTAGTAACAACTCACATGCATCTGTGGCCAAGCAGGCCTTAAAAAAAAAGAAAACCTTTTATAGGGCCGTGTATCTACTGTACGTTAAAAGCAGCATAAAATAAGATTACTCAAACAAACAAGAGTCTACAAAATTAAAGCTCTAGCTGGTTCGATCCCAGGAGGAGACACAAATCCCTGTGGGGTTGTGTCAGGAAGGGCATCCGGCGTAAAAATCTGCCAAATCAGACATGCGGCGCTACCCGCTGTGGTGACCCCTTGAGAACAAGGGAGCAGTCGAAAGTAGCTCTCTACTCGGGTACATTTATTTACAGTAGTTGCTCTGAAAAACTGACTGGTTCATTAATGTAGGGCATGAAATATCAGTTGTGCAGACGGCAGCTCTTCTCTGTTCGTGGGGAGCACAAAGAATTCCCTTTGATGTTAACACTGACTCCGTTACCATTTGACGGATATATAAAATATTCACATTAACTTCAGAGGCTCGATGTTTGGCTGAAGCCATTTGCCAGTGACATGTTTTTCAGATCTTAGGTAAATAAATTCATGCGGGGTAGCATGAGTAATGCAGGTGAAGATGAATGATGGGCACGAGCACATGTTTAAATGCACAGACTGTGATGAAACACCGAGTGTGAAGGGTAAGAGAGACGAATGAAAGCGTGCCTTTGTCTTTGGCTTGAGAACCCCTTTCAGAGTGAGCAATATGCCAGGAGTGTAATTGATTCAATCACGTTTACTGTGAAGTCAGCACTAACACCACCAGGAACTATACACTGCCAGCAAGCTTACAACTTGCACTTCTAATAGACTGTTGAGGTATGTTGGGGGGTTTTCAAGCTTCTAAATTTAGCAGCCAATTAGAGTGTGGCTAAATCACTCATTAAAATTTGCAATTTGCAATTTTACACGAAATAAACAAAACCATGAGAGTCTCAAGTGGAATTAGATGACATATCAGCAGAAGGCTCACTAAAAGGTCAACACTTTTAAAGCTTCAATTACAGTCAAATTGTTTATTTGCTTCCAGTTCTCCAGTGTTCACGGGCTTTAAGTTACCAGTCATTCTTATTTGAGTGAAAGAAATTAAATCCAGGAAACAGCACAATGCAGTCTGCTAATAAAGGCGGATCCTGTTGACCACACGCTGGCCCGAGCGACAAACGCGCTGTTTGGTCTCTTAGTGGATTTCACAACTCATTTAAAGAGGTGTGAACACAAAAAGCTGAAAAGGCAAGACGCAATGCACACAACAAATTACAGAGGAAGTCATTCTCCTCTGCGGCTCGCTGCGTTTCAGGCTATAATTGTGAACAATGCGGAGACTTTTGATATTAGTAAAAAAGAAGCAACATTTCTTCTCAAAGGATACTTTGATGGTTGTTTGTAACTCTGTGGTCGCAGAAAGCTCAGGGCCAAAAAACAAAACCAGTAGACAAAGCAGCTGGTGGCTATAGTAGCTCTGAAAGCAAACTTATGATAAATAAAGGAACTTATTAGTTAAGGGAGGCCTATTTCTATGACCCTGAAGACACAAGAGGTCCTTCAAATGTCAGCAGCTGCATGGTGCACATGTGCATGTCTGCACTGCGGCTGTGCAGCCCAGATAAGAAAACAGTTACCATCTGTGTTGTAATGGAGCTCTAGTTTTAAATCACGTGTCAAATTGATGAAACACTTGTGAATGAGGAATAATTGGTGTGACGAGTACATCAGAATTTGTCCGCCGTCCTCTGCCGTTTTTTTTAAAGGTGTGTGTCATATTATGCATCTGCACACTGTCGCCCATTTGTCACAGAATCAAAGTGAGGTTAAAACTGCCTAATTGGACTGCAGAGGAAATCGAGTGTGTCGCGTCTGCCTAAAGCTGGACCAAATCAAGGATTTCTCTGTGACACTGTTGTGAACAATCGAAAACGGCCGTCCAACGACTGAAAACGCTCTGCTTGTTTCACACTGTACTCATTTGTTAGCCTTAAATTGTTTCACAAAAGTAGGTCCAATTCCTAAACAGAATGCAAACCCAATTATTTCAAGAGACTGGGGGACGGTGAGCAAGGCTGGTGGATCCTTATAGATGAGTGGAAATATTTTGGCTTCTAGTGTCTAAGTTGGCTGGCAAAGAAAGCGGTTATTTTTAGCAGCATGTTTATGTAAGTGACTAACATGTTGTGGAATAATGAGGAGGCTCTCTGGGCCCTCGGTGGAGCTGCAGAGACGAGACTCTCAGAGCGGCAGAGGGTGATTGAAGGCAGCTAATGAGCAGGAGGGAAGAAAGAACACGGGGCAGAAATGACTTGGATAGTGAAGGCATAAAAATACAAAGGAAATAAGACAATTACCAATGGGAGGTCTCTGAAAGGCAGGAGTGAGAAGACAAGCAAACAGAGATGAAAATGGTGCTGAAAAATGTCATTGCAATAAGGCAGATAATTATCGTGGTCAGGGGAAAAAGGAAAGAAAAAGTACACTGGCATGAGAAAGCACTGTTTGATTTGACTGGCTGAAATTTTACCGCTAAAAGCCAAAGATTAAAAAAGAAAAAGAGTAGAGTACCAGTGAGCATCTCACTGCTGTGATTTATGAGCTCATTACTGCTTTCCAGCTAACACCCAAATTGTTTTATCTCCTCACTCATCAAAGCATTACGGCGAAATTTTCTACATTTGGTTGCGTAGTTAGCGCTCATTTTTATTTCTGTAGCAGTATGTTGAGCTCTGGTGCTATTTCAGGCGCAGGTCTATGACACAATAGACTTCAACGCAGTGACTCACCAAAAACACTGACAAACAAAACTACCCTCCTCTACCTAGATTCTGAAATCACCTCTCATTTTTCTTCAATAGCATATCCTTCACATCCTTTCATTTGCAGCCAATTTTCTCTCTCACACACAAGCACACACACACAGAACAAGCGCTCTAGTACATTGTCTGGTACCTCTTCTCAGGGGGCGGTTCCTGATTGGCTGGTGGCGGTGGTGCTGCCTGCGCTGTTTCCTGCAGGTCAGGGATATTGGCAAAGTCATCTTGCTCTGCCACACCAATGGCCAAAGCCAGGACCACCAGCTTTCCTTCACTGGCTCCCCATAAAAAAATAAAATAAAATAAAATAGATAGAAACAGAGGTAGAGAGACAGAGAGGCAAGGAAAAAGAGAACAGATGCAAAAGGTTCGAGCATAAAGAAAGGCGAGGTGCAGGGAGAGAGAGGAAAAAGGAGAGGTCATTTTAGGTGACAGCGAGGGCTGAAAATTCAGAGGCAGAGAAAACAACAACAGATCATACGAGAGCAAACAGCAGAAGCGGCGACGGAGAAAATGGTCATAAAAGAGGAACTCTGCAACTCCACATAAAACCCCACAAAGTAAGCGCACAGTCCAGGGAAGGATATTAAGAGGACACCTTAAAGTGAAAGGCCAAACTGATAAAAATCGAATGATTTCAACGGGAGCGGGTACAGGCCGTCAGACAGCAAATACATCAGGAAACTCTGGGTAATGATTGTTAATGGATGTGATATTCAGGAGTTTGCACGTCAGCTTCCACGCATGTATAAGGTGTCTACAGGTGCGCGCACACACACGTCACACAGGCAAAAAACACTACACCCCCAACACACACACTGTCATTTATCTAGTGATTTCACCTGCCTTCTGCTTTTCCTCCACATTCACCTTTCCCACTGAACATGCGAGGCGTCTTTCTCCAGAGTTAAGATTTAATTAAGCCTCATTAAGAAGATCTGGACTAATTGTTTCTATTTGAGCGATACAGTATCTTGAGGTGCACGGTGTGTGTCGTTTTCTGGGTCACGGCTCTCTCACTGCTGCACTCTTCTCATTTCATCATCTCTACTGTGCTACAGATTCTCACCAAATCCCCCCCACCCTTTTTCGCCCTTTTTTTTTTACCCCACCCCCCTCACCCACCATATTCCCCCTCACCCCTATGCACTTAATTCTCTGACTCCTCATCACTGCCTCCTTCCTGTCATCCACACCCACGGTTCTATAGCTTAAGCCTCTCGCTGTGTTACAATATCTCGGCAAAGAAATATATGGGGCTGCCAAGCCGCAGAGAGATATCACCCTAAACTTCACAATTTCATCTTTCTCGCATACCGTCGAAGGCTTTTACTGCAGGACTGTAAAGTCTGTTTAATAATCTCCCTTTTATACACCAGTAGTTTAAAAACTTTTATGTCTAGTAACCCTTTTCAGATTAACATGAGTTCCTGACACCATCTGTCACACGTGTATTCATTTTTCCAGCAACTGTATTCATAGTCCTTTTCATTGCAGTGATTTCAATTCATATATTCATTACTGCTGGCTAAATGTATCAATTCCTTTTTTTTATATTTCTATTTCTATAATAACTATTATTTTGTCTGCTTCAACCTCTCTGCCTTTTTTCTTGCTAGTTTTATATACACTCAGCTTAAACATTTTGCATTCTGGTGTTACAGCTCACTCAATATGAATATATTGAATATATTTGAATCAGTTATTCTAGATTATTCTATTCAGATCCACTGAGGTACCTCGTTATCTGGTGATACTCGCCTCTGATTGTTTTTGTAATTCACGATACACCGTGGTAGCTCAAAGTGTGCCCACATCAGCCAGTGCCTTTGCTATATCTGTCATACTAGCAGATCTAACCTAGAGAACATTATTTAAGTTGCTTTACTTTGCTTACGCTTGCTGCAGAAGTCCAAGCCACTTTGCATCCCACCTCCTCCTAAATCCTCCTTTTTATACTTTGCCTGACTTAATGTCATGCTTGCTCAGTTCTGTATGGGGGTCTTGCTGCTAGTCTCGTACAAGTGGAAGGGCGGGGGCATCCTAGATGGAATTTATCCTCCCAAATAAACACTCACTGACCACCTCATTAGGTACATCTGTTAAACGTCTCATAAACACAAATGTCTAATCAGCCAATCACGTGGCAGCAACCCCATCAGGCGTTTAGATATCATAGAGACCTCCTACTGAAAGCTCAAACCAAGCATCAGAATGGGGAAGAAGGTGACTTTTAATATTTCATAGTTGTTGGAGCCAGATGGGCTGGAAACTGCCAATCTACTGGGTTTTCCTACACAACCATCTCTAATGTTTATAGAGAATGATCTGAAAAACAGAAAAATCCAGTTAGTGTCTTAAAATGCCTTGTTGATGTCATGCGTAAAGGAGAATGGCCAGGCTGCTTTGAGCTGATTGGAAATCAAGCACAACTCAAATAACCAATTGTTTTATCTAAGGCATGCAGAGGGCCCATAAAGCAGATGACCTCACAGCAGCAGAAGACCTCACCAGGCGCCACTCCTGTCAGCTAAAAACAGGAAACTCAGGCTGCAATATTCAGCTGGTAGGATCAGAATTTAAACAACATTCAGCATGGATCCATTCTGCCTTGTATCACTAACTCAGGCTGCTGGTGGTGTAAAAGTGTGGGGCATATTTTCTTGGCACACTTTGGGCCCCTTAGTACCAACTGAGTATTGTTTAACCACCCCAGGCTGCCTGAGTAGTGTTGCTGATCATGTCCATCCCATTATTCTGAGGCTGTTTCCAGCAAGTTGTGGCAAAGCTCAGAACATCTCAAACTGGTTTTTTGAACATGACAATGAGTTCACTGTACTCCACAGTCACCAGATCTCAATCCGGTAGAGTATGTTTGGCATGCAGTGAAACTAGAGATTCACATCATGGATGAGCAGCCGACAAATCTGCATTCACCAAAATCTCTGAGGAATGTTTCTAGCATCTTGTTGAAACTATTCCAAGTGGAATTAAGACAGCTCTGGAGTCAAAACGAGGTCCAACCCAGTACTACCAACGTATACCTAATAAGGTGGCTCTGGATGTATTTTAAAAGTTATTTTATAATCATATTAAAAAAAATGTTATTTCAATAATGACCAATCCAATCCAAGGTGTCTCTAATAAAGTGGCTAGCGAGTGTACAGTCTTCTTTTGTCTATAGTGGTTGTATTGTATTGTATTGTATCTTTATTTGTTTCAGACATATAAAACAAAAAACAATATATACACACTACATATATTTTCATTTACAGATACGAATATATATGTAGATATACACACACACACACGTATGTGTTCAGATAAACAAAAAATATATAATGAAATAAAACAAAATCGTCTGACATAATGTAACAATGTTTGGTCTGAAAAGGAGTAGGAAGAAGTATGAACATACTTATTAATTCCTACCCCTGCTCAACATCTTATTGATCCCACATAATTCACCTAATTCCCATCATCACATACTCCACACGATACACGAGGAGAACCTATATAAACTTGGCTACCGTGACTGATATAATTTGGATATAATTTGATATTTTTATACATACAATGGGTGATCATCTTTATCGGTATCATATTCTTCCAAAATCAGTTTTCGAAGTATTTTCATGAACTTACTAATTCCTGAGCATTGCTGTAGATCTATAGTAAAACTATTCCACAGTTTTACCCCATAAATAGTGACACAAAAGGTTTTAACCTTTGACCGTGCTTTAAGAATCCTTAGATTCAATTTCCCCCTCAATTCATAGTCTCCTTCTCTGTCATAGAACATCCTCTGTATATTTCCTGGTAACATATTGTATCTGGCCTTGTACATAATTTTTGCAGTTTTATATTTTATAAGATCCATAAACTTCAGTATTTTTAATTTCAAAAACATGATGTTAGTATGGTCTCTAAATCCTGCTTTATTAATCATCCTGATTGCTTTTTTTTGAATTTTACATATTGGTTGAAGTGCAGTTTTATATGTGTTTCCCCAAATTTCCACACAGTATTCCAAATATGGCAATATAAGTGAACAATAAAGTACCCGGAGTGATTTGGAAGGCAAAAAATATTTAACTTTACTTAGTACGGAGATGCTTCTTGACAGTTTGGCTTGTATATGCTTTATGTGAGGTTTCCAGCAGATTTTGTTATCTATTATCACACCCAGAAATTTTGTATCCGAAACTTGCTCTATTTCAACATTGTTTACTAATAATTTTGCTCCTGCATCTTTTTTACAATTGCCGAATAACATAAATGTAGTTTTTTCCAAATTTAATGATAGCTTATTTCTATCAAACCATGTTTTCAGTTTAATCATTTCTTGTGTGACAATTTCCAAAAGCTGATGTAAGTTCTCTCCAGCACAAAAAATATTTGTATCATCTGCAAATAGAATAAACTGTAGTATATCTGATGTTCTGCATATATCATTGATATAGAGGATAAACAGCTTTGGTCCCAATACTGACCCCTGCGGAACTCCACAAACAATGTCCATACACTCTGACTGATATTCCCCAATTTTCACAAATTGCTGCCTGTCTCTCAAATAACTCTTTACCCATTCTAACACCACTCCTCTAATGCCGTAGTACTCCAGTTTATCAAGTAATATGTCATGATTAATTGTGTCAAAAGCTTTTTTTAGGTCAATGAATACACTAACTATACACTGTCTTTTATCTATATTGTTGGTGATATTTTCGATCAGTTCCATTAATGCCAATGATGTTGATCTATTTGATCTGAAACCATACTGACTATCCGTTATTATTTTGTGTTTATCTATAAATTTGTCAAGTCTATTACTAAAGACTTTTTCCAGTATTTTTGAAAATTGAGAAAGTAGAGAGACAGGCCTATAATTTGTGAATTGGTGTCTGTCACCATTTTTAAACAGTGGTGTTACTTTAGCTGTTTTCATTTGTTTTGGGAATGTACCAGTTTGTAAGGACAAATTGCAAATGTGTGTTAAGGGTTTGGAAATGCCCTCTATCACTCTCTTAACGATTTCCATATCGTTGGTTCTGATATAAATATTGCAGTCCAGGCATACAAAGCTAAGAGTCCCTGTCATAATATTTCAAACTATCAGCAGAATTAACCTGTACTCCTCATTGAGAACCACTGAATAATATAACATGGTCTATGCAGTAATACTGTAGATACTGTAGGTATGATGTTTATTGGATCTCTCTACTCTCATCACTTTTAAGTACTGTATGGGCAATATTGTTAAAGCACTTTGCTTGAGCCATTGAGCACTGGGAAGGAGAGAGACCATTTAGAAAAGACATTACAGACACTGGGATAAACGATCGATTTAAAGCCACAAAAAAGCCATGTGGTCAAACGGCTCCAAAAGTCAACTATCTGTGTCAATGACATCAACGCATTCCTTCAGCAATGATTCATCAGGACAAGGATTCTGGCCAAGATTGAAATTAACCGGTTTGAACAATGGGTCACGTCTATTACCAGACCGCTCTGTCATCAACCATAGGAGGTGTTCCTGTTGCAGCAAAGTAGATACAACGACAATGACCTCAATCTCACATTAGCAACGATGAGTCCTATAGCTGACTATTACGAGCAATATTCTCAGTGACCTTGGTGCCTGCATGTGCTACGTTGCTGGTGCTCCGTTAGCTAGTGTTATACTGAAACACCAGAGAGGCTTTATAACATGTTTTTTTTTTTTAAAGAAGAAAGAAACAGATGATGAAAGGCTAGTGTAAAACTGATTCAGTCGACATTAAACACATGTTACTTTGGCAGTGTCCTTGCTCATCCCTTCATCCCTCACCCCCACCCCCCCCCACCCCCAAGTACCAATATGTTGTAGAGGAAATGGGCCCGGTGACATAAGATCAATGCTTCAGGGTTAACACAAATCTACACACAGCTCCTTAACCCCTGTTCTTATAGTGTTGCAGTGACATGTGGGCTGTGTGATGTACACACGGTCCCGCACACGTGAGCAGGCTGGCAGCACAACCAGCAGTTATACAGAGATGATGAAAGAAAAAGAAGGTGCCATTTTAGCTGCAAACACTCATGAAACATGGATTAGGCCCACTGGTGTGTCTCCAAAACCAGATATTTAACAGCTATCCAAAGGGTGGCTCAGAAATAGCATGATCTAATTGGGTGAGAAGGAGTGAATGTAAAATATATTGTGACTTTTTTAATGAGACCAAATTCTGAATGTTCTGAACCAGCACCAGCAGCGCTGTCCTGTAACCACAATTGCAGCAGACAGGCTGAATGCCATCCAAACAGATGTTACTGTTTAGCAGAGCATGCAGCGTAAACATTTAACAATTTTGCCACAGAATGGGAGCGAAATGGCCTCCAATATGTCATACCTCCTTGCTATTTTTTCTTGCACATGGCATTCAGTCTAAATTTAGAATAATAGTTTTCTAACAAACTGCACAATAAAAAGCTTTTAATTTGTTACAACCGAGGGGTGAAATATTGTGCCTACATGATCAGAAGACTCATTATTCTAGGATTTTCAGGAGCCATATCGAGTTACTATATGTACCCAATAAATAATATGTACTATGTATTTTTAGTATAAGTGGGTGGATGACTTGGTAAAGACATACACTGATCCGTGTCCTGCAGAGCCACATAGTATACATAACAGCAAATAAAGAGAAAAGGTGCTATTTACATTCATAACTGTACCCCTTATTAGCATGATCAAGAGAGTTTTCATCCAAGCCAATTTCTTGTCTCCTCATCTGCATTAAGCTTCATTAGCATGATCAGCTCTAACATTGTCTGAATTGCCTTTGTAAATGTACATATAGAAAGAGAGACTATCTCCTTGTCAGCAGTCAGATTTACCACAAGTAGCAGTGAAAGCAATGATTAAACTCGACTCTGAAACTCACAGTTTCACACACACTTATACATACGCTTATATAGACGCGCACTGTACAAATTTTGACAGACAGAAGTAATATCCTTCCCTGGATATCAGATGCAGACTGAAAGAAAAAACCTGAAGGGAAAAGGCAGAGAACAATATTTCATAAAGGTAAAAGCAGATTAAGTTATTACTTATTTACTGATGTATTAGAAGCAATTTTATTCAATGGCACTAAGTCAAGCAGTAAAGAACACAAATGCACACAATAACTCTGAAAGACCTAGCGTATACTGTAATACACTTAGACAGAGGCCTGAGCAGAGTGACGCTAGTTTAAAGCATGAATGAAGAGTTATAGAGACTCACAGGAAGGACTTGACATCCAGCCCACGATTCCGGATCTGGTCCATCATGTAATCCCAGCTGCCCGGGTTGGCACGCGAGCGCCCTCCTGCTCCACCTCCCCTATAGCGAGACGCACCTGCCGCTGCTGCACCGCCCCGTGCACCCCGGGGACCACCTCGTGTACCTGCATCCCCACCCTCACCACTGTTGCCACCTCCCTCTCCTCTCCCAGCACCCCCGCCTCCCCCAGGCTGTCCAGGTGCAGTGTGTAATTGTCCCAAGCTCTGGGATGTGGTGGGGGGATGGCAGAGACCAGGGCCTGACGGGTGGATGAGAGGCTGCTGAAGGCTCTGCTGGCGCAGCAGCGTCCGAGGCCGGGCCGGCCCGGAGGGTAAGTGCTCCAAAGTGGAAGCATAGGATAAGACTGGATCCCCAAAGCTGGGAGGGCAGAGGAGCAGGGAGGAAAGAGAGCGTGAAGAAGGCCACGGCCGGCACAGAATAGGATGATGACGAGGGGCAGAGGAGTCAGAGGTAGAAGAGGAATGAGAAGATTTAGAAGAGGAGCCGTGGCAGGAGGTGAGTTGGTCAGGAGTGGTGATGTCAGGTGATGAGATGAAGAAGAAAAGCAAAGAATCATCAGGGATGAGACAAGGTGGCACAGGGCAGTAGGGAGGCACAGCAGGAGAAGTCAGGTTGACATCAGGGTAAATACAGGAAAGTTCATCCAAACAGGAAGTTGATGATGGACGGATGGAGGACGAGGAAGGCGGAAGAGTGGTATTAGAGGACAAAGAGGAAGAGGGAGGAGTGTTGGGAGGTGGAGACAGGAGGAGGAGGAGAGAGAAAGAGAGCAACGTGAGGCAGCAGCAGTAACAGCAGTAGCAGAAATAGCAGTAGAAGGTGCAGCCTGAGTGATCGCTGTGTGCTGTGTACTGCTCATGGGGCTGCGCCGGGCAGCAGTGTGTAGACTGTGAGGTAGTCTTGTGCGTCTGAGTCAGACGTGTGTGCACCCTGTACGTCCGCGAGGTTTGAGCGTGCTGTTTGCATGAGGGTGTGTTTCGTGGTGCCAGCGGTCGGATGTGCACTGTCCGCACGGGCGTGGAACGGCTCTGTGCCACGTGACCGCGTCGAGACGGATGGGTCGTGGCTTTGCAGCTTCCTGGCCTCGTCAGCGAGGGTTTTTTGGTCTGATGAGAGATCACCATTTCCTCTACTCGTCAGTCAACTTTTTCCCATCCCTGACAGACTCTCCTCCTTTCTCTCTAAGTCTTTTTCGTCTTTTAAATATGCGGCGCACCTCTAGAGACATCCGAACAGCCAACCAAGTTCTACAGCACGACTCCCTCCCTCTGCCAGCCTCTCATTTTTCACTCCTCCCCTTAATAAATGCTGTTTTATTGGCTCACTGCCTTTCCTAAAATGTCACAAACAACATAAAGATGTGTCACACATCATATATGATCGTATTTGCATGAGTATGTTATACATACTTCGTTGCTACTGTATATTTTGTCGGTTCTATTGTCACAAACATGTCATCATCTTTTTTTTTCTAGTTTCTTCTACTCCCTAAATATATCCTCCTCTTTCTCAGATCGCTGTGTAACCCAGACTACCAGAATTAGGTCATGAGAGAGCTATTCACATCAGTTAGGGGCAGTTTACTCCGCATTGCATTACTTCACCTAACACAGTTTTGCATAAAGCTTTTAGCACGACACACATCACATTTAACAGTCACGAATAAAAGGATAAAAAGGTCAGTGAAAGGTGTTGCAAGAGTTCAATGTTTTGAGGGCGGAACAAGGGAAAAAATAAAAGAGAGAATATGTAGAGTGGCTTTAGCTGGTAAGAGGAAAAAGGGAGAGGGAGATGGCAACGAAAAGAGAAGAGGGTGACGATGGAGGAGAAAATGGGGTGCGAGACACAAACACAAGAGACATAGACACTTACAGCGGCCTGAAAATAGAATCCAATTATAGACAGGGGCAAAATGAAAGATGAGAAGAGGAGAGAAGGAGGGAACGAGGAGTGAGGAAGTGATGAGCGTAAATGTGTTGTGGAGGAAGAAGTCCCACACATGGAGTGCCAAAGGGAGGTGCAAAAATCACAAAGTACCGAAAGTTAGCTGCGTCTTTTGCAGCACACTGAATATAGACCCCCAGTGATGTCATGCGTCATGGCTGGTGGGTACAGACAGTCAGTGACCAACACACAGTTCGTCTTTCAGCCTAAATTTTAATTAAAGGGAGGTGAGGGTGGGGGGGCTGCCAGCGTGTGGTGCATTATTTCAGTTAGTGTGCGAAAATGAGACTATTTCTGTGCACAAAGCTGTACTGTGCAGCCGTTCTGCATGTGTCAGCTGGAGGCCTGAGTCAGTGTGATACAGCTCGAGGAACTATTGTTATCTTCTCATGATGAGGTTTACATTCCCTAGCACTCACACCTTGCGCTGTGCCCACACGCTTACATCACGCTGTCATCGAAGCTGCACCTTCCTCCCCTGCTGAACTTGACCTCGCTCTCCCTGTTTCTATTTTGAATGGATTCATTCAAGGCGCGAACTTGTAAGAATAAATGTCGTGCCGTGGAAAGGTGTTTATTCTGCTGCACGGCGACTGAAATGTTTGCTTTTTCGGCTCGGGTTCCGAACTCACTTGCTGGGTTTCAGTCCTCCAGACTGCATGTGGCCCTGGACGGTCTGCCACCTCCCGGCCTTCACTCCCTCTGTCACCATGCTCTTCACGCTGTCACTGCGATAAGGACCCCCCCCAGTATCCCCATGGCCAGTTGCCGCCCCCTTCTGACCCCCTGATACTGCCCCACTAAGAGAAAGAGACAGGGTGCAAAGGGATCCCATGGCAGACAGAGGGTATAGAGGGAGGAGAATAACGACAGGCAGAGGAGAAAAAGACCAAAGAGTGTGAGAGAGAGACACAGACACACAAACACACATACACAGACACACAAACACACACACACACACACACACACACACGCACACACACGCACGCACACAGGGAAATAGATTGAGCAACCACAGGGCTGAGGTGGTGAGACAGATCAGTAGACTGTGTGAAGGGGCAGGCCTATTTTCCAGGCCAAGTGAGAGGCAGGTGGATAAAAAAGGTTTGGAACCTATTGAGGAGAAAAGCAGGGAATGGGGCAAGGAGAACAGAATGAAGGAGGAGGAGGAGGAGGACGAGGGGGAGGAGGAGAGGAATTTACTGGGAGCCTGTGGAGGATGGAAAACCAGCAAAAAGTCCCAGCTTTGGGCCTGGAGGACCAAAACTCTAACTGGCAGCAACAGTGTGCAGACACTAGTCATTGAGTTGAGATGTGCTACTTTTTATGGCATTAGCTTAGAGGATGAGTTCTGTTTGTGTGTTTCATCCGAAGCTGTTAAGTGCATCTGGTCCTGATCTCAATGTCTCATATTTCATTTAGAGTATGTAACATTACTCAGAAATTAGTGAAATTCTTGAAACTCCACAGTCGAAATTACCGGGAGGGCAATCAGATGACAATGGCTACAGATACAGTGATTAATCAGTGTGTTCATATTAAGGCATGTCATGCCTACAGTGAAAGCATTGACGATCAAAAATAAAGAACATTAGTGCCCTCTGGTGACATGACTACATTTCATTAATATGCAAGGTCCTCCTGCTCTTAAAGACAAAATATATGAGGTAATGAAAACACAGTGAGTCCACGTGGGTACAGGAGGTGCGAAACTTGCACCGTGCCCGTTTAAAGGTCACCTTTCACATGAAACTCTGACCAATTGACCTGACAGCGCTGGTGGATAAGTCATCAATCACAACAACAACATAGATGACACTGCTGGAGCAACGGTCAACACAGGAGACATGAGCCTCATTTATCGAACTGAGCACAAGGGGGATGCCTTTACTTTTCATTAACAGGAGGAAAACATCAATAAGTGGCGCTATGAATCAGAGTATTCACAGATGTATAAAGCTTTTAGACATCAATCCTGTTTCTGACTGAACTACAGTGAAAGCTTAAGAGATTTAAAAAAGAAGTAAAGCCGCATATTATTTAGCCGTTTTTTAAAGCCACCAGATAGATAAAATATTGCGTCTAATTAAAGTCACTCCCTAAGCTTGACTTCATAAATTTGAAAGATATCAACAGACTACAGCCACTTTTCTAAGATATTATGGTGGCTGCTGACTGCTCCTGACAAAAAATGTATAGTTTTATTTTTTTTAAATGATAGAATTGAACTTCAAATCCAATAAATCCTTAAACACTGAGAGCGATCCTGCTGGATAGGAAACCTGTTTGATAAATGAAGCTCAGCGTCATTACAGAGACTGAAAGCTGCTGATCTCAAGAGAGTTTCAAACAGGAAATGATTTCCCAGCTGTCTGTTGGCTTTAGAGGCATATTATTGGTTGATGTCACAAGGTCAACCCATCTCTCCTTGGGAGAAATAAGTTCATAATTTATTCAGCTTCTAATTGAGTGTTTGCTTTTGATTTTAAACTGGCTCACACGTTATTGAAAACAGCCTATTTAACCATTACTGAAGTCAAAAGTTCATCTGTTTATGTTCCGTGAAAGCAAGTCCAGCTGAAAAGATGTCTATAAGGGCAATCAAGAAAAACCTTTAAAAGATAGTTTGGGTTGAATTGAATTTGCGCTATACACTGTAAGTAAAATTGAAATGAACTGAAGGTGAACTTCTAAAGAAACAAAGATGAGGGTCTATCGTGTGGCAATTTGAGATCAGCAGCCATCATCTTAAGGCATTTTTCAGACGCAAATGCATATAGCCACTGTGTTCATAAACACATTGCTGCCTCCTTTCTCCAGGCATTTTTTTAACACGCACTCCTCAATGGCTAGGTCTGGTAAAGATGACCAGTTATTAAACACTTTATCAGACATATGCCTGGTAGCAGGGTGTCTAAACTGTGAGCTCTCTCAGTGCCCACAGGGGCATGGCCTTGCCAATGCTTTATTGGAATCAAGTGCCTAGTGGATGGAAAAATAAATAAATAAAAAAGAGCTTTCATTGCAGTAAGGAAAAGCAGTGTTACCATGAATTCCAAAAAGATAAACAACAGATGCAGTTCAAGTATTTCAGTGTTAGTAGCAGCACATGTTAGATTTTATACTGATGGGATTCAGAAAGAAGCCACAGATGGATGTAAACGGCAGGCGAACACTGGCACAAAACTGCAACCTGGTGTAACGGTCAACCCTCCACCGCCACGGCAACAACAACAGCAACCAGCAATTTTTAGCGAACACAAGGAAAAGGAGACGGAGATTACAGAGAAGGTGATTAAAGTATACACATCTCTTTTCTTTTTTTTTTCTTTTTTTTTTGCTAAGGGGAACTACGAGGGTTGTCCGTCTCCATGGTTACACTCCATGGGAGAGAGGTTAGAGGTCAGGAGTTAGTGTTTAGCGGCAGGGCTGTAGGGAGTAGGGGGGCATCTGAACATGCGCCTCTGTGTTCATTTAAAGGTGACAAGATGTGAGGAGAAGCAGCAGAAATTAGCCTGCAGGGTTTACGCCGCTGTGCTGCAGTCGGAGTCGAACAGCCATTGCGGGATGCTGAAATGTGCATGTATGGCATTTCCCTCACTCACATTTCCCAGGCAGATTATGAGTAATCATTACTAACCCTTTGTGCCCTCGGGTGTGCTAGCATTGGATGGATTACTATAGATGGTGGAAATTAGATTAAACAAGAACAACAACAAAAAAAACAGGTCTTAAAATGTGCAGCCTGTATTTTATGCAACACTGTGACATTTATGGATTATGGCTTTTTTAAAAAAAGGCCTTTGGCTAAACAGCCCCAGTTATTCATAAGAAAATGTGGGCCTAAGGAACAGAGACATAATGGAGATTACAAAAGTAGGTGAATTTAATAAGCTGTCATGCGTGATAACAGCCACATCGAGAAGTTCAATTTGATGATTGACTAGCAGTGGCGACTAGACAACTAGGAAACAGGGACAGTGGAAGGGTAAGGAAAGGAAAGGAAAGGAAAGGAAAGGAAAGGAAAGGAAAGGAAAGGAAAGGAAAGGAAAGGAAAGGAAAGGAAAGGAAACTGGAGTGGCACTGCCCCTGCCTCATTACAGCCCTGCTCAGGGGAAAGTCTCTTACCAGCTTTGGACCAAGACTCACTTGAGCGTGAGGCGCGGATCTCCATATGGGGCATAGGGAGAAATGTTTAGTACGAACTCCTTGGGCGGATAGGAGCTCCACCTCTGCTGCACTGTGCTGCTGTCATTGTTATTCCAAAAGTCTCTGTCTAGATCACTGTGGCCAGAGAGAGAGACAGGTCAGAGCAACACAACTATGGACAGCCTCGGCACCAACCAACCATTCCCAACAGCCGCTCCTCGTTTTGGAGACGATGCAAGGTCGGTTTGAAGAAGAGGGTTGTTCTTAGAGCTGCGTCAAATGGGAGTTTGAAACAAAACAAGTCCAGATTCATTTCTATCTTTCTATATGAAGTAAACAAGCCACCATAGTGGTGTGACTGAAAAGTAAATAAATAAATTTAAAAAAAACAGCAGCCTGGAGGAAAAAGGCATTCACTGAAAGCTTTTTATAGCAATGTACTGTAGCAAAGACACAGAGACAGAAAAAAAGGAGATAGAGCAAGAGAAGAATTATACTCTGATGAATACATACAGCATGTGATTACATTCTGTTCATTAAGCATGGTACCACTGATGAGAGACATTTGAGTAAACATTAAGAAGTCTGGCCCCCGTCCTTCGCGTGAGCAGTGAGAAAGCGTGAACGCATGAGACAGAAGGCAGAGAGGTAAACTGCAGACAGTCATAGAAGGGGAGAAAAAGGTGAGCAGAATCACTGATGTCATACAAATCACACAGCAGTGGTCAGAGCTGCAGCGCGGGGACAGAGCGGGAGAGAAAGGCGATACACAAAGAGAAGGAGTTCAAAGCTGAAATGATCAACAGAGCACAGCGATGCTGCTGGAGCCAGTGAGAGAGAAAATGCAAGAAATTAAGAGTTTAAAACAACCCAAGTCAGAATACATTCACAGAAGCTCGTCTTTAGTGCTCAAAACCGTTCAAACGGAAAATAAAAACACGGCGCACACACGGAAAAATAAGCTGGAGCGAAATCAGGCTACAGGAGAAAAGAAGTGATGAGCAGGTTAACAGAGGCATTTTGTGGAATAAAGTGGAATACTCTGAATTATGATTCTGACATTTTCTGGTACTGACCTATGGCCTTGTTTTATCAAGAACAGAAAATACCTTAATACTAGTTTGAGCCCTGCAAGAAATGTTAGAAAAAACACATCCTCCTGAGCATTTCACTGTGAATGCTCGAGTCCCCGCTTGTTTTACTTGACCCTGAACCGTCTTAAGCGATGCAGATGTGCGGCACTTAAAGGAGACCTGTCTTACATCCAATAAGATAAGTGCAGGAGCAGACTCGTCCAGCCAAAAGCTTCACAGGTAAGATAATGCAGATTTAATCTTTACTGATTAAATCACTAACCTTTCATTTAATGCCTCCTGAACATGCTCTTGTAGAGATTGCCCTCTTCAGGATAGAACAACGTGGGCTCTCTTTCTTTTTTTGTGTAGTGTACATCGAGGGACTTGAAGCTGAACCAAATGGACTTCATTATCACCAGATTTTTCTACCCATACCAGTTACCAGGCACTTACTTGATGGCTTTCTTCTCCCCTCGCCCACGTGCCGAGTCTGGAGTGTCTGCTGTTTCCACTCCTGGCTTATTCCTCTTCCCCTTGAGCCAAGAGCAGGGGGATGACAGAAAAATAATAAAAACCAAAGGTTAGCTTAGATTTCTCCTTTTGAAGCCGTGTTTTTTTCAGTCCTAAAATGAAATGTAAATGCCTCTCCTGTTATCTCAGGAACACTGTGTCATCAGTCCTTTACCTCACGGTCTCCTGATTACACTAATCAAAGTCAAATCATATCTGCAGTGAAGAGCCATTTCTGACTATGACTATGAGACTGGAGTGTCTGTTGTTTCCACTCCTGGCTTATGCGTCTCCCCCTTGAGCCAAGCGGAGGGAGGGGATGACAGAAAGCAGAGAAACAAAAGGTTAGCTTAGATTTGTCCTTTGAAGCTGTGGTTTTGCTGTACTAATTTCAAGTGCGAATGCGTCTCCTGTTATCTCAGGAACACCGTGCCATTGGTCCTTTACTTCTTGGTCTACTGATTACACTAATCAAAGTCAAATCAAATCTGCAGTGAAGAACCATTCCTGACTATGACTATCATTCGCACCACCCTAAAAATTTACATAGCAATTGCCTGTTGAAGGTAATCTGCTGGGTGTTGCAGAGAAGCCTCTTGAAAGTCCTGCAAAAGCCTTATTTCAAATAGCTAGCACATTACCTGCAGTAACCAAAAAGTAAGGTCGGCTGTGGGCATTCTTCTGGAAAAGCTCATTTCAATTAAAGGTGCTTAACACATATGTCATACTGAAGGTAAGCTCTATTGACACTTTGCTGGAAGTGGAATAAGGGGGGAGATCAGTCTGAAAAGTCCCTATCCCACAAAATACAGTGAATGCAACTCTGAAAGTGATGCTCTGATACACATTGAGGATAGGATGGATAGGATTCTCCTATCTCCTTGTTGCATTTCGCTCTAGTAGCCATGAAAAGCCAGAATCTGGTAGCCCAGCTAATTACAAAGCAGCAACACGGTGCATTTAGGCAAGTAAAGTCGACGTCCTGCTGAAGATCACACTAAGCATTAGAATGAGGAAGAAAGGTGATTGAAGTGACTTCGAATGTGACATAGTTCTTGGTTTCAGATGGGCTGGTCTGAGCATTTATCTACTGAGATTTTCCCAGACAGCCATCTCCAGGGTTTACAGATAATCTCCCAAAACAGAGAAAATAGTCAGTGAGCAGCAGATCTCTGGGTGAAAATTGTTATGTGAGGGCTGTGAGCAGGCAGGAATGGTGGACCCAAAGTGCAGAAGCTCGGAGGCAAAAGGTGAACTCAAAAAGGTAACAAAACTGAGACTCCAAATAAACTCAGGCAAGCAGACAGAACACACAGCATCGTAAACGGTAGATCACGACACAGAGAAACACAGGGCTTAAATACACAGAGGGAGCAATCAGGGAATGGGTAACAGGAGGGAAACACAGCTGGGGCAAATCAGGCCTAACGAGACAAAGGAAGCAAAACCAGACGCATTTACATGACACAGACTTTCAAAGTAAAACAGGAAACATAACACAGAGACGCGAAATTACAGACAGACTCACAGGCAGGCACTACAACAGAGGGAACAGAGACGTGGGACCAGGGCAGACACAGACACAGACAAAAAATGGAAAAAGGACAAGCTGCACATTTCTTTTAATATCCTCAGAGACTCTCTTTCAACCTATCAGAAAGCCGTTAAAGAGGCCAAGAGTAGGCCTTTGCCGATGATATTCAGATCTACCTCCCTCTGAGGTTGAACTGCAATGTTTCTTTGCAGCCGCTACTCTCCTGCTTGTCTGACATTAAGACTTGGATGACTCTTAACTTCTTACACCTTAATGAAAGCAAAACTGAAGTCATTGTGTTTGGGCTTCCTAAAGATCCCAACTTCTCTCTTGACTTTTTGGGACCCCTAACCTCCGATTGCACTTCTTCCATTAAGAGTCTTGGTGTTATTTTTGACAATGCTTTTAAACTTGATAAACAAATTAGCTCTGTAGTTAAGGGATCTTTTTATCATTTGCGGATTTTAGCCAAAGTCAAGTCTTACCTTTGCAGGAACGATCTAGAAAGAGTGGTCCATGCTTTTATTACTTCACGGCTGGACTACTGCAATTCCCTCTATGCTGGCCTAGATCGTTCCTGTCTACATCGCCTTCAACTGGTGCAGAACGCTGCCGCTCGCCTGTTGACCGGTTCAAAAAAAAGAGACCACATCACTCCGGTTCTCTGCTCTCTCCACTGGCTCCCAGTTGCCTTTAGGATTGATTTTAAAATCTTATTGCTGGCTTTTAAGGTTTTAAATGGCACTGCACCTTCTTACCTGTCAGAACTCCTTAGTACTTATCGCCCCAGGAGATCTTTGAGGTCAGCCGACCTGATGCTTTTAGATGTTCCCAGGTATAAATTAAAGACAAAGGGAGAGAGGGCGTTTGCTGTGGCTGCACCCAGACTGTGGAACCGTTTACCTCCTCACGTCAGACTCTCCAAAAGCCTAGAAACTTTTAAAACCGCTCTTAAAACTCACCTCTTTTCATTGGCTTTTAGAAAGGTTTAATTTATTTGTTTTATATATTTTTATTTTATTTTTATCAGCGAGGTGTTATTACGAAATTGTGTTCTATTGTATTTTTATCTGTATTTACTGTACAGCACTTTGGTCAGCCTTGGTTGTTTTTAAATGTGCTCTATAAATAAACTTGACTTGACTTGACTCTAGACACTGACTGGACACGGGGATATAGCAGACAGGCGAGACAGCAAGGATTACACAGAGACATAAACCATAAGACAGAACTCTAACAAAGAAACCAAAGAATAGAAATGATAAATAATATAATAAACTCAAAAACACTGGGTGAACGACCCAGGCATCCTAACAAAAATGTCTTGTTGACATCAGAGGTCAGAGGAGAATGGCCAAACTGCTTCGAGCTGATAGGAAGGCAACCATAGCTCAAATAATCACTTGTTACAAAGGTTTGCAGCAGAGCATCTCTGAAATGATAGCACATTGAACCTTGAAGCAGGTTGGCTACAGCAGCAGTAGACCACACTGGGCACCAACAACTACAAAAACACTAGAAGATCGGAAAATTGTTGTCTGGTCTTGCGAGTTTCCATTTGTGCTGCAACAGTTCAGATGGCAGGGTTAGCACGGATCAGTCCAGCCTTGTAACAACATTTCAAGCTGGTGGTGGTCTGTTGGTTTGGAAGAGATTTTCTTGGCAGAACTTTGGATCCATTAGTACAAACTGAGCATCTTTTGAATGCCGTAACCTACCTGAGTAATGCTACTGACCATGTCCATCCCTTTATGACCACAGTGGGCCCATCTCCTGAAGACAGCACACTATGCCAAAGAGCTCAGATCTTCTCAAACTGGTTTCTTGAACGTGACGGTGTGTACACTGTACTCAA
Source organism: Mchenga conophoros (assembly GCF_057382185.1). NCBI lineage: Eukaryota > Metazoa > Chordata > Actinopteri > Cichliformes > Cichlidae > Mchenga > Mchenga conophoros. The sequence continues at coordinate 14,544,130 of NC_140532.1, forward strand.
ATCAGTCCATAGTCACCAGATCACAATCCAATCAGTAAAGGAAGATTATCATCATGGGTATGCATTCCCCAAATCTATGTGATGTTATCGTGTCAACATAGGAATGTTTCCAGCACCTGTTAACTCTATGCCATGAAAAAATAAGGCAGTTCTGAAAGCAAAAGGGGGTCCTGTACCCAGTACTACCATGGTAGATCAAATCTAGATCTAAAAGTGGTTGGTGAGTGTATTTTTCCACGTCATTTTGAAATCACATTTGCTTTAATAACAAAACTAATCATAATTTTGATCTTAATAACATGTAGAGAAAACACAAAGGAAAAATCAACCACATATTCTGACTGCCTCTGGACTGACTCACTTCTACATGATCGATGCGCAGACAAAGCGAATCTATATGGAAATGCAAATGTGTCAGAATCTATATACTGAATCCCAGCAGGCAAACTGACACTGTGGCTTTGGATCCTGTTGAACTAGTTTCAAAGCCAGTGTTGACAATAACACTGCTGAGAAAAAATGATAAAGCCCACACAGCTCTACTGATAATATCCATTGCACACAGTGAAACAAAGCCACTCGCCTATTGTATAATCAGCGCTAACCTAAATTGGAAAGGTCCCCAAATAAATAAAGACTGATCTGACAGGATGACTCGCTGAACAGCTGCATACAAGAGGTGTATGTAGCTGTTATTATAGACACAGAGCTGCACTGAGCACATGTCCTCAGCCTATTCATGAACTTTTAAAGCACATTTTTGATATGACATGCTGGCTAGAGACCTAAAACCAGCGATTATGATTTCTTACACCATTCCCTATACAAATACTTGCACATAGGCAAACACAGTATTCTTGAACAATCATTTCTGGGAAGGCAGAACTGTCTGTATTTCTGTGAAGCGAGGACAAACTATCAAAGGAAACTCATGCATCATTCAACGCTATCGTGAAATTTTCAGGAAGGTGGGAAGACACAGATGATGAGTGAGAGTCCAGTACAGAAAGAGGGCTGAGGGCTGAAAATAGAAATCAAATTTGAAAAAAAAAAGAAAAGAAACAGAAGATGCTACCAGAAAGGAGAGAAAACAAAGGCGGTGCAGAACAGCGTGAGAGACAAAGAGATGGGAGGAGGGGGGACAGGTGCAAATAGTGAACTGAGTGAAGCAATGAGTGACAGATAGTCCCGAGCGGGTTGGATGTGAAAACAAGGAAAGAGTCGAACACTCTGCAGTGGGCACTGAGTGACAAACACACATCTGTCTTTCCGTGCACGTGCACACACACACGCACAGCTTCAAATCCATCTCCTCTTCACTCTTCCTTCGGCTCATTCACAAGAATGGATGGCAAACACTCTGCTTCTGCCTTCATGGGAGGTGTGGAGGCTACAAAAATAGTGATGAATACAACGGCACAGACATGAGACGAGAAATAATGAAGAAAATGAAGTCAATATTTCAAATGGCGGCTGAAAAAAAAAGTGTTTTTTGTCTTCTTCTTTAATGGCAGGGAGTTTACAACGATCATAGTATTGGGTGGCGTCTGGCTCTGTGCCATTACTTCATAATAGTTCCAACTCTTATGATGAAGCAATTATAAAAGATACCCAAATTGCACTGAGGCTCCACTTAGAGAAAAAAAAAATCCACTAATACGTTTTAACAATCAAACTGCAGCAGAGCAGGTTACAAATTAAATTATTGGAATATAGAAGGGCTGTAGAGCAGGACGTAGTGGAACTAAGAACCCAAGGCTCTCCAAAAAAAAGAGTAATTAGGCAATTAGCAAACATTTTCAAATATTACATAATCAGCATTGAAAGCAAAATAATACTTTTGGTTGAATAAATAGGCAATGTCTTGTTCTTTATCAGCTCTGGCTTCTCTCAGCTGTCTCAATTAGTTTTAGTAATGTGTTCATAAACTTTACTGATGGAAACGTCATTTTGCAATATATATCATTTAAATGCCTGCAAAAGAGTTCAAGAGTGACAGCGGGCCCTAAATCCTGAGTTTTTTGGATGCATTGTGCTTTTAAGTTTTATTGTGCCACTTTATGTTGCTGCAGATTATGCAAGCGCCTGGCAGTTTGTCCCCTCAATTGTGCAAATAAAATATAATTTTGTTGAAGCCATGTTTGGAGGTCTTTTTTATCAAGGACTAAAGCAAGCCACTCTAAGGATAAGAAGACAGCGAGTTCTTTAAATCAGGCCAAAATAATGTGTTTAAATTTGAGTGAGTGGAAAAAATGAATTGAGTCAGGTCAGGTGACATTAGCAAAATACTGCATCTCAATACTGAATGCCTCAGTTTGTTTTTCATTCCTGATGAAGAGCTGCCCTTTTTATAACCTTCATGTGGATGATTCATTTCTGTTGCATTAAATATTGCAAAATTGGAATTTAAAAGCTTTACAACAGGTTTAATAGAATCACTGCCATTGGCTCCCTTTTCTGATGCTGTTATTCATTTGTCGATCGTAAGTATTTGCTGTGGTTTCCTCTCTGGGTGGGGTTAGCAAGGATAAGCAAGCTTATTAAAATTTCAAAAATGTTCCAAGTAACTCTTATCTATAGCCCTAAGGCTTTCAATCTTTTTAGTTTTTGAGCTGTCACTTATTAAATTTGGGGAAATTTATTAAGGAAAACCAGCAAATATGTCAACTATTGGCTAACCATTCATTCTAGACATGTAGTCTTTCATGCTTCATCATCTCTTGAAAACTCGCTGGATGCCCTTTTTTGGAGAAGAAGAAGTTTTTATATGATACAATATTCAGGGTTCAATGTAGTGATATGGCCATGTAAACATTAGACAATTTAAGCTTTTTTATTGTTGCTTTTTTTACTGGTGTAATTTTACTATGCCATCTGAAACAGGTCATTTGTAAATGAGATATTGAGTCTAAATCAGAATACCCGTATAAATAATGGTTAAATAAATATGGGTTTGCAGCTTTAACCAATTCAACTCTTCTGTGAAGGCTTTCCACAAGGTTTAGGAGAGTGTTTATGTGAATTTTCACCTCTCTTCCAGAAGCTAATTTGTGAGATCAGACGCTGATGTTGGATAACCCTGGCTTGCAGTCTGCTGTAATTCATCCCAAAGGTGTTCTGGCAGGTTGAGGTCAGGACTCTGTGCAGGCCAGTCAAGTTCTTCCACTCCAGACTTGCAAAAAAGGTTTGATTTTGCCTTGTGCATGGGTGTGCACTTATGTTGAAACAGGAAGAGACCATCTCCAAACTGTTCCCACAAAGTTGGGAGCGTGAAATGTCTTGGTATGCTGAAGCATTAAGAGTTCCTTTCACTGGAACTAAGGGGCTGAGCCCAACTCCTGAAAAACAACCACAACACTATAATCCCCGCTCCACCAAACTTTGGCACAATGCAGTCAGACAAGTACCGTTGCCCTGGAAACCACCAAAATCAGATTACTCCATCTGACTGCCAGGCGGAGAAGTGTGATTCGTCACTCCAGAAAACACATCTCCACTGCTTGCCAGTGAGTCCAGTGGTAACGTCCTTTACACCACTGCATCCGATGCTGTGCATTTCCCTTAGTGATGTAAGACTTAGATGCAGCTGCTTGGCCATGGAAAACCCATTCCATGAAGAATACACAGTCTACACACTGTCCTTCAGCTAATCTAATAGCCACGTGAACTTTGGAGGTCTGTAGCGATTGACTCTGCAGAAAGTTGGCGACCTCTATGCACCTCTGCATCTGCTGACCCCACTTTGTGATTTTAGAGTGACCTATTCTTTCACAAATGTTTGTAGAAGCAGTCCAACGCCTAGGTTCTTGATTTCATAGACCTGTATCCATGGAAGGGATTGGCACACCTGAATTCAATAATTTGATTGGCTGAGTGAATACTTTTGGCAATATAGTGTAACTTGCCAGCTGTCTCCAGAGAGACAGTGTCTGAGCTACATGACCAACAAACTAATTCAGCCCACACACACACAAACATAGACACATGTATTTACTTTTGTCATTGATATAATCTGATCAATACTTCTTGTTTTGTAAGAGAGCGTTGACTTGATGTTGACTCTACCGTACTCCTTTTAATTAGCCACCTTACCCAAAACTGAGTTTTCTCATCTAATTTGTAAGACTTGCTGTTTCTTGTTGTTCAGTAAGCTACGTCTTCTTTTGTCTTATTTTTGTCTAAAACAGAGCGAATTAAGACTGTACAGGCTATTCTGAATTATTAACTACTACTTATTAACTTGCCGATTCTCTTTGTTTTCTGTATTTGCTCCATCAGATAAGTGAGCGCAGACGAGTGAACAAAGGCTTGATGCTGGACTGCCCAGGGTAAAGCTGAGGGTTTTCTTGAAGGAACACATGAGAGGAGACTGAGTGAAACTACCACTTTCTCTGTCTCTGCTGGCAGTGCACTGCCTTCCAACACCCAGCTGTGTTTGTTTGCTGTGAATTAGCAGGCAGCAAGAGTCTACATGCTCGCTCAATATTACCCACATCACACCATAATTAGAGAGGAGTGCACTATTAAAATGGTCGTCTGCTGCTAAATCATCAAGTGATCACTGAGTTTTTAGCATTTGTCAAAACATTTTTATATACGTATGTGTACCTGTAGTATTTTCTGACATGAAGAAGTATGTAATGGCGGAAAGATAAGGCACAGAAAGAACCGACACCGCTTTCCGTCATTGAACGTGACAGGTCAAGAATCCAAACGTTTACATACTGTGCAGTTACTGTAATTTTCCCGATGATTGTGACAATTCTCCTTTTGAAATTTAGCAATTATCAATTTTCACATCTCCCCCCTCCTCCGATGAATGTAATTACTATCATCCCATTAACGACTGTGAACTCCTGACATCCACTTAATGCAAGCAAAGTGCCGAATGTTGTTGATACAAGCCCAACAGGGACTGAATCAGGCTGCGACTGTGGTCAGGTCCAATCTCAACCTCACTCACAACTATGTCATGGATCAAACAGCACAGGGCTCACAGGAGCAGGCGGAGAGTTTCTGAATGCCAAACAGCCACTGCTGCCCAAACAGATGTTAGCTGCATCACCTCTGATATCTCAAAATCTCTCCCAACACCTACAACACAAGCCCCCGCTGACAGTCCTCAGCTTCTCAACGCACGAGCTCATCACTGCATTATCGTCTGTACTTCCTTTAGTTGTCAGGATGGAAGAGCACAGAATAATTACTTGACTAAAAAAAGCAAATATTAAAAAAATATTAATTGATGCCAGCGAGTTTATAAACAGCCATGAGCAAACAGGAAGCCTAAGGAGAAGCATTCAATTTGTAATACTTCCAGGGGGCTTAAATAACAGAGAGCTAAGCAAGAAGGAGGCTTCAGGATGACTGCACATGAGGACTTTTTAAATAAAAACCCACTGCACTGGTTGCCAGCTCTAAAACACCGAAAGCAACACTCGCCCAAAATGTCTTGTCTATTAACCTATGAATCATAAGCGAAAGTGGCATGGGCCCACTCGCAACTGACACGTGAAGCTTCAGGCAAACATTTGTTTTTATGAAAGCTGACACTGTCAAAGAGTACACTCAGAAATATCAAAAATTAGAGTTTTAGACATGGACTGGCCCGTGGTGGCTTTAGATAAAATGAGCATCAAATGATCGAATGCTGAGAGCTTTTTTCCTAATGACAGTATCATGTGAATATAAAAAACAAAAGCCTGTGTGATTTTGTATCATACCATATATTGCAGGTATTTAAAATAACAGGGCTTAGTTGGAAGTTACTGTGATAAAGCAAATTATACTGTATGTGCACTCTACTCATGCTTTCAGGCAATACGTCGCTGCCACGGAAAATAACAGAGATAAAGAGCTCCAGCTAAGTGTGGATGCGGAAACCTTTTGTAGTGCAATTTATGTTAGAAGAACAGATTATATAGCTGCCAAGCCTTCATTATTGTTAGCCCCATATACAAAATAGGCATTTTGAAGACGATAAGATTAACGTGGGAAGATGATTTTGAACAAGATTAGCAGTTTTTGTGCTTCGTCAAAGTGCGCTGTTTTACCAATAACAAGTTTCTCATCAATGCAAATGACCGCCATTCATCTCAGTCACACTTAATTATTTGGTACATCAACCGTCTGCGTTTAATGTGGTTTCACACCAGTGGGCGGCTGACATTTTTCTCAAAATAAGTGGTCCAAAGATTACAAAGGCCTTAATTAACATCTTAATGCCACTCTGTATAACCCCCCGCCACAGCACACACACGCACAAAAGCACACGCTCTGATGTAAACAGTGTAAGATGCACAGATAAGAAAAAAACATAAGTACGCAAATTGGTATCTTCAATGAGATGGTCATCCTGTGCCTGAGGCACAGTTTTTTAGGTTTGTCAATTTAGACTTGTTGTTTATATGAGCCTGGGAAGTTTTTTTTAGCCTTCATAAATTAATGGCACAGAATTATAATACCTATTTCCCTCTTGCCAAATACCCTCATGTCAGACCTGGTTTCCTGGCACCTCTCAGGTGGAGCAGTAGGCTGGTTTTTCTAGTTTTCTGGAGCTTGTGCACATGTTTCTCATCAGCTCATCAAGGATGCAGTATTAAAGACCGGCTCAAGCGGAATTGTTGCCTCTTCGTTGGTGGTAATCAGGGTTTGTAGTGGTTTCTCACGGTTCCGTTCTCCATGAAATTCCTAACCTTGCTTTCTGTTCTGTTTCTCTGGTGAGTTGCCTGGTGCGAAGACAGCTGGAAACACGTCTCTGAATTTCCTTGCCCTGTGGAAAGTTTCTGGACCACTCCTTCAAACTCGGTTCACCTGCGCTCTCATGCTGGTTTCCTCCTGCTGAGGGAAAAATGCTTTCCAGTTTCTAATCTGCCTGCCCATTTTCCACCCCATACTCTCCCCTCCAAGCTCCAAGCTTTAAGGAGGCAACTTTCCTGTCCAAATATACTGTTCAGTTGTTTCTTGTCCCTGAATCCTGGATTTGGCTCCATATTTATTGGCATTATGACAAAACATAATGGAGGGTTTAATGTAATGACTGAGATCTTGAATTTGGTTGAAGATGTAGGCTTACCAGACACGATTAGGTACTCATTTGTTTTCCTTCAGAACTATTCTTCATTGCATAGATTAAACAAGGGGCTGGAAACAGTCCTCAAAGGTGCTTTACTGGTTTGAGATCTGGTGACTGCAGGCCATTAGAGTACTGCTATGTTCAGGAAACTAGCTTGAGATTATCTGAGCCTTGTGACATGGTGTGTTATTTTAAAAAGATGGGTACACGGTCTTGGCATGGTCAGCAACAGTACTCAGGTAGTTTCCACTCAGGGACCCAGAGTGAGCCATGAAAATATATTGCACACCATTAGACAATGACCAGCCTGCACAGTTTCTATAAGGCAGGATGGATCCATGCTTTCATGGTGTTTTTTGCCTAATTCTGACCCTACCATCTGAATGTTAAAGGACCAATTAAGACTCATCATATCAGGACATTTTTCTTTTCAATATTCAATATTTTATTTTGTTTTTTTGCACCTGTATGAATTGTAGTCATTGGTGCCCAGTGTGGTCTGCTGTGGCTGTAGCCAATCTGCTTCATGACTTGACGTGCTATGATTTCAGAGATGCTCTTCTGCAAACCTTTATAACAAGAGAGTTGAGTTCCTGTTAGCTTCCTTTCAGCTTGGAGCAGTCAGGCCATTTTCCTCTGACCTCTGTCATCGACAAGGTATTTTTGCCCAGAGATCTGCCGCTCACTGAACATTTTCTCTGTAGAGATGTTGGTGTGGGAAAATCCCAGCAGGTCATCATTTTCTGAAATACTCAGACCAGCCCATCTTGACCTTGTCTAAATGTATAAATGCACTGAGTTGCTGCCATGCCACTGGCATTAACAAGGATGTGAACAGGTAAACCTAAAAAAGGGGAGGTGAGTGTATTCCTCTTAGCCTTCTTTTCACAAATCAAATATTAGCTTAAAAGCCTGATTGTAATGTAAAATTACCCCATTTTTTAATTAAATCAAAGCCAGGTCCAATTAAAATAAATCAGTGATATTGGCTGCCTTCTTCTTTATTCTTGCTATTGTTAGAAAGCATGACATTTGCAAGAAGAAGAAAAAAGCTTTCTGTTTTATAGATGATAACATATCCAACATAGTGCTAGAAATAAGCTCCTGAAAACAATACAAATAAAAACTATAAAAAAAACAACTATAATAACTGTGGTGTGAGGACAGTTGCCCACGCAGGGTCATAAGGCCTAAAGATCGGCCCCCTATCCCAGCCCCCTGCTCCTCTGTGGCTGCTGCACAGCACTATCACAGGATGGAAATAAGATCCATTTACAGCAGTGCTCTGGAGAGGACCTAAGGGACTTTCCAAGGTAGTGGCAGCAGAACTACCTCCATCCACAGCAGAAAACTGGGAGTCATTCACTGCTCCATTTACTTTAAAGTGGAATATCAAATATAATGTGATGTTCCACTGAAGCAAACAATAGAAAGCCTGTGTTGTACCTCTGTTGCATTTCAGCACAGATCATTTCCTCCCTATATGTTGTAATGGCATCAAGAAGTAATCTAGATACAGTCACCTTGCTGGCGATACAAATGATATTATGTAGTGAGACATGTGGTGTGTGGAGCCTGTTGCAGTGCCAAATTCTGCCATCTGTGGACCAGTAAGTTTAACAGCAGCGTGATGGTGAGCTCAAATAAATAGGAGTTGGAGCCAACAATAAATGTGAAATAGGTGACCCGTGTTCCTCGGTTGTACAAGCACAGGATGAACCTGAAACCAATTAACTTTAGAGGCATGTGAATATAAAAAAATTAAAAAAAGAATCAGTCAGCCAAAGTGCCACCAGCCCATACCGCTCGGTCTGTCTAAAGAGTGGTTGCCTCCCTTTAATCAATCACATTTCATACCACATAATCACGATGACATGCCCCCTGTCAGAGGTCAGTCTTTTTGATCTGGTTCTTCCCATCGAGTGGACTGGTGCTGACGCTGTATCAGCACTCTTTAGAAATGCTGAGATGGTCATATTTAGGAGGTTAATTAGTACCCTACTACAGTGTTTATCAGCCTATTTCATCTAATGTACTCATACAGGCTGTCAGATGGACTCAACAACCCTTTCATCAACAGAACCTCATTAGAATTCATGTTAAAGTGGATGTGGATTACTTTCAGCTGTTTGCTTTTAGCGACAATATTGATCGGATTGTAAGCGAACTGTCTTAGCCATTTAACTATAAATACAACTAATACTCCATTAACAAGTGATCATAATATTTAGCAAACTATCTGAATGGTTTATCCATTAGTTTTAGCTCACAGTTTCATTGTTTTAGCTGTACTGTTAGCTAATGCCTTAACTAATAGCCACAGTTTAAGCTAGCTATGGTCATTCCTAAATCATTTATCTGTTCCTTTATGTTTTCTTTATTGTGATCCTTTTTGTTAGCTTATACCCATTCTTCTCAAAGCTGTTTAGTTCCACTCAATTGTTGAGTTAAATGTATTTTTGTGGCAAACACATGATAATGTTTCTATGAATCTCATAACCCATTTGGAAATCACTATAATGCTGCTTTTTACAGGGACTCCTTAGACTGAGAAAGGGCCTTGTCATTTTGCAAAAGTCTTTAAGTTGGTCCCATTGGATACATAGTTTCTTTCTAAACCTTTTACAGAGTACTTTCTATTGCATAATTGTTTGAGTTTTTAAAAAGCTGTATTATTCACAGGACAACAAAGAGTCAGTTCAAAGTCCATTCACTGCAAATATATGAATGTCTTATTTTTTATTGTTCAGTTAGAAACGATCTTATGATCCTGTCATCCTCTTCTGATAAACTTCTAGAAGAATCGATGAATAGCTGTTTAAAAAGTTAGATAAAATTAATTCTAATCCAGATACAGTGATTCAACTACTTACACACTAATTAATGATTAGCAGTTAATACAAAACACTGTAAAATCATTATTAATAATCCCGTTTTGGTTAGTGCTAAGAAAACTCAAAATAATGAGGCAAAATGAGTTTTCAAAACTTGTTTCCAAGAGTTTTGGCAACTCAAATTTGTTGTTAAGCTAATTACTATATTCCTGTGAGGTGAACAGTAAAATTATAGCTTCAGCAGCATATATTTCTACCATCAAAACAAGTTAGAAATGTTTGTGGAATTTAAAAAAAGTTCCAGTTCCAGTTAGTAATGTAAAATTTGCATTTACAACTTTCATTTCCTCTGTTATTTCCCACAGTAAATCAATCCACATATATACCTTGGCACAGATTTCAATGCCAGATGCAATCCTCCCATTTATCCAGGCTTATGACCAGCAAGGGCTGAATACTAGTGCGTGTACTGGAAAAGTTGGATTTGTGTTTCCTGTCACTTCTAAATCAGGGAACTTATGCTTGATTCGCTATCTTGCTAACCTCACAGGAATATTGTAATTAGACAATTAATGATAATAATAAGTAATTAACAAGAAAATTCAACTTGCTAGAAGTAAAGTCAACAATAACAGTCAAGTAGCGCTAGCTGTTAATAACAAGACTACTACTTGCAATGCTGTATTTGAATTGTCAGTCCACAATTAATCCGTCCACATAAATTGTTGCGTTCGAAATTTCTCAACTGCACAAAATATTTGCACAGACTTTCTTAATAGCTGCACACATTGTACTTTTTTGATGATGCTCTGAAATGTCTTTTTTTTGTAGCAAACCCACACTGTTTATTTAAGGCTCTCTGATTACTGAAGGATAATGGGGTGGCAACAAATGTGACTGGAAGCTACAGTGTGTGTGTGTGTGTGTGTGTGTGTGTGTGTGTGTGTGTGTGTGTGTGTGTGTGTGTGTGTGTGTGTGTGTGTAAACTCACCAGCTTGCGCTGACACCAACCACAGACGCCACAAAGAGCCACCAGCCAAACAGCACACACTGTCACTGCAAGGGAGACCAGGAACACACTGAGGGACACTGAGCCTGTGCACAAACACACACACATACAGGAGGGTGGAAAGAGATTTTTTTTTAAATGTGAGTGATGGTTTTTGGTACACACACAGATATTTTCTTCAACATGTGTAAAATAGAAACATGGAGGACATTGTACATCATGTTGTCAAAGGGTGCAACCCAAAAGAAAGCAGGGATTTCTCTCACCACGTTTAATTGAATAGCCGAGCAGAGCTCCCTTTTTTTCTTTTTTTTTTTTACATTCTCATAAAAACCTAAGAAATACAATCTCATCACCAGCCCTTTCATGCCGGAGCGTTTCAATACCTTTCCAATAAGGAGTGGAGCCAGGCATCACTCAGATGCACACACATCACTGTCACTGTGTCACAGCTTGTTAAGTGACAGTCTGAAAGTGGAGGGAGGAGGGGGAGAGAGGAGGAGGAGAGGAGAGGCTGACAATACAAGAGAGCTCATGATTTATGGGTATCGGTAGATGCCCAGCGAGAGAGGTGGCTCTGGAAGAGAGTCATAAAAAAACATCATCTATTGCTGCTCACATGTGTCTCAGTGTGTGACTGAGTCAGAATAGATTCACACATCAGCACTCTTGAGTTTTCAATTCCACATTCTCTCACATTTAAAACAACTGGATGGGCTTCACTTTGCAGCACGAGGACAGACGGCCTCACTGAGCTTTTCTTATCTGCGCTGCAGGAAAGATGGCTATGTGTTCAAATTCAGGATTTCTTTCTAACTGATTCTAAAACATACAGCGATAAATGGATGTCAGGATACATTTTCACACCCACAAGTGATAAACAATGACAAACAGGCAGGCTTTGGCTTTCAGTTACTGGGTTTGCCTTCCTCCCAGCTGCTGTCTTCTTTCCTTCCTTTGCTTGTCATAACTGCCCTTTCCATTAAGGATACACCAATATACCGGCCAGACGTGGGGCCGGTACTGGCCGTAGGCCTACAGGCAAATGCGATGGCATTAAGTAATGGCAGTGGTGTTGCATTAATTTTTGTGCCGGCCTAACGATTAAAGACAGTGGGATGAAGATGTCATGGTAGCTTTTCGTTGATTTAGGCGATTAAAATCTTAGGCATTGTATTAGAGTTTGACGTTTTGGATTAAAGTTATCCTCTGATTTCACTATACTCTGATTTCATTACTATTCTAGCAATTTTCAGCCTTGTTTCTTGCTTGATTAGTTTTATCGTTGCACTGTGATATCTGGTCCCTGTTTGTGTCACGCTCTGAGTTGGAGATTGTTATTCATCCCTCTATCTCGTCACGTCTGGATTATTGTAATTCGTTGTTTACTCATCTTAACAAAACGTCCTTGGAGCATCTGCGGGTTGCCTTCTAGGTACTCGCATGACACAGCGCTGCTAATTCAGCTGCAGAGACTCTCCATCAACTCCAGACTTTTTTTTTCTTTTAGAGTTTTGCGTGGACAAGCACAAGAACTTTACATCCATGCATTGCCAGGAGGTCTCTGAGGTCATGTGATCAGGCTCAAAACTAGACAGAGATTTTGCAACACTGGAAAGCTCTCTCACTGAGACCTTTGGACGTGGCGATGGCTTTTCAAAGGCAATTTAAACTTGCCTTTCTGCATGGTGGTATAGCAGGTAGTTTTTTTGTAGTGTAGTGCTTTACACATTTGCCTAACAAGCAAAAAAAAAATCACAGCTTCAATCCTGGGAGACGACACGCTTTTCTGGAATGCATCGGCCCAGGAGTGAGTTCCGAGGTATCTGGAATGTGGCAATAGTCCCGTCTTCTCTTTGTCTGCTGTTAAAGTGTCTGTTATGCCTTCCTCTGTGAACTTGTGCACCTTTGGCTTCAATAAAAGGTTTTTTATTGTTATTTACATCCCACGTCCTGCATTTGGGTCCATCCTTCAGCACTCCACACATCAACTCCTTTCACAGAAGAGTTAAACGACTTCAAAACAGTCGAATTACTTCTTTATAACAAAGATGTCTTTGTGACCCTGACATAAAAGAGCCAAAATAAAGAGCCAAAAAGTATTTTAAACCTTGGCATCAGCCCATAATTTACCATCACTGCATCCTTACTTTTCATCTCCCTTCTCTGTCACATCTTTTGCCTTATTGTCCACCTTGCCATCTCCTCGGGGAACTGACGTGACTAGAAAGGAGTAATAGTGGCAGGTGATATTTCATAGGGAAAGTCTGAATGGGATCTCCATTTTATTCGCGCTTTCCCTCAACCTGAACCGCTGTTTTCAAGTCACTGAGACACCCGAGGCCACTTCAGAAAAGAGAGAGCAAACTCAACCACACAAGCATTGCCACACACGGAGTCTTTGTGGGACAAAGGATGGTTATTTTGTCTTATAACATTTTATTTTGGGGTGCAAAAGAATCATTTAGTTTGCGCATTAGAAAAAAAAAACCTTGAACCCTGGATGGGGAAATATAGGCAACACAGACTGTGCATCCCTTATAAAAATAAATAAATAAATAACAAGTAATGTCGTCCTTTTATTTTTCCTTTATCAATGTTCCTGCTGACTGTCCTCATTTCAGCTAAGCAAACAACCTAAAATGAGGAATAGTGTTGCCAGGTCCTTCTTTTTACCTGCCAATAGCTGGTTTGTGTTAGCCACCTTAGACTCTCAACAGGAGCCAGTAAATTATATCATTTATTACAGTTTAAATGCTTGTTTACCGGTGTGTCTGTCGATCCGCTTTTAAATATGTCCCTGCACCATTGTGACCAGCTAATGATTTGTGTACTCTGTGGAGCTTTCCTAGAAACAAGATTTGGCTTACATTCAGTGCTTTCTAAACAAAATGTCGGCATCCTTGACTTTTAACACAATGAACCTATTTCACACAGCGCCACATTTAATTTCATTATGTAGCAATAATAATGTTTTTTGCATTTCTTGTCAAGTTCTTACCACTCTTAGATCAGCTGTAAACTGAGAAAACAATAAACGCACAAAAAGCCTCAACCACGCAACTCCTTCAGCAGCTCTGTGTCGTGAGCTGCTTGCAGATGTTTCTGTGGATTTTCAGACTATAGCGACAGAAAGAATACGTGTCTTAACCGGCGCCAGCGGGAACTGAACTTTGCTCTGTGTGGCTGATGGAAACCTGCTTTTACACCTGTATCGCCTGCAAGATAAGAATCCTAAACATCTCAAACATTAGACACTACCTGAGTTTATCTCCTGATTACAGAGACTGACCCAGACTGGAAAAAAAGGCACAATCCAGCTCGACTGAACATGCACTGATTGTACAGATACAGTAGATATAATCAGCATAATAGTCTTTATCCATCCATCTGTCTTTATCAACAGACGGGCTACTAATGGTAAAGAAGAGCAAACATGCCCCTCTGAGCATGAGAGGGTCAGTGAAACGCACCCATATCCTGAATGATGATTATCTCTATTCATAGCGGTTTGAAAATAGATGCCATGTACTCTGCTACTGTATATTCACAGAGAAGTCAATAAAGCAGAGTCCATTAGATGCTATGACATCAGCGAAGGGAGTGATAGATCTTAAATAAGGAGAGCTGAACTAGTGTCCAGCTACGGCTTGTGGTAGCTGCAGAGCTAAGTGGCTCTCTGATGGCTGTTTTGAACTGTGGAAGAGGTTGGAGACTCAGGTGGATCTGTGAAAGCCAGCAGCTGATGTAGGGTCCTGTATTCTCTCTGAAGGTCGGAGGGTGTGGGGGGGGGTGTGCTTTATGAGCTGTGTCAGTCATGAGAGCTAAGGGAGTAAAAAGCTTCCAACTAAAACGCAGTCCAAAGAGGCCATGCTACTGCTCTCAGTAATGGACAGCTGACTTCTGCTTTCCACTTCATGGGATATGTGCTCCTTTTTTGGGAAACACTATAGACAGCTATAGCATGCAGGCTGAGGGATGACGAGAAGGAAATGCACTGCTTCTGCAGTATTATGAAGATATGCAAATCTTCAGCGCCACGGCTGTGGAGGAAAAAGAAGCATCATTAGAGTAAGAGAAGCCCGAACAACACGCAGCTATCACAGCACTCAGGAAATTCAATTTATCTTTCCCCGTGAACACTACAAAACTTTTAGCCTGAAATCCTCGAGCAGGTGATACATTAGCGAGGTGGAAGATAAAACTTGTATGCCGGAGCTGAAATAAGGTTTCCACTTGAAGTTAAACGAGGGCAGCAAACATAAAATGCAATCTTTACCATATGTAACCAAGTAACGAAAGAAAGGACCCTTTTTAAATGAAGGCTGGTGGAAAATGGCACCACTCAGTAAAAACTGACAAGTGAGCTAAACGAGCCATTGAACCCTTTGATCAGAAGCTTTTAGAAGTCAGAGCACTCTTGAACTTGAAAGTCGCTTGTTTGCTTGAGATTTCAGTGGCGATCGCTTTTTATATGTACATAAAAGAGAAAATAAATGGCACTACATACTGGTGTGAGTGGTGACGGTGATGTTGTAAATGAGCCTGCAATAAAAAACCCTTTCAGGACAACAAAGCGCTTCGTGTAGGAGGTTAAATGTGGACGGCTAACGAGAACTTGCAGGAAATATCAAAGCGCAGACTCTTTTGCATAGAGTGTATGGCTAGCAGCATTGAGGGATAAAATGCACGTAGGAGATCTGGTGCACATGAAGTGAGGTAAGCCAGGCAGAAAGGGACCAATCCTCGGGGGGGGAGAGAAGAAATTGCTCATTGGACAGGCGGAACTGGAGCAGCATCCAGTCAGCAAAGCTGCCATACCTCATCTTTATGTACTGACTGAGGTGGAGAGGCCAGTGCCTTAGAAGCTCTAGGTGAAAAGCTCATAGCCTAATTGCCACTTGAGCCTGGGCTCTGCCCTCTTTATATCCACTGAGCTGCGGGGTAATCCTTAGATGTCACTCAGATGTCTTCACAGTCTGTCCCCTCTGAGGCAGAATCTGTGCGTAACAGCAGAAATGGTATTTACCTCCAGGTATATTGTAATACTGAGCATTTCAATTTGCTTCTATCTACCTTCTGGCTCAATTCGGAGCTCAGATAATTTCCAATGTTTGCAGCTGGCGTCTCAAGACAAAAGGCTAGATGTCAGTAAACAGCGCATGCATACGAAGGCACACAAAATAAATATTTCGCCTTTTGCTCAGTTGCACAAAATAATTTGAGTGGGAAGAGTCTAAAAAACATTCAGCAGACGAGATGTGGATATAATGAAAAATGATTGCAGTTCCAGGTAAATAATGCAGTTGATGAGGTGACATTTAACACAGTGAGCACAGAGCTGGATGCTGGAAATGCTGCAGAGTGCTCAAAGAATGACCTGCTGTTTTGGCATGTTTCATCACATTATTGTAAAGCCAGGCAGTCTGGCGAGGCTCAATAGGTATTTGCTCGCGAAAGAACGCCACTTCAAATAGGACGGACGGAAGATTATTGACAGTTCTATCCTTCTTGCAGACAACAATGTGAGCCGGTTGGTGGGTGCATATTGGTATTTGATTCAAAAAACAAAGCAGCTCTTCTGGAAATGTCAAATATCTCCTAATCGTTCCTTTTTTGGAAAAATCCTTTCTGAATTAATTTTCTGCCCCAAAGTCGTGTCATTTTATATCAACAGCACTTGGTTTAAAAGAAGTGTTTTCAGGGTTTTGGTACCTGGACCCTGGACTCTTGCTTCTCAGGTGTCAATGCTTTCCATCCCTTTATGTTAGCATGCGGTGATGATAACTGTGCAAAACCATACCAGACAGCATAATGTAAATCCCAATTCACAGTGAAACCTGGAGCCCCATGTGCTGCAATCACTGGGATGTGTAAAGTAACCAGTGAAGTTGTGACAGGTGGCGAGCACCTGTGGTTAGAGTGTCTCTTGCATCCGCTGTAGGCTACAGGGACTTGTGCCGGTTTTCTGTCCATATATGCTCTCAGTGGCTCAGCTGCAACACTGTTGTGCCATGACAGAGCCTGTTTCACAGCAAGAGGACAGCCGCCTACGTCTGTCTTAGATGAAGGGTAAGCACAGTGACAATCTGAGCTGGAGTTTGACCAACAAAGCATCACGTGGCACATGCCTGGTGTCACCTATAATGCCACCATCACCCTATTAGCACCTCTGACAGTGAACGGATGAATCAACCATAAAATCCAACAAAATCTGGGCAGTAGGGGTGTAAAATGAGCTGCAGCTATGATAGAATGTTTAAATATTTATAAGGGAATGAAATAAAGTTCTCAGTCTGCCATATAGCTGTTATATAAAATATCATTTAAAGTTAGACTGTGGAGTTTACTTGTCAACAAACTTATATTTACATCAACTGTTACCAATACACATAATACGTGTATCCCTGAGGCAAAGATCTGGACATCTCATATCATGGATAATCTTAATTTTAGTATATGATCTGCTTTTATGAGAAATCATGTTCTTAGCATCTGGGTTTTTCCAAGGGTAGCTGGATAGGCAGAGACCACCCTCATTAACTTCTGATGCACACCCAGTCATTTTGTTCTATAAGCAGGCCTGAAATGTGGCAGAAGCCACTCCTTATATAAAAGAACTTCAAAGCTTGCTCCTAGACTTGCAAAGGGTAAAGAGTTAATATTTTTGAAACCAGCCTCAAATGCCCATTAAAAGAACTGCAGCTTTTGGCCCTTGGCAATGGCAGTTTTATTTATATAGCACATTTCATTGCATGGCCCTTTTTTCATTTTTCAGCCTCGTGGTTGCCGACCGGTGCATCGCTGCATTTTTTTGACACATTACCAACATCTATAGATTAATCCAACAGTGTGACACCTGCGTAGTAATGTGTATTATGTCAAAAGAGCACTCACATGTGTGTCCCCATGAGGATGCCCAAGACAAATAGCTCTAAAGCTCCACTAGAATCCCCAAATCTTATGAGGTAGTGTTAAATACAACAGAAGGAATCTGTATGTATGTATTTATCCTTTGGCAAAATAATACAATAACTCAATAATACAAATGGTTTTCTTATCTACTGTATGCTACTAGTAAATACTCACAAGTGTCGGTGATAAATAAGCAGCAGCCTGCTCATGGACAGATGCTCACAGAATAGACTGACAGCTTAACTTCTGTGTGGTAAATATGCCTGTAATAAACTGTCAGAATAACAGCTGAATCTTTCTGTATATATAATTTGTTACACTTTTGGCTGCACATTGTTCTTTGGATTATCATTTTGTTAAAGCCCACACTACCCTGTAGGAAACAGTGTGCTATCAATAAATTATATATTTGTATTTTAACTCCACACACTGATTTATAACATTTCTTCTTTCTCCTTGTTGTTGTGATCTCACCGAGGGGTTAATGAATATTATCTACTTCTAATTTTGATTGGACGAGTGATAAAGTTGACATTCAGCTTACATCCATTTCTTCTGTCTTTGATAAGGACTTTATCCTGTCTGCACGGTCTGATCTATCACGTAATCTATCAGTGTGTCTGCTATAATTTCTCCCCCAGCTCAGCCTCAGAAAGACTGAATTAACTGGTCAGATTGAAATGAATGGTTTTCATATGTAAGTCTCAAAGACGCTCTCTTTGAGAAGGCAGACTTGTGTTTGTAAGTGTGCGTCTGCCTCGCATCAAACGCACATTAATAATGGATTACAGTTGTTTGTTGAAGGATGCCTGAAAAAACAAAAACACTACTTAAAAGGAGGTTAACTCATCTGCCTGCTTGGACTGCAATTTATCATTTAATCATTTCTTTAATTATTTCATTTTCTCATTAATTTACCTCTTTACCTGATGCTCCTCAGGTCAGATTAACCATCACGCCTTCCTCAGACTTGACCACTCTCCTCTCTTTTAAATACTCTTCGCACTTTTCCCCTCCTGGGTGTCATTTTGGGATAAATGACTGTTACGTACGGACAGACGCCTGGTCAAACCAAATGAGCTTCTCTTGGCTCCTAAGCTTGAGGATGTTATGGCTCCTTCACACCGTTACAAGCAACCTATTATTCACCAGTCCCACTGGTGCCCTTGAACGTATTGATTTAAGTCCTCGTGGTGGCTGTTGATACTCTGGAGGTGGACTAGTGTCCATCCCTGTAATGAGTGTCTGAGCTTTAAACTAAGTCAACCATGACTACCATTATTCTAGGTTGAAGGGCATTAAATTGCCTCTATATACCCTATGCTATTTGTTCTAAGAAGGGTCAGGGCTCACAATAAACAGTTTATTGAATTGTTTGATACACTTTTCCCCTGGTGTCTCCATTTTTTCCCACATTTTCCTTATTACTCAGGCTGCGAACTTGTTAAAGGAGACCTATTATGTCCATTTCCAGCTGTAGAAGAATCTCATTGTTGGAGTTTTACACGATTGCCAGGTTTTATTTATCCTATATGAGCCCTCCTGCTCAGCCTATCCTGTTCTTTTAGCTCCTCTCAGTTTAAGGCCACCCTCCCTTTAAGTAAACTATCCTTTTCTTTTTTTGGCCCGCCAAAACAAAAGGTTTGAACGGCATGTGGCTGGTTCTCATAGTTAGAGCTGTATGTCTAAGATTACCACATTAGTCTATGTTATTATGTATGACATAAGTTCATTTATCATAAACAAATTATATCTGGGAATCCACTGACTATTGTCTCCCTGGCCTGGGGAGCCGATAGCTATCAGCTAGGTTTTAGCTGATAGGAGAAGCACCCAGTTTGGTTTTCTCCTGCCATAGTCCATCTGCTTCAAGGTTCAATGTGTTGTGTATACACTGGTTGTTAGTTGGCTTACTGTTGCCTTCCTACCAGCTTGAAGCAGATTGGCCTTTCTGAACTGCTGCTCACTCGATAGTTTCTCTTCTTAGGACCATTCTCTGTAAAACCTAGAAATGGTTGTGGGGGAAAAATCCCAGAAGATCAGAAGTTTCTGAAATAATCAGACCAGTCCATTTACCATCAAAAACCATGCCACACTCAAAGTCACTTGAATCACCTTTCTTGCCCATTCTGATGCTCAGTTTGATCTTCAGCAGGTTATCTTGATGTTTACATGTCTAAAATGACATTAATTTACATTAATAAGCCATTGAACAGGTATACTTAATAGAGTAGCTGGTGACTATCTGGTTATAGAGGTTCAAGGCAAAGATTCAAAATCCTTATTAGTCAATGATCCACAGAGGTCACTAAAATAGAAAATTCTTCTTGTCCTTGTGTTTACTTTCTCATATGCACCACTGAGAAGCTTTTCATTTAAATGAATCTTGTAATCTCGTGTCCAGTTCCCCTTAATGTATTCACCCTGTGATCCCACTGAATATTTAGCTCTTGCAGTTGGTTAATGTTATGTTTACATCACAGCAGTAAACACTGGTTAATCCATTCCTTATATTTTTATCAGGGCCTTCTTTGGCTGTGGTGAGGCTTAAAAGAGCCACCATCCTTCAAAGTCTTCCAATGCTGTGTGCATTACTACAGATATGTTTACATAACGTGGAGAAATGCAAAGCGTGACGGAGCTGCTGTGCCTGGTTACTGCATGGTTGTACACAGTCGCTGCCACCGGTACAGCCCTTTTAATTTTTTCCCTCACATTTTCTTTTATTTTTTTCCAATAGTCATCGTCATCAAAGCTCAAAATGGTTATAGTCTTTAGCGCCAAACATTTTTCCTGGCTCCTCTGACTTCCTACGCCTACTCGACGTTCACTTTTTACCACCTTCTTCTCTGTGTGCCTCTCCTGTAACTTCTAATTTATAGCTGCATCGCTTTTCACCATCTGTGTTGAAAGTTGTTTTTTAGCCGAAGCCCTCCTAAAAATGCGCACATGTGCTCAAAGCTGCACGCACCAACACGCACACATATTCTTCCACTTGACACAGCTTAAGCACAATGACATGAGTGGGAACGCATGCACTTTAGGGATGTGAAGAAACCAAGAAAAGTGGAGAGAGAACAGTGCAGGAAAAAGCAGAGTGGGAGTGAGGGAAGAGAGATTCAACTGTAATGCTATTGAGAAGCAATTTGTGAAGCTTGTGCATATGCATGCAGGCCTACAGTCCCCATCTGCCCACATCATCAGCTCACTGCTGGTGACATCAACCAAGACAAAGAGGTTTCGGATGCTCCAGATGTATTATGTGGGTGGTATTATAAAATCTAATCCAAGTCAAAGTCAATTGTATTTGCCTAAGGATACCAAGTTGCATGCATTCGTGGCATGTGTTTGTATGCGTGCACGCGTGCGTGTGTGTGTATGCGCTATTTTTTAATCGATGTCTAACTTCCTGCACTACACTTACATGAAAAAATATTAGCCTAAATATTCTCTGTCTTTCAAAAGTGGGAAAACAATTATTGAGGGTGTAATTAAAGTATTGGCAGGACAAGTGCAACTTTAATTGAATGACAGCTAAATGACAGCTAAATGACAGTGAAGCGGCCTAGACTCCGCGTATCCGTTATGGTTTATATAAAATCTCATCAAACTACACAATGAGCTCGGCTTAAGGCATTCACACGACTATTCTCGTCCCAGACGGTCACACATCTACAGAGCAAAGTTCATATGAAAATGCCAGACAGACTCCATTTGTCATAAATGAATTAATTTTGATTCATGGCTACCTGGAGGGCGCTACCTTTGCCTTCTTCATTCAATTAAAGGCTGCTTGTAAAACGCACTTTATTACCTGTCTGGACAGACTTGGCAGTAAAATCCCAGAACCTTCCTTAGCTTCTAGCTAGAGGTTAAAGTATTGACTCGGCCACAACCCAGCCAAAGTCATCTCCCTTTAGACTCCATAAAAAAGCCACTAAAACGCGAACCTTAAGTGACCCGATGCCAGCCTTGCGTGTGTGTCTTTCTGTACGTCCACCTTAAATGTAGGTCTTTCTGCAAGTGGCGTTCCCTTTCCACTGAGTCAAAACCTCACGCTGATAACCTCAGCTGGTGCAATGAGTGATCACCCTGCCTCTCCTGTGACCGCAATGTTCTCGGCGGCTGGTGTCAGGAGCGCTGACAACAGGAGGATGTGCAAGTGTGCGACAGCTAAGTGAGACGGAGTGAAAGGTTCGTTTAGAGGAAAAATAAATGGGTCCGGTGTCTTTGTATGTGCAACAGGCAGCCAAGCTGTAATTTACACTGTCATAGGAGCACAAAGGGAGAACAGGCCAACACCACTATAGGGTGCATTATATTTGTTCAGTGACTTCTGCTCTCATCTGATGGAACGGAGAATTCCCAGGTGACCTTTCTCGTCAGAGGCCTGTGCATTAATGGTTAAGCTCCACTACGGCCCGACTGATCCTGTTCTCTACACTGTTGCGAAATGTGCGGAGGCCCGAGGGACAGCACTGCATTGGCTTTGTGTCAGGAGAAGATTTAAATACCCCTCTGCATTTAGATTCCAGCTGGAGTGACACCACAGAAAATAACCCTCATTAGCATCAGGCAATGTCAAAGGAAGGACAAATTAAAGTAATGAAATGTATCCTCTCTTAACGGCGACTCTTTAATGTATCTTCTTCCTCTGACTCAAAGCGGCTTTCTTCCAAAAAAAAAAGAAAAAAGAACACATTTGATAATTAATTATTTAAATGAGTGAAGTTTCACTTTTTTGGAGACAGACAGCTCTATATAAACATAATTTCATTTTCATAAGCACGGGGTCATCGAGGAAGGGCCTTCAGCGCTGCTGTCTGTTGCTTGACTGCTCATTGATGTGTTTGCTTGTAAAACTGTCAACAATTTACAGCTGGGTAGTACCCAGCAGACTGAGACTTATTGACGATGCCACGCAGCTGCTCGATGCGGCAGGCTACAGTCGAGCTCATGGGAAATATAGTTTTCCACAGCTTACCGGTCCTTGTGGCCTTCGCTTCTGCGGGGAGTGCTCTGTGATTTTTCCTTCCACATTAAGTCAATTATACAACACCTGAGGACACTTCAAGCCCAGCTCCACGTTGTAACAGCTTGTCTTAATTCTTCTTCACTAGCATATTAATACAAGCTGCTGTGACAATGCTTTACACTCACAAGGAGGGCCTGCTCCTGCAGTCAATACCACCTCTGTGTTACAGCTTGGGAGTGGCCATATTACTCGCAGTACTGTGCGTGTCACTATTTGTCCATCCATCCATCCATCCATTCGCCTCCGCTTATCCTTTTCAGGGTCGCGGGGGGCGCTGGAGCCTATCCCAGCTGTCATAGGGCGAAAGGCGGGGTACACCCTGGACAGGTCGCCAGTCTGTCGCAGGGCTAACACACAGGGACAGACAACCATTCACACTCACATTCACTCGCACATTCACACCTAGTGGCAATTTGGATTATCCAATTAACCTATCCCCACAAGCTGCATGTCTTTGGACGGTGGGAGGAAGCCGGAGTACCCGGAGAGAACCCACGCAAACACGGGGAGAACATGCAAACTCCACACAGAAAGACCCCGGCCTGATGGTGAAATTGAACTCAGGACCTTCTTGCTGTGAGGCAACAGTGCTAACCACTGTGCCACCGTGCTGCCCGTCACTATTTGTCATGTCAGCCAATACTGCAAAGTTTTCCATCTGGCTGGCAGGGGCAGCGGTGAACTAATGGCAGGCTTGGCTGTCATTAAGCAGAGCGATACACACCCAGAGCTCTCATATCTACTTGACATTATCACCCTAACATCATGACAAGGATGCCATTTGGCTAACTATTGCTGGCATAACTGAGGAAGAAAATAATAGAGGGAGTGTGAGTTCAGGCTGGAGAGGAATTAAGAGAGAGAGAAAGAGAAGAGATTTAAGTTATTACTGGAAATCACAGTAGACGTCTCTTCTGGCAGGGTAATAATGAGCAACACGGTATTTCCACCCGAAATATATAATTAAATGTGGAAAGCGGCAGTGCGCTGCTTTCCATCACTGTCTCAATTTACTTGAAACCCTCTTGAGAGCGCACAATGCTGAGCTGACCACATGTAAACTGAGTTGTCACAAACAATCTAACCGGCACTGCGGCGGTTATTTATTGTAATTGGAATGAAAAGCTAAAGCTCTGAACTAACCTGATCTAAGGATGATTAATTAAGTCGCTTCAAGGAGCTACAGTTCTCGTCATGCATAATGGGTCAGATGAAAAAAGAAAAGTTTAAAAAGAAACAAAAAAACAAGCGATGCTATCAAGGCAGACTCTCAGCCTCCATGAGGTCTGTTAGATCACTAAAAGGACAAACGGGACAGTTGTGTGATCTGTATGCAACGTGACCTTTAAGCCAATCGGGGGGGGGGGGCAGATTCCCGAAAGCCCCCAAAACAGATTTTTCTGTATCATTACTGTTTCTAAAAAAAGATCTCACTCCGCTGTGCTCCTTGGAATAGGAGCGGGTTCAGTCAGAGGACAGGTTTAACAGTGCTTGTGTCATGGTTTTAAATAAGGTAGTTTTTGCTCAGTTGAAATACACGCTGGATGGGCACACTGGATGAATTACAATGAAATTTAGAGCAAATATTCATGGTCCCCCCCGAGGAGGAGTGTAGGGACGCGCCAGCACTACTTTTTGTCTGATAAAATGAAAGTACACTAAAAAAAATATTCATGCCCAAACTGAATTTTAAGTAATTTAATTATATGTAAACTTTCCATATAATTTTGTTGCATGAAATCAATGCAAATTTAATAGAATCTGGTCAAATGAAATTAGTTGGTATGCTGGTATGCATTCAGTTCATACCAAGCGTATTTTCCTAATTTTTTTCCCCATGTACTTATAAATCAGTACTGAACACGTCACCAGTTTTCTAAGCAGATATTTTTCTATCGACGTGAAATTCTCACTAGATGTCGGAAACAACCCATCAAATCCATACATGCAAAGAAATCAAACCATAGATTATTACACATAGAATGTTTAATAATGAGAAATGGCACAGGGAAAAAGTATTGAACACACTTGCTGAAGTTTATTTGACACTTTGTAGAAAAGCTTTTGTTGGAGATGACAGCTTCAAGACGCCTCCTGTAAGGAGAAACTTGTCGGATGCATTGCTCTGAGCTTCAGTTACTTCCATAGATTTTTTACTGGATTCAGGTCAGATGATTGGCTGGGTCATTCTTGCAGTTTTATTTGCTTTCTATGAAACCAACTGAGAGTTTCTCTGGCTGCGTTTGAGATCATCGTCTTGCTGAAACATCCACCTTCATCTCATCTTCATCATCCTGGAAGACAGCAGCAGGTTTTTATCAAGAATGTCCATCCATCTTCATCCGCTTTGTCCGGGACCGGGTCGCGGGGGCAGCAGCCTAAGCAAAGAGGCCCAGACCTCCCTCTCCCCAGCCACCTCCTCCAGCTTATCCGGGGGAATACCAAGGCGTTCCCAGGCCAGCCGAGAGATATAATCTCTCCAGCGTGTCCTGGGTCTGCCCCGGGGCCTCCTCCCGGTGAGACATGCCTGGAACACCTCACCCAGGAGGTGCCCAGGGGGCATCCTTGTCAGATGCCCGAACCACCTCAGCTGGCTCCTTTCGATGTGGAGCAGCAGCTCCCGGATGGCCGAACTTCTCACCCTATCTCTAAGGGAGAGGCCAGCCACCCTTCGGAGGAAGCTCATTTCCGCCGCTTGTATCCGCGATCTCGTTCTTTCGGTCACTACCCACAGCTCGTGGCCATAGGTGAGGGTAGGGACGTAGATCGACCGGTAAATTGAGAGCTTCGCTTTTACACTCAGCTCCCTCTTCACCACGACGGACCGGTGCAGCGTCCGCATTACTGCAGCTGCAGCCCCAATCCGTCTGTCGATCTCCGGCTCCCTTCTCCCATCACTCGCGAACAAGACCACGAGATACTTGAACTCCTCCACTTGGGGCAGGAACTCATCAAGAATGTCTCGCTACATTTTCTTGTTCATCCTTCCTTCAATTATATGAAGCGTGCTCGCTTGATATTATTGAACTTGATTCAAAATGTTTTTCCTTCAGCGATGGAGTCTTTGGTGGTGAGCGTGCAGACAGGTCATGGCAATTGAGTGGGACTGAACCAGCTGATATTACTTTGCACTAAGTGGCAGGATTGCTTTCTAATCACTGATAGATTTCAGCTGGTGTCATGACTTTCGGTGCCTTTTTGCCTTTCTTCATGTGTTCAATACTTTTTCCCTGTGTCATTTCTCATTATTCTCTTATTATTGAGCAAACACACAAACTCCCTGAGCGGTCCCTTGGACCACTGTGAGCAACAGCAGACGTGTGCACTGTGGTCACGGCAGCATCGAATCCATCCAAGTTACACGGTTTATTAAAATAATGAAATTACAGCATTTATGTACTTTTAATTAACTGCTTTAGCCCACTTACAATGAAAATTTAAAAAAAAAAAATCTTGTTCATGACCTGTGTAGCATGTTAACACTATTGGAAGTAAAAAAAAAAATAACGTGAACTCCAATTTTGAAAACACAATTTTATTTTTTTTATTTTTTTTATAAAGCTCTGACTTCTATTATGAGTATGAGTCTGTGGTCTGGGAGACTGTCCTGTCTGCAAAATACAGTATATAATGACCAATGTTGGGCAATTAATTATATAGTTACTTCTTCAAAAAAGTAACTGAGTTTTGCAAACAACAAAGTTTCTTGCAGCTGTTTACCTAAAAATGCAGCCAGGGCGGTTTTTTAAATAAACATTTCAAACTATTTACAGAACAATCAGCTGTTCTGCATCAAATCTGATGCCACACAAATCATTTGTGCCGCTCCAACAAATAATTTCTGTCCACTATGAGATAAAGGAGAACAACAGCCTGATAGCTGCAGGCCTGACAACAGGAGATGTATCACTCCTGTAACACCTGTAACATTCAGCAGTCGCCTCATTGTTCTGACACACACACAACAACACTATCGAGTACACTACACACTAACTACACAAGATTTGCGCTAAACGCCACAAATCTCTCACATCTCAAACCACCGCCGTCACTCCTAAAACGTCCCTCTTCCTAAACAACTAAATGCCATGTTGCCATATCATTTTTTGATTGGTTGACATGGTACATTTTTCCACCAATAGGAAGGAGTGGGGTTTTTTTGGTTTTGTCTTTGCTCACAGGTGGAAAGGGCTTTCGAGCGTTTTTCTTATAAAACGCCGTTTTTACTGTTTCTTCCTGTTGTAAATATAAACAACGATATAGATAATATTCAGGAAGAAAACCAAACATTGCATATATTTTTATCATAACTCTGGTTTTACGTGGCCTATCAACACAATTTAAAAACTGGTATAAAGTCCACACTTTTTCAGTCAATTGTTCCGTCTGTCCTGCTCACATCTCCAATGGTTGTACACGTTGTCATTAACGTGGCTTCCCTCCACATCAGCCACACCGCTTTGCTAGCTAAAACACCGGTGTCGGCGCATAAGGACGCTGTCATAGCCTGTGGACGACGTTGATTAGCTGCGTATATACGAATGTGAATCGCATTATTGGCTGGACTATGGGATAAGGTGGCATTGTTGTAATCCCATACGGGAGCAGCCAGTACTTACTGACTAACACGGCAAAACAGAATTGTTAAAGTTTTAATTTTAATTTCAATTCAGGTTAGTTTAGTTTATTACTGGTTAGTTTGTCCAGTTGAGGTAATTTTAGATTATTGCATCTTTAAATATTTAATCTTTAGATCTTTAAATTAATATTATCATTATGATATTCATAAACAAATTTAAATTGCCCCATTAAAATTTTCACAATACCTCTCTTATTCGTTAGATTTGTACATTTTATATTAACCTTTTTATACTATATTTGGATTCTACATTCTGTTTTCTTTAAATGTGTTACTTTCTTGTCGATTTTTACCTTACTGAGGTATTTTGTTTTGTTACATTGTCTGCATGTAACATCTTCATGCTGTGGGAAGCAGCTACAGCAATCCATCATTATCATCAAAAGAGAGAAAACAGAAGGTGGGTATTTCCATCTGCTGGTGGCATTTTAAATTAGAGCTGAGTGTAACTGAGCCTTTGCAACATTTGCCTCATTTTTTGTTTTACCGGTCACATGTTTGCTTTTGGATATTTAAATAAGAATTTCAAAATGACAAGAGAAGCTCAACACACATCTGCAGTCTTCTCTGACCACTCCTCACACAATAAAATTCAAAGTAAATGTTTAGCATGTATGTTTAAAAAGATACTCTGCTTAATGTGTTTTTGTTTCCGATATCACGGCTGGTGGGGCAGAGAGTTGCTGAGTCGAGAGTCTGGCTAGAAAGGTGGAATTTCAATATGCCGGTCATCTTTTTTTGGCATCATAGCTGCCTCTGTGATCACCCATGAGTTTGTAGCTGTCACCGTGAAATCACTACATGAAAAATACATAAAAATATTTGACTCCTCCAGCACAACAAGGCCCTACAACTCGTTTAGCCTTTTAGTCATTACAGAGATTTTACTGTGATAGTGCAGGTAGCAGTGAGATGAAATTTGGGCACATTAACATTGGCTGGAATAGAAAAGTTCATGATGTCAGAGTTTTAGTTAACTCCTAAACACAACGCTGATGCTTCATAGCCCATAACCCACCACAGAAACATAACATCTGCAGATTTAGATCATATTTGCAGGTTTTGTGAAATCCACCATGAGGATGTCATGCTAGATGACAATCTTCATCAAGAGGAAAATGAAGACAATATAGAAAATCTTTACAGATATAGGCAGTGCAGACACAAGTGTGTTTAACACCTGAAGTACCCACAGCCAAGGTCAAAAGTAAGAAGGAAATTTAATAACTCAGTTGGGTAAATTAAACTGATATTTCTGCTGTGCTTTTATTTTTCATCAGTGAGTTATGTTGGTGGTCATCAAGGTTTTTATGGCAGCATGTAAACTTATCCAAATGAACCACGCAAACAGAGCAACCGCACAAGAGCTTGTTTTAATTTACCTAAACCTGCAAAGTGTGCAAATGCACTTTGAAGAAACCAGCAGTGGGACTAAAAGGCCTGCCTGAAGTCAAAGCGTGAAGGTATGATGGAAAAAGTAGAATAAATATTGAATCAAGCACTTGAAAGCTTTGTGGGTATTTTGAAAATCAGTGACTATTCATAAGTTAATGAAAGGGCACTAGTTATCTAATGGAAGTGTTTAAAGTGGCGAGCACAATACCTTCTCAAAACACTAAACGATGCACGGAAGAAATGTGAGGCTCAGCAAAGAGTATGATGTGTGTGTGGGGGTATGTGTCCATGCTTATTTGTGCGATTGCCAGAACGTGGCTGAGCTGTGCCTGTGGATGCAGGGTGATTCACCAGGCTGTTCTGGAGGACTCCTGTGTGGGCTCACCATCATTGAAATAGGATCTAAGACGAGGAAGAATAACGAAGGCAAACAAGGGAACACAACATACAAAGCAAAGATCTGGGCTTCCCTTAAGGACCACTGTATCCCCCCCCCCCACCCCCACCCCATTCTGCAACAACTTACAGCAAGTGCCCCTTCCACAGTGCTTCTCACGGTGATGTGTGGTTGAACGATGGAGTGGTCATAAAGCAGATTATGTAACAATATGTAAAGGTTTGGGAAGGGGGGAGGAGTTCCAAGGTGTCACTCCTCCGTGCATCTGGGCTGGAGAGATTGTGCAAACCTCTGCTCAAAAAGCAGCACCCAAAATAGGATTAGACCAGAGCAAGTAATAAAAAAAAAATCTGAAACGTAGACAACTGCCAGCATGCCCTACCTCCAGGCTGTGCTAGTTGGGGCCTGGCAGGCTGGAAGCTGGGGAAGGGGAGGGGGGAGAGGAGACTGTGCGTATGGCTGTGGCTGTGCTGCCCTGATGGCTGGAGGAAGACAGTGAGGGAGCATAGGCATGCAGGCCTACAGATGCTCAGGGCTTTTTATTAGCCTGCTTCCCACTGCAAAGCCAAAAAGGGCCAGGCAGGGCTTACTTATTCCTCCTATTCCTAATGTCATCCCTAAAACATTCTTGAATCTCTCAGTACTTCATTACCCGTGTGCTGATTGCCAAATGGGTTACAGTTTACAATAGTTATCGTCATTCTTCCTCCTGTTCTTCTTCCCTGCCCACGTCAGGTTTGCCAGCTGATAAAGATTCAAAATTCTTCTCGGCCTTATAGCTGTGGCTGGTGGCCCGTGATTCTTGCAGAGAACAGCCATTCATGGAAACAAACACGCATCCAGAATGTGCCTAGAATAAACTGCAAATTACACTTGGCCTGACCACATTGCTTCCTGGCACACATTTAATGTATGTTTATAATGTTGAAAGGATAAAAAAAACACATTTGTTTTCCTCAGCCACAGATCTACTGTAGAGACAGGAAATGCTGTTTGGTTCCCTCGTGAATGGTCTTCAAAACACAGCCCGCCCTGCTTGCCACAAACAAACAACTTGTGGTACTGTATGCATGTCGTACAGGATGACCCCACAGCCTTCACATGCAGTCAGAGAGGCGCTTGCTTTCACAGTACACTGAATATGCAGTCACATGCATCACTGACCACTGCTGAAGGTTGTTTGAGCTATTTGATCGCAGGAGATCCTGAAAGCTGTTTGGGTGCAGGAACACCTGTATTAGGAGGCTTCATTTTGGATCAAAATGTAAACAGAGCTTTAGAATAGAATTAGAATAGAATAGAATTCAACTTTATTGTCATTGCACATGCACAGGTACAGGGCAACGAAATGCAGTTTGCATCCATCCAGAAGTGCTTTAGTGATATAGATATATTACAATATATATTAGCAATAATATAGATATGTAAGTATATTACAGAAATGGGTCTATTATGGTATGTTATAATGTACACGGTATGAAGTATGTTGTGAATATTCTATAACTATAAGTATGTACAGGCTGTAGTGAGTACAAGCTATGTACAGGCTATGAACAGGATATAAATATGAAAAACTATACAGAATATGAAATAAATAACTTTACAGAAATCTGAGATATACAGCTATACAGAAATGGGAACTATGCAAGTTGTAAACAGTTGTAGGATTAAAAATTATCGAATGTACAGAATGATTATTTACACAGAGCTATACAGTAGTGCAGTTAAGATAAGTGAGGGTGTAGGGTGCTAGGGTGCTGCTACTACTACTACTTTAGTAGTAGTAGTAGCATTGGCTCAGTCATAACAAGCACAAACACAGAGGCTGTTTTACAGCTGTGCACTCCCATTAGAGCTGAATTTGAAGAGAGTATATTTTACTACTCACTTAAGAAAGATAGAGAGATAGATATCTAAATACAAAAAACTTTTTAATCTATCCAATACAAAATCGCCATCTGTGATTCATTTTTACCAGTGGACAGTCTCCTTGCTCTCATTTTGAACATTCAGGTTTTTCCAGCTTGTCCCAGTCCTTCCTACAAGCCGGCGCATGTGATAGGCCTTGACATTATTCAGTTTGTCCTTCTTCTGAACAGATCCAATGCTAGCTGCAGGGCCACTCAAACCAGAGCCTGCAGTCAACAAACTCGTGCTGCTATGCTGAGCTCGCCAGGGATGCAGAGCTAACAGCGTGTACTGTCACCAGCTGTAAGTCCAAGATGGCAGAGTCCATCAGCAGAGTAAGAGACTCATGAAAAAGGGAGGTCCTTATATTTCTCTCTTATTTCTTTATTTTTTTTCACAAAGTACAACCTTCAGTATAACTTAATCATTTGTTTAACAAACATTTTGACATTGAATAACTGTTGGCAGTCATTTTGTCAGTTGGTGGAAAAATAGTTGAAAATTAATGCTGAACCGACAGATGTTACCACGACATCGGGTAAAGTGGACATGAAACACATGTATAAAGGATAATTTACACTATGGATTCCTGCTCTCAAACACTGAGATAGATTTAACTCTGTCTGTGAAGCTGAATTTAAGAAATAAGTGCATAAAGTTCAAGTTTTTAGAACATGTTTAGCGCCATCTTGTGCCAGTACAGAACGTGACGTCATCTAGTTGGCTGGTTGGCTGCGGCTAATAGACTTAGTAACTTTAAGTTAGCAAACTAGTGACAGAAATGGTAACTCAGTGGGAAACAAGGGTAGTAAAACTAGAGGAAAAGCAGAGAAACCGATTAGGATACTTGTATTAGTCACACATGCAGACCTCTGTTTCTAAATCAGACTGCAAAGCTGCATGCATGCTCCAGCTTCATCCTCCAAAAGAATACCTTAGACCACGGACACACTATAGGTAAATGGATGCATGCACTGCATGTTCCTTCTCCATCACTGCACACAGTAATAGCTTCAGGTCAGCACTATATGACCCGAGTAGAAACCATTCATACATATTCAGACAGGTTACTCTGAAACTACATTGCCACATGATTGAGGTTCCACTTTAAAAACAGGACGTATGTCATTGCTGGAATATTACCACATACGTCATCAAACTGAAATGAGATGATATTATCAGACAGTCAAAATTAAGCTCCATTTATTGAGCTATATATTTAAAATTAAACTCCATTTACAGTGGAGAATCCAACTTTGCATAAGATTTTAAGGTCAGGGAAGAATCTTCGACCTTAATTCCAACCTCTTCTTCCCCATCCTGCTTTCCATTAATTCCTCTTTTCCTCACTGCTCTACCTAAACCTTACAGACTCCAAATACCTGGGTTTGTGATCTCTTGGTAGATAGCGCGCCAGCAGGAGGCATTTTATGGTCCACATCCAGGTTGTCAAATCTGTCTGGAGCACATTACACAAAGTGCTGCTGCAAACAGTGGGTAATAAACAGTGGGAAAAAGAGCACGGCATGCCGCATTTAGAAGCAGAAGAAGAGGAAAATGGAGCAGTCTAAAGGACACGGGATGCATTTTCACTGAACTTCCCGAAGCAATTCTCTGCTCACACTAGACACTGTAACATCCCCTCCTCTCCCAACCATCATCTGCTCCTCTGCCGGCCCAAATCTCTGTCCGTCCTGCAAGTTTTCAACATTTCAAAGGCAGTAGTAACACTGACCAGCAGTATATGAGATGCAGATATAACACAGAATTAAATATTTAATACCAACAGGCTATTACATTATATTAATATTTCAGAAGAGTTAAGGAGAGGGGCCTGGGGCTGGGGGGGGGCTCTGAGATCTGGATTGAAACAGAGGTGTCAAAAATATCTCTGCACAGAATGATAATATTTTACTGCTACTGAACCAAGGCCCTTTATTTTTACACATAATAATCAACATGTAACATAGTTCAAGGCACAAGACAATATACAGCAAAGATACATCACGTATTCCCCGACATGAGAGACCTATAGATCTATACGTTCTGCCCTATGACCTGGTGTAATTCATGTTTCATGCTTCCTTGGTGTGTTTCATATTAGTGGACGTTGCATGCATGATGAGGTTTGTCAGGCGCTTTAAGGAGGAGGAAAATTGTCAGAGGAAGCTGGGAGCCACACGCCTGTCAATCCTCGGCGACATCTGATGTGCAGTCATTGTGTGTTTTCCTCAGAGTCAGAGCCTGCTCAGTGGAGGATCTCAATTTGCGGTGATCACCAAATATTAAGTGTCATTTTTTAAGCAACGCTCCGCCAAAAAACAAAAAAAAAAGGATCCTAATTACGAACGCTCTTGACGTCTGGCGTCTGTTTCTTACAGCTGTTCCCATGCGTGCATTTTACCTCCTCTAGTTACACGCTTAAGCCGCCTTCTTTCCCATTTCTGCTTTTACTCATTTCTCCCACTTTGTCCTTACCTCCTCCTTCTGTTGCTCTCTAATTAAGCAGTGTTTTGTAGAGGGCAGTGAACTCAGAGACAAGGGAGGAACAGATATACCCCAGGGAAAGATGGTGCGAGAGGCAGATACTGTGACGTCCTATGCATTATCCCACTGATAGCTTATTTACCAAGTGAAGCTCTCAATCATGTCATTAAGAGTGTGCCGACTGTCACTGATGAGCAAGCAATTCACCGTCCTTATCAAGAGGAAAATTACATATAAGATAACATATTTTAGCACAATCACTCTTGTGTACAGTAGCAGCTGACAAACATTACCACCCAGGAAGGACTATCACCACAGGGAGGACGCGCTGTAAGAGTCAGCATACTGGATGATACCATGACAATTATCATTTAGTGGTTTTAGGCATTCAGGCATCTTGTTTTGATTATGCAATCAACATGCTTATTTTGCTTGTGAGTGAGCTGAGCTGAATCACAGTGAGCTCTCTGTTTGACCCGCCTGTTTGTTTTTCCGGGCTGTGCAGCGGGATCCTGCTTGTGCCCAAATATCCTGAACGCATGGAACACACCACGGGACTGGAAAGTCAAGATTTCGCTGTTTACTTGTGCAAATGCGTGTCTGAGGGCATCTGAGCGCGTGCCAACTCTGTGGGCAAATAGACTCTGAGAGTAAGTGACCAAATATTGAAATATCACCCAATGTCAAGACTGTTGGAGTGTATAATTAGTCGCCTTTTATGACTCATTAAGGGTATCAGCAGCCCCTCCCAAGTCTGAGAGCCATAATCAGCATAAGAAGGGTCTCAGGGCGGTTGGCATTAATCAATGACTGTTGTGGACATGAAATATGATCTGTGGATGTAGAGAAGTGCTGCTGTTCTTTAGCGTGAGAGCAAAGAGCAAGAAAAGAAACAAAGAGAAAGACACACGTGTTTACCAGAGGCACAAAAGGCACATTTCATCTTTGTAGCCCGGACCAATCAGAAATGTACTGCTTGGACGACTCGGCCCAATCTGGCGTGTCTCAGCTCTACCGAGTCCGAGGCTGAGCTCTCTCAGCTCACTCCCGTGCATGCACAATTGCTTGCATCCAATTCATTGTGCTCTTCCAGCTGTACCAGTTCATGGCGTCACTAAAGCAAACAGGACGATAATCTTGTGACCTCAAAAAGAAAAAAAAGTTAACTTGGCAAAGGAGCGGGTGATGAAAATAGTAAACCAGATCATTTTTAGAGACAGAGTAGGCGAGGAGGAGATGGTGGCATCAGTAATTTCATCTTTTTGTACTTATAGCAGGTACAAATAACTTGAACCCAAGCCCCTTGATTATATAGAATCTGCCCTCACACGCCTACACGTATACACACACACACACACACATTTTCCCATTTCCCTAATCAGCCATGTGAATCCATATTTGGGTTTAGAGATGTGGGACTGTGTGTTTCTTTTGTCTATGTCAGGTTTTCCCACATCATCTGTCCCTCCTGCCCAGGCTCATTACTCTCTGTTCTGCCTGCTCCTCTTCCTCCTCCTCTCACCAATATGCGCATCCCTTTCCCTACAAGACACTCAGAATGGCGAGATAAATCTAAAGCAGATGTGAAATATAATAATAGTGTAAACACGTTTGCTGAAATTGTCTTTTTGCAAAACAATACCTATATATATATATTTGTTTTTAATAGAAAATGAGTGAACTTACAAGGATAGAGAAGAGAGCAAAGCAAAAACATACTGACAGCTGTTGCTCCAAGTCTGCGCCAAGCCTGCAGAACAAAAGCTCTCCCAACTTCATAATTTACAGTTTATGTGTGCTTTCCAACGTCCTGATGTGGCCGCAACCTGCTAATGGAAGAGAGTACACACTGAGAGTGCTCACTGGCATCCTGTGCATTTTTAACCTCACATAGTCAAAAGCTACCTCCCTGGTTTGTGCACAGAGGGAGACAGACCAGGACGTCTGAGCCAGCATTTACTGAAGCTACAGTTATGGAACAGTGAAGGGACTTAATCCATGGAGCACGCTTACCTATACAGCTAGATAAGGTGAATGAAGGAAAATATCCCTTGCCCGGCTGGTCACCACTGAAGGAACGGGAGATGAGACGGAGGAACGAGGGAGAAATACTCGGCCAGCCAAGCTGAGGAGATGGCAGTCATACAGCCCAATCTGTCAGTCTGACTACCTTGCCAGATACAGGGTGGCTCACACAAAATTACACACTTTTTGCTAAATACCAAGAGACAGTGAGGCTATACACACACACATACACACACATAGAAATTGTGGCTCCAGCACACACACCAAGTTGTGGAACATGCTGTACTGAAGCAAACAGCATGATGCAACTGCAATTTAAACGCCCGTTCTTTAACAAAATACGCACACAATTCCTGGTTCACCTTCTCTTCCTGTTAGCACACAGTGTCATCTCTTGCATTAAGTTAGCTCGATGGCAACTTGCGGTGACTTTGGTGTAGGAGCTGTATTCTGCTCCACTGACATGTACGGCTGCCCTGTCTCCCTTTGACGAAGCATCTGACATTTTAAGAGAAGCGCTTTAGTGAAGAAGAAAAACACCACCCTGCTATCTGTACAGTAAGTATGAAGCTACAGCTAGTAGCCTGTTTGCTTAGTTTTGCATACACTCTGGAACTCTAATTTATTTAAAGGTTACAAAATCTCACCATGGTAAAAGAAAAAGATCCTTCATACTAAATAAATAGTAATATCAATTTTTAGACTGATAAGTAATAGAGGGATGTTTGTACTTTGGCAGGTTAGCTTTTTTCTCAGTGTTTTCATCCTTTTGATCAGCCTAGGCTAGCAGGGTGAATTAAGGTATATCCTATTAAAAGATGCACAATTTCTGTCTCTTCATGTGTCTGTTCAGAGTTCTCCAGCACGACCATGAGATCAGGAACCAAACTTGGCACACAAGTACTATTAAACTAACTCTACACTGGAAGAGATTCACATGATGCTACATGATGCTACCCAGCAACCACCTACCAATCCTTTAGACACCTACAAGGTTCATGTAGCATAATTAACTGTATAACTGTACTTAAGGCAATGGGATTTCAAGCCATGTCAATTAGTCCAGCATATAAAACCAACTTTTTTCCTGCCTGTGATCTTATGCATTTTAGTCGAGTGCATCATGATGACGTGCATAGGGAAAACCATGATGCATGTAAATATGCAGTTATATTGGATTTTAAGTTATAAAATCCTCTTTTACTTTATGAGTGCATGTTCGATTGAACAAAATCTTGCACACCAGTTTCTCATTCTACATTTAATAGGGTGTACAGTAGGCATGACCTGATAAACTCATGTAGGTGTTGTTCCTACATTATAATAACACTCTGACTTCAGTGTCATTTGACTAAACAGACCTTGTCTGGGCATTCATTTTGCATTAGCCAAGAAGTTAGCTAACGCTATTAAAAACTATCACGTGCAAAACAACATGAGTAACCTGATCATATAAATTAGTAAAGACACTTCCACACAAGAGATTTATGTAAACAATGGCATTTTGTTACTTTTTCCTCCATATTCCAAAGATATGACATCACAGCAACTTCATTGGTCAGTTGTAATGTTGGTCCTGGACCAACATTATTATGATGATGCAGGACACCAACACGCGGATATCAGATACACCGTAGTAGTAGTAGTACTTTTTTTTTAATGGACAGGTGTCAGGTGTGAAAACCTTGATGATAGACGTAAATACATTTTACCATATATAAGCATGCTATGAGTCTCATATTTGTCTGAGGTTTATTTATATAAACAACCTCTACCACCACTACTTTTACTCTGCTCAGTGTGGTTGTACATCAGTTTGCTAAGAGCACATACAGACAAAACACTACAGCATGGGCGTGTAGTAGTACTCACCATATATAAGCATGGTTGTACCCTAATGGTTAATAATACTGCATAATAATCTACAATGAGCTGGCCCTTTGTCACACCTACATTAACATTACCCTTATCCACACACCACAGAAAAATACTATGAGGAAAAAAGCAGAGCAGTCTGAAAAGCATAAATGAATATGTGCTACTTTTTCTGTGCAAATCATTCTGGGTATTTTATTTCTCAGTTCCAGCATGAATAGAAAGTAATGTATTCTGGTGTGAGAGCACAGAATTGCAGTTAACTGTGCTCACATAGAACTGGTATAATTTAAATAGACAGATATTAAAGCATGCTCTTTTTTCTATTGTAACCAATATGTAAAAAAAACATCTTAAAAAAATTCCTTGATGCTTAGACCCAGCAGGAGGGATGCTCAAGCACAATGTATTTGCAGCACACTGACAGAAACCCTGTAGTCAACCATCCCATTTAACTCTCAGTTACAAAGGGAGTACAGTAATCGTTTTTCCCAAAATGTCAAACTATTGCTTTTATGACTTTTTGCAGTTTTCTTTTAGAGGACACCTTTGTGGATGAGTGGATCCAGCTGGGGGCTTTTGTTGCGTGTCATACCCCCTGTCTCTCTCCCTTAGTTTCCTGTCTATAGTCATCAGCTACCCAATATATTAAAAAAAATACAAAAGTTCAGGGTCATTTATGCTAGCTCACACTGCAGATCAGTTCTGCAGGGTCTGTTTAAGATGAGCAAAATTACAGTTGGTAGCTGGAAAAATGCTTTGAACCCATTATAACAGAAGCTATTACTCTTCATCTGTGTAAAATCGTGGTGTGGAAAGACTAATTATGCTCTGGAATGGTAATGATGTCTGTCAACAGGATAATTCGCAAAGAATTCACTCTGAGCCTTAAAGTGAATGCGATTGTGCGACCACTGGAGGTTTAATGCAAGGATTAGTGGTGGTGATTTAAGACTGGCAGCGAGGGAAAAGGGCACGTTTTCTAAAAAAGTAAAATACTACAGAGCACGACTACATTACTGATGAGGCCATATAAAACAATAAGAGTAAGAGCTTGGAGTGACCTCAAGGGGCTTAGGCAAACTCTTGACCTGCTGTAAACATAGCCATCATATATTATCAACACTCCAGACACTGTTCCTCTGGAGAGATAATCTCATAGAGCGCCCGAGCCACCTCAGATCTTTCATATCAGCGCCATGGTGCTCTGAAACACTATGGCAACTGCTCGCACACGTAATCTCTCCTGGGTGTGAGATGCAAACAGAGCTAATAAGTTTGAAGAGACAGCAGTGATCACATTTCCAAACGACTCTTTGCATCCTGCTCGGATAACCGAATAAAGGATATTCTCAGCAAACCACAATCCCACTTTCAAAACACTTGATCCTAAGATGACAAGCGCCAGGCTATCCATTATGCAATACTCTCCTTTTCTCCATCGCTAATCAAAAGTGGAGCAACTTCCCTGGATGGGATTAACAGTCGCTCAGCCTTGCCTCTTTGCTTTTAGGACAGGGGAAAAAGGTGGTAGGATGCACTTAACCAAATGCATCATGGCACCTACTGACAGTGGGAGCTGCAATGAGACTGTGGAGGTCATTGTGGTGGCCGTGGTTGGGGAGGGGGGATAAGGAGAATAAGCAAAAGAGATTGCGAAGAGAACACGAACCGGCACGGCGGCACTGGGTGGTTACGCAACAGCATACACAGAAACGTTCGCTACACACACGCAGTAACCACAAACATGACAAATGTCCCACCGCTGCCTCTAAATTTGAGTCAGCCATGTTAAAAGTTAGACATTAAACCGCTCCAGTCAGTTATGAAGTCACATTGCTCTTTTCAAGTTTGCCTTTTTTTCTCCTCTGCTTCCTTTTCTCCCCTTCCCCTATCCCAGACTAAAGCTGTCAACTACCCTTCATTCTTTACTATGCATGCCTCCCATCCCCGCTCTTCTTCCTTTTTGCACACACGTACATAGACATATACACACAAGGCCTCCTCTCCTCTGCGTGACCTTGACTGGCTAGCACTCCAGGGCTTGTTCTTTGCCTCTCCCTCTCGCTCTGTCTCTCTTGTTCCCTCCATCTTTCAACGCTCGTCTCCACTCCATCGTCTGCCTCCCTAGCTCTTGCTTTCTATCACTCTCCTGCCGGCCGGCTGATGCTAACCGGTGGCCCCCCCCCCCCCCCCTTTTTTCTTCTTCTTTTTTTTTCTCCTCCTCGCGAAGGCACAGAGGAGAAAGGGACAGAAGATGGCAGAGAATGGAGAAGTGAAAGACCTCCCCCTCCTCCGCAATCTAGTCAGCTGGGAGAGTCCACCATAAAAATAACTCCAGCACTAAGAAGCTCTATCAACAAGTCTGCTATATAGGGCCTGACTGATTTGTTATATTAACAGAAAAACTGGACTTCCTGCATGGATAATTTGTAATAGCTGGTCAATTACATTGCAGTTACCCCTATTTAGCATCTATTGCAGCCATATAAATATTTTAAAATGGTTTAAAACACACTTAATGCAGTTTTATATCAGATTTATCAATGCTTTGATAACAACTCTATTTTTTCTATATAAGAAGGCAGTTGATACATTGACCTAAGAAGTGAAAGATCCCCGGTTTGATCCCCAGAGGAGACACAGATCCTTTTGGGGTTGTGTCAGGAAGGGCATCCGGTGTCAAAACATGTGGAGCTACCCGCTGTGGCAACCCCTTGTGTATAAGAGAGCAGCCAATAGTTGTAGTGGCAATAATATGAAACATGTCTGTAAAGAGGAAGTCTTTGTTAAATGCTCAATCGGGAGGGTGCTTTGGATAGTGGGAGAAGCGAGGGGGGTAAACGAGACAATAAATATTTAAATGTAATGCGTCTTTACATTACATAAGGCTGATTCCATGTTATGTATGAGTGATGCTCCCAGAAAGGGTGCAGGTGGAGCAAAAAATAAATCTATTCTCCACAAATGCGGTTTTTATTTCTCAGTAGCGCAAATTGCTTGATTCAAAGTGTGATTAGACTTTGCTCTAATCAGCTGATACGGCTTCCTGTTCCACCGGGGAGGATGACGAGGCCTCTCAGTGGAACAGTGAAGCAGCAGGTCCAAATCCATGTTTCGTTGCAGGTGTTCCTACAAAAGCATCTAATTGCCTGAAACCGAGCCTGTTCTTCGTACTCCAGTCATCCTTGAGTTTTTGTTTTTTTCCCCCCAATGGCTCAGCTCATAACACCCATCTGTATCATAAATTGGAGCAGTTAACTCTTTGACTATCCATTCAAAGCTGAAATAAACATGAGCTCAGCTGACAGAGCAATCCATTAAATGTCAAACAGGCTGATTAAGCACTCTGTACAATAACACTGTTCCCGTGCCAATTTATGTACCTTACACATATCTAAAAGGTCTCTGCCACGATTGTGCTCAGCAATCTGATGCATGCAGACTAAAGCTCATGTGTTTAACTCCAGATTTGCTATAATATATGACATTTTCATCTAATCTACATCTGAAATGAATGCAGCAAGCTGACAGGACTTCAGAACAGCTCCCAGCTGCTTTATGTTTTAAACAATATTAGAAGGGAAAACAGAGGGCTTCGTGAATAAATATCTTGAGCAACCTTTCTCCAAAGTTTGATCACACAAATGCAGACTTGTTGAATGCACCTGCTAAGCCAGACATCTTTTTCTCCCAGGATCCAGTTCTTTCTTTTTTCTTTTTTTTTTTCAATTCATCTTGCTCTAAGAGGCATGGTCATTACAAGACTGCCACAGCAATCCCCCAAAAATAATTTCCCGTTCAACATTAGTAAAACAGCCATGAAGTCGAGGGACATCATCAATTTCTACAGGGCAATAATAACAAAGAGGTTAGGAACTCGCAGTCTTCCGCTGACACCTACACTTCACACCGTGTTAAAGACACCCCACAAACCTCCTCCGTTTTTTCCATTTCATTTCCCTCGCACTTAAAATCCTTTGATGCACGCTAAGAAAGGTGAGACACCCGGGGCACAATGAGGGTCTTTTCATTCAGCGGTAAGTGATTACAGTAAATCACTCTAACCACAACTTTGGTTCATATATAAGAGCATATTTCAGCATGTTGCCCGTGGTCTGAAAGGTGGTGGCAAACCATAAATAGAAATGGGTTAAAGGTTAAAATAAAATCTATACTAGCAATTGCTAATAATTTTATCTCTAATCATATAGAATCTCTCTGAGGTCATGCTAAGGCACAGCAATGCTTTTATCTAAATGTGGTGACTGTTTGATTTTAACGTGTTTGCTGAAGCACATGGGAATATTATTAGTACTAAAGAAAAATATGGTATAAACCGATCATTATTATGCCAAAACGTGGCCCCCAAAAAATTCTCAAAAATGTGAAACGTGAAAGAAAGTGATTGGATTTGTTTAACTTTTGTGAAGACATCTCACCTTTCATCCGAGAGGCTTCTTCAGTTTCCTGTCCCAGGTATTTAAACTCTCCACCATCTGGTTTCAGAACTGAAGAAGCTTCTTTGATGATAGGTGAGACGTCTTCACGAAACTTAAAGAAGTCCAGTCGCTTTCTTTCCGATCTCCTTAAACCATGCTCAAACGTGATTCGTCAATAGCGTTCTGTTTCCAGACTACAAGTGGACTGCAAACAGAAACCAGGAAGCTTCCTGCACCAAAAACGTCTCTCACTTACATATGCTACATTTTCATAAGCAGAATCTGTTTGTGAAGAGTCATAAGCCAGTGTACTATAGACATATTAAATTGCAACTTGACAATGGTGCTTCATTCAAAAATAATGGGATCATCAAAATTATAACATTTATTTTCTGGAGCTCGTCCAATCCGGTAATTGATGAGATAATTCACAGTCATGATATTACTCCTCTAAAATGATGCCATTTGCTTGCTGCATAACCTTTATTACAGGCTGCATATTCTATGAAGAAGCCAAAAAATATATATACTCTACTTGAAGAGCTATCTTAGTGCAGCTCCTGCATGCCAAGTTTAAGTCATTTAGATTGGTAGCCCTGCCCGAATGTTTGGACGCCAGCCCAAAACCAAGGCCAGCATCAACCTAAATCAATAGTGAACCTGACGTTATTACTATACATCATATTCAAGTAGTATGGGGTGCCAGACAGAGTCTGGGACCACACATCAAATATATTTAGGGCAATTTGTCCCAGATGGACAAACTCTGTTTCCAGAAAGTATGCATCACAGAAAGCAGAGAGAATAAAATGTCAGTGTACAGCTTTATACGTTATAGTTCTAAAATTGTGTTTGCCGTAAACTGGATTGTTTTAATCACGCATCCGACAAATTGGGACCCTGCCCCAAGAAGACATATTAGGGATTCACCTCTTACTGTCAGCGACGCAGGGTGAGTGCACAATACAAGAAGTCAGTCAACCACAGGTTCTCTCTCTCGGAGCGTATCCTCAGTGCAATCTATCAATAGATGTCTCAGTATCGGTCCAACAAATCTATTATCGATAGATGAAGCTGGAAAGCTCTTCTCCTGCTTTTCAACAAGCTGAAAAATGCACTTTTTCAACTGGAAACAAAACCTCCAGTCTCTGACTACTGTTGTTCCTCCCGCTGAAGAGGGAGTCGAATTGTAG
Source organism: Mchenga conophoros (assembly GCF_057382185.1). Taxonomy (NCBI): domain Eukaryota; kingdom Metazoa; phylum Chordata; class Actinopteri; order Cichliformes; family Cichlidae; genus Mchenga; species Mchenga conophoros. The sequence continues at coordinate 14,587,359 of NC_140532.1, forward strand.
CACAGACATTTCACAAGTAGAGGCAGTCTTCTGGTTATGCATGGGGTGATGATGCTGCATGCCTCACAGATTTTTCACACTCGCTGGTGATCGTTAAAGAGAAAAAAAAGCCACACAATACACACAGTGAGGCCCCATACAGACCCAATCCATTGATGAACAATGGCAGTGTCACTAGATAATTCCAGTGACTAATTACCTAAGTATAGAAAATCAGTTACAACAATTATCTTTAATTAGGATACAGCAGGCTTTGGTTTAAAACAATCATTGTTCAAAAGGAACCTAAAGATTGTATTTTAGATATAAGGATGAAAGTTAAAAGAAAGCGCTATAGCCATCTTTTTAAACAAAAAGCAGCTGTGAAGCTGTTTTCAACTTCTCAGATATGAAGATTATCTGTTTTTCTCTCAAAGCAGGCTGAACATCTTTGAGCTTGGGACTGCTGGATATCGTAAAAGGAATCTGAAACTTTAATTTTTAGAGAATAAACTATGAATCAGTAGCTCGTGAAAACCTGAACTCTCAGAGCACCCAGCAACTCAGAAATCCAAAAAACTGATTACTGTTATTTAAGAACTATTAGTGCCACTGTGCATGACTTTCCAATTGGCTTTCCATCCATCTGCTTATCCAATTCAGGCCTATCCCAGCTGTCACTGGGAAAGATGCAGGGTACACCGTGGACAGGTTGCCAGTCTGTCGCAGGGCTAACAGGCTACTATTCATGCTCACATTTACACCAATGGCCAATTTAGAATCACCAGTTAACCTAACCTAATCACCAATTAACCTTCTTCCCACAAAGCTGAAGTACTCGGAGGGAACCCACACAGACACAGTGAGAGCGTGCAAACTCCACGCAGAAAGGCCCCAGCCAGGTGATGGATTTAAACTCAGGATCATTTTACTGTGAGGCGTGCTAACCACCACAGCACTACCCACTGTTTTCCAATTATTCTGTGTTTAAATAGCAAATACTTCCATCAGTACTGATCATCCTGTCTTCAAAAGTACATTTGTCATATTGCCGAAACCATGAAACACGAGTCTCTGTGTATTTTTATGTGCCAATATGGCAAAGCAGGGTGGTAGAGACTGTGCCGAAACAGCCACATGATCTGGCAGGTGTTTATACTAGCTGACTAAAATGAAGGCCTAGTTCAAAACGGGTGTGGTTTGGCATGTGAGTGCTGAATATCGAGTAGTAATGAGAATTAAGTACAAATGAGTTGGAACATCAGCATGCTGCCTACTATCAAACACTCCTGGAGCTCACACTGCAGCATTTTTCTGATCAGTAAATGCTCTTAATAGTTGCTGAATGTTTTCCAATGGGCATAAATGAGGAACCGTTTAGCTGCCTGACTGAAGAGACAATAACAGGGTGCCACATTATCAATCTTCAGTCTTTTCTTTCTTCAGTGATTGACTTTTGTTCTCAAGTTATAGTGATCACAGCCCACTTTCAGTCCTATTTCGGGTGTTTATTTGACGGTAGCCCACAGTTTGTGTGATTGTCAGGTTCACATATGATCAACCTGTTTGTTTTCACCCCCCACACTTTAATCCTCTGAGGCCATAATCAATATGTCCCCGGCAGACCTTTCTCCCTCTCCCTGCCACTCCACCTTGAGACGCGGTGTGAATTTAAAGGCCACATCAGTGCAGCGAGGGGAAACACCGACTCGTTTCAATCAATTAAAAGCGTCAATCACAAGTTCTTCACTCAGAAGAGTAGCTCCGTCACGTCGGGAGCCCGTACTCATAACTTTACTTCCTCAGTTGCAGTCCATTAATTCCTGAAAACATTCTTTTGTCTAACGCCGGGTTACAGCAGCGTTCACTTTGCAAAGCTCGCCTTGAACCTGTCTCTGACACGTGTGGCCCCCAAACTACAGATTTTTTTGATGTTCGGATTTCCCTTTGCAGAAATGCGTAGGCAGAGGCACAGCGGTGCTTTAAGCACAAATTCTAATGTGCTCACAATGACAGTGCTAGCATGCTGATGTTGAGCTGATAATGTTCACCATCTTAGCGTTTAGTGTGTGAGCAGGCGAGCATTTGCTCTGCACCAAACATTACCACAGCGGAGACTGATTGTGTTATTAAAATGATGGATTTTGACAATAAACCAAAGTATTAGAACTCACGGTGCCAAGATAGTTATGTTCTGGAAAAAAAATATCAGGAAATCAACAGATTTGGGAACATGAATATCTGTACCAGCAGTTCTTGAGACATTTCATTTTGTAATAATCCTAATTTGTAATAATATTTTGTATTAATCTGGCATCCAAACACTAAAGCCACAGTATAGCCACAATTAAAAAACAACAACAACAACAACCCCAAAATAAACAAAGTGGAAATTCAGATGTAAACTAACCACCTTTAGCTGTCAGCAGGGGCAATTCTAGGATCAAACCTTTTCCTTCCTTTCCTCCTTTTTACCTTTGCAAACCTAAATTCAACTGCAGTCTAATAAGACACTACTTATTGTACTGTCTAAGAATGACTCAGAATGAATAATCACAGTTCTTATACTGGTTTTGGGGTGGGCACTTCAGTTATAAAACCTGAGGCAAAGGCTCAATTATGTTGACCATAATTTTCCAGAGTTAAAGAACAATTTGTTGCAAAGCAGATAATAGCTTTTGTCAGTATCTTAACCACACAAAGCTAGTCCATTGTACTTTAAGCAATTTTAAAAAGTCTTAGTGCCACTTTATATATCTGGACATTAGTAATAGAGTTGCTTTTAGCTGTAACCTGTGCTGTGCTATGATGAAATTCAGATGTGCTTAGGCACCCCCCCAAAAAGGGTCCAAACTCACCAGTGGGTGCCAATAGGTTTGGCCACTAAAGTCATGTCCAGTCCAGTTTTGCATGCTTAAGCAGCTTCACACTCAACTGGGAACCCTCCACGCGAATGTCAGCAAGAATAATTAAAACAGTGAATTTTGTTGCATCAGTGTGAATTTTAAAGAGGTGAGATGACCCCCCCCCCCCCCAAAAAAAAAAACGACATGTTTTTGTACCCTATTGGAACCCCTTGACTTTTTTGAGGGGGGGGGGGGGGGGGGGGGGGTACATTGCTTTACTGTGACTTATCATCAGTTCTCTTTATTCTGGAGACACATCACTTTAAAGGTGCTTCAGTCTTCTCAGATTCCCCCAAAGTGTCTAGTGTTGAAGGTTTTTTCTGAGGCGTGGGTGTGTGTGTGTGTGTGTGTGTGTGTGTGTGTGTGTGTGTGTGTGTGTGTGTGTGTGTTGGTTGGGGGGGGGGGGGGTGCTGTGTAATCAAGCCCATATTTCTGCTGTTTCTGACACCGCATTTATTCGCTGATCTCACTTGCATCATTGTTTCTAAAGCCAGCATCTCTCTCCGTCCCCAGTGGTGCTGCCGATGCTGCTGCCACACATCCCCGTACAGTACATCGTGTTGTGGTCCTTGCATGTGTGCTGGGGATCACATTATCTCGCATTACAGGGAAATGAACTCTGCCCACTCTGCTTCTTTTTTCTTCTTCTTCTCTTTTTCTTTTTTTTTCTTTTTTTTTTTTGCTCTTTTTACACCACCACCCCTCTCAGCACGTCCCGCCACTCCCCCTAGCCCTGTCCTCGGTAAAAAAAAAAAAAAAAAAAAAAAAAAAAAAAAAAAGCAGCAGGTGTTATTTCCGTATAACCTGAAGATTTAGGTGGTAATTAGCATTACCTCTCAGCCCGGGAGAGTTATATTTATGCTTGCTGGTGACGGCAGGGGACGCGAGTCGAGTGTGCTTCTGGGCACCCGACGAGAGAAGAAATCACGCCTCAAAAACACGTGGGAGAGATTACTCAAATATTCCTCCTTTGTACCCTCTTTAACCCTCTAGCGGCTGCACGGTTGTCTCTCCCCGTTAAGCAATAAGCTGCAGCCCATTAGTAATTTATTTTTTCTTGCAGGATGTCAGGCACACCATAAATACACATCTACATGCACACAGGTTTCACTGTAGCTAAGGGCTTTGACCTTGTGTTATGCTGCCCTTATTAAGTAGCTGTTGCAAATGTCCCGAAAGCTCCAACAACACAACGCAATGCACGCTGGCAAATCCATGCATATGACAAAGTAGATGTGCTTACAACAGGTTCACAATTGATGGTTCAAATGGTGCACTGGTAGAAATGCAGGAATGGGCTAAAGATTCTCCTAGGAGGCAATTAACTGCACAGATATTACATAATGACAGCCCACACTTCTCACCAGCATCCCCGGTCCATGCCAAAGGATGAGATGGGGCTTGTTCAGAAGAATTACGTTAACGAGGAGGTTGGGGATGGCGGGAGGGTACACCCCCCTCTCTCATTCCCTAACACCACCACCTTTTCGTGCCAGTCACCTCAAAAGGAAGCAGCGGGTCAGAAATGAAACACCTTGAAACTGTCACAGGACGCTCTCTCCCTCCGCACAGAGGGGCACAATTCTTGACGGGATCTTACCTTTGCTATTGTCCTCTTCCCTGTTCAGATACATGGCTGTTACTTCACTCCGAGGCAAACGCGATCGCAGGTATTTGTTTGCGTACTCCTCCGGCGCGTACCGTGAGCTCCGCTGATGTGATTTCGTAGTAGTAGCTGTTTATTGTTTTTGTTGCTCTCCTCAACAGCTTCTCCTCTCTCCTCCTAGTGGATAGGTAGGCTAACCAGTTTGAGACTCTCACTATCTCCCTCCCTCCCTCTCTTCCTCTCCCTGCCTCCTTCTCTCTCTCTCTCTCTCTCTCTCTCTCTCTCTCTCTCTCTCTCTAATAACCACTGTGCGCTGTGGCTCAGAGGACAAAATGGGGAAAGTGACTTTTGCAGCAGTGTTAAGAAGTCTGCCACGTGTGATTTTTTTTTATAATTTCGCTTGCTTTGCATATGTTTATCATATTTAAAAATGTGCCTGTGCGCGTAAAGGGGAGTGCAGTCACAGCCCACCGATGGAGACTTATTTAGGCAGGGCTTGTAACCATGTTGCACAGGTTAATTTGGAAAACTCTTTGGTTTAAACAGCTTTTAACTGTGTAAAGGTACCAAATTACAAGCAAAATCCTGCGTTCATTTCAGTCTTTAGCTTCTCTTTTAATCAGAAGATTAATGCGTTAAAAATGTAAATGCCCAGTGATTCTTTTATTAGAATGGCCATAGGTTGTGCATGTAAAATGCAGCTGAAATGATTAGCTGACAACTAAATCCTCATTTAAGCTATTTATCAAGCAAAACTGTCTCCTTCTCCAGTAGAGTTCAAGCTTTTGTTCGTTGATGCCAACATTAACTGATTTGATCCACTCAGGAAAAAGTTCATGCCCAAAATGCTGACTTTAAGTAATCTGATCACATGTTAATTTTCCATGTAATTTGTTTACATGAGTACATGTGACTCGAAAAAAAAAAGTTATAAGTAAATATTTAATCAACAGTGATGCTAATCATTACTAAATAACTATTTAAATATCCAAACAAATGTTGAATATTAAAAGTGCATTTCTTAAAAATGATATGATAATAGTGGAGTGGAATCACCAGTCTTTAATTAATTGTCTTTAATTAATAAAGACAAACCAATGGCAGCGCTCATGTACTCGGCACACTGTCTGAATGACACATTTTAATGGATCAATTTGTAAAACCCAGTGCTTCACTACCACCTAACACTGATATGATGCGAGAAAAGTTGGAAACCCATCTGGCCCTGTCACTTCACCCCACCTGCCTCATATCCATATCCCCGCGTTGTATAGTATTTCATGCAAGAGGGTATCCTGCATGAGTTTGCCGACCGCATCATTAGGCCCCGGGCAGACTGAGGGCTTTCTTGGAGTCATTGGGTGCTTCCCCTGTCACTTTTTGATGCAAGGTGATGTGACGACTATCCCTATATTAGATGCAGAAATGAGATGTCGGTTATTTTACCACTCGGTATTCAGCCTGCCTTACATCACCCATTGGCAGCCCAGGAAGTGGTGAAGGAACAGTTTGTCCATGACCTTGACTTAGTTCTAGAAAAAGCCAGTTAGAAAGCAAATTAAAACATTTTCAATTATTTTTTTCCCTTTCTATGAGCAAATTTCCAATTTGTGCTGGAACTTCCTGTCGCATGAAGCTAGAGCATTATAAAATAAATGGGATAAGTCATGACAGTTATTAAAACTAAACCATAGAGCCCACATCATAACATTTGCCACTCAGTAGATGTTGTAAAAAAAATAGAAGTAGTTCAATTAATCCATGGCATTAAATCTGAAAACAAATTATCATTAAAATGGACACTGGTCATCAATTCCCTCTGCTGTGAAATTCTGACAGCGTCTCCTGCGGTATGTTATTGTACTTCACAGACTATCAGAGACTCTCAGATCGCCTGAGTAATAAATGTGAATGTTACCCACACAAGTCTGCAAAATAGAAAGCTAATATTCTATTCCGTCACGTGGCCCTCTGATATCACAGATTAGAAATTCAATAGGATATGAGAAGAGCTGTACTGTAGATGCAAATGCTGTGTGCATTTGCAATACCTCAACTAACTGTTTGCCTGCGTTTTGTCAATAGAGCTGCGAAGGTCATTTGCTCAGAGCGTCCTGCAGTGATTTCCATTTGATTATATTTTGTTTTCCACTGCGCTTCGTGCTATTTGTTCACGACCTGAGAATCTTTTTGCCATTTGTTAGGAGAATTCTCCACAGGCTAATTTGACCACAGACTATTCGCACCCCCTGCCCCACGCCGCAGCCACCACCCCCCGCCCCTGTGCTCCCAGCAGCATTGTGCCTGTCACTGATGCATCTGTCTCCACTGGTATCTATAAATACCCCCTTCTCTCCCCTTCAAAAACCTGATTCCCATTGATTTAGTGACCTATATACACATCACCGTCATCCCCTCCCTTCCTCCGGCTCTCTGCTCCTTCTGTAGATGGTCCTCTGCTGTCTCCACCTCTGATTTCCTCTTTCCTTCATCATCCTTTCCCATTAAGCCCAACTTAGACCACCTCTTCCTCCACCTTCTCCCATCCTCTTGTTAGAAAGCAGGAAAGGCTAATAATAGTTCACGGTGAAAAGCTTTAGTCATGACACATGAAAAGGACTCGAGTGAGGAAAAGAACAGCAGCTGGTGCTTATTTCTGTATTTCAAAGTGTTGTCATTGTGGTAAAATGAGCCTTCAGCTAATCTGCTGTGCGTGTAAACACTGGAGTGGATAGGAAAGGAGTCTCTCAGAGAGGAACAGCTTTCAATGTGAAATCTAACTCTGCCTAAATAAGATCAAAGACAAAGACATACAGAAAAAGAGAGAGCGGGGTGTGTGTGGTGTGCATGCAGGGCTGTATGAAAGTGCTATGATGTAATAATGCTGCAGGCTGCTGCAAAATAGCACCCAGAGAACTAATGCCATGAACAAAATGTTAAATTCATTGCAAACAGCAAGGGATTAATAATGAATATGTTCTGCTGACACAAGCAGGAATCCTAAACCCCAAACATTAGGCTAAATTGCACAAGAAAATGCACTTATTCCTATCATGCAAGTTCTAAACACATAGACCTTATTCAGCGAGTGCAACCACAAAGAGCTCAGGTAAAAGAGGCTCAGCTGCCTATAAGGTCTGCCACAGCTGTAAGAGACTAACAAAAGAAAGCTGAAACAGTGAGTGAGATGGGAGCGCGTGATCTTCTACCACACCACCCCAGCTTAGCATACACCTGTAGTATAAGGCGCTGTTCTGCTCTCTTCCCACTCCCACTAGAGGACCACAGCTCTACTGCGACCCCACACTGACACCTGGTGGCTTCATCGGGCAAAAACCATAACAGCAGTCACAGCTGCACCCGTGCCCCGAGGAGCCACAATGTCATCCTTGTAGTCTTCAAAACATAGCCCTACTGTTTAGTCTTCACAGCACTATTACACGTGAAAAAACAAAACAAAACGCTGTGTCAGTTCTTCTGTGTTCTCTCGGACGACCGCCGGACCACAATAATGAGAGTTGGAAAAAGTGTGACACTCAGCACACAGACAACCACAACAGGAGATTTCAGGACAGTGAGTTTATTTAACAGCGAATTGTGACAGGGAACACAATTTATTTATTTTCCATTGCATTGTAAACCATGTCTAAGACAACCGTGTCATTCACCACATATTCATAAACACCCTCTATGTCATAGAGAGACTTTGTAGGTGGACAGCGGGGGTGGGGGGTCCTCGATTTCTAAAGTGCTATAATGCACAATTCCTCTTGGAGGAAGAGAACAGAGGCCGTGAAATGAGCTCAGACCCCCCAAAAGGCCTCCAAGGTCCCCCCAGCTGCATTATTCATACACTGTGTTTCCTGTGACTGACAGATGGTGTTCAGCGTTTACTTTTTTCCTACTGAGTGTCTGTGTGTGTGTGTGTGGCTTTACTTATTGCATATCAGTGAGCTGGTTCGTGAAATTTCTCGGTGAATGTGTAAAGCACAAATCTTTAGATTAAAACGTAATAAACTCTTCACTATATTCATAATACATCTCACCTACATTACATTCTTATATTAGATTCGTTTAGAATATGTACGAGATATACATTTGTGGATAACTGGTGACGGCTGACGTAGTGAACACCATCACGTTGGGTCTCTTATAACGACCTGTTGTCTCAGCCCTATGGATCCAGTTTTACAGACATACATAAGCTAGCATGTTCATTTCATTCAAGACTTCTGCAAAGAAATAAATCAAGACTTTTAAATCACGTCTGCAAAAGCAGCAGATGGATTTCCAAGATTTCGAGTATCCAAAGCGGGTCTCTTGTGCCTAATGATCCTTTGTGCTTTCTTTGATTGTATACACTCCGGGTCGTACATTTGGTGTTTTAAAAGCTCCTCTGTGTTAGCCCGCACCCTGGCGACAGATGCTGGACAGATTGGATGGCAGAGGAGGGCAACAGATAGAAAGAACGGGAGGGGGGAGGGCACTGGACCGACAATCAAGAGAATCAAGAGAAAAATACCGCGGTGTCACACTAACAACTACACATCAACTACACCACTACACCGTCAGACACGCACGCACATACACACAAAAAACCTAATGCACAAGGTCAGTTTAAATTCACAGCAGGGTTTAAAGAAAATTGACTTGCGCAGTGTGTTCAAAGTTCGGGCAAAAAAACAGATGAGAACGATCCGAGAGCAACGAGGGAGGGGTGGGCTTTTAAAGGAAATCTGGACGAGACAAACGTAGGCATTGTGATGACAATAACAGCAAATACGAAATGAACTTGGAATGTGGAAAAAACAAAAAGAAAAATTACAGCGGTACTTTATGAAGCCAAGCTCACGTGAGCAGACGGGCCATCTTATTATCTGCCGACATGGCTGGAGGTGCCAGATGATGTCCCTCACTGACCTATGGCTTTCAGTTAAGACATTGATAACGCTGAGATTAGCTCGAAGTGATTCAGTCAGTGTGGCCTTGGTCGTTAGTGCAGCCACTGTCATATTGCAGCCACCTCATGAAAGAAGCACCATTCAAAACAGACAGATTTTCTTTACCGTCCGATGCCAGCAGGTCTCTGTTGGCTTTCACATTTAATTTTTAGAACTCTTTAAGCATTTCTGCGAGTCGTTAACTTAAAACAAAAGACACTTCCCTCTATCACCGATGCTTCATTTGGTCCTAGCTGATGAAACAGGCTGACCCACACTTAAACAATAGCAATAGGCAATAGGCAGAAATGCCTCCCCCTCCCCTCCAAAAAGAAAAAAAAGAAAGAAAAAAAAAGAAAACGACACTAATGTTTCCCACTGCAAACATTTAAGAAAAAAATCTCATTAAAATGTTGCATTTAAGTTCATATGATGTGTCCGGCGTTAATATTCCTTCATTCGATATGTCCACATCATCATAAAACATAAAAATCACCACAACATGAATTGACAGGGGAGCTGGAGAGGTAGGTGTGCAAAAAAGCCATCATTTACAAAACAAACAATAAATCCTAAAACGTCAAGTTCATATCATCTGCATGTTTACAATATAGTTAAGGTGGACACTTTGACACAGGAAAAGAAAAACAACACACAAATACATAGTGCTATACTGCCCACAGAAAGGAATATCGATAAATAAAGCTCACTCCCACAAATTAAATACACTGAAAAGTTGCATCGTGTATCTACAGTGCAACAGTGCAGTTGACGAGCTGCTTGAACGGTGGGAACAAGGAGGGAATGTGATTGGAATAATACACTTCAAAGTCACCTTGATCTCCGGTGAGATAAACCAATGGCAGCGCTTCAGTGTCGTGATGCATAAACGAGATACAACAGGGCTGCTTTCCCTCGCAGCTTAAAGCAAACAAAACCCTCTAAAGCAAATAAACAGATGTTTGGTTAAAAAAAAATCATCGACTGCACTGAGAACGCATTAGTGTGATTTTTTGATATCCAAAGGATTTTTAGCTCTTTGGGTCCTGCCATTGAATTCAAGTTTGGATAAAGAATTCAAACTGAATATGAGCTCATCTGTAAACAAAAATAATTTGGTCTGTATCTGATGTGAGGATGAAATGCTCTGGACTTGCTGGCTCCACAATGGATGACTGTATTCATAAATCTCAGGAGGTGAGGTCTGACCGTTTGTTAGCATCAATAATTACTAATAATCTGGCTTTCCATTAGAATTACTTTCAGCTCATTTAGTGTTCACAGCAATGCTGTCCGTCTGAATCCACCGTGCATCACGCGTGGCAGAAAACTGCTTGCTGCACTTTAGGTCGCAATCCAATCAGTGATGTCACAGCAGGTGTTTTCGGTCGCCTGACAAAGGCTAACTAAACCCCCGCTGTGACATCAGTGATTGGGGTGTGGGCAGGAGTGCGATACGCTTGACCCATAAAAAGGCGTGAGGGCGCAGCTGTTTTGTGAATCCGTCAAAGTTCAAACAAAGTTTACGCATGTAGTTTGTAGTTGAGCACCGATTCTCACACTGGTGCTTCAGTCCAGTGTGCATCCACGAAACAAAGCTATAGTCGTAGTGGAGGGGGGCCAACAGTTGAACCATTGTGGTAGTGCAACGCATCAGATGGAACCTGATCTACTTAAAAAGCCATGGCAATCAAAGTGTGCTCAGAGCTGAATGGCTGGGTTCATTACAACCACTTACAGGAAGGGATGTGGCTCCTATGGAAAGATCATAGCGATTGTGCTGGTATCACATCAACAAGTTGCCTCGGTCTTTGTCTGAAACAGAGGCCTGTGTTACTGTAACTCGTTGTGTGTTACCTTTTAAGACATAAGGTTAAGGGAAGGTTGTGTTTTTGATTTGTTTTTTTTGTTTTACAGGACTAATATTCTTCTACTTGCCTAAGTAAGGAATGTGCATTTATTTTTAATCTGATCATCATCATTTATAATTTATAGTTTCAAACCAACTGGTAAGATTTCATCTGTCACTTAAAGACTAAAATTTGGTACTGTAGGGTGGCAGAACTGCAGCAACCGAGGGCAGTACATCTGCTTTAAAACTTTAACAATCATATTCAAAAAGATAAGTACAATGTTGTAATTATAAAGTGATATTCTTTTTCAAACTTAAAACAAGCTGATATTTGTGGCTTTATTTCCAGAGAGCTGGCTAAACCTGCCAACTGGATTTTTTTTTGTGCCGCCATAGGCAGCTTGGCAAACTAAGGCTCCCTCCTGAATGATTTGAACACATTCAACACAAAAAAACAATCTGTACTAATGGTCACGCTCGGACCCATCACAAACTTCTCTCGGTATGGGATGAATCTTCGCGAAGTTGGTGTAATGCATTATGGGAGGGAAAGGCAGAAAGGAGGTGCTCCTTATTTGTCTTTTTTAGGCAAGAAGCTGAGGATAAATTCACCCACGCCCAGGAAGTAGACCACCTGGGCGATGCCAAACAGAGGAGCGATAACCAAGGCTCGACAGTAGGCTCCCTTCAGGAAGGCTGATGGACCCTCGTTACGCATGATTTTCCTGGGGAACAAACAGGAAAACATAGGATTAACCCAAAAACACATCCAGCACCGGCAGACATGGCGGGTGACTGTACATAGCACTTTGCATGTGCTGTAAAAGCATAATTAGGTCACCTGATGCAGTCAGTCACTCCAGCGTACGTGTCTTCTGTGTTCCCTCGGGTCAGCGACTGCAGTCTAGTCTTTATAACTGCAACACAGTGAGTTCAGGTGAGTATAACATCAAACATCAGTGCAAAGACTGCAGAAACAGTGTTCTCAGTGCCACTGCTCACCATCAACGGGGTTTACAGCCACAGCTGCTGTGCTTCCCGCAACGCAGCCTGATATAAACGAAACATAGAAAGGAGCAGGGCCCTCTGCGCCTCTTTTTCCAAAGTTATTCAAGTTGGCGAAAAGGGGGAAATAGATAATAGAGAATGGAACATCCCTATAAAATCAGAGAAATAAAACCATGACAGTAAGTTCTGAGAAATTCACTAAAACTACAAAAGTACAGTTGCCAAATCTGTTTTACCTGAGCAGCGTGGCACCAAGGCCTTTATACAGCCCAGCAATGCCCTTTTCCCTCAGTAACTGTCTGGTTATCTGCATGGCTGTCGGGGATTTCGTCTCCACGGTACCTGCTGCCACTGTCTCTGGCATCAGCTTCCTTTGAGCAGCTACAAATTGCAGGGAACATTAAAAGAAAAGTTCAAGCACTCGATGCTAAGAGCAGGTATACATGAACAAACATTTTGGATTTGTAACAGAAAAAAAGACAATAAGATAAAACTGTTGTCATCTCTGACGTGACCACATGAGGCCACTGTTACTACACAATGTCACAAACAACGCAGTATTTGCTAGATTAGATCTCCTCTTACCAATCCGCCCAGCATCTTGGAGCTGAATTTTCAACATCTCCATAGGAGTTGTGACAATAACCTACAATTAGAGCAAAATAAAGGTTTCACATAAACTGTCAACATTTACAGACTGTGAACAAATTAATCTGAAACGACTGATTAATAGAGTGGAGGGGGGAACAAAACAAGTGCAGTGTAAATCTAATTTCATCCATTAGTTAAATGCCAACTCTTGTTTTCCTCTCTAATCCACACAGTAGTAACTAGTTAACTGGATTAAGGGTGAGATGGTCATGTTCTCAGCTGCAATCTTAATCCAAGGTCTGCTACACTTAATCTAATCACATTCCTCGGGCTTGAAGCCTTTGGCCTCATTGACAACAGGCATTTCCTTCTGACTCACTCACTCAGCGCACATGGCTGAGCACTCTCACAGAGTCTTATCTGAGCACTCACGTCTAGCTGCCAGAGTATAGCCCGCTAACGGGACAGCATCTCAGTGATTAGAAATCATTCACTAAAAAGGAATATTACAGGTCACATTCAGATCACAGATAACACTATCTGCAGTGAGAAACTCCCAAGTATGTTTTATGACTACCACCTCTCATTTAAAGGTGGCTGTGGTTAATTCCAGCTGTAGGCAGAGACAAATGAGGTCCAGTAGTTTGGATGTGATCTGACACTGGCAGTGTTAAAGCTGGGTGTACCAGATGGAGAACAGGAGGATGCAATTAAAGAAGCGCCTCACTCACTCACCTGGCATGTACCTGCACCACAACCGGCCAACATCTCTTTGAACAGAGTAATCTTTCTGGAGAAGCAAAAGGTAAAAGCGCGATCAGATTAAAGCAGACACTAGACTGACAGTGTGAGAGCCAGACAACTTCATTTCCACAGTCCTCGAAAAAGGAGTTGTAACCACTAGTGCTGGTGATGCTAATCTTTGTCTTCCATATCAACATGTCAAGCACAAGGGCAGATTAATAATTCACAAGGCGAGCAGGTGGGCCAGACAAGTCAATCATTCATCAGCCTACATGTTTGTCTCCATAGCGATGGAGACGGATGCCCCAGAGAGCTCCAGGGTTGTCTGCACAGACAGTGCTCATGGTGGATAACAGGTACTTTTTTATTCAGCAGCGCACTGTGATCGGTTTTTGGCGCATGTAATGTGATTCCACTGTGTGCCAATTATATTTCACACGTACATGTAACTCTGTATTTAGAAACCAAACAGTTAACAAGCCAGCGTGAAGTGCTCGGTGCCTCTGAGAAGATGACAGAAAATGGGGGATTAGCTGGAGCCTTGGTGACACTAAAGACAGCTAACATGTCAGGTTATATGCTAGTAAACACGCCAGTTAATTACAGTGGGAATTAGAGGAGTGGGCAAGTGTCAATCTGCCTGTCAGCACTTTCATTTCTCACCCATCCTTGGAGAAGTGATGCCTGAAGAAGTCGTTTGCAGCTAATTTGATGGCTTTCTCCGGTGTGACTAGCGTTAAGTTCACGGCAGCTCCTGAGAGGATAAGAATGGCAGAGAAGGAAAGTAAGACACAAAGAAGAAGAAGAAAAAAATAAGTATTTAAGTAGTCTCTTTTTTCTCTACAGTTTGTGAGTTTTGTTGTTGTTTAACTTTGTGTACCAGGTTTTTCTTGATTATTGTAATGGCTGTATGTTTAGCCTTTAGTACATGTTACTACTGTAACCTGGTTTCCACTGGTATTTAAAAGTGTTTATATTTTGATCTTGTTTAGTCTAGCGTTCCCAGCATCCCCTGTAACTTTTTAAATCTTCATCTCTGTCAGGTGACTCCCTTCTTAGTTATTTCCTCTTGTGCCTTGTTGTAGGTTTGACTTCCTTTGTTATTGTCTTAATTAGTTTTAGCCGTTTCTTGTTACCCTAGTGTTTCCACTTCCCTGATTACCTCATGTGTGTATCTATAGCCTCAGTTTCCCTTTGTCCTTTGTAAGAGTGACTGTTATTCACTCATGTGTGTGACTGTCATTGGTTGTTGTGTCGTTCTTATTTTGCCACATGGGATTTATATTCTTGGAGCAATAAAAAAAACTACGTAAAAACTAATAAAGGGAAATCTATGTTTCTTAAAACTGTGTCTTAAAAAAGACACATGAAAAACCACCACTCCCCATGTTATCTCATGTTAGACTTTCCACATCTGCAGAATGCAAAGATACACTTAGGTCTGAGTGACATAAATTTCATCATCAGAGGGTGAATGTGAGGCTCTGTGCTCTGTGCAGATATCCATGTCCCTGCCAACTACACTAAAAAGCATCAACTATTAAAACATTGTTTAAGTGAACACCAAACAGACTTGATACGCGCATAACAGGAGGTGCTTCAAGCACACAAGCCTACACAGGTTAGAAAAATGATTATCTTATATTTAAATGAGTTTGCACATTAATCACATACAAAGTCAAAAATCTTCACTTTACCTCTGTACATCCCAAAATATCCCTCTGACCGAATGGTCTTAATAAGGCAATCTGACCTGTAACACAAGCACAACAGTTGTGGTATGTCAGTTGAAGAGCTGCCTGATAGGCTGAGTGACACTACACAAGGCTACTGTGGATTAAAGCTGGAAAAAGAAAAGAAAGTCATACATGCTAGTGTAAAGGCGAGATCCATTTTGCTGGTTTTGGAGCCGAGTCTTGGCCAGGTCAATGGGAAACACACAGGTCACTCCGATTAGGCCAGCGATCCCCCCATTGATCAATTTGGCAGGCAAACTGGATGAAGGTAACAACCATAAACACAAAGACAAAAATATCAAATGTGGATGGTCACTAGATTAAAAACAAAGCCACAGCTCCAAACCTCTGTAACCTTACCTGATCTGCTTGTCAGCCATTTATCTGAAGCCCTGACTGGTCAAAGTTTAATGCGTCTGCTAACCGGCTGGTTTGTTGTTAAGAGTAGTGTTCGGCTGTCCGGGTGGGATTATGTAGCGGGACTATCTTCTGTCCACTTGACTTGTTCCAGCTGTTGTCAGGTCAAGCTAGGGGATATCTGTAAAGAAACAGAAAAAGAACCGGTCCCATCTATCACTGTCATGAAGTCGCCCGAATGAGAAAAATTTCAAAGGTTACCATGAAGCAATGTCACCTCTACAAATATTACAACATGGACTTGCTTTGGTAGCAAGTTACGGCAACAAGTATAAATATATATGCATGCTTCTGCTCAAAGCAACTTATATTAAATGCATTGAAACTAAAAATCTGCCATAGGTTTTGCAAACCTTCCTATTAAGGTTATTCTGTTTGTTTAGTGCTTTCAAAAATGAGATGAAAATTATGTAAATGCCTGCAATGGAAAGTCAATATACCAAAAAATGGGTTTTTAAGCTTTGGTGAAAGATGGGCGGTGACACTCTACAGTCCTGGTGTCTGTGGATACTTCATTATGCTCTGTATATCCCACAGTTCACAGACGAGCATAAATATTTCCACTCTAACCCAGGTAAACTTTTTAAAAAAGCACATCTCAAGTGGGGAAAGAAAGAAGAAGATGCAGGCCTAAAAAAAGCTATCTACAGCAGATGAATTATTTCCAAGATGGTTGCGCTGCTAAGGCTGCTTAGACCACACGCGCCATAGCAGTACCTGTGGGGAAAACGTGGTAGCTGTTGAAACAGCGAAGCTGTTGGTGTCTGCTTGATTAGCCGCCAGATTTGGATAGCCGAAGCTAGTTTTATGAATACGAAGTGCTTTGCACTGGTGAGTAACGAAACTGTTATAGCCGCTGATCGGCATCCTGAAATGTTAATGTTGTTCGCTTCAAAAAACAAACGCTAATGGTGACGGTACTATGCAAGTAGCTAGCGAGTGTGCTAAACGCTCACTCCCGTTGTTAAGCGTTAGTTGAGAACTTATTAGCTGTTGTTAGGTTAAGGAAAAAACAGTATGTCTATCTGTTGTATTGAAATGTTTTATTGTATTACTTTTATTCATCACTGTTGTTACTTGACCGTGAGCAGAGTATATTGAGTTTGCTGCTTTTAATGAGCAGTGTGAATTGCTTTAATGATTGGTGATAGCTACATTGCCATGTAATGAAAACGTTTAGAATTTGATTAGTTGTACAACATTAGAAATTGAAACACATTTTGTTCATGATTTATACTTTAAACAGAAGTGTTAGTTAAGTGTGAACCGTGTTCATTTGAAGTAATTCTGACCTCACTCTTAGGTCAGGTTTTTTGAGTTGGAGAAAGGAGCCGAGACTCCTCGGAGAACATTGGATTACAGACTTTGTGGAAATCCGCAGAAGAGGAATAATTTTCCATTGCAATGGATGGCGAGCCACAGCCCATTTGGAATTGAATCTTGAAGTCTGGTTGCCTGAACTGTGGTAGGACAAAACAGTGCAAACCATACATCGATCGTGGACTGAACTCACACCAATAACTCACCAGATCACCAAACAGGCCTGATCTGGATCCTATTGACACTTTAAAAGACCCGGGTCTAACATTCTTTTCTTTTTTATTTTGGGTATCTGTGCGCGCACACACAATTTTGGTTGTTATTGTAAAGGCAATACAGTGCACAAATTTCAAATACAGTTGAACTATTGTTTCATCATTTGCAGTTGTGTTTTCATTGTGGTTACCCATCCTCTGGGCTCCTGTCGTTCCTGAAATCTTCTGATTTCCCCAATGTTTATATATTTTGTTACATACTGGTTACACTTAACATCAGGCAGTCATCTCACTATAGTTCTTATCCATTTTTCACAAACCCGGAAAGTTTTTTGTAGATTTTAGTTGGAGGCGCAGCAGCTCTCTGTGGCTCCTGGAGAAGACGTAGACGGGGGAGTCGCGCCGGTGCGCTGGTGAAACTACGTCGGCGAGGATTCCGCACGGCACTCCCCTCCATTCACCTCGCGAATCTCCGCTCTCTTCCAAACAAAGTCGACGAATTACTGCTCTTAAACCGGACTAACAAGGACTTTGCACGCTCTGCTGCCCTCTGCTTCACTGAAACCTGGCTCAGTGAGCGAGTCCCAGACGCTGTCTTAAATCTGCCGGGCTTCCAACTTCACCGGGCGGACCGTGAAACAGAGCTCTCAGGGAAAACAAAGGGTGGTGGAGTCTGCTTCTACATTAATGAAGGTTGGTGTACTGATGTCACAGTGTTACAGAAACACTGCAGCTCACACTTGGAAAGTTTTTTCATCAACTGTAAACCTTTTTATTCACCGCGGGAGTTTTCTTCCTTCATGCTGGCCGGAGTTTACATCCCTCCACAGGCCAACGCGAACAACGCACTGTGCGAGCTGGCTGACCAGATTACTACCCTGGAGAGGAAATTCCCGGATTCCTTTACAATTATTCTTGGGGATTTTAACAGAGCAAACCTAAACTACGAACTCCCTAAATACAGACAGCATATAGACTGCCCCACCAGGGACAACATCATACTGGATCACTGCTACACCACTCTAAAAGATGCCTATCGCTCTGTGCCCCGGGCAGCTTTGGGACATTCTGATCACTGCATGGTCCATCTTATTCCAGTTTATAGGCAAAAACTCAAACGTGCCAAGCCTGTAGTCAAAACTGTGAAGAAGTGGACTAACGCAGCAAAGCAGGAACTGCAGGACTGTTTTGACTCCACTGATTGGACTGTTTTTGAAGCTGCATCTGAGAACCTAGATGAGCTCACGGACACTGTGACATCATACATCAGTTTCTGTGAAGACGTGTGTGTGCCAACAAAGACCTTTTGCACATACAACAACAATAAACCATGGTTCACTCCTAAACTCCAACATCTTCGTAAGGCCAAGGAGGACGCCTTCAGAAGTGGTGACAGGGTCCTGTACAAGCAAGCCAGGAACACACTGACCAAGGAGATCAAAGCAGCTAAAAGGATCTACTCCCAGAAGCTGGAAGAACGGCTCTCAGCCAACGACCCTGCGTCAGTGTGGAGGGGCCTGCAGGAAATCACCAGCTACAGACGCCCCCCACCCACTATTGAAGCAAACAAAGACCTGGCCAACGAGTTAAACACTTTCTATTGCAGGTTTGAGACGGACAGACTCCCACGCCCCACCCTCCCCTCCCCAGGGACATTGCTTCAGACATTGACCCCCAACACACCTTCCACCTCTCCCCCCTTCACCCTGCCCCTCCCCAATCAAGACTCAACGACCACCCCCACCCTCCCCAATCCAGACTCAACGACCACCACCACCCTCTCCAATCCAGACTCAACGACCTCCACCACACCTCTCACCCCCCTTTCCTCCTCCCTGAAACTAAGAATACACACTCAGGATGTGAGCCGACTATTCCAGAAACAGAAGCCCAGGAAAGCCCCCGGACCAGATGGCGTCTCACCCTCCTGCCTCAAAACCTGTGCTGAACAGCTGGCTCCCATCTTTACTCGCATCTTCAACAGATCCCTGGAGCTGTGTGAAGTTCCCTCCTGCTTCAAACGCTCCACCATCATCCCTGTTCCCAAGAAACCCACCATCACAGGACTGAATGACTACAGACCTGTCGCCTTGACGTCTGTGGTCATGAAATCCTTTGAACGACTGGTGTTAGCCCATCTGAAAGACATTGCAGGCCACCAGCTGGACCCTCTGCAGTTTGCCTACCGGGCAAACAGGTCGGTGGATGATGCAGTGAACATGGGGCTGCATTACATCCTGCAACACCTTGACCGCCCGGGAGTTATGCCAGGGTCCTGTTTGTGGACTTTAGTTCGGCTTTTAACACCATTGTGCCTGAACTTCTTTCCTCCAAACTCTCCCAGCTCAGCGTGTCACCAGCTACCTGTCAGTGGATCACCAGCTTCCTGACAGACAGAAAGCAACAAGTGAGGCTGGGGGAGATCACCTCTGAAACCCGGTCCCTCAGTATTGGTGCCCCTCAAGGATGTGTCCTCTCACCACTAGATAGATAGATAGATAGAACTTTATTAATCCCTCGGGTGGGTTCCTCTGGGAAATTCGATTTCCAAAAAAGCACAGCACCGACAGAAGTTACACTACTGTTCTCCCTCTACACTAACGACTGCACCTCCAATAACTCGGCTGTCAAACTCCTAAAGTTTGCAGATGACACCACTGTCATTGGCCTCATTCAAGATGGTGATGAGTCTGCATACCGGCAGGAAGTTGAGCGGCTGGTACTCTGGTGCAGTCAGCACAATCTGGAGCTGAACACTCTTAAGACTGTAGAGATGACAGTGGACTTCAGGAGACATCCCTCAACTCTGCTCCCCCTCACCATATCAGACAGCCCTGTGTCAACTGTGAAGACCTTCAAGTTCCTGGGTACAACCATCTCCCAGGACCTGAAGTGGGAGACCAACATCAACTCCATCCTCAAAAAGACCCAGCAGAGGATGTACTTCCTGAGACAACTGGGGAAGTACAGTCTCCCACAGGAGCTGCTGATCCAGTTCTACACTGCGGTCATTGAGTCTGTCCTGTGCTCCTCCATCACAGTCTGGTATGGAGCAGCCACTAAACAGGACAGGAGCAGACTGCAGCGGACTGTACGGGCAGCAGAAAGGATCATCAGCGCCCCCCTGCCCTCCATCCAGGATCTGTACCTCTCAAGAACCAGGAAACGGGCAGGGAAAATCATCACAGACCCCTCACACCCTGCACACAGACTTTTTGATCTGCTGCCCTCTGGCAGACGGTACAGAAGCCTGCAGACCAGGACCACCCGAAACAGGAACAGTTTCTTTCCCCTCGCCATCTCCCTTCTTAACAGTTGACCTGTCACACTGCTCCCACTGCCAGACTGCAACTGCACCTTATGTACATTTTGTAGTATTCATTCCACCTCATTCATTTCTGTATTTTATGTATATAAGTTTAGATTCGTTATTTATAGTTGGTTTACATAGCTTTGTGTATGTATGTGTAATGTGTATATATAGACACTTGTGTGTGTGAGATTTACATTGCTGTGCTTGAGAGCCACCATCTACCGGAACCAAATTCCCTGTATGTGTCTGCACATATACTTGGCCAATAAACACGATTCTGATTCTGATGAACAGTATCTAAAAGGTATGTCCTTAAGAACTAGAAATAAATCCAGCAAAGACCTGACAGAGGACATGTGGCATGCATCTGGCCCTTCATGTCATGGTCCTGGGTCGGTGACCCAGCGCTTTTAGTTTATCATTTTCTAGATGATGATTGTTTAAGTTCTGTTATTTTCGATCTGCCTCTAAGTCTGCGTCTGTACCTGTCTGTCTATGGTGTCTCCCCATCTGTTTGTGAATCTGTCTGTTTAGTTCAATGTCTTGTCTGGTTCCATGTATCTGAGTTTCCTGTTTTATTGTGAAGGTCCGTGTCGTATGTGAGTGTGATCAGTTTACGTTTCCCCTGTCCCGTCAGCCCAGATTCCTCCCAGCTGTGTTGCCCTCCTGTCTCTCATCCCCTGATTACTGGTGTGTGTATTTAAGCCCTGTGTGTTCTCCTGCCTGTTGCCGGTTCGTCTGTATTACTCAGTGTCAGTCTGTGTATCCACCATGTCTTCTCCCTGCTGTTCATCGTCATCCTCCTCTGCTCGTTTTCATTCAGGTTTGTGCTCTGTAGTTTAGTTGTTTCCCAGTTTAGTTCAGTTCGAGCCCCGTTTGCTGTTTGTCCACATTCTTTTGTGTTCCGCCAAGGCATAGCTGTTCGGCTACAGCGCTTAGTTTCTGGTCTCCCCTGGTTGCTCAGCTCACTTCACCCGCTCACACAGAATTTCGTTCTGAACGAGCTTCATCTTCTCCCCCCTGCTACCACCCACTCTGCAACTCATGCTTCACTCCCTGACCCGACGGAGAGTGTCCTGCCCGGCCCGTCGGTCCAGCCTTCAAATGGGAAACGGCACTCACGCCGTCGACGCCCCTCACCACAGTCGGACCCCAGGATATCAGAGCGGCCGACTGTGGTGAGTAAAAAGGATAACGGCTCCAATCTGAACTGTAAGACTTTTTCTTCTGGGGTTGTTCGGGGTGTGTCAGTGGGAGCTAATTCACAAAGCTTACCTACCTTCGTGATAACTGATCTCTCCCAGGTTGGCATTTTTAAGACTTCAGCGAAAGCAAAGGGCTGTTGTTCTTCTGAACCTGTTAAACCCATGTCAGCTAACCCAGGGTCTGCTGTGGCATATATCCCAGAGACAATTAACACCAGCTCTGATAATACCAGGACTGTTTATTCTTTTGAACTGCAACCGGATGCTCAGTTAGCCGCCCGGCCTCAAGCTCAGTTAGCCGCCCGGCCTCAAGCTCAGTTAGCCGCCCGGCCTCAAGCTCAGTTAGCCGCCCGGCCTCAAGCTCAGTTAGCCGCCCGGCCTCAAGCTCAGTCTCCAATTCCACCACCGCCGTCATCCCAACCATTGTTTCAGTCACCCTCAGTTCAGCCTCCTGTTCAGCAGCCACTAGCCCTGCACCCTGTGTCACTTGCTACTCCGGTACAACAAGCCCAGTCAAATCAATCTAAAAGGAACTGGGTTTCATCCGTTTGTTCTAAGCAGAGCGTCAAACCTAATGATAATGTCAACATTCCTCAAAGGCTGGCCAGTTCTGAGACTGAGATGCACTCCAGGGCCTTCCCAGAGGCTGGGTTTCAGCCCCCATCAGACTCTGGACCCCTGGAGTTTAAGAAGCCAGCTGAGGACTGCACCCGGCTGTCGCTGCCTGAGCAGGGTCAATGCTCTGCGCAGCTGCAGGCCGCTATGTGTTTGCCAGAGGCCCGTGCGCCTGCTGGTCCTGTTGCGTTCCTGCCAGAGGCCCGTGCGCCTGCTGGTTCTGTTGCGTTCCTGCCAGGGGCTCCAGTGCCCACTGGTTCTGTGACTGTTTTTGCTGGGGGGCCCGAGGAGCCCGTCCAGCGTCCTGCCTCGTCAGCCGGGGGGCCCGAGGAGCCCGTCCAGCGTCCTGCCTCGTCAGCCGGGGGGCCCGAGGAGCCCGTCCAGCCATCAGCTGCAGTCTCATCACCAGCTGCAGTCTCATCACCAGCTGCAGTCTCATCACCAGCTGCAGTCTCATCACCGCCTCGTCTGGTCCGGCTCCAGCATCCTCGTCTTCATCATCCTCGCCTGGTCCGGCTCCAGCATCCTCGTCTTCATCATCCTCGCCTGGTCCGGCTCCCCCATCACCTGCAGTGGCCTCCTCTTCAGCTTCAGCCTCAGCTTCCGCCTCGCCTGGGGCTGCAGGGGCCACGCAGCCTTCAGGTCCCCTACTACCACCTCCACATCGTCGGTCATCTGCCAGGCCGCTTGTTGGGCATCTCCGCCACCGTGGACGCCCTCCTGGACGCCGCCACTGCCTTCCGCACGGTCGGCCCCCGGACTTGTTTCCACGCCGCCACTGCCTTCCGCACGGTCGGCCCCCGGACTTGTTTCCACGCCGCCGTTGCCGTCCGCACGGTCGGCCCCCGGACTTGTTTCCACGCCGCCGTTGCCGTCCGCACGGCCGGCCCCCGGACTTGTTTCCACGCCGCCGTTGCCGTCCGCACGGTCAGCCCCCAGAACTGTTTCCACGCCACTGCCTACTGCGCGGCCGGCATCCGGACCTGCCCCGTTGCCATTCGCATGGTCGGCCTCCTGAACTTGACCATCTGGGCCTTTTTTGGACTCTGTCCCTCCGTCCTGGGCCCCCTCCGCCCGCCCTGGTCGGGTTGTTTTCTGTTTTGTGTTGGTCCGTTTTTTTCGTTTCTGCTGGGCTGTCTGGTGCCAGCCCTTGAGGGGGGGGTACTGTCATGGTCCTGGGTCGGTGACCCAGCGCTTTTAGTTTATCATTTTCTAGATGATGATTGTTTAAGTTCTGTTATTTTCGATCTGCCTCTAAGTCTGCGTCTGTACCTGTCTGTCTATGGTGTCTCCCCATCTGTTTGTGAATCTGTCTGTTTAGTTCAATGTCTTGTCTGGTTCCATGTATCTGAGTTTCCTGTTTTATTGTGAAGGTCCGTGTCGTATGTGAGTGTGATCAGTTTACGTTTCCCCTGTCCCGTCAGCCCAGATTCCTCCCAGCTGTGTTGCCCTCCTGTCTCTCATCCCCTGATTACTGGTGTGTGTATTTAAGCCCTGTGTGTTCTCCTGCCTGTTGCCGGTTCGTCTGTATTACTCAGTGTCAGTCTGTGTATCCACCATGTCTTCTCCCTGCTGTTCATCGTCATCCTCCTCTGCTCGTTTTCATTCAGGTTTGTGCTCTGTAGTTTAGTTGTTTCCCAGTTTAGTTCAGTTCGAGCCCCGTTTGCTGTTTGTCCACATTCTTTTGTGTTCAATAAATCACCTTCACTCCTCTACGACTGCCTGCGCTTGGATCCTCATTTATTCCACACGGCTCGCCTCGGCAGCCGTGACACTTCAGCTGATCTATCTAAGCATCACTGAAGCCTCATAAGAAATGGTGGCTGTTAACAAGGC
Source organism: Mchenga conophoros (assembly GCF_057382185.1). Classification (NCBI taxonomy): domain Eukaryota; kingdom Metazoa; phylum Chordata; class Actinopteri; order Cichliformes; family Cichlidae; genus Mchenga; species Mchenga conophoros. The sequence goes on from NC_140532.1 coordinate 14,611,642, forward strand.
CTTCTTATGGAAGGAAAACAGGGCGAACATGACAAAATGACTCAAGATCTGGACTGAAAATTAGTAGCAACAGGTCTTATGGTGTGATGAATCCATATTTACAATTTTTGTTCAAATCATCATCAAAATGTACAGAGGAAGTTAGGAGAGTTGGTGCAGAGAGCGTCTACAGTCATCTATAAAACATGGTGGAGGCTCTGTCATAGTTCAGGACTGCATTTCAGCCAGTGGTGTTGGGTAATTATACAATTATTAATACAGAAAAATAGTGACAGATTTTGATCGAACACAATTAGCATCACAATGGAGTAAAAGCACAACTGGGTAGAAAACACACAATGAACCACTATCAGTCATTAACTGGCCTCCCCAGAGTCTGGACTTCAACATTATCGTAGCAGTGTGGGATCATTTTAACTGAGATTGTAACAAAAGCAGCCAACATCCAAAGAAGAGCTCTGAATGTCATTCAGGAAGCCTGGAGAACTATTCCTGAAGTCTACTTAAATACATTACGAAAAAGCTTGACTGAGTTCAGGTTACATTAAAGAATAGATTTGCTTGTCTCAAATATTGTCTTTCAGGCTCATTAGAATTGTTTTTGCCTAATATACTGTTTTTCCATTTGTGCTGCACAAACCATTGCATCTATTTCCAATTTCCTGAGGGGTGGCTCGAGACTTTAGCACAGCAATGTAGGTCTTTGGTAAAAGTGGAGGTTTGATAAAATGTCTCCTCAACTTTGATAGCTATATTGCCATAAGAAGGTCCTGTTGACAAACTCTTTCACACTGGACAAACTTAAATGTGTTTCGTTTTACATGATGAAAGACAATAAATCAATGTGTGCCATTAATACTTAAAACTATCAACATGTTATGAAAAAGCAAGACTAATCCCATAAATGTAAATGTAGATTTGAGAGAGCTTTAGCCATTAATGCAGACTGATTACTAACTGCTAAACAACTCTGTCACCAGCCAAACATCTGTGCAGCATGCGTGTCCTTGAATGTTCATGTTTTCATGCCTTTCCATGCTTTTCATGCTTTCATTGTCAACCTGAGGTGCTATAGAGGAAGCTCAACCCTCTGCAGGCTAAAACAGTAATTATGAAAAAAAAAAAAAAAACCTAGATAAAATATGTCTGCAGTGGATAAGATGCACCCTATTTTTGGTACAGAATGCCTTCAGTTTAAAAGGATGCTTCCCATTTCCCCTTTCATTCTCTCCTCCCCCTTCATCCACCAATCACAACCTGCCTCTACATGTGCACTCCGCTGCCTTCTCTCCCTCTCCTGCTCTCTCCCTCTCACCAACCCTCCCCCATCACTTCCCTCAGTCACGAGTCACGACTCTCAAACGCAGCTTTTCCGTCTCAGATCTTTGCTGACTTGTGGGCTTCTTAGTGAAGTACAAATGCTTACAGTTGCACAACACCAATATCACTAATTCCTCGGATCCGCTTTCAGAGACATTTCGCAGCACGAGGTGATGTTTCGGTTTACAGAGGGCACGAATGCAGCTGCAGTCTGGTGTGTTTATTTTGGATGTGGACTTGAGGCCCCTGCTAGCTGCTCCAGAGGTGGAAGAGGGAAGAAAGGGGGGGGGAATTGGTTTAGAGCAGGTCAGCGAGCTGTCTCTGGTGTCTGTTGCCTGGGCGTTGTCCTCACTGCTCCTTGGAGCCAAACACAGGCAACTTCACAACCCACCTCCATCGCTCATCTTCCTTTAACTGTTTTCTCGCCGAGCAGCGACACTGCGCCCACATTTCCACTGTGCTGCATGCTCCTTTTGTTTTTCTCTCGCTGACTTCCTCGCGAACATAGGCATATTAACGCTACGGCCAGCAGTGGGGATATAAGCTGAATTTAAAAGTGGCTATACATTTGGTTAGTAACAGGACTGAATATTAAATGAAAGCCACGAAACTGACATCTTCCTCCTTCTCTACACTGCCTGCAGCTTTTTTTGTCAACTTCACTTCAGCCACACGCCACAGCTATGTCTGCTCCAGCATCCATCTGACCCCTAGCCATAGCGTGGCTGCGCTGTCTTGTCATGACAATTGGAGTCTGTGTGGAAACAACTAGGACCAGTGTGCAGTGTTCACAGCAAGAGACACTGCTCATACTTCTTATGCTGTTCTTTGCACAGCATAAGCGGAAAATAACAAAGCGGTGCCTCATTTGTAGTTCACATAACCAGGGATTTTTCATGCTCATTGTACACACAAGAACTTTTAATCCACATACAGTTCAAGCTAAGCGTCTGTGTTACCTTACTTCACAGCAACATTTTCCAACATTTGCCATTTGAAAAACAAAACTACATTTTAAGCTTGAGTAAATGAAACCCCACTTAAAAAAACAAAAGACATTTACAATCCAGGGTTTCCTCTTTGGCGGCCAACAAAATCTTTTATAGGCAGGCACGATGTTGATTTATCGATCAAGGAAGTGAATTACTTCTGGAAAAGTCAAAGGAGCTTGCAAAGAAAAGCTTCTGGACTTCTTTAAGTTACTTGAAGACGTTTCACCTCTCATCCGAGAAGCTTCTTCAGTTCTAAGGTCTTCTGGAAAACAACTTAAAAGCAAAAAATGAGACAAAAGTGAAAACTTAATCAAATCAGCCAAGTAAAAGTGACTCGAAGCATCTCTCTGACACACACACACACTCGCACAGAGAGTGTTCACACTAAGGTCATATTTTGAGTTTGGACTACTGAAACTGATAAGCACTCATAAGTAAACAATACATGATTATGCAATTCAAGCAGAACCTTGAGCTGAACAACTTAAGCCGGCCCCATAAAACCACCCGCTAGACGTTTCTGATTAACAGCCTCGAAGAGAGTCAAGGCTCAGACTGAGACAGATAACAGTTGAGTTTCTGACCCCTATTCTCACTTCAGGAACGGGACAAAAAATGCTGCCATAGAGAAACAAGAACATGGGAACAACCTACCTAAGAAATATGTGTGAAATTTAGTGCTTCCATCCACGTAATCCTAACAAAGGTGTGCCATACTGAAGCCTTTTTTTTTAATCTAATACAAATATTTCAAATAATAATGCAGCAAGCACAGAAAAGACATTGGATCATTATGCAAGTGACATTAGTAATGTCAGATAAGTAGAATGCAAATGATATTCCTATCATTTAAATCAGCTACAAGCATAATTCCCTCATCTGCCACAGAGCCTGGGCTACTTCTCCTCTCCCAAGTGGCAGCAGGATAGAGGTCTTGCTGACTGAGCATGAAGCATAAAAGGAAGTAAGCAGCAACAATGACAAAGTGCAGTGGTAGTAAGTGCTCAGCTAACGTGACTATGGTTGGATGAAAAAACAGAAACGCACGAAAGTCAAACAGGCCATCGTCATTAGCTCAGCGCAGGCTGTTGTTACCGATCCATCTGTCTCACAAGAAATGATCTGATGAATCAGATGCACACTCTGAGGCATCCAAGGAGAGAGGAGGGGGACAAGGGGATTTCTGCAATTCTCTATCAGATGTCGAGTACTTTTCTGAGCTGCAAGAGCACAGAGGTCACACCTAATATAAACTCAATCTGTCCAGTTTCTTCCAGGGACAAGATTTTCCTGATTTTTAATTTATGAATTCGGTTAAGTTTACTGCAAAGCTGCTTCAACATATTATCATTCGGCTGACTTCTATATAGATATTAGAGCATATTTGATGACCGAGTTTAAATTTCCTTACTACACTAAAAGCAACATCTACTGTTTTCACCATGAAGCATCAGCTGCTTGTATTTTGGCTATTTTTGGACAAAAGTGCAGAAACAAGGGATGAAATTTGTGGTGTCACAGATAAATCTGATTGCTACTCCCTCTTCCCTACTGCATCGGGATTATAAATCTAATGCCTACTTATGAAAGCTCTCTCGCAATCTCCATTTACAAAAAGGAGGGGTGGGAGTTGTGATCTTGGCACAAATCATCTCTGTCAGTGGCAGTGCTCTTTGGGGCCATTAAAACTGACACACAGAGCATGCATTGTTGGAAACACCTGCTGGAGATGGGAACCAAGAGTCCACAGGTTTCAGGCTGCAAAAAATACCCGCTTCTTTGCCAACGAATGCCGTTGTTTAGTCCCTCCTCTGGCACCAACTGTCTCCCTTGTGGCCCAGTTTCCAGTCACACGGGGCTTTTCTCTCCCGTCTCTTCAGTTCTGCTTACATCTCACCTTTCCTACAACCTCGATAAAGGAATAATCATGCTATTGTTGGTCCAGATTCAGCTTTAAAGTATCTGCTTACAATTTACAGTACTGTCCCCCACCATCAGTACCACTACACTTCATTCTCCATTCGGTGCACATATATTAGTGATATTTATCGGTCCTTGCCTAGACATTTTAGCGTACTTTCAGGGAAGGCTGAAAACTTGCAGTTTTCTGAATGAATGTAATGCCAAGTCATGAGTATCACAGTCATACAGGTGTGATAGATCCAGTGTAAAGCACAGGAATGACACCCTATACTCAAGAGTGGCTCACCTCATGAATTATTTCAAGCAGTAAAGATGCTTTGTTTGGACTACTTCTCCACTACAAATGCTGTTCATCTGAAAAACGTGCTGGTTTTTCATGTACATGTCAGCACACTCAGCAGCTAAATGTTACCTTATGTGTGCACTGAAGGGAGTTTGGGGCCCCAGACGGAAGAGCGAGGAGTCACAGTAAAGTGAGTGGGTACTATGGGAATGGCCTCCGTTATGTATCCTTTTCAGCAATAATGCCATTACCTAATTTTGCAGATTCTTTAAAATGCTGGATCTTTCTAGAAGTGGTCCTAAGTTAGCGTTTAACCAGATGCAACGTGTGCCTTGTCAGAGTCAAAGAGGAGCAGCTTTTACTTTTCTCTGCCAGTTAAAAAAAGGGTAGGTGGGTTTAAATGGGTTCACTACTACAATCCCAGCCCACATGATAACACCGTCACTATGGAGGAGAAGCCGGCAGAAGACGGACTCTGACCCGTTTCTACCGTAATAACCAAATATCAAAGAAGCTAATATTTGCGTTCAAGGCATTAAAATTTAAACAAACCCCATCATTTGTCTGCAGCACTGCACGTACCCCGGTTGCACCTGTGTGCGCGGTTTGTGGGCCAAATATGAGAAGGCATATTACCGACCACCGGTGTAACGGTTATTCCGCTGTTTCATAACGGTGGGCCAGACATAACGTTAGTCTGCAATAGGCCCGGCTATGAACTAAACATCTTTAAAACCAGCACAGGATAACAAAAAAACCCAAAATCCTCGGCTTACCACATAACGGAAAATTATTTACTGACCATGAATACGCGACAAACTCACATTCAAGCAAGCTAATACCCCATCTCTCCTGTGCCGTTTTACACATTTAAGCTCAACGTGCCGCCTTTTACCCTATTCCCAGGTGAGATTTCAACGGCTCTAGGCAAACAGGCACATTTTGTGAGTCAGATACCAGACGGTGAGAAGCGCAAGGCTCTGCCTGCATCCCGTTATGTACATACCAGACACACAGAGCCGCTTCCGCTGTCTCCTCGGTGGTGCTGCGGTATGAAATCAAAGCCTTTACTCTCTGTATCTTCAGCTGAGAAACCCACAGTGGTTTACCTACCGGCGTTACTAGCGGTTCAGTCCGGCGGAGGGAGGTAGAGGAGGTGGGAGTGAAGGCAGGCGGGCAGGGAGGGAGGGAGGGAGGGAAAGCGATGGAGTGAAATAGAAAAAAAAACAGAAAAGAGGATTTTAAAAATGGGGGCCTCTAGTGGCGTGTAGTGGAAGTGCAGGAGGTAAAGTTGTAGCAATGGGGGATGGGAGTCGGCGTCATGGTGACGCTTCATCACATCACAGTGACCTTGAATACCGAAATAGAAAAAAAATGGCAGGAGCTGAAATATTGGGGCTGAGCGTGCGGCAATAAATGAGTGAGTCACGACCAAAGAAAGAAAAACAGCTGACAAGTACAAAAAATTATATCCCAGTTTTACTTATAAGACATATTAAAAAAGTGTACATTCATACATTACAAAGCTCTAAAGTCCTCATATCATACTGAGATTGTGCTGCAGCTAAACTGATTATTCAGTGACCAAAGGCACACAAGGAGGAAATGTAATCAGCTGTAAAAATGGCTTATGTTTGCAGTTTTAGTGCAGTCCTGTAACATGCTCTCACAGGTCTCAGAGCTGTTTGCTGTCTGAACAGGTACCAGAAATAAAAAAAAAAAACAACATTAATAGATCCAGTCATTGGTATATTTCAAAAATAATTATAGTTTGTTATTATAATTTGATTCTGAATCAAAAACATGAAATGCTCTTTCAAAATTATAGTGAAATTATGGTTTGAAATAATGAGATGTTTTTTTAAATGAATGAGACACATTTATAAAGTGCTAAAGAAAACAAATATATAAAAAGTTAAAGATTTGAGATATGGAGTCAAAAGTTTAAGATGATTTTGATCAGGACTGTCAAACATAAGGCCTAGGGGGCAAAATCTGCCCAGCAAAGACTCCAATCCAACCCGCTGGACAGCTTTGGAAAATGTTAAGGAGGTCATAAAATTATGACTTTTAACTGCATTTTATTACGTTTTGAGCATCTCTTCCTACTATTCCTAACACATGTTCCTTCATTTTACACCAAGGTAATAGATTCATTAAATAAAATAAATTAAATAATTAAATGACTTAAATGAAGATCAAAGTCGATTGTGCATGGCCATCAGGTACAATGAGCTCAACATCCCTGCTTTAGATGCTTACATACTTGGGGGGTTGGTTTGTTAAAAACAAGGTATAGGCCATTACACAGTAAATCCATTTTACCTGTTCCTCTGTTGAGCTTATGAAAGGTGCCACCAGCACATAGCCGGTTATCATGATTGTGCACTTCTGCAGTTGATGACAACAGAACAAGATAGTGGAGGCCCACGGTAAACAAGCAGGTCACTCAAGTGTAAGTCAGCCATCTGTGTCCAGCATGGGCTCATCTACTGCTGTTTTTCACCCAGAGAGGAGCTCTCTGCTTCCAGACCTACTCTCCTCAAAGACTCTGTGTACTTTCTCTTTCCTATGTTGACAATGTCCTCGATCTCTTCGGCCAGGTCTCTCCGGCCGCTCTCGATCATAGCAGCCACCAGCCGAGATACTGCCCCGGGTGCTTCGTTCTTCTGCGCCCGGGCCCAGTGAAACAGCATGTCCAGGACCAAGGCACCCAGATTGTCCCTGGTAGCGAAGGAAAACACACCACTGAAATATATGTTCAAATCCCACAGTAAACTCTCTAATCTCCTACTGTTATACCTGTTATATCTAACGCACATTAGTATTAAAATGTGAATAGATTCGTACATTAAAATCCTACACACAAATGCAAAAACACACACACACGCACACACACATACATATACATAATGCGTTTTTCTTCCACCTCCAGGATGAATCAATAGAGGGTTTCTGAACACGAGGAGAAGGGGGAGGGCCAGATGAGCATCAGCCTGTGTGTAATCTCCTGCAGTGTCCCAGATGGCTTCGTGATGGCAGTGCAGATTAAAACAATCAAAATTCACTAGCATGTCTCTCCCACTCCGGGAATTTTCCTCCTGTTACATACATCTCACGCCATCTTGTTCCTGGCAAAGCTTTGACTGTGCCATGATGTGTGATCACTCACTCAACAAATGTACTTTCCTCCTTTTCTTTTTTTTACCTCTCTCTTGGCTAAAAATGTAAATGACTTAGTTTGACATATTTATTTTTTATATGGCACCCATTACCAAATTATTCATATATTATTAACAAGAATTTGAGATAGATAGATAGATAGATAGATAGATAGATAGATAGATAGATAGATAGATAGATAGATAGATAGATAGATAGATAGATAGATAGATAGATAGATAGATAGATAGATAGATAGATAGATAGATAGATAGATAGATAGATAGATAGATAGATAGATAGATAGATAGATAGAGTAATGTTTTCACACACACTTCTTTTGCATAGAAAACTATCCACTCAGAACACATCACAGAGATTTCAGAATGAGGTTGCTTGGGTAACCCTCTAGTGAATTTCCTACTCTGTCATTCAGGGGTATTTTTGAGCACCACTGATTATCACTTCATTCACTCACCTAAAAGTTGAGAGTAGTTACTGACTTATTTGGAGGTTCATAAAACATAAAAAAATGTATTTGACATTACTGATTTAAAATCAACACCTTCAAGCTCGACTGAAATGTGCAGCTTCCACGTGGAAAAGCCAAATGTCTTCACTTAAGTAATTCTAAGTGAACATGATTGTTCAGTCCTACCTGTTCTTGTACTGGATGCGTTCCAGTTCTTGATAGCTCAAGCCCAGATTGAGGCCAATAACACGCCAGTCTTGTGCTATCTGAAGAGAGATGGACAGCAGGTTGGCTTCTGTCAGGTAGCCACTCTCAGGGTCACCCAGGTTCAGAGGAGGATACTCGACCTCCTCCATGATGAAAGTGTTCTCTGAGTTTAGAGCCTACAAGAACAATAAAGAAAGTGGTCCCTTTAGAGCATAGGGAGAAAGCCTCCTCTGAAATAATGCTTAGAAAACGTTTTTCTGTACTAACAAGAGTCTAGTTTAGAAACTAATAATAATGTATATAGACAGAACATTTTACATGCAATAACATCTTTTAAGATAAGAATAAAATAGGATCCATCTCTTCAACTGACAGGAAGTCTTAGAGGTAAAGTTGTAAGCCACTGGCTGTCGAGTCCTTTCCTCTTTCTGGCTACTTCCTCTGGCAGGTTGCTGGGAATCTCCCCTCTATAAAAGGACACCTGTAACAGAGGTGCAGAGCATATTATCAGTGTTGTCCAAAACCTGTTTAACCATAAAACACAGAAAGCACATTTACCTTTTTAAATGTGATTCATTATAATCAACAAGAACATTTATTAGGAATTAATCTCCTTTAGACACAAACTCCATTGGGCAAGAAGTATTATATATCAGGCCCTGAGAACAGTTTTATGTTGTTGGTCGCTCTGTGGTTCCTTGGAAAAACAGGCTGGATTACACTGTTTCCAGTTTAGAATAACAATTCCTTTAAATTGATAGCTCAGGGTCCACGGTTTATTGAGTTAAACCAAAATTGCCCTCAAATAATGGAGCAAGCACACCGCAGGGCAGCGAGGAAGAGTTTCTTTATTGCCACGCCGAAACTGATGCGATTCTTTATTATCATTGTGAAGTGGGTGAAGTGTGTAATTCTCTGTCTAACACGCTTGCAGTTCCAGACTGATGTTCGTTGGGTTGCCAGTAAAGATTGAGTAGGGTACTACGGCATTCCCATGTGAGCTCCACAGAGTAAAGCTGACGAGGACAGATCTTTGTCAATAAACCAGTTCTCCACATAGATGCCTCTGTTAAAAATGTTCTCTTATTCACCATGCGAGGAGCACAAGTCTTCTCCTTGGATATCTTACTCATAACAGACATTATCCAGACATATACAAGCACACAGGAAGCACCAGTGAGTTTACTAGAAGGAACTAAAACAGAAGGCTTTTTCCTTTTTATTCCCCTTTCCATAAAAACTGCACTACATCCATTAGGAAATAATGGGAGAGAGACCACCAATATCTAATATTCTAATGGTGAGCAATTGCAACAGAGAATTTCATTAGTTTTCAATCAACTGTTTTAGGTATCCTAGGAAGGTACAAGCTGTAAAAGAACCATTTTTAAAGAAAGTGTAGTCTTCTGACAAATCTCAGCTGTCAGGCTTAAAATTTGGATTTATAGGTCCACCTAAATAGGTACCTGGCACAAAGGACACACAGATAGATATCAGTGAAGCAAATCAGGCACACCTCACCTCCCACACACATTTGGGGATAACTACTTTCTTGCTATCTTTGGCTTCATGTTGCTCTAAAGAAAACATGTGAAAAGAGATTTATTATCTCTGAACTAAGCCATGGGACATCTGAGAAGTACTGAGAAGATGATATATGCCTCAAGAGAATGTGTATCTTTTTTAGTATTTACTTTACCTTCGTCTCCCCAAAGGTAAGGTCATTCAGCTGTCTACTTTTAACAGAGTGGGGTCTTCTGAGGCCATTCATAGAGAAATTATATCAATTCCCATGTGCTTCCACACATTTTTTTAAACCAACAGATTTAAAGGTATGTGGGGTCTATGTATGTAATGTTGTGCTATCTTAAAAATCCATACCTCACATTAAGTGTTCAGCTTTTGCTATAGACTAAAACTCTTGACCACAAGTTTTGATTCAATTCTGAGCTACCAGGACTGGACCTGCAGTGTTTTGAAAGGTGCAACTAATATTTTTTTCCAGCTCCAATGTAGCATACAGGAAAATGATGAGCTAAAATACAATAAAAAGAAACCACAGGACTGAATCAACACCACTAAGACAGGATCACAAAAATCACAGCAGTAAATATTATAGAATTGTTTTAACCTGTAAAATAGTGTAGGTCACATCTGGTCCCATCATGTAGAAATTGCTGCACAAGCATGTTAAAGGATAAAGTGCATGATGGCACTTTCACAGATGTGACCTTCAAGCTCATTTATACTGTGAAAAGTCCGTTTTTTTCTTATATACTATATTTGCATGCAAGCCTGTGAGTTTAAAAAAATGTGCTTTCCTAGTTAAATATAAAGCAGACAGTGTGTGCATGGTGGTGGTGGTGGTGGGGGGGTGGGGGTCTATGACTTACCTGCCCCCTCACTGGTCCCTTCTGACCCTGTGCTGAACAGATATACACTTCCTTCAGATTCTTCAGGCTGGAGTAAAACTCGAAACAGAGTCTTCCCCCCACACAGTCTGGTCTATCTGGAAAAAAACAGGGAAATATCAGTGTGAGACAAAAAGTTATGTCAGGCCAATCATTACACAACCGCACATCATAAGACCTCGGAAGAAAAGACAAACAAGCTAAAGTCCTTCTCCTGGCATTGATTAAATCCTTAAAAGAATCATCTGTATAGGTTTAAACACATATTTAATTTTTGTCCAAGAAGATAATTGATTCTCCTTTAAAATGACCTTTGTCCTGTTTATCGTGTGCAAATCTAGTAGTTAATTTTCAAATCGCGATTTCCAAAACACAGCGACATTGTATTCCTGGGGAAAAGTAACCTTTAAGTTAATGAAAATGTCATCACAAACAAAACATTTAAAAAGGTTTAGCGCTTTGGTGGTAAAAAATTTTTTACAGCAACAAAATAGGTTGTGTTATTTTGAGCCATGTTTTAACTGTTCCTCTTCTCCCCTTCTTTGCTCCTATGTGTCTGTTTCACTGTGACAAGCAGGGAGGGGAGCAGAGGAGAAGAATAAATGCACACAGAAGGTGAAACAGTGAACAGAGGACCTAACCCAAGCCCAAAACAAACTATGAAATATTGAGTCTGAAACCATTGCAACATAGAAATGAAGCTTTTTGATCTGATTACATAGTTATCTATGAATGTGCTGCAAATATTATGTAAATTTTGGTTGTGATTCCTATATCTGGCAACTTCACCCCACACGTGCTGAAGGACGACGGGATTTCTCCCTTAGATTGGTTACCCTGGCTGACAATACAGTTCAGAGGAGAAAATGCCATAATGGTATAGTCTGCTCTGTTCACTAATGATATAAAAACACCATCCATCCATCTTCTTCCACTTATCTGTATCAGGGTTGCCAGTTAAGCTCACTGTGTGAGCAGTGGCGACCATGTGATCAGTACAGTAGATTTGATAAAAACTCCAAATCAACCTCAAACAAGTTTCTCTAAGGCTTCATACCTGTGCTGATTTCTAAGCCTCTTTCAAAGCCAGCAAAGAACTGCTCTCCTTCCAGCAGGTCACACAGGTCTGAAGGCTGGGGTCCATCATATTGTTCTGTCAAAGACTGCATTCTGCTCTCTACCTGTGCAGGAAACACCACAACCATTGCTCAGCACCTGAGCATGCAGTTTACACCAGAAACAAATCAGTTCAAAGTCATACACTACCAAGGCTATGACACCACCCGCAGTGGCTGACTCTGTGCACAGTGACAACACAGGAAAAAAAAAATCACCACAAACCTTGTTAGAAGGTAAGCACTGCAGCAGAACCTGTGAAGGATCAGTTTTCCTCTGGAGGACCAGGAACTGGACTTTGAACTGTTTTAACCTCTGGTAGATCTTCCTGACCGCCCCACTGACGCAGCGCTGTGTAGTATACCAGAGCCAGTACCTGTAGTGGTACACACATTATAATCCTACACTGTAAATTACATTTCAAAAGTGCTTTATGGTGATATAGAGCTGACCCTTACCAGGAGAAATGCGTAATGTAGAAAATGGCATACAAATGGGTAACATAGAGAGAGACTTGTGCTGTGATGTCAGTCCAGGTTTGGGCAGTGGGATCTCCATGGAGCAGATGCAAACAGGACATATCAACTGTATGGCCTGCAAAGAAAGGGAGAAAAACATTAATATACACTAATTTAATGTGTTATTACACACATGTGTGAGCATCAGGAGGGCCTAATGTACCGGTGACACCAGATGGCAGGGGAATCTGAACTTTGATTGGCTGTAGAAAATGCATGCTGGGAGTCTGGGAGAGACAAAGCAGGGGGCTGACTCTGGCCTGAGGATCACCGCACAGCGCCTGCACGTCTGACATAGACACCTGCAACACCTGCAAATCAGGAAACACCAAAGTCTTGCAGACCAGACAAGAACAGTGATGTCAATCATGTGTAGGTACTGCTGCTAGCTGACCTGTAAAGTGATGGTGCGAGTCTCCACTGTGGAATCCGGAGGAAAGTGAAGCTTTACTCCAGGATCAGCACTTGACACCAGTAAGCCTCCGGCTGGTGTGACAGAGCAGCTGTCCTTTACTGGGCGAGACACGGCCATAAACCAAGAAAAGTGGTTCACTGAGCAGCATGCCAGCTAAAGGTACAAAAAGAAGCCAGTTTCACCACTAATATAGTAATACTGTTTGTCCAAGACAAAAAAATAATTGTAATAATATCCATTTGCAGTAGCATGTTTTATGGGTTACCCTGGCTGGACGTCCCCCAGGGCGACTGCTATGGCTCTCACTTCCTCTCCTTAGCTCAGTGGGCAAAGTACTCCATGACTGTCCATCAAACGTCCGCACCACCACCTCCTTTCTTTTCGTCCGGCGATATGGCACACATACCTCAACAGGCTGTAAGCATTTTAGAGGTGAGATGCATTTATCTCATGCAAGTGCAAGAAAGAAACAGATAGGAAATAGCAAATATTTGATGGAAACCACTCAAGTTACTAGTCACATTCACACATTCATACAGTGCTTTATTTTGTGCATTTTAAGCCCATTATCTACCTCACATCCACACCTATGGCACCTGCTAACCTAACGTGCAAACAAACATAGAGAAATGGCCCAGGGTTTGATACATACATTCACCAGCCACTTCATTAGGTACACCTGCTCAATCCCTTACTGATATCAGAGGCCAGAGGAGAACAGCCACACTCCTTTGAGCTGATATGAAGGAAACAGTAATTCAAATATCTACTCATTACAACCAAGTATGCAGAAGAACATCTCTGAATGAACAACACATTAAACCTTGAAGCAGATGGTTAGCAGCAGTGGAAGACCACATCGGGTGCCACACCTCACAGCTAAGAACAGGAAACTGAGAATACAACTGGAAAAACATTGCCTGGTCTGATGAGTTTTTTGGGAAGTCTTTTCTTGGTAAACTTTGGGCATCTTACTACCAAGTAAGCATCATTTGAACACCACAGCCTACATAAGTCTTACTGCTGACTAATCTCTTTATGAACACAGTGTACCAATTTTCTGATTCCTGCTTCCAGCAACTGGTTTCTTGGATATGACAAAGAACTCACTGTACTCAAATGGCCTCCACAGTCACCAGATCTAAATCCAGTAGAGCATCTTTAGGATGTGGTGGAGCGGGAGATTCGAATCATCGATGTGCAGCCAACAAATCTGCAGCAACTGTGTGATGCTATTGTGTCAATTTGTACCAAAATGTATAACACTGTGCTGAATGTATGCCATGAAGAATTAAGGCAGGGGGTCAAACCTGGTACTAACAAGGTGAAACGAATAAAGTGGCTGATGACTGTATAACTAATATTACAAAAGAACTAGGTTGGTCATGTTTACCCGAGTGCGTAAATAACTAGGGTTCTAAACAAATATGTAAACTGAGGTAAAGTTCGGTTTCTCCACAGCCGCAAATCACAAACTACCAAATCATGATAACTAAATAGTTATGGAGTGTTCCTATACGCTTTAAAATACCTTTAAAAATGTGACTCCATGAGGACGAAGTTCCAGCGGATGACTAAGAAGGATCTCATGCTCCTCCAGCTGTACCCACTTTCGCTGTGGCCTCTTCTCGGCCCAGGCCAGTTTTGTGGCTGTCACTATGCATCCTGGGGGGAACACCAGCTCAGCCCCCCCTGGGAGGAACACGTGACACCCGGCAGACGAAATGCAGAAACTAAAGAGCAAAAGGAGCATCAAACCTTTTTTTTTTTTAAATATAGCTTGTATCAATTTAACTAACGGTATTATTTCAAAGAATGAGAAAATATGAGCCTGCTATGAGTGACACTGTACCTGTGCTGATTAAACCCAATGTGCAGTTCTGGGAGTTTTGTTTCTGCTTCATCTGGTGAGAATAAAACACAGTTAATATGCTAAAAACAAAGTTCAGCACTGCATGTTCAGGATCAAAATACATTGAGCTCTAATCGATTTTAAGCTCCTGTTTTTCTCTGTTCACCAGGTGTAGGAGAGAGAGGAGGAGGAGTTGGAGGTCGTCCCAGGGGATTGTCACGGACGTCTATTTTAAGCAGAGGCAGTTTGTTCAGACAGAGTGGGATCAGACGGAGGTCATTGCTGTAGATGACAAGTTCCCTGAGTGAAAGGAGAGAACCTGGGCAACAAAAAAAAGACAATGTTACTCTTTTTGAATTGCTCCGGAACCAATTTATCTTACATTAAGTGATTTTTCACTAGACACACCCACTCACCCTTATGCCCTTACCCATGCTCTCTGGTAGCTGCTTTAGCTTGTTCTGGGACAATTCCAGCTTAACAAGCTCCTCCAGTGAACCAATTTCGTCAGGTAGCTCCTGGAGGAGGTTATTTGACACATCCAGAGTCTGTAGTGCTTTCAGTTGACCCAGACCCGGGGGGAGAGACACCAGCTCATTCCCCAGGAGGGAGAGGTAGGTGAGGGAGGAAAGCTGGCTTATATCAGAGGGCAAAGCCGAGAGGTGGTTGTGACAGAGGAGCAACGAGGACAACATGGAAAGGCTAAGCAGACAGGATGGTAAACAGGAGAGCTGGTTGAAGGAGAGATCCAGGTGCACCAGATGGGAAAGTAAGGAAACAGATGCTGGTATGGTGGTGAGGAGGCCAGGCAGGGGGTCACCCCTTGAGTCATGTAAACAGTGTCCTTTAGTTAGAAAGAAAAATGCAATTAGAGCAAAAGAAAAAGACAGAGAATCACAGAAGAATTATCATTCTATGACACAGTATTACATAGTTTAACTTAACTAAAGGCAACAACTAAAATGCAATGAAACAAGTATGGTGACAAGCAGATGACACTGAAATAAATTTATGAAAAAAGTACCCCGAATAGCCAGTGATCGTAGCTTTGTCAGATGGGACAGGACATCCAGTGCACCATCCAGCCCTGCTTTTTCCTCAGAGCCCAGCCTCAGGTACTGAAGGCCCTTCAGCTGCCCCGGGATGGACTCCCAAAGGAGGGGCAATGCAGCTGCACCTCCCCGGTACACATCCAGGGTCAATCTTGTATCAGTCAACACAGCTGAAAGCTCCACGGAAGGAGGCAAGGGTGGAGACAAGGACAAGGGAGAAGAAGATGAGGAGGAAAAGTCGGTGTGACGGCTGGAGGAGTATGAGCAGGAGGGAAGGGTGGATATGGAGGGAGCACAGGTATCCATAAGGCTGATGGGAGACACAGAGGGGGGATCAACAACATCTCCCTGCTCTCCAAACATAGTGGGGCCAGCCATCCTCTCCTGTTCCTGATTCAAAAGTCCCCAGATTCCGTGGGCCAAAATTTCTGCAACTCCACCTGAAAGGCTGCATGCAGGTGTAACCTCCACCTCTCCGTCTTCCGTGCTGGCTGCATGGCATCCACAATCTTCATCGGGAGGCGCGTCGTCTTCGCTGCCTCTGTCCATTGAACACACAGTCTGTTAGCTGACTTGCCCCTCGCCCAGTACTTTCCTGAGAATTTCTCCCCGCATAACATTTGTTATGTACAGGTCATGTCATTACACCCAGACGGAGCTAAGAGGCTCCCATGAGAAGGGACGAACAGTTTATGTGTGGCACAAGTTCTGAATTAGTTTAATCTAACCACTACGAAGCTAAACGTTATTAGTTATGGCCATAGCTATAATTAAGAACAAAAATGCTAATTAAAAAATATCCGCTCACTACGGTGGAGCTCTTAGTATTCGCTTTAATTAACCAGAGCTGTGTACGACTTAATGCAACGTTATTAGATTACTAACGTGTAACAAAGGAGTCTGGTTTCTTAACTCTTTATCGCTACTTCCGGAAACCAGATTGTTTTTTAAAAAGAGGGCTCTGCGTCACTGTTGTTCGTTTGTTTTGTTCACAAGATCTGGCGACGGAAGATAGGAGGAGTCAAATCGACATTTTCCGTTTAATTCTAGAAGCCCGCCCCTTCGGTAGCTCTTGTGTATCACAACGAGCGCCTTGATGGTGGCGCCGCCAAAGTTTCAGCAGAGAGCGGGACTGTCGTTTTAGCAACGTGTGCAGTGATGTTAGTCCCCCTTTGTCCATCGGGCGGCGCTGTTGAGATCATTTTATTGCTGTAGGCGTTAGTGTGATGATGTCCACCCATAAACACTATTTTCAGATGTTTCATGCTATGAACAATTATAAACGCGAACGTAATGATACGATTAATGAAATAATTGTAAAATTATTTTTTTAAATTGGTAAAATTACCAGTGACTGTGGAGGTAATTTGAGTACAGTGAACTCATTGTCATGTTTAAGAAACCAGTTTGAGATGATTTGAGCTTTGTGGCATGGTGTGTTATCCTGCTGAAAGATTCCATCAGCAGGCTGTGGTGTTTAAATGATGCTCAGTTGATAGTAAGGAGCCCAAAGTGTCCTAAGACAAAATCCCATACAACTTTACACCACCACTAGCCTGAATCTTTGATACCTCCAATGGATCCAAGCGTTCTTGTATTTTTCAGAGATGCTCGTATATATACCTTAGCTTAAGTATTTGAGCTATTTTTGCCTTCATATCAGATCAAAGTGGTATGGCCATTCTTTCTTGACCTCTGGTATCAAAATGACATTTTCACCCAGATCACTGGATATTTTCTTATTTTCAGACTATTCTCTGTAAGCCCCAGGATGGCCTGTGGAAAAAACCCAGCAGATCAACAGTTTCTGAATTACTCAGGCATGCCTGTCTGGCCCCAACAACCGTGCGCTTTTGAAGTTATTTAAATCACCTTTATTCCTAATTCTCATGCTTGGTTTGAAGAGCACGTTGTCTTGACCATGTATACATGCCTAATGCATTGAGTTCCTGATTTAATATTTGCATTAACTTACAGTTAACATATTCATATAAATTATACACATACCAAAATTGTTACTTTTAACTTACTGACAAATGTTACTTAAAAGTAATATTTTCAGTCTGCAGTTATTCTGGCATACACAAAACAGCCATAACATATGATATTTAATATATATGTATGTTTATAAATAAATATTTTTTTTATATAGAAAATAGCTCTAGAAGACCTTTAGCTTCTATACTGTCATCATTCGTCCTCAAACGTGCTACTTGTTTTTAACTGTGTTGTCCATTTGTTCAGTGATAAGTCCAGAAATCAATATGTCGATGAGGAAATTATGTCAAAAGGTCATAGTGGAAAATTTGCTTTAAAGTGTAAAAGTATTTGTTTGACTAAGATAAATTATGCCGAAGGTCAAAGGTGGTAGAGTCAGAGTGATCAGAACATAATACTCGGTCAGAAAAAAGTGTCACCTCCTGTATTCTTTTGTTGTTGTTTTTTAGTGGCTTTCTTATGGAAGAAATATGGTGTCCCGAACAGAATCTGAATCAGTTCCCACAGCAGTGACTATTTGCAATCTATTTCTGTGAAGTGTTGCAGAAAAACATTTCAGTGTTATTGCTGGGTGTACTTCAGGCGCAAGAGATTTGGGACTTCATTACTGTATGTTGCGAAACCCTACTACCATTTCAACTTGTACCAATGTTTACTATTTTGTGGCGATACGCGCGGGAGGTGTGTGTGTGTGTGTGTGTGTGTGTGTGTGGTGGTGGTGGTGAGGGGGGGGGGGGGGATAATCTGGTTTATTTTGCCAATATTGCATAACAGGAAATCAATACACCTTCCGAGCGATAACACCAATCGTTGAAGAAAATCCTCATAGTTGTCAGGACATGTTTTCCTGACAACGAAAAAACATAAACAGATAGACAAATATAGAAAGGACAAAACAAAACGCCTTGCTCCGTCTGGGGACGAACTTTTGACAGCTGTCAGAGAAGACGCGTGTGACCGCTCTGTGACTTTCCGGGTGTTTCAACAACGCAGAGTGTGATTGGTCGCTTTAGTATCTTTCTCGATTGTGATTGGTGAACTAGAATTTGCGGTGTCGTTGATGATTGGCCAGCCGGGTTCGCTCTACGCCCTCCTCACGCCAGTACTTCATGAAATCACAACAAGTCCCCGTGGTCTACTGCGTCGGTATATTAACCAGTCCAGGGCTGCTTGTAATTACAGCTTTCTTACTTTTTACCGTGAAGGCATTTTTAAACAGTCTGACTGTTTCGGCGCTACCTGCAACGGAAAATCTGACTTAGGCTTAACCAAAACAGGAGACCGACATTAAGTTATGAACAGGCTCTAGAAGCAGACTGTTAGCAAGTTTTTATAAGTTGGTATCTGCGTAAACTCAGTCGTATCGTGTTCCAGCGACCTTAGCCCCACTGGAGTCCACAGCTGTGGACCGCCCTGGCAGGATGTTTCCACTGGACTCCCCGTGGAACATCTCTTTCGCCGGCTGCGGCTTCCTTGGTATCTACCACATTGGCGTGGCTAGCTGCCTGCAGGAGCAGGCTCCCTTTCTGGTCCAGAACGCCCGGCACATATACGGTGCATCTGCTGGAGCTCTCACCGCCACTGCTCTGGTCACTGGAGTATGTCTCGGCAAGTATCTTTTGGGTCTTAGATTACTAAGCTCGAGTACTATGTAGGAGTTATTGCATGTAACTATGCGTTATAGCTTGAAATGAGCGGGATAAGAAAATGATGTAGCATGAAATTGAAACAGAGTGGCATTGAGGCCATCCTCACGCTCATCAGCTCAGTGGTGCAACTCAAAAGTGATAACCATCTTCTGAGGAAGAGAGGATGTTTTGTAACAGGATTGTCATCAATCTTCTAATTCTTGCTTTAAATGTATCGCCTGTTACCCGAGCAAGTCCCCTTATCTGATGCTGTGCATGTAAAAACCGATTGTGAATGTATTTGTGTCTATTTTGTTGTATACTACACGACCTTCCCAAGTACTATGAATGTAATATTGGAGTATTGCTAAAATTTGGCATGCTTTTAATTATATATATATTAAAAGCATATATATATATATATATATATATATATATATGTGTGTGTGTGTGTGTGTGTGTGTGTGTGTGTGTTACACTGATGTCCATTAACCTGTCTCGCTGCAACAAAAGCACCAAAACTTTCTGTCATAAAGTGCACAACAGTTCCCAGACGCCAATGTCTGTTTCCCTGTTTCACAGGAGAGGCTGGTGCAAGCATCATTGAGGTTGCCAAAGACGCGAGAAAGCGGTTCCTCGGGCCGATGCATCCTTCCTTTAACCTGGTGAAGATCGTGCGACACATGCTGCGACGCACTCTGCCAGCTGATTGCCACCATCGAGCCAGTGGGAGGCTGGGAATCTCTCTCACCCGAGTTACAGATGGAGAAAACGTCCTGGTGACCCAGTTCAACAACAAGGAGGAAGTGGTGCAGGTATGCAGTGTTAATACTTTGATCAGCAGGCTTGCTGCAACATAATATTCATCTCCACTGCAGCTCCTTTGTTATTGAGGCAAAACAAATGATATGCAGATGCTACATTGGACTATGACACACAATGTTTTCACCATTTTCTGATATGTTGTGCTTGAATTGTTGTGTAGGTTGTTATATTGTAATAATAAAAGTTACAAGCTGCAGCCCTAGTTTTTAAAAAAAAAATTCAGTTAATGTTATTATAAAATATCCTTTAAGACCAGAAAAACAATAATAATAATTTCTGATATCACAGCGTTTATGTGCTGAGAGTATTATTTAGCTGCAGTCTGCTTGATTTGATTTAAATCAATCAGAAAATCTCCAGCAGTCAAAGAACTGTATTTCCTTTTACAATTATTAATCAGACGTTGTTTCTTATTATTTCTTTTCCAAATCAGGCGTGTGTCTGCAGTGCCTACATCCCAGTGTACTGTGGCATCATTCCTCCCACACTGCAAGGAGTAGTAAGTAAATGTACTCTTATCTGGCACCTGTGCACCTTTCTTTTAATCTCACGTTCCTGCTTTTGGAATATTTAATTAAATCTTTCCCTAAGAAGATATTAAATGTTGGAATATAGAAGCACAGCATGTTTAAAACATGTCATGGCGAGTCCGTTTTGCTGCTTTGCTTGAATTACACATCGTGTTTCCTTCTATTGTGCTTTGCTGTGACTTTTGGCAGTTTTTCTTCTTTCTGTAAGTGCTCCTGTCAGGGGCCTCCCTTCCCTGAGAATGTGTTTGCTCTGAATGGCATGTGCTTGGAAACAATGATTATAAAATTCCTGCAGAGTTAGTGTTTGTCGCAGATCTCACACTAAAGGGGGAAGTTTTGCTGGCCATGTTTCTAGAACAAAGGTTTTTTTTCTGGGAAACATCATTGAGCAATACCAGCGTTCCCAACTGCTCGCCGTGGCCTTTGTGATGGTTTGTTTGGAGCTCACGTGCTCTTGTTTGTATGCAGAGCTTGTGACCAAAATTAGAGAGTAGCAGAGCCAAATATGATGGTGCAGACACAGGCTTTGAAAGTTAGTCCGTTCTAACTCTCTTAACCCTCAGTGGCTCAAGTTCAGATGGCTGATGTCATCCACATCTTATCTGTTGACACAGTGTGAAACCTCTGCCATGCCTCCACTTCAATAAAAACACAGATTAGTCAATACACGGGATTTTATGTCATTGCTATCATCATCCTGTTTAGGAAATGCTGTAAGGACACGAGTCCTTTAAAGTCAATCACGTGTTACTTTCTGTAGATTTTCTGATGTTTTTTTTTCTTTATTCGTGTAGCGATACGTTGATGGAGGAATCTCAGACAACCTCCCTCAGTACGAGCTAAAAAACACCATCACCGTGTCCCCGTTCTCAGGAGAGAGCGACATCTGCCCCCGAGACACCTCGACCAACATGCACGAGCTTCGCTTCACCAACACAAGCATCAAGTTCACTCTCAAAAACCTCTACAGAGTCTCCAGAGCACTTTTTCCTCCAGATCCAATGGTATGTAGCTTGATTACAGCCTTCCGGATCTATGCACATAGAGATACACACACAGCTGCCGACAAATTGATTGGCTCAGTGAGTGAACTCAGTGGACCTCTCTGACTCATGTGAGATAACTCTATGTGTTTGTTTTGAGTGCAGGTAATGAAGGCCATGTGTAAACAGGGATACACGGACGCGCTGCATTTTTTAAAGAGAAATGGTAAGGGTTGTTGATCTGCCAACTTACTTCAAAGCTTCTTCTGATTGGTACTGACAAGTCGAATCGATCTTTTGTCCCCTGGCTCTGAGATATGTACAAACATTATCAGCCAGATATACTATCACTGCTTGTGCTTCCGATGACTATGTGATCAAATCAATAGACTGATTTTTCCTGTGATTTGGCGTCTCTTAGCCGTTATCGTTAGTCGTTAGCTTTATGTAACTCAAAGCATGAGTTTACTAAGGTGACACTTAGCAACACAAGTATTTTAAACATTATGAACTCGTTAAGTTATTTATTTTATTAAGAAATGACTCTGACAGATGGTCCCAGATTAAATGAGTTACTCTGGTATTTTCTCTTCTTTTCAGGATTGCTTAATCTCCACCGAATTTATACAGACAGATCACTACTAACTAACAAAGAAGAAAATGAGGAAGTCAGTGAAGAGGAGGACGCAAATAAAAGTGAAGACAAAGAAAAGTCCCAGGTGGAAGAGACAGCATTGGAGGTTTATGCCTGCGCCTCTTTCGACGAGCAGATCATTGAGTACCTTCCTCCCGCTCTGCACAAAGGTAACATGATGCCGAAGGTACAGACTGAGTTGAAAAGTTGGTACACTGTGACAAAGCAAGAAATGGAACCTTTTAGTGTAAACTGAAAGCAGCATCTGCCTGGGTAGTGGATAAATATATCTAGAGATTAAAAACAATTTAAAACTCCTTTAATAATCTTTAAAATATTTGTCACTGTGAACAATAATGCAAGGACTTAATGTTTAAAATGTTAAGCAATGTTGCTTTTTTGTTCCATTTCTCCCAGTTTCAAACAAAGTTTTTAGCATCTTGCACAGTTGGTTCATATTAAAACTCTCTTTAGGAGAAATCACAGCTTGTAAGCCTTTATGTAGCCAGCTGAGTTTTTCGATCCTTGTGAAGCCTTGTAAATCTAACTAAAGTCCTGAGACCTTTGTAAACATTTTGCCTGCTACTCTTTTTCCAGAAAAGAGGCAGCAATGGCCAAGATCTTTATGTTTTTGTGACTAGACGTCTTGTGTCATATCTCAGGAATACCTGGAGTGAATTCTTTAAATTGAACTTATGGAGGAACTCTCTGTGTTTAAATGTCACTGTGACCTCACAACAAACATTTGGGTTTTTTGGGTTTTTTTGTTAATGAAGAATTCGTACAACATTTATACAAATGTCTAAAATGATAAAATTGCTAAAGGTCAAATCAGGGCAGACTTGGATATGAACTGCACCTCTAACCCATGGGTAAAGGCATAAAACTGAGAGGTGATTATTCTAGTGCCAGTTGTTTTATAAAACCCTTATCTTAGTTTAAAATTAAAAAGAGCATGGTTCATCTTTTGGAAATCAGCAAATTTTCTGCTAACTATAATAGTCACAGCACAAATTCAGAGTAAAAGTGCTCAAACCTTTATGTCACTGCAAGTCTTGTGGAAAAATAAAGTACACAATCTTCCCTGTACCGAAAAAAATCGATTTGATATGTCATAAGATAGAACTTGTGTACAGTTTCTTTGTAGTTTTGCACAGAGGAGGGTAATTCTGTCTCTCTGCCTCCCTCTGCAGCTCTGGTCGAGGCCTGCATGGAGAGGAGGAGCCTGGCGCAGTCGCTAAGCAACCTGCTTCCTGTCAGGATGGCCACAGCCATGATGCTTCCCTACACTCTCACCCTGGAGTCTGCTATGTCCTTGACTCTCAGGTGCTATAGGACTTCATTACGTCTGTCTGTTTGTACATGTAGTCCCTTTTATTGAACTAATTACCTTTAAACTGTATTTCACTTAGAGTGCATACAGTGAAAATCGATCTTAGCACCATTTTACTATTACTGCAATATTTATAGTATTATTTAAGTTGGTTCAGTCAGTTACTGCTCTTACTGTCTGGGAGCAACTGTAACCTTATAATTTCCTCAGGGATTAATAAAGTATTCTGATTTTGATTCTGGCGACTATGTCCTCTGGTGACTAATAATCGTTTGTCCCTTGTGTAGACTTTTGGAGTGGCTGCCAGATGTACAGGAAGATGTGGTGTGGATTCAAGAACAGTTATTGAAAATCCTACAGTGTTTTCTTCGCCAGACCTCCAGAAGCTTGTCCCGCAGTGTATCTGCCAGGTAGGTTTAGCCCTGCAGTTACACAAAGCTTTGACTTACTGTTTCTGCCATCCATTTATGCCACATATTTACAACGCCTGTCATTATGATGCCATGTTGATAAACCCCAAAACTGGATCTGCTTCATACAGTGAATGAACAGGGCTGAATTTCAACTGGGTTAAACCTACAGTAACTGGTTATGTGATCCTGTTGGGGGCAGCAGAAACAAGTAGCGACTAAAAATCCCTGTTCTGTCTGATAAATTGACCGTGTTGACACATCCAGCAGTTACAGAGCAACAGTATCATTTGGTTGCTGTAGCTACCTGCCGTGTAGTTCACAGAAGATGATCTACAGTGAGGTTTTAGGATCTATATGATAATTTGAAAGTGAAGCAGAGCCGCTAACTGCAGATTCCCTCTCCTCGTTCACACATCTGCATTTGATTCGTTGTCATAAAAATGTTTTTTTTTTGTATCTAAACCTGATTTAATAACACAAAATCACACAGTTACAGCTTACTCCATATTCATGCTGGTAAATACTTCTCATGAATACTAGGTTGTTCTGCCAACTGGAGCTGCACCACTACAAGTCCATCCCATCCCACTTCAGCTCCCCAAGCCTGTTTCCCACTTGGGTGAACGGGAGGAGCTCTTCAGTCCAGGATGTCTTCATGCGTCTGGAAAACTACAAGAGGCAGCTGCTTTCAGATGTGCTCTGTATCAACATGGATCTGCAAGGCTCCTTCAAAACTGGAATGATGTCACCAGATAACAGCTCTGCTACTGACCTTTCCTCTGACCTTTCCTCTGAAGGTCTCACAATGCACACAGGTTGTCTTAATCTTCCAAATGATGCTAACTCTGGAAACTACCAGTAGCTGCTAAGAGTGCTGATAGAGAGAACATCAAATCAGATTTAAAGATCTGTCTTCTTCCTCATGTTAAGGTATTTTCGGCTGAAAGAAGATCTTTCTAATATGATCGTCCCCATTTTCTAATGGTTGGAAATTTTAATTGTTTCACATATTTACACTTAACTTTGTATTAAATGCCTTTGGACCAGTGCATGACGCTGAACTGAGGTTTTTGCTCAACTATTGTAAGGCCATACACACATCATGATCGTATGTCTATAGAAGTGCATTTAAACTTAGCACATGTGCTCAGTCATGTACAGACTTGAATTACAGGATGTTGGAAACAAAGAATGAGCACTTGAGGTTGCACGGTTAAAATAGGTGTGTGTTTATGTTTTTGGTGGAGTGCTGACCAGTAGTTAATCAGAGTTTTCCTTCTGTATCCAGTCATGAGCTTTAAGTAACTTTTGCTACACAGAGGGCAAAACGACTGATGAACCAGTCTGTTTAGTACACGTACCTACTCCATTTATGTGATGCAAGTGTCAATGCATAGTGTGAAAGACAACACTTTATGTTTCTTGGTTCATTTTAATGGCAATGCCTTATGTATTAACAATTATTTATATGAAAAATACAAAAGTGCTTTACTTTTTCCAAATCACGTATATATTTTTTGATCATCTTGATTTATTTAGATGTAAGTTGAAGCTTTTTATAAATGATTTTAAATATTTAGCATTGAATGTTGACAGATTTGATTTGTTGCTACATGTTTAGTGCATATGTAGTAAATCAAAAATGTGATTTTTTTTTTTATGAAGTCCCATTAATCTGACTGTGCCTTTTGTTCGTAGGTTACAACCTACTTGTTAAAATTCTTCTTGCACTGTGTGCTGCATCTTTAACTGTGTGATCTACTCCCATGCTGTGCCTTAACCTTCAATGAAATAATTGCAAAATGAGTGCCAAATGATGTAAAACAAAAAAATGTTTCAGAGAAAAATATAATAATAATAATGGATACTTTATTGATCCCCATGGGGAAATTACTTGTTTTTCCTCTGCATTTGACCCATTCACTCAGTGAAGCAGTGGGCAGCCCACTAAGCAGTGTGTAGGGACGGTATCTTGCTCAGGGGTACCTCAGGGTAGCCGTTAAGTGGATTCGAACCGCCGACCTTCCGATCATGGGGCGACCACTTTACCTACTGAGCTATCCCTGCCCCAGGGATGTATGTTTGTTATTGTGAAATAAAGTGATGATCAATATTTGTGTCTTCATATTCCTCTTCTCACATTAGCCTGTAAACCTGTAGCTGACAATGAAAAGAAGAAAAACGTAACACATGCCAGGCAGTGACCAAATAATGACTCAGGGATCATGGCAGACTTTGAAAAATACCGCAGTGAAATGAACAAGGACAAAATAACACAGCAGGATACAGTTGGACAGCAACTAAAAGGGTAACATAAATAGTGTCCTAACATGGACAATGCCATGTTAGGACAAAAGAAAAGCTGCCACAATTTCCCTGTTTGCTAGTAGCTATTGAGAAACTCAAGCAAATTCACTCCAACATCAGACTGTGAAGTGCTCAGAGAAACTATGAAAAACTAAGAGCTACATCTCAGACTAGACAGACCTCAGTTAGCATGTTAAATGTTTAAGTTCATGAGAGAACAATTAAAAAAGACTAAATAAGTATGACGTGTTTTCTCAGGAGAAATGCTCTTCTCTCTAAAAGGACCATGACATTTGTATCTGAAAAAAAAAAGCCAAGACTTATAAGACAATCTCAGATTAGATCAGGAGTGGAGTGGTGATGATTTGGGTTTGTTTTACAGCCACAGAATCTGTGCAGCTTACAGTCTAGTCTGTGACTGTGTCTGTGGTAAGAGACTGAAAATGCCATACAGAAAACAATTAATCCAAGTGATATATATTGTATCCTCTGGACAGATAATATATTACATATGCAAACAAAATACATTCTTGTTAGTATCAAGAATATATATTTTACTTTTTATCCCCCTTTTCCATTATATTTGCATGAAAGTGCATGACTCTTGAGTTCTTCTTGAGTTACTAACATAACACAGCAGTGCATTCACTTATTCAGTCACTTTAATTCTAAAACTGTGTATATACTGTATATTCTGTGTATTTATCAACTCATTCTTATTGCCTGTTTATGCCCTGTCCTTATCTTTAACGTCATGCTGCTCTGTTGTATCTTAATTGCCCCTTGGGGATAAATAAAGTCTTTCTGATTCTGATTTAATTTAAAATATGTTAAATTATTGCAGTACAAAAAAAGGAGTTTGTTTTTTGGGTCAAATTGAGGAGCTTTTATTGTTGTTTTGGTTAGAGGAGTATTTGAATATCCCCCCCATTCTGTTCACATATAAAAGCAAAACGTGTCACACATAAGTCTCATCACTTCTGGCCTTTTAAGAAAGCTGTTGAACTTGGTATCATCCAGTTATTAGCCATAACTACCCTTAACTTACACATGCACATGCACTGATAAACACACCACTGTGCAAAACTACATTCCATGTGCAATAACCCAAACAATACAAAACGCTGTTTATTTACATATTTACTTTTCTGTCTCTCTCTCTTTTCTTTTCTTTTTTTTTATATTTGTACATTATATATATATATATATATATATTGTCTAAATACTGTTCATATGTATTTACCCCCCACCGCCATGTTTGCACTGAGTAGGAGATGCATCTGTATAGTGACAATGAAGGCATTCTATTCTATTCATAAAGATCAAAACAAGAAAAAAAAAGAAAAAAGAAAAAAACGAGCATTAAAATAATATGACAGAAAAACATAAAAACTGTTGTATTTACTTATATAATTTTGTGTTTGTGTTGCAATATATAATATAATAAATATATAATATAACAAATATTAAAAGGGAATCTGTGTTATTTCTTTGATTGTGTGGTTGGTCATCTTAACTGTCTGAACTTTTTTTCCCCTTAAATTGATGTGGTTGTGGTAAAAAAAAAAAATAACAGGGAAACTTCCGAGTAGTTCCTGAAGGCAGCGCAGAACTGCCACTCAGTCGCAGAAGTTCGCTATGTCGTGTTGTCCGCCAGGGGGCGCAGTCCGGGAGGTGTGTTGAGGGCGGGGGTGCGGAATCCAAACACGGCACTCCGCTTCTCTCCTCGTACCATGAGCTGAATCTGTCCGGGACAGACCAGGGAAGATGGCGGCCACTGACCATTCCCGGTCCGAAGCTGCCAAGCAGCGACGGCAGGATCAGCTGCAGCGATGGCTGGGCTCAGAGACGGATCAGACGGGTTCGGAGTCCCGGGAAATCTCGAGCGGTTCCGGAACGCGCCGGGCGAAAGTTCGGTTCGCCCAAGGAGCCGTATTTATGGCTGCTTGCTCCGCCGGAGACCGGGAGGAGGTGGCAGCGCTGCTCCGACAGGGAGCTGACATCAACCACGCTAACGTAGACGGACTGACAGCGCTTCACCAGGTAGGAAGTTTTGCCCCTCTAACTGTCAGCAGCTAGTTTTCCTTTCTGCCCGAGCTAATCGCTACAGTTGCTACAACTGTCGCTCATCTAAAGGGAAAAGGGCTCAGCGTTGATCCCTTAATGATCCTCACAGCGAAGAGGACTCACAGGTAAAATGGACCACTAACGTACTTCCAGCCCAGCAGCTCCTGTAATCCATCACTCATTCCTCTGTGCGTTTGTTTTATAAAGTCCGGGAAGAGTTTCTGGCCTGTTTAACACTAGCAAACTTGGTTTATTAGCCCGTTGGGAGGCTGTCTGATCCGCACTGTTGCATTTAGTAAATTACAGGCTTCTTTTTATGGCGTAAAAAAAAGCGAACGAGAGGGCAGCAGACGGTAAAAACCAAAGAGCCTGGTGGACCATTTTTAGACAGTTATGGGCAGGCTTGTGGCATACAGGCCCTGCCGAAGAGTCAGGAAAGTAGTGGGAGAGAGAGTTTCACCGTCCTATCTAAAGGTCTTAAAGCAAAAAAGAAAAGAGGGAGGGCATTATAACTGAAGTTTTCACCCTTACATTTATTATTGCAGTTTTCGTGATTGTTGCGTTCATGAGTCGAAGACAGGCTGGACTTGTTCGGTGCATGTTCAAGTCCTCCTCTTGTCCCTGCTCTTGACTTAAGTCATAACACCCAGGCTCACTCTGGACACCATCACTGTCACACAGGCCCTCGGTGATGCAGCATTTCCTCCACTTTAATGGCACTGTGTGGTAAACACATTGCTGTCTCATCTCATAAAGTGAAAGCAGGGTCAGATGAGTTTTGACCAGGATTCCTGAGAACATACAGAAAAGATCTGCTTCGAAGTCCTCTGGCCTGCGTGCTCATGCAGATGTGGTTTTTCCCTCCCAATTTTGAGGCAGTTTAGTGAATTTGCCCCACCACGGCTGGTTCAGATGAGTCTTCTGGTGGCTCCACATGTCCGACCGGTCACCCAGTGTGGTCACCCTCCTTGCCCTCCATCCCTCTCTCCCCCTATTGCTCATCGGTTGCCTGGAAACTCGAATTAAATATAGGGCCCGCACTCTCCAAACTTTCCATCCTCTTCATCCAAAGCCTTTTCTGTCTTCTCCCTCCTCCTCCTCCTCCTCTTCTTGTTTCTCTTTCTCCTTCCCTTTGCCAGTTCCCCATGGAGGGGACTTTAGGGATTTCGGATGAAGAAATGGAAAACATGCCTCAAACAGCACAAACTGCTGTTGTCAAAGGCGATTTTCACAATGAGTCACTTGATGACCCAGTGAAGGAGTCTGCTGAGAGTGTGTGTATGTGTGTGTATGGACCGTCGTCACACGCAGGGTGCCAGAAGTACCCACTGTTCATTCATTCAGCTCAGAGCACCCACTCCATTAGTGGGCGACCCCCGCCCCCCCCCACTCCGGCTGTTACTGAGCCCCATTTTCAGCTCTTACAATGATCACATTTTTGTTTTTTGTTTTTTTTCCCATGCATTACCTGCCTAAATCTCTCATATTATAAAAGGGAAGGAGGAGGCTTTCCCCAGCTTTGTGATTAGTTGATTTAGCCTAAAAGAAAAGCCTCTTAGGTGGCTTAAGACAGGCCTGATGGAGACGTTTCTGTACGTGTTACAGACACTTGGCGCTGTGACGTCCCACAGAAGAACTGCTTCGGTAACGTCACATTTTTTGAGTAAATATCATCTCACCTGCTGACATCAGTGAAATGAGACACCAGTGCAGATTAAACTAATCGTTTTGTTAGTATTCAGTTCAGCTTTGCTTCAGAGTCACAAAAAGACAAATCTCCACCTTTATCAAGTATTTATAGCCATGCCACTGGCTATGTGCCGCATTGGCCCAGGCCGATCTCGGCAACTACGCAGTAGATTGCCACTAAATTTATTATAATGTTTAAATAAACACTGTAGTCCCCAGAGGAGGAATCCGTATGACTTTGCAACCTTCTTCGTGAAGTTAACATTTGTAGTTTTTAGTGAAATGTATTGACAGCTTTTTTTTTTTTTAAAAAAAAGAAAAGTTTTTTTTTAAACTTCATTTGTATTTCAGAGTATTACAGATGTTTACATATATGCAAACTCTGAGAGAGCAGGAGAAACTGTGTTGGCACTGTATCTAAAATATGGACCGTCACTTTTGATTTCACTTATTGATTACTCAGAATCGCTCTCGTTTTGGAGAAGCAGCATCGTCGAAAACTCTTCCAAAGTGAGTCTGCAGCAGCTTGTCTTTGCATACATGCATATATGAGATAAAATACAGAGGAATAGCTTCATTGCCAACAGGTACCCACTAAAAAGATGGCACACCATGATCCCTCTTTTAATAAAGAGTGGTTTCATTGTTTACGATTGAAAACGTTCTCTTCTGTTCAATTTAGCTAGTTTTCAGAGAGGGTGCCAGTTTTAGTTTTAGTGTTCTTTAATTATTCAGAAGCTCAGGGCGGCGATCACAATGCAAAGACCTGATTCACAGCCACACATGTGGTTTTTCCAGTAAACACAAAAGTATTTACCAAAGCCTATTCGTGCTGATTTTGTTGACAAAGTTAAATAAGACAAAAACTTCAAAAGTGTAGTTTTTGATTTTATTTTGTTACTTCAAATATTTATTTCCCGCCTAGTTTTAGTCGTAGGCTATAATAGCCGTGGGGCAGCATAATGTCATGATATTTTTCATATCGTACCGATACCGGGACACCAAATATCGATATTATCATCAAATCAATGAAAATGCTCATCTCATGCACCGCCTTCCCGAGATGGTGTTAGCCGAGCAAACTTGCATTAAAGCGACTTTACTGAAAAAATCGTCCAACACTGGACGCACACAGCATGACAAAACCGCATCCTAATTCAAAGTTACACAAGTTAAAATAGGAAAGAAACCTCCTTGCAACTAGAAAATAATTTTTTCACATTCTGCAACCGACTGCAACTTGTGGTGACTAAATGTTTGCTCAGAGCTCGAGGGCGTTGCACGCTCACGACCGCTTTTGATTACGAGACGATTGCGTAGGTCACCTGATAGGAGGCAAATTTTCTGCAAATATTAAATAAAAAATACTCAGAATATAGGAAAATG
Organism: Mchenga conophoros; assembly: GCF_057382185.1. Classification (NCBI taxonomy): domain Eukaryota; kingdom Metazoa; phylum Chordata; class Actinopteri; order Cichliformes; family Cichlidae; genus Mchenga; species Mchenga conophoros. The sequence goes on from NC_140532.1 coordinate 14,643,158, forward strand.
TTCAAAATTGCCATAATATCACATATTGAGTAAACTATTGTCTTACTTATTATCTTACTTTTGAAGTAGAGACTCACAAACACAGAGCATTACTAATATTTCATAGACAGGTGAATGGAATTATGGAGTGCTGCAAAGTTCAGTCAGTGAACATTTACGCTGCTCTAAATTGACAGTTAAACATTAGTGAATGTGAGCTAATATATCAGTGCATCCCTGTAATTAAAAGACATTCGTAAATTAACTAATAATGCTATTTATAAAGTCAGTGTCTACATCAGTTTTCACCCAAAAATGAAGAATAACAAAAGCATAATCTTATGTTACTCCCTGTCTGATTCTTACACCATCAAAGAGTAGGTACAGACGCTAGTAATATATTTTTAGTTTTTTGTGTTATTAACATTTTATTTATTTGGTCTTCGCACAGATTCTGAGCTACGGCTCATTTCTTTATATTTTGATAGGAAAATGTGAAATTGGTGTAGTGGTAGATACGGAAACATTTGCAAACATGCATGGAAATACATTATACAAGCTAAAAATGAAGCTTGTTCATATTTAATGCCTTTGAAAGTCAGTATTTGGTATGACCATCTTTATTCTTCAACACGGCCTGAACTCTCCTTGGCAAGCTTTCTTATCATTTCTTTGAGTACTCTTCAGGAATTGTTCTCCAGGCTTCTTGAAAGACATTCGATGCTCTTCTTTGGATGTTGGCTGCCTTTTTGAGCTCAAAGCTTCAAATTTGGATCCGTCAATCCATCAGGCGTGAGGAATCGGTGCTGCCACTGATTTTCAGTCCAGTTCCTGTGTAATTTGGCGCATACCTCAGGCTTTTCTCCCCGTTTCCCTTAATTAAAAATGGCTTATTGACAGCCACCGTTCTGATGAGACCAGAGCAAACAGTAGATGGATGAAAGGCCAGATCCATCTTTCTGGTCTCGGCTGGATTCTTTTTTTCCTTATTTCTTAAGGCCATGACTTTAAGAGACTGTCCATTTGCCAGTTTTTTTATTTTTATTTTTTAAAGCTACCCACATCTCCTTTTGTCATCCACTTGTTCTGTTTCCTCAGTGTTTAAGGACACACTGCACACCATGCCGGGAAATGTTGTCGTTAGCTAATAGCTGCCAATTAAAAGTGGTTATTGGTGAAGTTGACTGTTACGTTTAGATTCAAAACTGGTTTATCTCTTGAGTTAGTTTTTGAATGATTCATAGGTCAGAGTTAAGTGGCTTAAAAAACCAAATAAAAACATTCCTCTGAAAACCATCAGCTGAAAATGAGTGAAAAAGCAGCCAAAAAAAACACTTATTCAGTACAAGAACCTTCCATCTGGCTCTTTTTAATAAATATTAACTTAAATCAAAGTAACCTATCATAGCAAAATCCCATGAGGTCCTCGTGGGATTTATCCCGGGACTTGTGTTTGATCACACTTAGATTCTTTGCTCGACCTAGCTTGAGGAAAAGCTGCTAAATAGAATCGCTGTTTCACTTGTGCTGCAAAATGACTGTTTTGGAAAGTACTTGAGGGCTTTTAGCAACCCACTTAGCAGAAAGTCATTACAGCAAGGAGACACACAGTAGTCATTGTTTTAGCCCCGCTGCTTTGGTTGAGTTTAACAGATTTTGGAAGAGTCTGGAGTTTTGCCTTTAGCAACGAACCATGGTGAAGTGGGTCAGAGACCTCCTCTACTGTACTGAAACTGTACTCAGACTGGCATCCATTTGTTAATGTCAGAATAAACAGTAAACACTTGTACATGGCAATCAATCATGCGGACGTTTGTCCTCTGGCAGGCCTGCATTGATGAAAACGCTGAGATGGTGCAGTTCCTGGTGGAGAACGGGAGCGACGTCAACAGAGGAGACAACGAGGGCTGGACTCCTCTGCATGCTGCAGCCTCCTGCGGTTTCATCCAGATTGCTAAGTGAGTGTCGACCACCATCACTTTGTCACATCACAGCCGAGTGGTGCTGAGGGATTAGAAAACACAGACGTAAATCAGTGTTAGATAACACACATAAAACTCACACACATTCAGGGTTTTCCCAGGCTCGTGATTGGCCTTCTGGAGAGGGGGTTGACTGCACAATCGGTCGACATACATTTAAGGCTAACAGTCGGTGTTACTTGACTTGAATAAAAATGTATTTTAAACTCAGTGAACCAGTGATCTTCCTTTTGACTGAAGGCCAAAAGCTCATCGGAGGGTGCCAAGAAAACTCGTTTATCCTCCATTCAGGTTTTACCGTTGCTATCTGACAAATGTATCTTTGTTTTTTAAGGTATCTGATAGAACACAGTGCTCATGTTGGAGCAGTGAACAGCGAGGGAGAGCTTCCTCTGGATGTTGCCACAGAAGATGCAATGGAAAGGCTCCTGAAAGCTGAAATTAAAAAACAAGGTAAAAGCAACAAAAACGGGAGAATTGGAACCTCTCCTCTCCACCTTTCTGGTGTCCTCCCTCTAAGTGACTCATAACATGCAGTCACATTAGCTTGTTTGACTATTGTGATTGCTGGGTGCCGTACTCTAGTGCACTTTAGGATGTGGCTCCAGGTACAGTTCAGCTGGACTTGGGCACAGTATCGATTGAGATCCTAGCCTTGAAATGCTTCCTCAGTTTTAAGGTTAATCACACGAGAAATATGGGCAATTGTGCAAGATAACTGCTCCCAATGTGAGCGCACGGGGGCTTGATTCAAGGTTGTCAGTTCTGTTGGGATGTGCACATCCATCTTAATAATTAAAAGACAATATAAACCCTACTTTTGTGTAGAATCAACACAAATGCAAGGTTGCTTGTAATCGGATATTGTGCGTTTCCGTGTTATCTGTATTTTTAGGTCCTTTAATCAGCCAAACCTGCAATCCTGAAACCGAAAATCAAATTTTCAGTGTGATGAGTGATGATGCCAAATTAAAAGAGAACTTTTATGTACAGTCAGTAATCTTACTGAAGTTAGAAGACTGAAAACAAACGTGAGCTCACATGTGTTAGTCAACCGAAGCGATGATGTTGGGAGTATTTCAAGGAATTAACTATACTGATGATTCTACACAGCTTTGGTGCCGGTTGCGTTAGTTTTTCACAAGCAGCAATAATCAGGAAATCATACAGAGCTCAGGCTTCAGTTTTTGTTTTTTGTTTTATAAATATGGAGCCTCAGAACTTCATTTTTTCCTTTTTCCTGTTCATTCCAAAAGGAGGCAAAGAAACAAGGACAGCGGCCGTGCACCAAATGTTCTGTGACCTTAATTGTTCTGGACTCCAGGCTTGTGCTTTTATCTCTGTCGAATGTGTGTTAGCTGAGATCCAAATACAACCGGGAGCACAGATGACGTATATGAGATAAATTTACACTCACAAGTATTTATTTTTTTGTGTGTGGGATGCTTTACTTACAGAATTGTCCTGATATTTGTAAGCTTTTCGTAAACAAAACTTAAGTTAGAGTACATTAAACCTGACTTGTAACCCCGATGTCATCACTCATCATAGATCTAAATGGAAGGGGAGTTTTAGATGCTTTGAAGTGCTTCTTAACTCGAGGTTGTCACTGCTTGTCACAGGAATAGACGTGGATACGGCCCGAAAGGAAGAGGAGAGGATCATGCTCCGGGATGCCATGGCGGTGCTGGCAGGAGACGGCACACTCACACCTCACCCAAACACCAAGGCAACGGCTCTACACGTCGCCGCTGCCAAAGGCTACATTGAAGTCCTGAAGTGAGCATAAGTGCACACATAAGAGCAGCTTGTTGACTTTTGTTTAATTTTGTTACCATGCCAAGTCAAACGGCTTTTATTCTTAGCCTTGTTCTCTCCCCCACCTCCACTCCTCCCAACTCCCTCACCTCGCTCAGGGTACTGTTACAGTGCAGGGTGGATGTGGACTGCAGCGACACTGACGGGTGGACGCCTCTGCACGCAGCAGCTCACTGGGGGCAGGAGGAGGTGTGCAGCCTGCTGGTTGACAACATGTGCGATATGGGTGCCGTCAACAATGTGGTGAGGGCACGGCGAACAAGCTTTCCCTCTGCAGTTCAGTCTGTGATTGGAGCTTTAGCATGTGCCATCACTGATCACTGTGGCTGTCCTTGTAGGGACAAACACCTTTAGATGTTGCAGACGAGAACCTCGTGGACGTTCTGGAGGAGCTGCAGAAGAAGCAGAACGCTGTGAGTCTGTCTTCACACACACACACACACACACACACACACACACAAGGCACTGTGACTATCTCACTTGCTCGGACAGACCTGTCATGATTGATGGCGTTCCAGCGGCGAGTGCTCTCTGTGTTTATGTCTGTTTATATTCCTCTTCAGTTACGTAGCGAGAAAGAGAAACAGACTCCTGTTATTGAGCCCATTTCGCATATCCCCATGGTACCAGTCCGCCCACGCAGGTCAGTGCCAGTGTGTTGGTGCGTCCGTATGTTTGTGTATATCTGTGTGTGAGTGTGTACACGCTATGCTGTTCCTCAGCCCAATCCCAGTAATCCTTGATCCAGCTGTTGTCTGCATGCAGGTGTGACAGTCCCAGTGTTCCCATCCCTTCAGCTGTGTTACTTCTACCCACCAACCTGGGTAGATGTAGCAGTCTGTCTCTCAGTTTCATACTGAATATTAATGCTTTCTTTTTAAGTCTGCATCTGATCACCAGTGTTGGGAAGGTTACTTTTAAAATGTATTCCACTACAGATTACAGAATACATGCCCCAAAATGTATTCTGTAACGTATTCCGTTACGTTACTCAATGAGAGTAACGTATTCTGAATACTTTGGATTACTTAATATATTATCATGCTTTTTTACAACTACGTGAATGTACTATTGCTGTGATTTATGACTGTTACTGAAGGTCCGCGGCTCCGAACCGTATTAAAGGGACCTCTGACTAATATGTCGGGCTCCGAGTTGGGCTCGTAGCCGAAAAATAGCTTTACTTCGTTGTCTGGGTCAACTTTGCTAGCGAGAAACAGAGTGAGGCGTTGAAAGGCTGCTCCAACGGAACTTATTGTTTTGGAGGAAAACACGAACACAGCGTCTTAATAGCTTACTTACAACTGGGCTCGTCAGGCACTCTTCTTGGCTGCAGTGGTTATTATTATATTTACATGCTTCCAGCTCCTGTTTCTGCTCGATGATAACTCGTAGTTTTCCACTCGCCCTTTTCTCCCTCCTCGCGCTCACAGACACATAACGGGTATGGCAGTCCATTCTCCCAGCAGCACGGACTACACTGCCCATGAGGCTACATTCTTTAGAGCATGTAGCATCCTGCTTAGCACAACAACAACAAAAAGCCGCTCTCTCACCCAGGAAACACGCAGAGAAAGAGCGTCACCCTGTAACCATGGCAACCGTAACGCTGCCACCTGGAACAACAGAACGTAGCTGTCAAACAAAACCCAAACAGTCCTGACCCGCGACAAAATGAAACAGGAAAGTACCGCAGTGTAATCCATTTATTTCAACAAAGTAACTGTATTCTAAATACCACCTTTTTAAACGGTAACTGTAACAGAATACAGTTACTCATATTTTGTATTTTAAATACGTAACGGCGGTACATGTATTCCGTTACTCCCCAACACTGCTGATCACATTGTAAATGCTAAATCCAGCCTGTTGCAAATGGCAGCTTACAACCAGTGTTGGGTGTAATGCGTTACTAAGTAACGCGTTACTGTAATTAAATTACTTTTCCACTGAAAAAGTAGAGTAACTAATTACTGTTCATTTTTAGGTATTTTAATTACAGTTACTTACAATTTACTTGCGTTACATTGTAAAATAATTAAACTGGCTGAATATCATTATTTAATTTCAATAATTTGTCTTCTAAACGTAGAAGTAAACTCTGCCGCTTTAACATCGTTGCAGTGCAGGTGCACATCATTTCGCGCCAGTTTGCTGCATAGTCGTATTCTAAAGCAGCGGTCCCCAACAATTTTTGCGCCACGGACCGGTATGAATAAATTTTCTTTTTTTCGGTACCGGTACTAGTTTTATTTTGTTGTATTTATCCGCGACACCTTAAAGTCCTTTAAGGTGTCTTAAGGTGCCACCTTAAGGTCCATGAAAATATTGTCGGGCATAAACCATACCTGAAAAGACCCAGGAAAACTGAGTAAACGATAAAAACGATAACAAAATAACGCTGAAAACCGATAAAAACCCTGAAAACTATACATTTCACACCTGAGCCTCAACTCTCGCGGCCCGGTACCAAACGACTCACGGACCGGTACCGGTCCGAGGCCCGGGGGTTGGGGACCGCTGTTCTAAAGCGGAAGATGTCGGACTCGGCTGAAGCGAGTGGCTGTTTTATGAAATGGACATATTCCCGTCTCTTCACCTTTCTGAAACAAGCAGACAAGAATATTACAGTAATATGTAAGCTATGTCCTGGGGAGAAAAAAACTATCGGCTGCTGTTAATAGCACGAGTAATCTACTGAAGCGCCTGACACGAGAGCATAGACAAACACTTCCGAGTGATCCTTGTTCATCATCCATGGATAACACCGCGGCAACTCCTGCCAAGCAGGCAAAACTTGATTTTACTTCAGCAGCACAGAAAGCGTCTGAAGGTGAGCTTAAAAAATGATTGCAGGCTACATTGTGGAAGAGATGCTACCGCTGCGTACTGTAGAGTCTCCGTCTTTAAAAAATGTATTTATTATTTAAAGAGTTTAATTTCTATTGATTGTCCACTCAAGGTTTATAGGGGTTTTAAGAAGTATTTAGTAAATTACTTATTTAGTAATTAAGTTACTTTTCAGACACAGTAATTAGATAAGTATTTTAAATACAATATTGACTAAGTAATTAGTAATTAATTACTTTTTTAAAGTAACTTACCCAACACTGCTTACAACAAATAATTAAGTCCCCCTAGCAAGACTATATTTGCCATCAAACACTAGAAGGAAAAAAATATATTAACAGTAAAATAAAATGGTGGGTGATACGAGTAAATTCCAACATCGCAGTATATGCAGCGTAAAAACTACAGTGAAGGTTGGTGTGCTCGCTCACAGAACATCCGATGTGATGTGCTCATGTAAACAGGGGATCAAGAAAACAGTGTTAAAGATGTATTTCATACATTTAAAGATGGTTGAGATGGTTAGGTAGATGGATTCTTTTTTTCTGTACATGAAAGATTCCAAGAACAAAAACAAACAAAATTACAGATGGAAAAAAAAATGCCAGTGACTTAAAGACATTCAAATAATGCTGTCATATTCCTTCACGTTAGATATTAAAGACTAAACAGTCTTAAATTTGTAGGATCCTCTTTGCTCTTAGTACGAAGGGCCTTCCAGGCCAAAAGGGTGGAACGGAATAGTAGAGCAGTAGATGCACAGGATATGATGTAATGTCAGAAAAAGGTTTTCAAATTTGTGACTTCTCATGCAGCAGTGCAAGCGTTTGCAAGCAGTTGATTAAAAGCTCCACAAAAAAAAGAAAAAATATATACATTTTTTATAACATTTTTTTTAACATTAATTTAACCAGGAAACTCTAAAGGTAAACAATGTGTCTTTGGAGAGTGTCCCAAGGTGTCCTGTTGTTATCCCAGCATGTTTCTTTGTGTGCTAACAATATGCAGTAGACAGTAGAAATAAAGGACTTTTTCAAAACTTTGCAAAAACCGGTAGAAGTTGGTCAAGCGGGGTAAAAGAAACAGAAACTGACTAAAGCATAAATATTTCTCTGTAATGTTGAATTGAAAAGTCATGTAGAACTAAGCGAGGATGTTTTAAGTTTTTCAGGTAGTATAAAATGATTGCCCTCTAAGTGTTGTTGACGATATAAACGCATACTTTGTTTCTCCGTGAAAAGATGTCTTATTTTATCTTTGAATGCCATTTTTCACTGTTTCTCCTTCTCGAGTAAAAACAAGTATAATTCAAACACTTTTCAGAGGATGGGTGCTTTGCTGTTGATGTCTTGGTTAATAGGGCCAAATGTGCACGTAAACCATATTATTTACCATTAATATGTAGTGTGGCACTGAGAGACAGCATTTGTTTTTTTGTTCTTTTCACTTCTGTGGCTGCTCCTTAATCTGTGTGAATGATTTCAACGTTTCACTTTAAGGAAACGGCTCGAATTGGTGCAAAGCAATTGGCCACAATTACAAACGAAGCAGAAACGGCGGCACAGAAAATGACCCACTGTTTCACCTACCGAGGTCTTGATTGATGCATGCTCGCTCTAATTGGCTGCACATGGAATGATTACCCTCACTGATCAGCTCCCTGCATGCCACCTGTTGTTCCACCCCCCCCCACCCCCCACCCCCACCTTGGCCCCGCCCCTGCAGGACTTCTATCTCTCGTATGAGCAGCAAGGAGAAGATCTGCCTCCACGAGCGGGAGAAGCACCCTCCGCCTCCTGCCCTGCAGAGCAGTCCGGCAGAGGACGAGGAGGAGGAGGGCCAGGCGGGACAGAACCAGTCTCAGGGCCAGGCGAAAGCCTCGAGCAGCTCCAGCTCAGAGGAGGAGAGCGAGTCTGAGAGCGATGCAGAGTCAGGTGAGAGAAGCTGTTTCTGCTTTGAAGTACCTGCTGGCTGTGTTTATAGTTCAGAGTTATTGTTATTGATTAATCCTAATGACCTTTGCGCTCATACAAAGAAGGCAAAAGAGCATTTTTAATAACCTTTGCACTCTTGCAGAGAAAGCGAAAAAGCGAGAAATCATAAACAACTTGAACAACAAGCGCAACACCACCAATCTGCTTCCTACCTCCATGTCAACAAGCACCACTGCGAGCCAAGTGAAAAGGGTAAACGGGAAAAAGACTTGGAGCACATGAGATGCATGTACGGCTGTGTGACAGCAAGGCAGGATAATAAAAATGTTGACTGTGTGTGTAGCAGGAATTAAGCAAGCCTCCAGTCACTGAAGCCCCGGGGTCATGGAGAACATCTCTGAGGAAGGCGGACAGCTCTGTGACTCTGGGCTCAGCTGGGCTATCTGACCCCAGCCAGGACACCAGCAGACCTCCAGAGTCCGGCCTCGGCATGAGCCGCTCTGCCTCCAGCCCCCGCCTCAGCTCTGAGGCTGACACCAAGGTACGCAGGCGCTCGCGTGATTCATAGGTTTATACACTCATGAAACCACAGTCGTACTTCTATAAATCTAGCTTGACAGGCCAAATAAAGGCTTCTTTACTGCCTCCATTCACTGAGTCACATAAATAAATGACAAACTGATCTCTTCCCCCTCGCGCTCAGGAACCAAGGCTTGCTCGAGTGCCGCCCAATCCAACACGGAGACTCTTCAGTATTCCAGATAACACTGCTGACAACTCCAACAGGTGGGCCTCAACTCTCATACACGTCCGCGTTTGTGAAGCCAGAATCCGAATCCCTGCATATGTCCCCTTGTCACCCTGTGTGTGTGTGTGTGTCTCTCTCTCAGTTGGCTAAGCCGTAGCTCCTCTTACACCCGACGCTTCAATAGTCAGTCAGGAAATGATCTCACTAGCTCCACCCCGTCTTTGCTTCACAGGTCAGTCATGCTGCTCACTGCCCGTCTAACTCTGCTGTTTGTGTGTAATTGTCACTGTCCCCTAACGGCAAACGCTAATTTGTGCGCGGCTGTGAAAGGTGCCTTTGAGTTTCCAATGGGTTCTGTCTTGTTTCCAGCTCATCTTATGGAAAGAGACTGGATGACCCCACCGTGACCTCAGCTAGCACAGGAACGAGCTCTGCTGGACTCGGCCGCCTTAATAGTGTCTTGGCTCAGAGGTATTTTTCATTTTACACTGCATGTACGATTTTTTTAATTTTTTTTCCTTTGGACCAATATGAGTCAACTTTCATCTTTCTTTCTACGAAAAGACTTCCTCAGGAACAGACGGAAAAGAAGGATCAACCAGCCATTACCACCTCCAACTCTCAGAGCACGACCGCAGGCGAACAGGAAGCCAAGCAGAGGCGCAAGTGAGTGATAAGCGTGTCTTTGAGGATGTCGAAGGGCGCGACTTTGTTGCTAAACTTGCGTTTCGGCTAATGTAGGTCCTACCTGACACCAGTGCGGGATGAGGAGGCAGAGGCGCAGAGGAAAGCTCGCTCCCGACATGCACGGCAATCCCGCCGCTCCACTCAGGTGGGGATACTTGCTCAGATGTTCGCCCTACTGATAGAGGCTGTGTCAGTTTGGCGCTTGACTGTGTTTTCTTTCACCTCAAGGGGGTAACGCTAACAGATCTGCAGGAGGCAGAGAAGACCATACAGACCATGAAGACGGACAACAAAGGGAGAGAAAAGGAAGAGGAGAAGGAGAAAGAAGCAAAGCAGAAGAAGGGCGAGGAAGGGGTGAGAGCCGGCACTTTAGAGGCCTGTTGACTGCTGTCCTTATGTAACACCATGTGACGTCACAAAGTAGGGGATGCTGTGTTTACAGGAATTGAGCTGGAGGTCTCGTATTGCCAGCCTGCAGAAGTCAGACCTGCTGGGCCTCACACAACCTGCTGGCACACCTAGACCTCAGACCTCTGACAGAAGAGGTAGGCTGCCGCCCTTGTTGCTTGTTTGGGTTTTTGTTTTCACATTTCCTTCGCTCATCAGCGTGTGGTTTTTGCTCGCAAACATTAGTTTGGTCTTAAAAGGCTGCTGTCTGGCTTTGTTCCAGATGTGGAGGCCAACACAGGGGAGAGCGAGACAGAGCGATGGGCCAGGGAGCGCAATGAGAGGAGGCAAATTCAAGCCAGGAGGAAGGCACAGAGGACCGGGGAGGTAAATTCTGCTTATTAATCTGAAAAATGAAATGCAGGATGGATATGCTCATAAGAAGAGACAAATTTGGCGAGAGAAAATAGAAAACGAAGATGTGTACGATGAGGAGGAATAAGGGGAAAACTTGACTTTAGGGTTTTATGAAGAAGGAGCACAACGCATCACACTGAAGGGAAAAACAGTCAGGCACTCTAATATTCACTAGAGAGCTAAAACTCTTAAAGTGCCTTTAGCTGGCCAAAAACCTTTTAGTTTTCAAGTGAAAAGATTTTTTTTGGCGCTCTGTTTATTTTTCTGGTAAGAATCTAATGTTAGCTTTGCATTAGTAAGTTATTGCATTTGGCTAAACAAGTTACAAACATGGTAACGTTTCTCCTGGCTTTGTGAATTATTCACATTCAAGTCTAATAAAAAATGCAGACTATCAAATTGATTTAGCTTAACTGTTTACCCCTTGAAAGCCTACTAGAGATAACTGTCGAAGCTCTTCTCTGAACCGAGCAGGTCGTCATACTTCAGCTTATGTAACAAAATGACTGGGTTTGCATCAAAAGCCATTAAGGATACAGGGAGGTCGTCTTTGTAGGAAAAGAGTTAACTCACAGAAATGTAGTAGACACAAATTTATATCTGATTATTGGACTGCTCAATGACAAAATGCTTGCATCGCAGCTAAACATACAGTACTGTGCATAAGTCTTGAGCCACCCCTAACTCTTTTGGGTTTCACTTCCAATGAGCCATCCAATAGTCCTCCAGACTTTCTGAAAGTCTTCCAAAGTTTTGCTTTGGACATTGGCTTATTTTTCACTCATTCAAGTCCAGTCCAGTCCTTGTACCTGACCATGTTGAAAGGAATGTTATTGTTTGTTGATTTCCAAAGAGCTACTGGTTCAAACCTTGGCATAGGTCAGTACTGTGTGAAGTGTGTTCTTTTTTTTAAAAAAAAAAATAGCAGAAATTGGTCAGTAAATTGATGCCATTTATTTACCATTTTCCTACCAACATATAAAGAAATCGGGGGTGGCTTAAGACTTTTGCACAGTACTGTAATATTTCTGCTCATGCGTCTCATCTTAACCACCTTTAACTCCCGTCCGTCTCTGTTTTTTGGTTCGGGAGCTTGCATAAGTGTTGGTTCTGTACTCCAGTAGTGTGTCCCACCACACGGCAGCCTTTAGGCATTTCCCAGTGTTTTGCAAAAAACGGAGACGGAGTGCAACACAAAGTTAGTAGATTGTTGTGGGCCAATGTCTGTAAGAACCTATTGTTCTGTCTGTGTCGTCTGCAGGGTGAAGACAATGATCCCAGTGGAGAGGAAGAGTTTTCCACCAGTGGGCTCAATTCACAGGTCTGCGTGAACTCTTGTTTGTGATCTCATTAGAATGTAACTTAAGAAAAGAGCTGTAAGGTATTTGCTTTCCCCCCCTCTTGTTTACAGACAGACCAACGTTTGAGTTCCAGGTATGAATCCCACTTTTGATTGATCTGAATTTTCTCCATTCACAGTGTGGATGACCTTTTTGTTTTCATATAACCAGGTCGGACTCATCCTATAGCGACCGTACACGGGGAGGAGGATCTGAGACGAAGGACTTTAAGAAGGTGAACCGACAGCAAATGTATCGCTGTTGAGATCATGCGATACATTTGCCTTATTTGTCCTAACTCTTCATTGCGTGCGTGCGTGCGTGTGTGTGTGTGTGTGTGTGTGTGTGTGTGTGTGTGTGTGTGTGTGTGTGTGTGTGTGGTGTTTGTCAGTTGTTTGAGGAGGTTTCCAGACAAAACAGCCAGCTCCAGTCACAGCTCCAGGACACTCAGAGGAGTGTCACTCAGACCAGGTTGGATCTGGAAAAGGCCACGCAGGTGACAACAAATACACACAAAAAGTCAAACAGAAACTGTTCTTGTCGTCTTTCACCACGCAGAGTCAAAGCAAGAAGCTCATAGTGGTGGAACTAGTAGGGCAGGTTCTTTGTTACTGCTTATGATTTTTTTCAACCTCATTTCAAATACTATTGCTAAATATAGAAACCCATATAATGTTCCCTTTGTTTTAAGCCTTCGACTGCATTTGAATCCTGGTTTCATACCTTCTGCATATTATTATTTTTTTTTTTTTGTATTCTCCAATGGGAGTGTATTGTACAGTCAGTGATCCGTAGGCAACCCTTCAAATTCTCTACCCAGATGAGGGAAAAGTGAGACCGCTACTAGATTAAAAAGGTTCTTAGAATTTGGATATTTTTAATTTTTATTTATTTAGTAATTTTTTTTACATTTTTTTTCCCTAATTAAAATTGATCTATATAGCACCAATTGACAACTATGGTTTTTGTTTTGTAAATTTAAAGTCCTTAAAATATTAGACAGAGAGCCCCCATTGATGAGCCCTTGTGATTAGGGTCTTGGCAACAGTGGGATGGAAGAACTTTCTTTTAACAGCAAGAGAAGTCCAGCAGAATCAGTCTACCATGACTGGTCGATGAAAGGAGAGCATAGAGGGGGAAAAACAGTGCAAAACACAAACTACAGGAGAGAGAAGACAAATGTTAATGGCAGTAGTGATGTGTAGTCCAGCAGCCTGAACCTACGAGAGAGTTCTGTTCATGTTCACCTAATCCTGTCGCAACTTTAAGTTTTCTGAAAAAAAAGTAATCTGTCTCCTGAACTTAAACTGGGAGCTGGTTCCACAGGTGCGGTGCCTGAATGCTGAAGGCTCTGCCTCTTATTCTACTTTTGAAAACTCTAGTAAATCACTTGTAAGCCTGCACTGTGACAGTTAAATGCTCTGTACGGGGCCAGATCCTCAGGACGTGTAAGGAAGCAGAATTCAAATACAATTCTGGATTGCTACTACTAGCAGTGAGCTCCCAGTTTCACATGCAGGCTTATTGTGTCCATGGTTCCAGGGTGTACCTTTTCGATGTCTTTTTGCATACAGGCCTGCATGTGATCATGTAAAAATACCAGTGCGGGTTATGTAAACGTGGTTTATTGTATTCAACAGAGACAGGAGCGTCTGACTGACTGTTCAGCCCTGCTGGAGCGGGAGAGGAAGGTAATGCATCCCTTGCTAATGATGTTACTTGCTGTGTTTTCGCTTCATCTGCCACACTACAGCCACTCTTGCTGTCTGTTGACGCTTTCTATTCTCTACTCACTCAAACCACTTCCTCGCTTGTTTTCGCTCAACTTTTGTGCTCCTTCCACGTCACTCTCTCTTTTTCTCTCTCTACCTGCTCCCCACCCTCCCATGTCGTATTTTCCCCGGCGCCAGGATCGAAGGATGTTGGAGCGGCGAATGGCGGAGCTGGAGGAGGAGCTAAAGGTGAGAAGATGTTGAGAACGACTCTTATCATGCCCACGGGCACTTTTGCATGCTTCTGCTCGATTAGCTTGGCTTTCGCTTGTGCTGTCCAGCAGTGTGGTGAGAGCACAAGGTAGAGAGCTGTTTTGCACCGTGTCCAGGTGGTGTGACGAGGGTGGTGTCTGTTGGAGCCAATTTCTTCATTTAGTTGCTTAGCAACTTGAGGCATCTTATGTCTCTGCGGTCTCCATTGTGACTCTGAACAGAATGAGTTATTTTGTTGCCTTCTCGAAAGATAATAAACTTCTGTGTAACAGCAGACAAATGATTAAGCATGGCTTTTAACAGAATAGTTCTATTTATAAATCAATAACTAAAAATGCTAAAAGCTAAATGGATCAGTAAGGTAAAAAAAAAAGCAAAGCTCATCGTGTCACCCACTCTAAAACATCAAATAAACAAGATGATATTTAGTTTTGTAACCTGACTGAGGCAGGCTCGCTGCTTCCCTGTATATCCAGTGTTTAGTTATGTGCAATATATAAAAAAAGTACTGGGCCACCTACACATTACCTACATAGCTGCTGGGCCATGAAAGCACACAGTTTTTTGTGCTGATGTTAATGCCAGCGGAGGTTTGGAGCTCTGCAGTTATTTAGTCTGCAGACGGGTTTATGACTCGGCAACTTTGTGGCTAAAACTTCCACTTTCTAGTAATTCCACTTACAGGTTGCTGTGGAATATTTAGAAAAGAAGAAGGGGCACAAGAGACTGTTGCAACAGTTACATCTTATTACAGTATCACACTCAAATTCAATGAGCTCTTTAGATCCAGGTTTGAATCTATTGTCTTTTTTTTTCGTTCTCTGCTATCAAGTTGGTTTATTAGTTCCACTTCTGATATTCAAAGCCTCAGTGAACTGTAGACGGAGCAACATGTAACATGTTAAATGCTTAGTTTATCCACACCTGATATATATATATCACACATCTGATGGCTTGGAGGCTAAGGCAGCAATTTATAATCAACCCTTTGGTTTAAAAGGAGTTGTTGACTTATTAATAACCAGCCTATCAACAGGATGTCAATTCTCTGTACTGTTAATGTAAAAGTAGAAATACTAAATGGCACTGTTATCTATATCAGCCTTTTTGTTCCCTGTAGTTAATCAGACAAACAAAGCACACATAACTACACTGATAGCTGTTACTTTACTTTAGGAAGTGCTGTTTACTGGTTCTTTATATTGAGCTTGCTGATTTAGAAGTTAATGGCAAAGTCATTAATGATGTGGTTTAGTTTCATGTGCTGATTTTGCTACAGTGGGTCACAGTGCCTGCTGGAAAAAACTGCAAAAGCTATACTCGAATAAATTTAGGCTCCTCTCCTCTTCAAGGTGTTGTGTACGGCCAAACAGCTCCCAGGGCCTTTGTTTTTGTTGTTGTTTGCTTTTTTTGTTTTTCAAAATCACTTCTTGGATATCTCATTTCAACCACGTTTTCATCTGTGATGGAAAGCCTTGACAAAATGGCAATCCTACAACTTTAAATTCATTTTATGGGAAGAGGATGAAGCTGCAGAAAGCAAAAATCTGGCAAGTTGGGCTGGTTGTTGGGCAGAGGCCAAAATAAATAAGCCTTCAATGCACTGTGAGGCAGCACATGAGGGCAGAGGTCCTCTCTCCAACACCTCAGGATGTTACAGCGGAACTTTATGCTGACAACCCGACCATGGGGGACAAATTCACTGCTCAGCCCATGAATGTCAAAAAAATAAAGCTCTAGCTTTCTTCCATTTGTGCTCCTGACCTCAGGCATTGCCTTTGGGCTTAGACACTGTGGACTTCAGAGCCAGAGACCCAGTTCTGATCCCTCGACGTGAAAGTGAGGTCAGCTTGACTTCCAGAGAGGGAGCGAGAGAGAAATGTAAAAATAGCAGGACGGTGAGATGGAGATGACCTTGTAGGGGAGATTGGACAAATTTATATTGTGCATAGTTTTTGGCTCTACAGTGCAGATTAACACATTCGCCTAATGCGAATCTGCGGTTCAAGACTGGGAGGAGATGGAAAACCCTGGGAAGGTTGTGCCAGGAAGGAAGGGCATCCGACGTCAAATCTGTGCAGATCCATCTGCCGCTGCGACTCCTGGGAAAGAAGCTTTATGGGTTTTGCTTCAGAGTCACAAACCTGTTGACTGCATTAATCTCTTAACATCCAACAGCTCATTGATCCAGTAATGTGACCACGACAAATGTAAAATAAAAGCTGCATTTATATTGTGTAAAGAATTTGTTTTAAAGTGAGTTTAATCTTTACCACCAGGTTTTGGTTGACCTGAAGGCAGACAACCAGCGCCTTAAAGATGAAAATGGAGCACTCATCCGTGTCATCAGCAAACTCTCTAAATAGATGCAGGGAGAGAGAGTGACATGAAGAGCAGGGATCCCCCCGCCTCCCTCCACCCACCTATCCATCCATCACTCCCTGCCATACATTCCTCCCAGTGCCAAAGAGAGAGCGAGAGAGAGAGAAGGGGAGAGAAGCAGCAGAAAGTCCTTCGTACATGAGCACTACAGCATGACTTGGATTGTGGTGCTTCTATGCGAACAGCTGGCGTGTCTTTTGTGTGCCTTAATGCCGGATAGTCACAGTAAAGACCCCGTGGCTGCGGCCAGAGGCTTCCACAGTAGCATCATGAGACCCGACAACAGCCAGAACACTCTGTGTCTGGTGCAACACGCAAAACTGTGCGTCATGGTGAGCGCCAACGCACTCCTGTGCACTCCTATCCGTACTTCCTCGATGCACACAAGACAGTCTGGGCCTTAAAGTTCCCAGTTAGTATTTATTTTTGTGAACACATCTCACAACACACATTCACAATTTATTTTTATTTCTTCCCCCCCAATCCCCTCATCCTACTCGCAGTCCAAATGTAATGTGTTGTCAGGCAAGAAAGATTTCGGTGCATCCTACTTTTTTTTTTTTTTCTTTCTTTTTTCTTGTTTAAACATTCAGCATCATCCTGACAACGGGAGTCATCCGTGAAGGTCTGTTGGGTTGTTGTCTTTCCATGTGCAAGTGTTTGAAGCCACCTACCTCTCCACCTATGCACTTCCCCACATCATTTTTATATTTTTGTGACCACAGATACACTCCATGCTCTTAAAAACAAAAAAAGAAAAGCACACACACAAAAACTGACCGGTCGGTCGACCGCAGCACTTTATTCTCTGCAAAGCGCTAAAGATCTGCGAGGCTTTGCCCGTCCTCCAGACAGAAAACGTTTCAGTTTACCACCTCACGACTGCTTGCCTTTAAGCAAGTAGAGTTAGAAATTACCAATGGGTGAATATCAGAGGTCATTGCACATCCTATTATGCTATGAGTGGTTTTTGGTTGTCATTGGATTAAATATTTTCATAATTTTTCGGCATCAATTCCTCTGACAAAGGAGCATGGTTATGTACAGTCTGTGTATAAATGTTAGCCTTGAACAATACCCCTTTGAAGTAAAATTCCATGTAGCCTTGCTTCACATGTTGGTTTTCTAATATATTAAATGGATGTCTGCACCCTAATAAAAGTGTGTTTGTAGCAAATGCTTGGTTATTATCCACCTCTGTTCAAGCAGACTGTCTTATCAGTGTACACAACACTCAGTTCCCAGATGGATTCCTGCCTCTTTTGTAACTCTAGTCATTGAGTGGCTCACTTTTATGTTTTGCGGTCACCTGTTTGTTTGCGTTTAGCTCTGTTTTCCCACACTATACTGTATCATCCATGTGCACGGTGTCTGTTAGTCTGTCTGCTGGTAGCCAGATGTCCTCTGTCACTGGGGGGAAAAAGAGAGAAACTGAACAGCTGTAACACACCAAGAGGCCTAAAAGAGGAAACAGTCCAACACAGATGTATTTAAAGTATGTTTGTGCTGCTGCATTAATCTGCTTCTGCTCCCAGGTGGACAATACATCAAGAGCTACTTGACATGATAGAAGCTGGTGTCATTACATATGCTGGAGTGCTCAGACATATGGGTGAAGCTGTGCGAGTCCCAGTGTTTCTTTCCCACTTGCAGTAAAGTGTAGTTAACACGAGCCATCCATCTGTTTGTCTCATCTGAGAGTAGAAAGATGGACCACTGTCCTGCAGGCTAGAACCTCTGACAACAAGCTGAGCTCCTAATAAGGAAGGGCAGGCTGGCTGAGGCGCTCTCTCTAAATATCCCTCAGGTCTGAGAAAGAGAGAGGAAGGGAACTGGGGAGGAAGAGGGAAGCGGATGGATTGCAGCCTTATATGGACAAAGCACTGCTTTTCCCAGGGTTTGTGGCTCTGACCCCCGGCATGATGCCAGATGCTGCACGGGCAGCTCCCTGGCGCCACCGAGAGGTGCGAGTAATGCAATGCTGCATGTCAGCTGACGGTCAATAATTGATTTGATTTTTATTTCTATAGTTTGTTTTCTGGACTCGGCAATAAAAATAAATCTGAGACAATGCTTTTGTAATCGGGGAAGTAAAGCCAAGATCAACATCAAATAAAACAGGCAACAGACCAAAATTTTCAGGTTGATTGTTTGGCCATTTTCTCTCAGTAACTGGTTAACTGGATATTTTGGCAGCATACACTTTAAGACCCAAACCGAATTGGCAACAGCTTTATGGTGGCTTCGGTATTCCAAATCTTACTTTGGATTCACTTTTAGTGTGCAAGCGTGACTGACCTGACCCTAACAGACTGACCTGTATACAGAGAATATGTTTCTAACTAAAGATTTTCTCCTGTAAATCAATGAATCCATTGAGTCATCAATTATAAGCACATAAATTTGGGGCTCGCAAAACACACACTGTCTCCAAACCGAATCAGTAGATGTGGCGACACCCTGACTATCAGTCCCAAGATAGTTGAGCTTGTTGAAACACAGCAGACCTCTGGCACATCTTCATCTTTTCCAAGGTGCACACAGAGAATAAATCTGCAGAGATTAAACACTTGTGGCGCAGAGAATAACTTATGGCTCATAAACCCGATGCAGATAAGAAGTTAAAGCTGTTCCTGTGGAACGTGAATGACGCACCAGCACATACTCAAGAGTGCGGAGCAGAAATCTTGAGATGGGCCGTTACATGAGGATACCTGGACAGAACTGAGGGCATCAATCCCGCAACTGCCAGGAGGAATGGGAAGAGCAGATTCAGAGACTTTTAGATTAGAAAAACTCCTTCAGTGGGACCTGTGCAGCACTATGCAGATCAATCGGCATTCACCAAAGAACATCAGAGCCGACAGCTCCAGCATCATCTCCTCTGTTTGTTAAATGACTGCTGATGTCAAAAATCTGAAGTTGTGTGACTTGCCAAATCAAAACGCATCGTTTACCTCTTTATCTGAATCAGTCACGGCAGCAGGGAGGGGCAAATTCACAGGTCTGGACACTGGGTTGACACTACTGGGGATATCTGCAAGAGGTCACCCAGCCCAGAACAATACACTGTAGAGTTCTTTCTATGATTTATCTAAGTTGAGCTTTATGATAAAAACTGATGCAGTGACATTTCAACAAATAGGCTTGCCATTAAATAACTGGCACATAATTTGTTTCATGGACATCTATGGCTTTATTTCTTTTTGTATGTAGATTGGATGGGTTGCTACCACATCTGGTAAGAATTTCATGTCCATAGCACCTTTTGAAATATACTTACTTGGAAAAAAAAAAGGTGTTCAATGCGTGTTTGTGCTTGAGTAGGGCGTTTTATTAGAGTGATGTTAGACCCCAAGAAACTAATGTTATATTTCTGCTCATTTATTCCACAAACTGAAACTAAAGTTTTTTTTTATGCGTTAGTGAATAAAAGCAAAGTAGCAGCAGGATGTGACTCAAGCTGCCCACTTGCTCTGATGTCCTGGTGTCCTCACACGGTACAAACGAAACAGGGACACTCATAAAAGTGTTGTCCTAGAGCCAGCGATCAAAAACTTCACAGGATACCTCGTATTTAGCCTTACACTCTATTTGAGAGGTTCAATGTATGTGGCTGGTACTGACAGAGGACTGGCGCTTTTCTAGTCTTACTGCCCAAACAAAGGACTTCAGACTACAAGCTATTTTAAGCACGCATTCATAGAGCCCTACGTTTTATCTACCTTATCTATTTTTCCCACAGCCCACAGGAGGACAGGTGCAGCACTGGAAAGCTTAAAAATGCAATAACGGAAAATACGATGGTGATCTTTATCTTTGGAGCTTTTATTAATTAGTTAATTATAACATAAATATAACTGAAAATGTTGTGTTTAGAAAATCCGAACGAGGACAATGCATCTAAGTCTGACTGCTAAAGCAAAGAGAAAACTTTTAGTGTGACTGTGGAGCCGATGGGAAAATGAGGAGCTTTAATTTGGAGAAAGTGACGTGATGCCTCTGGGGAACAGGCCGACAACAAACAGTGTTTCTGTGTGGCCTGAAGAGTGTGCTGCTGATTTAATTGGATATATGTACGGATAAGATAGCAGCCATTTGAGCCTGTGACATAACCGGTCTCATTAAACTATCAGCATTTAAATAAAGTTTACATTAATGTCTTGCTTTTATGCACAACATGAAAAGTGCACCTGACATCGCCAGTAACACGGAAAGGGCATGCTGTTTTTAACAGAGCATCTGGATTTAATTAACTGACTTTAAACTCCACAGTTAATCCAGCCCATGTTTTACATGAGACCTGAACTAAATCCAGATTTTCTGTGCTGCACGACACAGGTCTCCTCCTACAAACGAGTTAGAGCTACTTCATCAACAACTTTCGAGTGCACTAGATATGAAATCTCGAACAAATAAAAGCACATAAAGTTTTGGGTTTGTTTTGTTTTGTTTTGTTTCATGAGTTGAGCCCTAAAGAACAAGCGGTTTGGGATCTCGTCCGGGTCTCGCCTGGACTTTGGTTTTCCTGCATTCTTCTTTGTTACGGAAACAGATGCTTCTTCCTTCTCACGTGAGAATAAAACATTCCCGCTTAAAGTAATGAGTTTAAGGACTTACTGTACGTGTTTGTGCATGCTGCTGGCAGCAGCGACAGAGCTTTAACTTTAATGTGTTTTGAAACCATGATTTTACTTGATAAGGGGACATTTTATCTTTATTTGTGTATTTTTGTTTTTGCGTTGCTAAATTTCAACCAGTGTCTGCATGACACATCTTATGGTTATATTTAGGCATGGCTTGTGACACATAAGTGTCAAAGTCTACACTCTGCAAATGGTCTTACTAACGTGAACCTGTGAAAAATAGAGGGTCCAGGTCCACAGAGGAAAAAAGCATTTGAGATCTACAGTCTTATGTTTGCATTATTAATCTTAATGGTTTTTCACTCCAAATCAAACATTTTTATCTTTTAGGTGAAAACTTCCTGACTTCTTGGTTTGATTTGAGCCTTTAAAGTGAAGGTAATCTCCTCATCATGTCCTGTGATTCGGACCCTTACATCTTCACCACCAACACCCTCCCTAGTAACCTCCGCTTCCTCCCTCCACTTGCGAATGGCCATCTGGGCTGGAGGGTGTACAATAATATCATGCACATGGGGGGCGTTTATAATGGGGAGGGCGGGCGCTGCCACAGAGCAGATGTCCCCTGCCCTCTAGCTGTTAAGGTGGAGCTAGAGGAACCTGTCCAACACACCTACAGCCTGGACACCCACAAAGGTAGACTCTCCTGTGCAGGTGTTTTCTCAATGGTGTTGTTGCCGATCTGGTCTCATACTTCTCTCTCCTGTTCTTGTGCAGGCATTTTTATTCACACTCTGAGCTCCGCTAGCGCCACTGCCACACAGTCTTTGTACTCTCACCGACACTATCCCAACCTGATGGTGATGGAGATCCTGCTGGAGCGTCAGGCGACCTCACAGGAGCCTGTCACGGTTAAGCTGGTCAGCTCATTCACACCTCAAAGCAAAGACATCAGGTTTGAGACCGGTCCTGATTACAGAGGAGGCAGGTGAGGCTAACAACATTTTTTTAGTAAAAGGAAAAACTGTTGCACAATCTAAATCCAGCCCTCTCTCAGCCACATCCAGGGACAGACAACCACAGCTGAGTACCCTGGAGGTTCTTGTCCTACTGTGCACCTCATCTGGACCCCCGTGCCCGTGACTCTGATGCTCCCTCCCGAGCACAGCGAGGCTCGCTGGGGTTTCATCCTGGTTGCAGCCAGCAGTTTAGACTTGGCTGAGGCCAGTTTTGATGAGGGCCTGAATCTGATGGCAACTGGTAGTCTGCGTCCATCTCACGAGAAGGCCTGGCAAGAGCTGTGGCTGCAGAGCAAAGTGGAGGTGACAGGGTCTGAGAGCCTCTGCAAGGCCCTGATTGGCTGCATGTTCTACCTCCTCAGCGCTTTCCCGTCCATACATGACACCTCCAGCTCTTTTGGTGGAGTCAGTCCAGGAGGGCTCTCTAATGGTGGAGAAGGCCAGGACTACTGGGGCCATGTTTTCTGGGACCAAGTGAGGCTAGATTCAGCCAATGGCCATGTGTTGTTGATTCTGTTATATGTTGTGTCACACAATGACTCTTCCTTCCTGTGGCAGGACATCTGGATGTATCCCGGGATAGCCCTTTTTTATCCGAAACTAGCCCGAGCTGTGCTGGAGTACAGGGTGGGGACCATAGATGGTGCTAAAGACAACGCCCAAAAGCAAGGCTACAAGGTATAAGACGATCGGTGGAGTGTTTTTGTTTTTTGTTTCTACTGTTTTTTTTTCTGTTCAACTCTGAAAACAGAACACACAAACGCACTCATGATGTGGTGGTACATCAGAACACAGTAAAGTAAATAACAAAGTTACAATAATAAAAAAATAAAATAAAGTTAAGTAAGTAAGTAAAGTTTATTTATATAACACCTTTCATCGACATGTGTCACAAAGTGCTTTACAAGGTAAAAACACAGTACAGTCATAAATACATCATAAAAACCCTGGTCTAGTTAAAAGCTTTTTGAAATAAAAATGTCTTTAGCTGCTTTTTGAAGGTCTCCACCAAATCCAAACACCGTAGAAATTGGGGAAGTGCATTCCACAGTCTGGGTGCAACAGCTTGGAAAGATCAGTCCCCTCGAGTTTTAAAACGAGTGTGGGGGACCACTAAAAGGTTTTGGTTTGATAACCTCATGTTACGAGAAGAGGTATGTGTACGAATCAAATCAGCAACATAGGGAGGGGCCTGTCCCTGTAATGCTCTAAAAGTTCAAACTAGAAGTTTAAAATGGAACCTAAATCTGATTGGTAGCCAGTGCAGCGACTGTAACACAGGGGTCATGTGAGCTCCCTTGTTTGAGGGGGTCCGTAGCCTCCCTGCAGAGTTTTGAACAACCTGTAGATGAGCTAGCCCTTTCTTGTTTAGACAAGTAAACAGGCTGTTACGGTAGTCGAGTCTTGTAGAGACAAAAGCATGTATTATCATCTCGAGTTCACTTATCGACACGATAGATCTAAGTTTTGTAATCTTCCTCAAGTGAAAAAAGCAGGTTCTTACTATCTGATTTAAATGTCCCTCCAAAGAAAAAGCTTCATCAAAAACAACACCCAGGTTTCTAAGGTTATGTTTCTGTGAGGAACCTAAGTCACCCAGTCGCCGTTTAATATCAGGTATTGCACTGTCTGGTGCAATAATCAAAAGTTTCTGTTTTGGCCGGGTTTAGCTGTAACCAATTATTGTTCAACCATTGTTTAATGTTGGTTAAACAGTCAAGTTATTCGTGTTAATATTAGTTTCCACCAACAGTGGTGATTCCATTTGGTAGATTTACACAATTTCCACCCAACCAAACTCTCTAAATATCTGGTTATGGACTAAACAATAACATCCAACATGTTCGTTGTTCAGTTTTAGAGGCTCGCAGGCGGATTTTGTTATCAGAACAGGTCTTAAAACACATTCCTGACACAGTGGAATTAATATTCCTGTGCAGATATTTACAATAAAGTCCATTAAGACATTTTTTCAAATGTTGTGCTTTTTTTAATATAGGATGTGACATATTAACCTTCTGAATACTTTCACAGTTACCTGCAAGGATGCTGTATAAGCAATACTACAGGTTGGACATATAATCTGTAATATCAAAACTACTCAGAACCAGAGCAAATCTTAATACTATTAAGAGTTTCTGAGGAATTTCAGGCAAATAACTCAGTGTTAGATTGTAAAAAAAACAAAACAAGCAGTGGGTACAACAGTGAGGCAGAAACGACAGATTCAACTGTAAAATCAGATATACTGTAAAAGATAAACAGGACGACTTTGTTGAAACCTGGTATCCTTCCATCACTTACTTGGAAAGAGATTATGATCGTAATAGCTGTTGCGTGTCCTGGTGCATTCACAGTGCCCATATTTAGTGGAAAATCCATGTTCTCTTATAATCCTTTTTTTCTTGCAGTTTGTTTTTGTTTTGTTTAACTGTGTGACATATTCTGAGAGTAAGAGTAACAACTGGGATATAATAATGAAAATCCTAGAATAAAGATGAACTTGGCATGAGAATAAAGCTGTATTAACACCTCAGACCCTAGTGGTTGTAATATTTTCTGTACATCTGCACCATTGGTGCACAGTTAGTATCTGCTGTATGCTATTGTAGAGCCATATATTTGACTCTCTGTAGGTCCGGCTTTACTTTTTAATAATAATAATCAAACAGAGTCTGAGTCTTCTAAAGAAATATGCTGTTTTACAGGGTCTAAAGTTCCCGTGGGAGAGTGCTGTGTCAGGGAGAGAGGTGTGTCCAGAGGACATTTATGGACAACAAGAGATTCACATCAACGGAGATGTCACATTGGCTTTCCAGCACTATCTCTACCTCACCGAGGTATGCTCGTTCACATCCCCACTCACTGTCCCTCCTACCTGGCGTCGTTAATCTAGCTCTTTGCTTTAGGATCTGTCCATGTTCAGAGAGGGACTGGGCAGCGAGGTCATCTATGGTGTGGCTGATTACTGGGTTTCAAGGGTAACCTGGAAGCCCGAGGACCAGAAATATCACCTAGATGGTACTCAACCTCGTCACGCCAAATAAATTCAGTGCATCAGTTACCCGCTTTAATGAAAGGATCTTACTCACACTTTGGTTTATTTTATATTGAACGTTAACTTCATGTTGTTTCCATTCAGGTGTCATGCCACCCGATGAATATTACTACAATGTCAATGACTCTGTGTACACAAACACAGTGGCCAAGCTTGGGTATTTGTATTCAAGATTAAACTTATAACTATAACACCTTATAACTTATGTCTTATCAATACCAGTAATAATGAAAATATCTTATTTGTCTTCAGTCTTCAGTTTGCTGTTGAACTGGCTGAACTCCTTCAGCACCCTGCGCCCAAGGAATGGCAAGCAGTGGCCGAATACATTAAGATACCTTTTGACGAAGAGCATCAGTACCACCCTGAGTACGACGGCTACATTAAAGGTTAATATTTGTTTCTGTTAAGAAAGAACCTTAAATATTCTTAACTTGATGCTAGAATATCCTCTGGGTGACAAACAGGGCATCCCGTGAAGCAGGCGGACACAGTGATGCTGGGATATCCTCTTGGATTGCCGATGTCCCCAGAGGTTAGAAGGAATGACCTTGAAGCATACGAGCCAGTGACAGACCCTCACGGTCCAGCCATGACATGGGTATGAAAGACACAGCATCCTCTATGGTCACATGAAACTGCTGAATGAACTAAATTTGAGGTTTGTTGAATCTGTGTCAACAAGAATTAACCTCCTTGGACCTGACATTCACATATGTGGACATCATATTTTGTCCCAATAGCAGAAAGAAATTAAAAATGCATGCCATGAAAGAGTTTGGGTCTTAGGAGGTTAAAGTAGTTATTAAGACAAAAGAGGATCCAAATCAGTACTTAATGTACTTAATAAGAAGTCTTACTTCTCACTGTGGTGCAGTGACTGACTTTTGTGTTCATATTTGAATCAAAACTTTTTACTTTCCTTTTTCAGGGGATGTTTGCAATCGGCTGGCTGGAGCTCGGGGAGGCTGAGAAAGCTCAGCTTTTACTTGAAAAGTGCTTCAACAACATCCAGGGCCCGTTCCAGGTACCCTTTGGCTCACACATCCACATAAACACACACCTGACATTTACTGGGTGAAAGATTGATTACCTTTCCTCGCAGGTATGGAGTGAATCATCCGATGGCTCCGGTGCAGTCAACTTTCTCACAGGTATGGGAGGATTTCTGCAAGCTGTGCTGTTTGGCTACACCGGTTTTAGGTTAGTTCTTAATCCAGGAAATAAACACTTCGGTGTGTTCAGTCCACAGTGTGTTCACAGTGATACAAAGCTTCACATACTTGTTTTATATCCTAGAGTTCAGAAGGACTGCCTGGCATTTTCGTCACTGCTTCCCAACGACGTCTGCGAGCTTTGTGTCCGTGGTGTGAACTACCTGGGCAGCCAGATGGACTGGCTGCTGAGGAAGGAAGAAGTCTGTATCATACTGAGGGAACAGGAAGGCAGTCCAGGCAATACTAAGCCCTGTAATTTACAAGTTGTCCTGAAGGCATCAGGAACTAAAATCCCCCTCACACCAGGTAAAGCACAAGTTCAAACATGCAGTTTGAACATGCAGTTCTTCAGAGAAAGTTTTATTCATGAAGATAATTTGATAGTTTCTATGTTAATAAGAGACAAACACTTCTCACAGTATAGCAAAAAGAAATTATCATTTAACTGTTTATATGGGGACACAATATTGATAGAAGTGAAAAACATATGAATCTCATAATCAGGGAAAAAACTTCAAGACTGTGATCTTCTCCAGCTTACCTTATCTAGGCTGGAAGTGATGTCAAAAAATAATGTGTGGGGCATGAACTCAAAAGCATAGCCTGCCAGAAAAAGATTTGAAACCGGTGTGCATACCTGAACCTGATCCAAACTTGTATACGTCTATATTTTCAGGGCAGCCGGTAACTTTCCCTCGAGAGCCCGGATACGTTTGCAAACTGATTTCAGCTGCTTCCTGCTGGCCTTTCTGAAACCTGAGCACCGATCCTCCGAAACATTTCACATGCTGACAGTTGAAAGCATATTATTTGTTTTATTATATTTTGCTTGATTTACTAAATGTATGGAATAAAGAAGGGCAGTATTAATTTAAGTCCCCCAGCAGCTACGGATCTGAGCAGGGCAACAAATACAGTACTACACTGATGGATTTGTGTAATATTTGTGGACTTTTAAAGTTAATTAAAGAAATACAGAGAAACTTTGAGTCTAAATTACTGAGTTATTGAAGTTTGTGATGTCAAAGGAAATATGATTATCAGAGTTATTATAATTACGTATTTTTATTTAGTGTTTTTGTTTTAGTTTTGAATCTCTTCCTTTCACTTTAGTTCAGAGCAGCTTTGACATTTGAGTTTAATCTTTGTATATTTTTTATATTTTATGTATGCTAATTGTCCTTGATCAAGATGGGACTCACCAGGCACCGCATTGTAACAATATTATCACTTGATTTAACTCATGATATGATACTATAGCAATTTTAAACATTTTGTCATATGCAGAGTATTGCAGTAACATTTACTGTGATTTACCAACTGGAGTATTATCAGAATACAAGCCGCTGGCAGCCAGTTGAGTCGAGTCCCCTCGAGTTTGTTTGTTAATCAAGACTCAGACATCTGGAGACTGATGGCAACATGTTCGCCATCTGTCTGCATTTATAAATTAGACAGCAATTATTTGCAGACCTTCAGCAATCTGTCTGACAGTGATTGCAGTCAGTCCAACTCAGACTGCAGTTGTTTGCAGGAATGCATAATGTGATCAAATTAAACAAATCACCAGCCATCAATTTCTTTTATAGGTTTAAGGAGGTTGGTGTTTAATTTTCACTCATGTGACCAAGCCAATACCTTGAATTAGGAGATAGACTGGTCAAACTAAGTGTATAAAGTGTAGGATGTTGTTTTGTTTAACTGATTTAATGTAAATTTGCTCTTCCAAGGTTCCTCAGGAGATGTGGTGCGTGAAAAGGGCCCTCCTTTCTGCAGTGTTTGAAGAGTATTTTAATTTATTTGAAGAGATATAGATATTTGGTGTCTTTGTATTGATACATTATCACCGTGTAAAATATTGTGACACTCCCTAGTGTCTCTCTACTTGGGGATAATGAATACTTGCACCATCTCCTTTGACTACATTAAGAAAAGACTAATTTAGGGAGTAAGTTTTAGTGAACTATGTTAATTTGCCTGACACTAAGCACATCCACACTTTTTAATGGTGACTGTTAGATGATTAGAGTTGTAGTTAGATATGCCATGCAAAAAAGCAAAACACTAAACAACTTACAATAATTAAAATGCATTATAGACTTTTATTTATGACTGGAAGGATGAGGGCACAAGAGTATATACACAATGCATTTCTGTTTACTTTGACTTACAGACTACCACGACCTTTGTAAGATTCATGACTTCAAGCATCCTGTAGCTTTGCTTCCTGACAGGAGAAAACTATTTCAGTCTGCAGGGGGGGAAAAATCCAGAGGAAGGTCATCACTGTTTACTTGAAATACAATTGTGTCGTCTTCTTGATTTAGGCACACTAGAGTGCTTGTGTTGTGTGTGCTTGCGACCCTCTACCCTTTAATCGTCAAATCCCCTGTGGTAAACTATTATATAATCCAACACCATCTAGAGTCTTAGGTTTTTCTGATAATGAGCACATCCACACTTTCCATCCAGATGTTTACTAATAAGAGCCAGCCGAACTCTAAACCCACAGTTTCCAAGCGTGATTTTAAATAATAAAAAGAAAAAAGAACGAAACAAAGAATAAAATACATTTTTCTAAACTGGTCCACTTTGGTTATATTGCACTGTCATTCCTGCATGTTTGAGTGCTGGAGGGGCGGACCACGACAGATCTCCGATTGGTCCATTTAAATCTGGGCAGCGCAGTAACTCCGCCTTGAACGTCTGCTCGGGTTCGCACGATTTGAGTTCTCGTGTCACGAATTTCGGCACTCCGCCTCATCCCCAGCTATTCTGACCGGGGTGAGCTCCGCCCATCCAAATATTCCAATCCACAAATCGAACGCCTCCCGGGGACACAGCGCTTCATGATTGGCTGGAGAGGTTTGAACAAGTTATAAACGGTTTCAGCGGGACAGTTTGTAGGGTCGCTGTTGTCTTCTTGGGTATTCATTAAAGTGGGAAGCTCCTCGTTTTAGCAAATTTGTCTTTTACGCAAGTATACAATTGATGTAGCTTTTTAAAAGAACGAGCCGTCAGAAAAGTGAACATCAAAGGTAAATATTTTGACATTATAGACAATGTTAGCTAAGGTCATCAACGTTAGCTGGCAAACGTGGTACTTTTAGGACACGGCAGAGCAGCTATCAGTAAAACGCGATAAAGATGTGTTATATTATGCGGATGTGTCTTAAAATTACTGTTGCAACAGTCTTACAGTAGTATTTAAAATAATATGCGTGCACTGTCTTAAGTGTCTTGTGTTAGCTAACCTAGCTTGTTCATTTGAAAACGTTGTTAATTTTGTTCACTTCAATACATTATTCAGTGCTTTTGGAATATTTAGCTCATGTAATGATGCTATTTTTATGGTATCTCAACATGCCAGGTTTGCAATAAGATATTAAAAACAAATCTCTTGGTCGACAACACTGTTAAATACCCACCGACCTTAATTGTCATATAGTGTAGTCGCGGAAGTGGAAAACTGCACTGTTCAAGTTTAGTATACGTTATCAGGAAATCCCACACATTAGTTAGTCTAATATTACTTGTATTCTTTGCACAGCTGTCCAAAGGTTAAAGTCTTATTGTAAAACGTTTTATTCTATAAAACAGTTTTTTAACAGGAACGATAGATAGATAGATATTGGTTATTGAGATGAAAAAATGGTTAGTGCGTTAATCCTTTTAAAGGAACTCCGGGGTTTCTTTTTAAGCACATTTGGTTCGGATATTACCCGTGTAATACTTACATTCAGTGGCCACTTTGTTAGGTACATCTTGCTAGTACTGGGATGGACCCACGTTTGCCCCCAGAGCTGCCTTAATTTTTTTTATAGCATAGATTCAACAAGATGCTGTAAACATTGCTGAGAGAGCTTGGTCCACACTGACTTCAAAGCATAACACAGGTGCTGCAGATCCATGATGTGAATTTCCTCTTCAGCAACATCACTAAGATGCTCTACAGGTTTGAGATCTGTTGCTTGTTTGGCCGTTTGAGTGCAGTGAACTCACTCTCATGTGCAAGAAACAAGTTTAAGATGAATTTAGCTTTGTGACCACTGTCAGAAGAGGAGTACACTGTGACCTTAAAAGCATGGAAATTGTAAGCAACTGGTAACGGGGTGAAGTGTGGTGAGAAAATATCCCCCATATCCTCACCAGCCTGAACCATCAATGGATTTGTGCTTCCAAGTTGTTTTCACAAGATTCTGACTGTATCATCCAAATGTTGCAGCAGAAATTGTTGACTTATCTGATCAGGCAATGGTTTTCCAGTCTTCTTTTGTCCACTTGTGGTGATCCAGTGGAAAGTGTCACCTCTGTTTCCTCTTTGTAACTGACAGGAATGGCCCCCTGTAGTCTTCTGATGTTGTACGGCATCTGCTTTAACACTGAATGAGTTGGGCATTGAGAATTTTTTTTTTTTTTTTTTTTTTTTTTTTTTTTTTTTTTTGTATTTTTTTTTTTCCCATGTCGTAATTGTAATGAGTGTTTATTTGAGTTACCTTTGCCTTCCCATCACCTTGAACTAGTCTGGCTAGCCTCTTCTAACCTCTGGCATCAACAAGGCATTGTCACCTAGAGACCTGCCACTCACTAGATAATTTCTCTTTTTCAGGCTATTCTGTTCTTCTTTCTATGTTAGGAGATCTCAGTAGATCTGCAGTTTATTGAAATACTCAGACCAGCCATTTTTCACCGATTGACATTTATTATAATATTGGTGCATTTTATTTATTGGTGTGTCATATAAAGGAATTAAATATGTCGTCTTAAAACTGATTTAAAAAAATCAAAACAAAAACACTACAAACAAGAACAAAGAAAAGAAATGCAAAAAATATTGAGACAATGAGAAGGATTTAAAAAAACCAAACATTGCTGCATATGAAACATTTTTAATAAGCTATTTTGAAAAGGACATTTCAAACGCTGATGGTGCCCCATTCAATGAACTAAGTAGATTCCCCAGCTGCATTAGGGCTTCATAAGTCCTTGAATAAGGTGATTTAATGCTTTAAAGGGTATGGGTAAAATTTTAAGATTAGTAATTATTTTCTCAGCTAAACTGTAGCTGATGCTCCGTGTGGGGCTGCTTGAAACTAAGGTGACTCTTAACAGCTGATCCATAATCTTGGAGAGGGGAGAAGGGGCTCCACTGCAAGGGAAAAAGAAAGCAAGATCATAGCAAAAACTAAAGGTTTTCAATTTCCCCCCCAGTTCAAAACTGGTGTTTGGGAGGTGACTGTACATAAGCATGATTTGGAAAAATTGCATTTTCCTCTCTTTGATAATAATGTACTGAAGCTTCAGTACATTACATTTTTCCCCCATATCAATTTAACCTCACTTAAAGAAAAGACATATTTTTAGGAGAGCCCTGCTGATTTTGGCACTAAAAAAGATAAAAATGAGTCTTTTTTTTTTTTTTAATACCCCTGTAAATTGGGTCTTAACTATTCTTGTGATCTCAGAACTGTTGGCTTTTTGTGCCTCAGGTCGTCACCATGAACCCTGTACTATCAGTGCTATCCCTCACGCAGATGTTAGGTGGCAAAGCACAAGACATCATCGATGAAATCGATAATGTCCACATGGTTTGGCTTGAGGAGATACAACAAGAAGCCAATCGCATGTTCTCAAGGTAGGCTATAAATATGTTCTTCTATGTAGCTCTACTCTATAGATGTGTTTAATTTTTCTCTAATGGAGTGCTTTCTTTTCTTTGTTTCAGAGATTTTAATGCTGAACCAGAGTTGATGCCAAAAACGCCGTCACAGAAGAAAAACAGTCGCAGGAAGCGTGTGTCTTTGGGTCGCCAAGAAGAAAATCAAGGAAAGCAAAGGTTTGTTTTATCAGTTCCTGGTTTTAGTGAAGGCAGTCTGAAGCGTGCTGTACCTTTTTTGTAACTCTTACGTTATCCTTTCCTGCTTAGATACTCAAAGGGAAGGCGCAGTAACCTTCGTGGCTCTTCTGTTAAATCACTGCAATTCACTGCTAAAGAGGATCCCATTTCTGAGGTCTCCACCTCTGACACCAGCAGCACTGGACAGTCCAAACGCACCACTCGCAGAAACAAACAGACAAAGCCTGAGGTGGTAGATGATGAGAGCCAGTCACCTCATGACAGCGATAAAGCTGAAGAAGTGCAAAACAAAACGCAGATGCTGGAGGAGGAGGAGGAGGAGGTGGTGGTGGTTGAAAATAAGGAGGTGAATGATGCTAAAGTCAAACCAAATGACACAGTTAGCAACGCCACACCTCCTGAGTCTCTTAAGATTCCCTTACCTGAAGCCGTTGTCAGCATCTCTCATGCAGACCGCTTGTCTGCTGAGCTTGCAAAAGAGCCTGAGCCCTCTCCTCGTACAGCTGCTAAGATTGCAATAGCTGAATCTGCTCAAACCTCAAGGCGAAGCTCTGTGCAGTGCTCCCTGAAGCTACGTCACTCTCTGGCTGGCCTGCGGCACAGTATGACTCAGGAATCTGTCCGCCGTGCCTCGCGCCGCTCCATGCTTAAGAGGAAAGCTACTCGTGCGGGTAACTCCACATGTAGCACCAAAGTTAGTGGTAAGAAAAGGACTAGTTTGCTTATAATTACTTAATTTCCCAATTATTAAAGGGCTGTTTGAAATGTTTGACTTTTTATTATTGTAGATGACTCTTGCGTGGAGGAGGAGGAAATGGAGAGGGAAAACCAGGAAGTGTGAGTGTTATTTTAAAAAAAGGATATGGGAATCGTAATGATATGGTTTTGTAACAGAGCTTTAAAAAAAAAAAAAAGTTCTGAATGGTCTTCTTGAATCTACTGATCCTTAAACTAAATCTTTACCCAAAGCCAATAAGCACGAAACCTAGGAGTGATGTTGGATTTAACTTTAGGGCTCATGCAGCTGAGGGTGGTAGACATCTCATTGTCACGTTCTGTGATCAACAGATGCCTTCATGAATGTAAATGCACAAAGTTGGTACAAGATGCAAACTACAAATTATGCTCAAGAACAGGAAGCCCACATTAGACTTTGCCAGAAATCATCTAAATGAGCTGGCTCAGGTCTGGAAAGAAATTCTTTGTACAAGTAGAAACAAGATAAACTTGTATCAGAATGATGAGAAGTAGAAAGTATGGAGAAAGAGGGAAACCAAACTGAAGCATACCATATTATCTGTCAGACATGGTGGAGGTAGTGTTATCTCATGGGCCTAATGTCTGCCAGTGGAACCAGGTCATTTTTTGATGTGTTTATTGATGAAGTAGCAGGATGAACTGTGGCATGTACAGGGCTGTGCTCAGACTCAGCCTAATGCTGCAAAACTAAAAGTGAAAACTAAAAAGCTGTAATTCCCAAGCAGTTAAAGTAAAATCTTTGTTAAACCCCCTGCATTAAAGCTGAAAGTCTGCACTTCAATCACATCTTATTCGTTTTTAAAAATCCACTGTGGTTGTGTACAGAGCAACAACACGTCTCGTGCGCATCACTCGTTCCGTGGCTGCAAACTCACCCAAACTGGCGCCCCCATCATTGTTTATCAGTGAGATGACTCCTAACCGAGCAAGTATGGAAACTATTAACAAATACAATATATATATTTTTTTTAAGTCTAAATGTCATTTCATTTGAGACTTATTTGCACTGAAAACATTGTTTTCTTTCAGTTGTCACTGAGAAGCTGAATTTGCTGCCAGTTCGGAGGTGGGTGCTATATGACTGCTGTGATAAAGAGCACATTTACAGGAAAAACTAAATGAATTGTGTTTTTATTTATTTATTTCTACCTGTGTTGTGTGGGGTTTTTTTTTGTTTGTTTTTGTTTGTTTTTTATTAATTAATTAATTAATTTTTTTTTTTTTAAAGGTCAAGTCGCAGCACTAAGCGTAAAGCACCTGATACTATAGATGAAAGTCCGACAAAGAGGTGCTCTCCTCCCAAGAAAAGTCAAAGTGTAAGAAGCTCTTAATATGGTTGATGGACATTTTCATGTTTTAAGTGGATTTCTTAAGGTTTGACACTTTCTGTTTGCTCTGGATGAACAGGCAATCAAACCCCACATGAAGTCTTTTCTGCACACCGTCCAAAAGAATCAGATGCTGATGATGACTCCGAATTCAGTCGGCCGGACCGCAGTGATCAAGTCCTTCATCAAACACAACACTCCTCTGAGGATTGATCCTAAGGTAGGCTTCACACGCTGCAAGGTAGCATTATTTAATATGTACCAGCTTCTCTCCACATGCTCGGTATAGTCAGTGTTGCAGTGAATTTAAAGTTGCATTCAGTCACTTTTAATCTGACTAATGTGAAAAGGTCCTTTCATCAGTGAGCATCCCATAAACCTAAATCTTGTATGTATTTGAGAAACTTATGGGAGCTTAAAATGTGGGGGGACAAATAAAAACAAAAAAACACACTTCATAAATGTTGTGGGTCATATTTGTGGTCTGGTATGAATTATGCGGACCTTATTTGGATGTGCTTTCTCCTCTCCTCAGTTCAACACTAGCATAGTGGTAAGTGTAATGTCAAACATCGAAGCACTTTGTTTTTGGGCATTGCTGGTGTTTAATATTCCCGTTGTGTGACTTGATTAAACTTGTACTCATTTAGCACTTTCCCCATCCAAGCCTCTTTCCCACTGGCATGACATTTGGGTGTTTTAAATAAAAAGTCAAGTACTAAATGTAAAGGTGGACTCTGCGCTGCACTTTCTATGGGCATGAGATCGACCTGCATGTAAACAACCTGAAGCTTATCAAATGCATTTGTTTCACAGCGGCCGTGTGTGGAAGGGGCTGCTCTGTAAACATTTCATCAGCCTGATCTCACGGATCACTAATGGTCTTTGTTTGTCATGTTGTAAGCTAACAGAAATCAAATCACTTTAAATAGCTTTGGTAATCTCAGTGTTGTCTTTGAGACATTATTTCATCATAAAGTAGAAATCCATCTTAACCTAAGCTTTTTATTTATTTTCTTTTGAATGTGATTGACCTGTTTGTGGATTAAGATAAAACTGGGGAAGTATATCGCACAGTTACTTTTGGGATTTGTACAGTGCTGTGTTTGTGCACTTGGTGGTTTTTCCCTCATGGCCTTCTTAATGCATAGTTTCCTTATTTTAATCTGCACATTTGATTTAACTGAACCTTTTAGAGACCATGAAACTGGCATTTTGGATGGATTTTTGCTTTATTTTTGTAGGGGGCCTTCTCCTCTCCCCCCCCCCCCCTTTTTTTTTTTTTTTTTTTTTTTTTTTTTTTTTTTAAATTTTATGATTGTTTGCCACCTTTTCACCTTATAGCATCTTGATCATATTTCTTTGTGACAGGATGAGGTTTTTATTTGAAAATCTACTTAATTTGTAACCTCTTTGTTCTATATTCTCAGACAAAAGAGCGTAACAAACTTGAAGCACTTAAAAAGAAGCAGGAGCAAGAGGAGGAAAGGATGAGGAAAATGGAAGAGGATAAGAAGAGGAAACAGGAGGAACTTAAAAGGTTAACCATGCACATATTTCAGAATCAAAGGCACAACTTAAATTTCTTTTAATTAACTTCTAACATCGTCTTCTAGGAAGAGGGATGAGAGGTTAAGAAGAGTCGTTGAGGCCAAAGTAAAAGAGGAGCAGAGGGAGGAAGAGAAGAAGAAGAAGATTGAGCAAAAAATGGCTCAGCTTGATGAGAAAAATGATAAGGTATGCAACAGCTCTGTTGGGCCTGAATCTGTATATTCCGCTTTAAAAGAAACCAACTCACATTTGCTCGGTCTTTCCCATTCTACACATTCATGCAGCGCGTGGCGGAGGAGAAGGCCAAGAAGAAAGCTGCCCTGAAGCGTCAAGAGGAGCTAGAACAGAAGAGGAAAATGGAAGAGGAGGCCAGAAAGAAGAAGATTCAGCAGGTTATTTGCTTTTTGTGGAGTATTGGCACTACAGCTCTTGTGCAGAGGGTTAAAGGCACTATATTTTCTTATACTGCATGCATGTTTGTTTGTTTGTTAAATCAGGAGGAAGAAAAGCGACAGCAAGAGTTGCTGGCCAAGAAGAAAGCTGAGGAAGAGGCTCGTAAAGCTCTCGAGCTGAAGAGGGAGCAAGAACGCGAGAGGGAAAGGGAGCTGGAGAGGGAACGGCAAGCTGCTGCGGAAAGGTCATATGATGATTTCAATACTTCTCACAGTATACAGGAATGCAGAAGAATAATATGTGGTCCTGATT
The DNA here is from genome assembly GCF_057382185.1 of Mchenga conophoros. NCBI lineage: Eukaryota > Metazoa > Chordata > Actinopteri > Cichliformes > Cichlidae > Mchenga > Mchenga conophoros. Next base: position 14,679,747 of record NC_140532.1, read on the forward strand.
AAACAAGAGCATATATTAGTACTGTTAGGTTTTGATTGGCTTTTCTAAGAATCCACTAACTGTAACGGTTTTTTCCTCTTAAACTGAAAATGTATCCCCAAAAAAAGAAAGGACCGGGGTCTTTTCTCTTGTTTGGCTATACAACCAGTCTGCTCCATATTATAAATGACCCCGCTGCCAATTTAAGGACACCTGTTACTTGGGCTTATCAGATAAAATATATCCACAGTTGTTAACATTAACAGTCACCGTTACAAATATAACTCCAGATGTTTAGCTTAAAAGGCTATTGTTAACTTTAGTGCTAAGAGCTGTGGTGGCTCTGATATCATCCTGCTGCACTGGAAACTTTTTGCTCTGCAAAGTAGGACTTAAACAATGTGAATTTCAAATGATTAATAAATTTCTCACTTTCCAAACATCCATAAATTGTCCTTTATTACTCTCTGTCCCTCACAGATGGAAACAGTTAACAGGAAACTGTGATCAGTGATGTGGAGGAGTAGTGTATATACAAAACACCATACCTAACATACCTAAAGTGTTAATTACCTGAAATGACAAACAAAAAAGATTGTTAAAGCCTGTAAGAAAAGGATGTGATTTCACTCCAGGTTTTGTTTTTGGATTTTGTTTTTAAAGTTGATGTGATGTTTGTGCTTGCAGACAGCGAGTGGAGAAAGAAAAAGCTCTTGCTCTGCAGCGTGAAGTTGAGAGAGCAGCGAGAGAGAAAGAGATGAGGGAACTCGAGGAGAAAAGGAAGGCACTCGAGGAAAAAAGAAAACTGGTAAGAAACGGAATTTTAAACAAAACTTGATGTTTGAGCACTCGCAATAGTTACTCCTAATAAGAGAAATAAAAAGTGAGTGGAATTCCCCATGTTTGGGCTTGATATTTAAAAACAAAAAATAGAACTTGATTCAGATGATTAGGAAACATGGGTGTGAATACCCTGAAATTAAAGATGTGAGTCTGTGCGTTGTTGTTGTTGTTATTATTAATATTATTATTATTATTATTATTATTATTATTATTATTATTATTATTATTATTAATAATATTAGCAGCATTATTAAATAAAAGGACTAGATGTTACAATCCCTGATGATGCATATTACAAGCACCATTTTAATTGGCCCAAACTATAAGGTATTGGTCCTAATGTGAACCTGTGGTGGTGTTTGTTTTTTCTCTGTGGTGTATGTACCAATATGTGTTATTGCTGGGTGCTTTCCCAGCAAAGAAATGTGATGCAGCATCACAGTTCACTTGTCAGTGGCTTCAGTATTTCAGCTCATTTTTGTATGTGGCAGAGAAAATTACTTCAGGTACTTTCAATTTAGCAGAGTAAAGGAAATCAGATTTACTTCAATGTTTAGTCCTAAAGTACTGAACGGTGAAAGTGCACACACATAATCAGTGTGGCAGAAACATGCAAGTCTGTGGCTTTCTTGCATTTGATGTCATGGTCAGTGAGGTATGTAAAGACTGCAGCAGGTTCTCCACTGTCTATGCTAGAGCTTCTCGTTCACGGTGTTTGATGGGGATCCACTTCAGCAGATGTTAATTAGCAGGACTCTTTCAGGAAATGACTCGGAAAGTTTTCTCTTCTCATAAAAACTCAACACGTGGTAATCTCATTAACTTAATGTATGAGGACGTCTGTCAGCAGCTGTTTGTGACTGCAGCTGCTCAGCTGTCTGGTTTTTCTTCCACTAGGAGGAGCAGCAAAGGCTGGCAGCAAAAGAGAAAGCTGCTAAAGAGCTGGAAGCTGCTAAGCAGAGGGACGCTGCTGCTCAAGAGGCTGCTAAAACACAGGTACAGCAAAACCTTCAGTTCATCGAGACATCTTAACATAGGTACAAACTGGGGAGCAAACCCAAACTACAGAAACATTTCCTGTGTTTCTATGCGTTCTGTTATTTGAGATCATATAGTCAACAAAAATATTTCAAATGAAACCGCTTTTAAGGGTGTTTTTTTTTTTTTTTGTTTTTTTTTTTTTTGTTTTTTTGTTTTTTGTTTTTTTGTTTTTTCCCTAAACCTTATTAAATTTCCTTCTCCCTCTCCCCATGCAATACAGACTGCTGCTAACCTAAATGTGACTGTGGATATTGAGGTAATAACAATAGATATTATACTTTTTACATTAGATTATATTCATTATACCATGTCTCTTCATCTGAAGCCTTAAGCATGTGAAAATGATTACGTGTGTGTCCATGACAAAGGTAATAGATTAGCATTTAATTTAGTTTCTCAGTAGCAAACATTTATAATGAATGTTTCAAAGGGTGTAAATTAACGTGTAATTTCCCAATTTTCTTGAACTGTTCAGCGCTCAGTAATGAGCACACCTGTAGGAAAAGGTGGTGATCTCAACGTGACTGTTGATATTGAGGTATGTGATTGTTTTTATGTATTTTTAACACACGTATATTTATTCTAAACAAAGACTAAATTATTTTTTTCCCTCCTCTTTCTGCAGCACTCCTCGCCACAGTCATATGCCATCACGCCAAAGGGTGGAGATAAACCTTTGATTTTGTCCAAAAATTCAGAAGACTATGGGATGGACCAAAACAGTGATGACTCTACTGATGACGAGTCTGCACCAAGGAAGCCTATTCCATCCTGGGCAGAAGGTATTTAATGATCTCTTAACTCTTCAGTATACCTGAAGTGCTTATGTGTTACACGTTAATCCAGCTCAGTTATAATTGATTGTCTCAAATTGTTACGGTGGATTCATACTAAGCTCAAAATTCACCATGGAGTCCTACTACTGCTACTACACAGCTCCAGTCAAAGAAATATTGTAACCTCCATGAACTAACTCTAACTCTAACTCTCCTCTATCTGGGTCACCAAGCCTGAATTTGTTTGCCTCAGGAAGACTGAGAATTTATTTATTTATTTATTTTTTTCTCCACCATGTCTGGCGTTTGGGGTTTTCTTTCTTTCCCCCCTAAATTTAGGCTGAAACTCTGAGCCTAAATTTAGGGAATTGCTGGTGAAATGAAATGGCCCAGCACCATGATGGTTTTTTTTTTAAGACCCTGCTTTGAAAATCTGAGACAAGTTGAGGTGCCCGAGATTCACAGAATTTAGAAAGCCACTATTTTGTGATGTATATCAGGGCTCTAGAGTGCGACCAATTTGGTTGCACCTGTGCGAGCAACTGTTCGGGTAGCAAAAAAATAATAAAATTCTGCAACCTTCCCTGTGGTCAGCAACAGACACACATTATGCCCCTATCGTGGACTAAACCAATCAGAGATAGTAAGGGGCGGGACCTCTCTGATTGGCTGTGGTCCAGTTGAAAGTGCAGGTGGAAGAGAGAGGTGAGTAGCTTGAATAAAGCGATATCGATTCATTAAATCCTGAATCGACTTTTAAATATAACTGAGTTTTTTTTTCCCCTGGCAAAACAATTTCAACAACAACCAAACAGCAAATGAGAGCAGGTACACGGATTCCACACAAAGACGTAACACAGACCCGACGCATCAGAATCAGCTTTGTCTTTCTCGGCTTTCTCAGCCGACGGCCCGCAGACGGACACGCTGTCGGAGCTCGGCGATTCTGCGTCGGGTCCGCTCTGTGTTTGCGCTGATTCTGAGCTGCAAAAGAAGCAGCAAACTGTGCTTCACATTTGATCAATGTCGTCATGAATTTTGCTTCTCTCTCGCTCTCTCTCTGTACTTTCAGTTTCCCGTCTCCAATCTGTTTTCTGTATTATTCATTCGCTTATTACCCACCAGTCTACCGTTGTTTACAGCGCTGTTGGCTGTGTGCCGGTACGCCTAACTTTTTAAAGTTACGCCCATGGCAAAAAGTTAGTCTACAGCCCTGTATATTGTTATTGGGATATGAGATTTTGGCCATACCTGCACATGTGCAATGTGAACATTTACAGTGGTTAAGATTGTATAGTTTGGCCACCAGAGGGCACTCTGTAACGTCCATGTTTTCATGTGTTCTGCACCCTGAACAGCCAGCTGGTCCAAGCATTTCATTCCCAGTTGGGCAGAGCACAAACGAATAAATACTAACCACAAAAACAAAACAAAAAAAACCAAACGTATTTGTTGGCACCAGTGGAGAGGAAGAAGTCTCTTCAATAGGGAGAGGCAGAAATCTGCTGAGATCTGTTGGACAACTGATTACTTGATCACAAATATAACTTCATTTCCTGACTGAACTTGAAATGTAATGGCTCCCTTGATATTAGCACACTTTAACTTGGGATGAAGAATCCTAGGTATGACACTACAGGAAACTTGAACCATGATAAGATATTTCAGACATTTGTATCACAGTTCTGGTCTCTACGTCACAATTTTACACCCCTACCAAACTGAGCTAAACCCACATGTGTTTGTGGATATTGCATGCTATTTAAAGCCCCTAAACAGACCTGTTTGTGTTCTCTCTCTCTCTCTCTTCCAGGTCCCAATCTGCAGCAGATAATAATGAAGCAATACTTCAACCCTCCTGATTTGGACTCTTTCTTTGGAGCAATCGAGTCACCACGACTAGAAAACATCTTTTACAAGAGCAAGCCCAGATATTTTAAACGTACCAGCTCTGCAGTGTGGCACTCGCCTCCAGCTGGAAAGTAACATCTGTACACTCATACAGATGTATTAAACTGCTGTATAGTTAAAATTCTGAAAATCTGTTTCAAATAAAGTCATTTGTTTTGTTTTTCTGAATATTCTTTTTAAATGTATGTTTGTGTTTCACATCTTTGTCTCAGTAGGTTTTTGTATCTGTGGTTTGTTTAGCTTTTAGAGATGTAATTGTTTTGTTTTGGCTTGTAAATTAAAAGCAGGTTAACTGAATAACAACGGTGATGGTTGTTTTTTCTGGACAGTAAAGCAGAATCTCTTTTATAATATTTATGGTTGTTTTCTTCAATCTGGTATGTCAAACTTTCTCTATTAGAGGTATGTGCTGTAAAAGGATTTTGTCACTCAGCAGTTGTCATGACTTTTAGTTCAAAATGCAGCACTGTGTTGAAAGCTGGTTGTAAAGCTTAAAGCTCAGGGAAATCCTCTGCTAAGAAGTCTGCTGTGTGTTCCAGAATAGCTACTTAATAGTTTTGGCACCACGGCTGGGGAAAATTTTAAATTTGGTGCGTTTATTTCACTAAAGTAAGGTTTAGCTTGACTTAAGTTACATCGATCTAGATCACACATGCAGCCTCTCAGTTATAGACTTTGTAATTGGTTTAAAATCTGGGTTTTTAGTTTCAGGCTACAACCGAGAATTCTCTGCATTTATTATTATAAAGTTCAGATGCTCTTTATTCGGGTTTACTGATCCCTAAAATGGGTGTCAGACAGGTCTTGAGCCCAGTATTGGACCCACTGGACAGCTTTGGTAAATGTAAAGGAAGGCCTACATTTTGGACTTTTTGTCTTTGTAGCTCCTGATAAAGAACAGTAGCTATAAACTTGAATGCTTTTAAATGTTTATTTCTTAGAATTTAAGCCTAAAGAGCCATGCTGACAGATTTCATTTATTTACTACAAAAGCAATTTTCTTCATCGCGTAGAAAAAACAGACGTCCTGTTGCAATTGCATTTCTTTTTCTTATATTTACATTACAAGAATGAACTGTAAATGTTTTTATCCTGAGAGAGAGCGGGGAGATTCTGTAAAATTAGACTGACATCTCTGTCAGACAGCATAATAAAAGAAATCGAAATTAAAAGGCGGCATTAAATATGTACCAGTTTCCATTGTAGTGTTTTACCTTTGGTCTACGGAATACGCAATGCATGAAAGACAAGACAGGTCCCAAGATCTACAAGATTTACTTGTTTTTGTTATGAATATTTTCAAAGTTTGAATCTTCAGTGTTTAATTTTTGGGGAATGTGTCAGTCTTTAATTTAAACATAAAAAAAAAAAATGCACAATGATTAAACATAATTTCAGACTAATGCAGCCGCTGGCACACTGGTTTGTGTGCTGTCCACATAGCCACAAAAGCTTTTAATTTTAACGTGTCCATTCCGCACCTTTAACGGCTAACGTCAACAGCGTTGCAGTCACCTAAGTGCGTTTGCGCGTCGGCAAAACGGCGAGTTAAGTCCTTAGTTGGAAATTTAATGTCGCAAGCAAGCGCAACTATCAGCGATAAGTTTAGCGAAACGTGTGAAATCGTCGAAGAAGGTTGGTTTATATAACCGCTTCCTCCGCAGCTGGGTTTAAATGTGCAACCTGTCCTGTTGTTTGTGAGATCAGCTGACTAAGATTTGGTTGCTAGCAGCGATTAGCTGCGCTGAATATATTTGGCAACGCAACTGTTGTTCAGTTAGCGTGGGCTTCGATGCCTGCAAGGTGCACGAAGCTTAAATTTTGATATAATTTAGCCACCAAGTTGGCCTTATTCATGCCACTGCCATAACCTAACGTTCCTCATAGCTGTTAAGCCAGCCTCCGCTTGGGTCACGCAAGCAACCAGCGTTGTTTTTCATGTATTTATACTAAGCATTACGGTAGTGTAAGAAATACCTTAACGATAAAAGCGCTTCTGGGGAATTGGGATATATATATATATACTCCCTTCAAACTTAGTGACTTGCGTGTAACGAGATCGATTAAGAGTTTTAATATTTCAATTCAACACCAGACTGTTATTGTGCGGGAGACACCGAGAGGCAGCTTTTATGTTAAAAGCAGCACTTACCGTAATGCTTAGTATACGCAGGTACACCACGGCCAACAAGAACAACAAATAAAACAACGCGGGTGGTAGCCCGTTATTTGGCAGTAGCTGCAGGCTTGAACGCTGTGGTTTCTTTGCGTGTGCAGGTAAACAATGTTTGTGTCTCGTCTTATCACAAGTTCAGTGTCACGAAACACGGATTCTGTATTAACTAGGTGCAAATTTAAGACAGAAGTTGTCTGCTACTTTACTATTAACTTTGACCAACAGCTGCTCTGGTGTTTGCCTTTTTTAGTCCCAAGGTCATTTGTCTGGATTAATGTGAATACAGATGACGTTGTAGTGTCCACTCAATTATTTATATGTAGGGACATTTTTCAGATGTTTTAAAAGTAGTTGTGTTTAGTTTGATGCAGGCAAACAAACACGTGAAGTGTAAATTCTCAGTGTCTCAGTATTGATGGCTAGATACTTTTTTAAAATGCAACATACTGCAATTAACTGCCTGAATAATCTGCTTCTCCAGTTATGAACAGCCTTACATTTGATCAGCATTTAGTTATTGTTATGATCTTTCCAGAAATGACTTCTCAGATCCGTCAAAACTTCCACCATGACTGCGAGGCTGCCATTAATAGACAGATAAACCTGGAGCTGTATGCCTCTTATGTTTATCTCTCTATGGTAAGAAATGTTTCTGAGTCAGTGGTGTTATGTATCACAGCCCTGTGTTATTTCAAAGGCATTAAAAAGAGTGTTTTAATCTTTTTGTTTGTTTATTTTTGTTTACTCTCCTGACTTTTAGGCATATTATTTTGAAAGGGATGATAAATGCTTGCCAAATTTTGCAAAGTTTTTTCACAATCAGTCCAAAGAAGAGGTTGTGCATGCAGAGAAGCTGATGACCTTCCAGAACAAGCGGGGAGGCAAAATATTTCTGCAAGACATCAGGGTATGTAAGGATATTTTCGCTAATGAGTTAAAAAAAAAAAAGCCAAATTCATGTCTTTTTATATTAAAAAACAAAACAGTCTTTTTATTCATCAAGGCTTTACAATGTTTTTTAATTATAAAAATGGATGGACTGCAGTGCTTCAGGTTGCTTTAATATGAATAATTTTACATGAATCTGATCGGTGCTGAATCTTCTTGAAATATTAATGCGTTAGAAACCGGATAGAGATGAGTGGGGGAGTGGCGTGGAGGCCTTGGAGTGTGCCCTGCAGCTGGAGAAAAATGTAAACCAATCCCTGCTGGACCTGCAGAAAATGGCCACTGAACACAATGACCCTCATGTAAGAAGCAGGCGTGGAGGATGTACAGTCTCCGCTGTTCGGATATGACTATCTAGTAAGATGCAGCATATTGTCTTTTTCCGTCCCCCGCAGATGTGCGACTTCATAGAAACACATTTTCTGGACGAGCAGGTAAAATCCATCAAACAGCTCGCCGACTGGACCTCAAACCTACGCCGGATGGGAGCCCCTCAGAGCGGCATGGCTGAGTACCTCTTTGACAAACACACCATGGCTGAAGAGGGCAGTTAAATTGAGGCACATGTGATCATGGGTAATTCTGCTGCATGTCTGCCAAATACAGTATATACTGCATATGTTATAAAAGAATGCTGCTTTATTTGTGTTCATTAGCTGTTAGCAGAGGCTGTAGCGCAGACTGGAGTTGTGTAACCCTCACCTCATACTACGTGTAGTGTGTAAAAAAAAAAAAAAAAAAAAAAAAGACTAAGCAGGCCTTTAAATCATGCTAGTTATGCATTCAGGTTTCCTTACATGTCAGGTTTAGGAAGATTGGACCGTGGCACTGAAACGTTTTAGGCTGCAATAATTTAAATTACATGCATTGAAAAATTGTTAATCAACCTTTTTTGTTTGAGAATTTAAAAAGCAAAGAGAAATTCTGCTTTGTTATCTGTTATACCAGTGGTGTTTAAAATTTTGTGACTGTAAAGTAAGGTAAAGGCACTTTGGACAGAGTTGGACCTACCATGTGTGTCATCACTTCATTAGCTCTTATTTAGCACTTAAGTCCAACCATCTTGGTGCATTTTTTGGCTTTTCAAGCTCCTCTTCAGGTAGTGTGGCACCATGTTGGCATTAAGCTACACCTCCCAAAAATTACACACTCAGGCTGAGGTATTTTGTCCAGCTGAAGCCCCAGGCTTCTGTGTACTGATAAAGCTACCACGGTATTATTCGCAATAAGGTTTTTCTGGCCTATTCAGTTATTTTATTCTTTTTCTTTTTTTCACAGAATATTTCTCATAGTTTAACCACCATCCACACATAAAAGCCAAGAACCATGTTTATAGACCACTCCAATATATTCTTGTTACAATATGTAACAATACTAAAACACTGGTTAATTTAATTATATTTATTATTTTATAGCGTGTGTGTGTGTGTGTGTGTGTGTGTGTGTGTGTGTGTGTGTGTTGTTTTCCATTTGTCTTTATTTTAAGAAACCTTTGGTTACTAGCACAACTCTAGTTCTCTGAAAACTGAGCTCTGTATCTCACTGTGAGACGCCTTCTGCTTTGTCCAATCAATGAAACTCCACTTTCACTACATCTGACTTAAACAGACGAGCCACCTCAAGAGCATGATGTAGGGCAGTGCGATGAGATAGCTCAGAAAGCTGAAATTGCAGCTAAATGCACTTTTAATGGTGGAAAAAGCCACTTACCCATCTATCAAATCCTGAAGGAAGCATACTTGAAACAGAACACTGATAGTTCACAGCTAAGAATACAATTCCCTATCTCTCAAATATACACCATTTTTTAACATGCCAGGTCCATTGGAGCAGACAAGCTAGCTCTACCATCCATAATTATGAATAACATTGTACATTTTTGTCATTTTTTTAATGTCTCATAAAATCTTTCAGCTTGTTTTATTTTTGACAGTTAAATAAACATTAACATGCATAAGCAGTGAGACCTGTGAAAATGTTTTCTCATTGTATTTTATTTGGACTGATTGCTTCCTTCTGCAGATGTTAAGTCAAATTGTAGATTCAGTATGCTTGTAAAATAAAACAATAAAGTTGTAATGTACAAATAAATTAAAGTTTTTCATTTTATTTGGAAAAAAACTTTAATAGTGTCAAAAGAAGAATAATATATAATATTTATTAATAAAGACACTGATGCAAAGACTACCACAGATGAAGAATATACACATTTTGGCTGCCACTGATGAAACTGGAAAGTATTTTTCCATAATGCACTGAGGGTCAAATCTCATAAGGTCCTTTTTTAAAAAATATTACAAGTAGGTTAATTCTTCTGTGAGAGTTCATTGGAAAGTAAATAATTTTTAGTGGCTCCAGCTGATACAGTCCAGTGCCTGTTTTTGTGAGATATTTGGCACATGTGCTTAAAAAAAAAACAGTGAGTCACTTCTTCTTTACTTAGTCCTGCTCCCTCCCTCCTGCTGCCTTGTTCACCCCACCATCCACCAGAACGCCCAGCAGGTCTCCTTCGGCGAGTGAGATTCCTGAATCGTTGGGCGAGTTTTGCTGATTGGTTTCTTGCTGCGATGGCGCTGAAGTGGAAACTGTGTTCATGTTATTGCTCAACCCACCGTTGGTGCCCCCGTTGCTTGCCCTCATGTTGCCGCTGAAGTTCCCATGGTTACTAAAATTACCGTGACCTGTGCCGTTGCAAAGACTTCCCGTCGTGCCTGCGCTGTTGGTGCTTGTTACATTAATGCTGCTAGAGCTGCTGTTGGGATTACCGGGATTTGCTGCCGTTGTGCGAGAGGGCGGAGTGAACGAGAACACCCTTTCTCCTCCGCCTCCCGCAGCCCGGCCACTTGCTGGTCCAGGCTGAATGTCAGCAGATGGTAGGGTGTCCAGGGTGAGGCGAGGAGGGGGAGGGCGGCGAGATAGCAGGCCGTGTCCCAGTCTGAGTTTAGATATTGGGCAGAGTTCAGGTGGAGGGTCGGGGAAGGAGAAGGTAGGTGCACTCTGCGTATCCCCATCCTCACTCAGCCAGGGGAAAGCAGAGGATGGCGGAGGGGGGATGTGGTTAGGGGTGTCGGGAGGCAGCATCTGGGAGCCCACAGTTGGAGGGGCTAGAGAACTGCAGCTGTGATCCAAGTCATTTTGGGTTCTCCTAGCAGGTCGAGGACGGGGCACCGCAGGAGGAATGCAGTGAATTGGGGTTTGTGGGCAGCTATAGAAACCTGGTCTTTCGTACAAGGGTGTGGTGGAAAAGGCGTAGTCAGGATCTCCCTCCTGGCAGGCTTGACCTTGAGTCAAAGGTGCCTCTGTGTGCAAGTAAAGGGGAAAGCGGCTTAGTGGAGCTCCAGGGCGACGGCGGAGAAGTGACACCCGGGAGGAGCGAGGGAAGTTTGGGGAGTGGACACCGAGAAGACGACCAAGCCCTCCAAGCAGAGGAGTGGAGTAGTTGGCTTCCTCATTTTCTTTGATCTGCTCCAGATTGGACTGGAACTCCATCTCCTCCTTAGGAACACTGAAGACCAAACAGAAGGTTTGACATATGTTCAGCAAGTTTATTAAGAAGAAAGAGAAAGAAAGAAAGAAAGAAAGAAAGAAAGAAAGAAAGAAAGAAAGAATCATTAAACCTGATATCCAGCGCTGAGCCCATGAAGGAGGGTTTGCGGTGTTCAGCGCTGGCAGTAGTGTAGGGCGGCTGAGGTTCCGACTCATTCCAGTACATATCCCTCTCAACCAGAGGCAGGCTATCGTACATCTCATCCACAGATAACAATGAGACCTGGGACACAGTGAAAACCACATTGACTCAAACAATACACTCGCTGTCTAGGATCAGTTAGCAAATAGTTTGGTTTAGATTCACACCTGCAAATTGCGGTCCACAAGCCAGTTGGTTTCAAAATCATCATCATCTTCACCGAATGGATTTATGAGTTGTTCAGCCACCTGAGACCAAAACAAACACACTACCTCAATGAAACTCAGTGGACAAATTAACAAGTCAAAGTCAGCAATCAGCATAATCCAGAGTTTAGATGTTAGTAATCCTCCTTTTTAGTTCTTGTTTATATTTATTTTTTCAACACAAGTGGTTATTTCATTTGTTGACCAGCTGTTTTTGTCAAAGTTGGGGATGTTTCATCTGTTCAATTAAAGAAAAATGTTTTCCAAGTCTTGTTCTGCACATCTTTAGTGCTCAATGGGATGAACTGTCCAGTAGCAAATTCCTTTCTTTTTGTGGCGGAAGGCCTCAACTTTAAGAACCACAGACATGATCAATCAGTGGTCCCTCACCTTCAGCCATCCAACATAGAAGAAAAACTGCAACAGGGTAAAAATAGGGAGGTAGAAATCCATTTCATGACCAGGGTATCCCTGAGTTGGATCCAAGAACTGACGACCGATCAGACACGCTAGGAAGAAGCTGTAGACTGCAACTGTTGCCACCTAATTAAAAAAAAAAGTCAGAGCATTAACTGATTATATGCCTTTAATTAGGATTGTTTTACACCATCCTAGAGAAACAGTTTATCTTGAGTTATGGCTTTTATTGCCGATCAAATGCATCTGGATTAGGGAGGGTTAACGATTTAAGGTATATGATGATTATTGCAAGAAAACCATTATATTTTTAGTACCTAATATTACTGCTATCGGCTACTTTTTGGTTTCAGTGCTGAATGCAATATAAACAAAAACCTGAGTATAGACAAGAGGCAGGCTGATCCAGTCATAGCCGTACAGCTTCATACACTTCGCCCGTAAGCTATTCAACTCCTAAACAGAAAACAGTAAAAGTCATGCAAAACCAGAAAATATTTGCAGGCTGTGAGGCTTTGGTTTGCACATGGGCACCTACAGTGAGGAGAGCAGTGAGCGCCACGTCGTTGTTGATGCGACCCTCAGTCCGTGCTCTCAGAGCCAGGCTGACAAACCACATGCAGGGCACCCAGAACTTATTATGAGGGGAGGGCAAATCCTCCAAGTGCCTCAGCTCTTCTGATGTCATCAAACCTGAGATGGAAAAACACAACGTGTTGATGAAAGCAGCCAAAAGGTGCGTGTTCCTGCACGCATAGTCCTGGTGAACAGCCAGAGCTCGCCTCATAATCTTCTCATCAGTTCAGCCACATGAGAAGAAGACATTGGGTCTGAATCCTGTGCAGCTTCTGCACAGCATGCTATGTTTTAAAGAGGCAAGACTAATAACAGCAAACGACCCACCTGCCTGCACCAAATGCTCCATGGTTGGAAACCTCTTGTAGACTGCTGTGCTGACGGAGCGGTAGATGAGCACACCAGAGAGGTTGGCGTACCTCATAAGTGTCCTGCGTGTCAGCCGGGATGTTTCGTCAGCTCCTCGAACGTGACCTCCGACTAATGCTGCCAAACGGTCTGGCCAGGGTACATTCTCAAACTGTCCCCACCAACGGGACACGACCAAAGTCACATAGAAACCTGGTTAAGATAAATGAAGTGAAACTTTCAGTGATGCCCTCCTGACTTTAAAGGGTTAGGGTTAGTGAGCCACAACTCACCCAACACAAATGACACAGGGATGAGCTCTGCGTAGCGGTCGCAGTATATCGACAACTTTTCAAACAGCCTCTTCTGATCATCGTTTAACACAAACCTGGTGAGAGAAATATCAAAAGCACTGACGCGAGCTCTGTTAAAACAGCAAAGTGACTCTTTTACTTGCCAAAGTCAGAAGGGTTGTTACTTTTGTTAATACCTGCCTTGTGAAATACATCTCGCAGAACACTTAAAGCTATTTTAAGAGCTGTAAAAGGGGTCACAGATGCCGTTATGTAGCAGGGTGCTACTCAAACAGACACGCAACCATCTACTCATAATAAGAATGAACTTTTGAGATGTTTGTGAATTTTCATTTTTGTAGATAACACTGAATGGCACAATAAAAAGGAGAGGAAAGCATGTACAGTGATTTATTACACCATCTGTGATAAAAACAAGAAAACACAACATCTGACCACTAAATCTAAACTCTTTGTTCAGGAATGTAAGTTAATAATAATAATGTGCTTTACAATATTTTTCTTTCTGCTTAACAACAACAATCATATTTTAGCAATACAAATATCACTTTGTTTAAAGAGCCATAAACCATTACAGAAACTGATTTTAGTTATTACCAATACTGTTAAATATAGAGCATAAGGGACATAAACCTTACATTGGAGTGGTAGTCTAATTAATTTATGAGTGCTAGTTTTTTTTGTTTGTTTGTTTGTTTTTTTGAAGCTTTAAAGTAAAATTACATTTAAAGTTAATTATGTTCCTAATCCAACTGAGGCCTAAAAGATGACTCATAATTCCCAGTTTTGGGACCAAAACAGTTAACTCTCTCTTAAAAACAGAAAAATGTCATTATGAGAGCAAAACTCGTGCTGCTGTAATGTGACTTTCCTACCTGTAAACAACACTGAAGAAGTAGTAGAGCAGAGTGAAGATGATAAGCTCCCTGTAGAGCAGTTTGTAGATGCTGCCCTTCCATCGCAGGAGAAGGTGAAAAAAGGTCCCCAAACCCGCATCAGCAACTCGGCGGGAGTACGTCACTGTCATCGCTGCTGCTGCTTGTTGGCCAACGTGCTGGCTGACTGTGGCCTGACATGAAGGAAACCAGCGTGGTGTTGTCCTCCGTGCTTCGTCTGAGCTCAGGTTCGGCGATCAGCCCCTTAAGACCAGTGTGGTGACAGATCTGAAAGGACAGAGAGGTAAACCAAGCAGCTCAGATGGGTTGATTTGTGGTCCTCATTTAATCTGATTGGAAAAAGACACCTTGAAATGTGATGCGATTCGGATTTCAAGGTTGTGAGAGAGGTGATATGCGCAGACTTACTTAAAGAAAACGAAAATGGCCATCATGCTCTCTGCGGTTCAAGATGTGCGGTGGCAGCGTTCAGGGATAATGTTGGAGAAAGCAAAGCAGGAAAGAAAAAGCGAGCGAGGGCCTCCTACACCTCCGGTCACTTGATGTGTTAATCTGTTTCTCCAACAAAGCTGCATTGTGAGGCCAGCTCCTGTTAATCTGAGCAAATCTGAGGGCAGCAGAGAACCCACACTGCCACAAATAGGCTGGTTACGAGTATAAATGCTGAGTGTGTGGGTTTAGGTTAGAAATATGACTCTGTGAACCAAATCTCAGCCTGCTTCGACTTTTTGTAATTTAACACTTTTTCTACATCTCAGAGGTGTGCATTAGGTACACACCTCTGAGCTATTGTTCTAGTGTTTCAATGTCAGGTCACCTTTGCTGTTTTTTTCCCATCTGTAGCAGGATTTCATCATGGCAAACTCCTGGTCAGGTGAGAACGTGTGTGACCCCCCTCTGCTGGAAAAAATGCATACAGCTGAATCGCTACTGGTCAGAGTGTGTTAGTGATTAACCCTTCCTGTATAACCAGAAGGACCAACAGCAGGGCGAAGTGCAGGGTGTTTGGTTTCTGCTGCTTTTGGCAGATTTTCTTCTGCACTGGCAACATCTGTGAATCAGTTTTACATATTTCTGGTGAGTATATCCTCTCTATTTTTTTCTCCTTAATTCATCTCACAAGTGCAGTTTAACAGACTGAGCACAATCAGCCTGCAAAGAAAAGAAAATGTGGTATTCAGAAAGGGGAAAAGATCTTGAAGTTAGTTGCACTGATTTTAAGTTGCAGTATGTAACTCTGTGTTTTCTGCATCTTAGGTGCTTAATACCCACACACGTCAGAGTCATCCTTCCACAAACTAAATCATCCCAGGAGCTATCCAACAGCATTTGATGAATCTCTGCACAGCCTGAGAGATAACTTATGGATGCTTTTGAGGGAATTCACAGCGTCCAGATTTCCTCTTCTCCACCTTCAACTTCATCGAGCCCGGGATATGAAGTCCTCAAGGCGGGAATATCTGGGATTGCAGTATACTCCTCTGCAGTCTTCTTTGGCACACAAAATGTGTCTACTGTCAGGCACAAGTCTAGCAAGGTCATCGAGGAGGAAGGCTGTGTTGTCGGACAGTAAGTGTTAAATCTTGGAGCACTGGATAAACTGATAAAACACATTTTTTAACATAACACGTGCCAGTTGCTGCTTATGTATAAAGATTCATGTATACATTTATCTTCCCTTTATCCAGATTCTCCAGAGATAGTTGTGTAATTCTGCACATGGTGTAAAATGTATCTAAAAGTGGCACATTGCTTTGTCACAAGTCCTGCTCAGTGTGAAGTCTGTGATTGTGGGCGCGTGCACTTGTAACAAGGTGACCGAGTCAGATATGCAAAAGTGCAAACAAAGGTCTGTGTTTAGTTTTAGTGTAACTCCAACAGTGATTGGTATTTTCTTAGGCATGTTTTGTAAATGAAAAATCCTTCTGCTGTTCAGCGATCATGCAAAAGTTGGAAAACGTGCCGGTGTTGGCCTGAGATGGAGGATAAATGCTTGAAATGTAATCCGCACAGAACGTTTCGAGTTTTAGCGTCTTAAACCCTGCAGTCAGCAGTATTCCTAATTCTTTCCTACTGACAAATTCACTGACAGGACATGTCAGAGATTAAAAAACTTTAAGAAAAACTGGACCTTGGAGTAGCCAAGTTCATCCGCTGAAGGAAACCATTGTAGCTCCCTGTCCTCTCTTCTGATTGGCTGCTTCATGTAAACCAACACAGTCTCACAGCCTTGTGTGAAATTGTGATCTATTAATTAGTGTTCCTGGACATGATTTATCCCCACCCTTATCACACTGGTCTTACGTCTACTGATTTGTGCATTCCTTTTAATGGCCAGCAGGAGGCGACTCATCTGGTTGCAAAAAACCTTGCTCTGTATTTTTAGGACATATTGAAATGATTAGGCTTAGAGTCAGGAGGTTGTCTAAGAATGCTCATTGGCTAAAGACTCGTCAATTAAATGTCATTACCCAACAAGTGGGCTTCCTTCTTGGTTTTAAAGTCAGATCCACTCCTTGCTCATCACATGCGGTTTCAGGACTTCATAAACAGCTGAGTAGCTACATCAGTCTCTTACACCATCTATAGTAGGAGTGTCAAAAATAAGGCCCAGGTGCCGGAATCGGCCAGTTAAAGACTCCAATCCGGCCAATTGGATGGCTTTAGAAAATGCGAAGGAAGGAATAATCCTAGACTTTTAACTGTAAGTTTTATAGTTTTGCCAAATGATAAAGACCTCCACCATGGCCATTCATACTACACCAAAGTAATTAAGTAAAACAATTCAGTGACAGCAAAGTTCCTGTTTTTTCCAGAAACTACTTAAGAAATTTCTTTTTTGTTTAATAGTAATAGTAATAATAGGCCCTCAGTAAAATAAAAAAATATATACTTACAGGACAGCCTGGGCAATGAGATACCAGAACTCTGTAATTTTACACATTTATTTCTTACAATTTACACCCAAAAGAGTCATGCTGACAGATGTCTGTAATTAATGCAACAGCATTTCTTTATCTCATAGAAGAACCTGAAGTAGATATTTTACATTATATATATATATGTTAACACATAACACTATGTTACTATATCTCAGGGATTACGTGTGTAGTTAAAGAAAGGATAGTTTAACTGGTCCAGCCCACAATATAAAACAAGTTTGACATCCCCGCTCTGTGATTTTGGCAGACCAGGTTTGAAGAGCAAGTGGATGGGGCTTCTGATTTCACAGTAAAAGGTGTGGGGCTGAGATAACCATATTAGAATATTGGCTCTTAGTGACATCAAACAGATCCAAGAATAGAAAAAAATGTAAACTTAGAGTATTGGCGCCGATATTATTATTTGTAACTTCAACCATATTTCATATGAATATAAAACCATGATGAACATTAAAGTTCAGGGACCCTGGAGGCAACCATAGGGGATAAAATCTCACCACCCTTTTGGTACAATAAGTTCAGCACGTTTGCAGATAAGACTGCAAACTAACTTTGGTTCATAATTAACTTTTTTATTTAACATATTTACCTTCAAATCAAAAACTTTCTCAGTTTTGGTTTTACAATCCTCAGCCATCCTGCATGGCTAAGGGGAGAACGCCCTCACTGCCCCAATCCAAGATCGTGGCAGTGAGCAGAGCAAATCTCAAAAACAGTGAATCCAATTTGTAAAAAAAGAAGGCTTAATCAATCGCAATACAGTTAAAAATGACTTCTTCTGGTTGTTCATGCATAATAAAATCAAAAACATTTCTATTTCTCCATCTTTCTGCCTGCTACACTTTCCTCACAGACAGGGCTTAAAGGTTTACACATTAAAATTATATTTTTATTCAACTTTATTGATTCTTGACTATCTTTTGATCAAACTTCTGATTTAATTACAGCAGGAATCAGGTCACTGTAAAATCAAATTAGTTCCCAGAACTTAAAAAAAAGTATGCAAACTTGTTGCCTCAAAAAAGCTAATCTTACTTAAGATAACTAAGTTAGGGCAACTTATTTATTCTGAGTACCCTGTACAACCTAATTAGTTCCAGGAACTTAAAAAAGTATGCAAACATGTGGACTGAAAAAAAGAGAAAAAGATAACTATGTTAAGACATCTTATTCATTGCCAGTACACAGTACTAAAAATAACTTGTGGGTAAACAATTAGTATTGCACAATCGGAAAAATCAAGTTCTACTAAATGAAAAAACAATTTTTAGTAACTTACTATTTTTAATTTTGATTACAAAAAAATAAATAAATGCAACTAGCGCACGTTATGTTTTATCATCCTTGAATGTAAGAGATTTTAACACTTAATATAAAGTATATAAACACGGTAAGTACATAAGGCTCTGTCACTCTGTGCTACATTGCACTTACAAAAGCTGGATTTTAGGCCTCTTGCTTCATTTCTGTGCCCTGAATGGCTTTTACCCAGTGAAGAAAAATTATTTGTATGGTTCCATTAAGTATGATAAAGTTACTACAAAATAAAGTAAAATAAAAATTATCAGCTGATATTTGGGGATCAGAGAGGGGGGACTCACTGATTTTCCATAGAGTGACTCTGTAATCGGTTGTCTCTGGTCACGCAAAAAGCATACACCTAAGCAGGTAGACCCGTGACACCTTGTTGGTCCACGTACAGGACGTGCCGGTTGGGCAGTCGGGTGGATGTCATCATGTGACTTGTGAGAGCGAAGAAGAGAGAAGAAGAAGGAGGAGGAGGCAGGAAAAAGGAGATACACTCATTTTCCTGTCTTGGCAAAAAAAAAAGGAGAAGAAAGGAGTGAGTGTTATTTCTAGGAAGTGAAAACCAGAGCTGGCATTGCTCTTGATTTTCGTCTTGTTTCTGACTGAAACTGCTGCTGCTGGGCGGTTGATCGTCTGCGCAGGCGTCCGCATTCCTCAGCTGTGATTGAAAACGACTGGGATTAGTTTCACTGAAACTCGCTCGGACATTAGCTTGGTTTATGCTATATTTCTTAACTTAACAGCAGCAGCAGCAGCTCAGGGAAACTGGAGAGGAGCAGCTGACAAATACGCAGACGGGCTGGGAGGTTTATTTATCTGCTGTCCCGGACACTGACAGAGAGGGTAAGGGCGGATACTGACGCGGGACCTCTCCGTGGTAAAAAAAAAAAAAAAAAAAAAAGAAAGGAAAAAAAGTTGGAAATGTAAGCTAACTAGCTAGTTAGCTCAAGGTCTGCTAATTATTTAGCTGCTTTGTGGACCGATTTATCTGCAACTTGGGGATAAAAGTAACTTAAGCTTCCTTTAAATTCAAATGTCGGGATTTTTAATGCTGTATCAGGGGTTTCCAAGCTGTGGTGCGAGGTCCACCCCGGGGTCTTGCAGTGAGCGCACTGTTGTAACCAAGAAGGCTATTGTTGTTAGATTGTGTTGACACTGTAAAAGTAAGTAGAAATGAATCTCAGGGTTTTGTAAGTAATCACACTGGCTCTAAGGTTGTTATGGTTTGGTGTTTTTTCTTTTAAGTATTATTTGGTTTTCTACAGTTTTAGTTTTTGTTTACATTTTATAGTGTAGTTTTAAAAAGTGGTTCTAGTTTCAGTTTACTTTTTATTTCTTGTAGATGTTTAGTTTATTTATCATTGGTGTTAATTTTAGTCTTTTAAATTACTGTAAAATCTACACACTTACTACCAACATGATGTGTTAAGTAATCAGATTGTACACTTAGCAAAGCCTAAATGGCAACTGTGTCAGGATCCAGGGTTGTGATCTAAACTATTACCTGAAAAGCATTAATATACTAATGCTGAAGGCCAACATTTGATTTTGTGATCCTTTTTTTGTCGAGCTACTTTTCATTTTATTTTTATATTTTTAAATTGGGGAAACCTCTGGGTTTTAAATGTGAAAATGCTCTGGTTGTATTTTTGTAAACACGGCATACCAGCCATTAGAGACCTGTTAGTAGAAGTAGTAGTAAATTGTAAACCTCATTAGGGTGTAGTTAAGTACAGGATTGGTTTTATTTTTATATATTTATTTATTTTTATTACACAATTTATTTTTTGTGTTCTTGTGAAGGTTGGTAGATCTGGATCCAGAACCAGAGACCAGAATGGAGGGAGGAGGCCAGGTCGGGCCCACGTCAATCCGAGGCCATGGCCAGCTCTCCCGGCTTCGTAGCTCCTCCCTGGAAATCAGGGAAAAAGGGTCCGAAATCCTCAGGGAACAGCTGGATGCTGCAAAGAAGGTATAGTAACCTACTTTGTGGTTGCGCACACACAGAGAAACAAAAGATAGTGTGACCAGGAAAACAAGGCGCTGACAATGCAAATGTTCTTCTCTGTTTTAAATGTGGTTGTGTCCCTTTCCCCTGCACATCTCAGGAACTGAAACTAAAGGACAAGGAGTGCGAGCGTCTGTCGCAAGTTAGGAATCAACTGGAGCAGGAGCTAGAGGAGCTGACAGCCAGTCTCTTTGAGGTCAGCAGTAATCATCGCTCTCTGCTGAGTGCACTGTAATTCTGACAGCTGGTGACGAAGAAGGTGGTTGGTGCTATGCCACAAAAGTCCTTAAATCAGCAGTTTGCATTTCTACAGAACCATCACTTCCTTTATATAAATAAAAATTTCAGGTTGATGTGATTTTTAAGCAACATTGTAATTGCTTTGAAAAAATTTTGACCCACTGACACTGGAGGAGTCCATCTCTTTGTTAAGAGCAAGATTTACCAAGTTTGTTCTAAATTAGCTCTGAGGTTTAGCTACTAAAAATGCATCAATATATAAATAAAGATGCAGCCAGCTCAATTTAATAGTGAACAGAAGTCTGTTAAGAGCAGCGCAGATTAGCGGTTCAAAACATGCAGATAATTTCTGATGGAAAATAAAGTATATTTCAAAATCTTACACTCTTAAACATATGCAGTAAGACAAGCTGCAGAAAATACCTTTCAGTCGCAAAATTGACAGCACACTTCTTACCAAAAGTAGCTTTTTAATGCCACGAAGGTCATGTTTTTCCTTACATGTTCTGCTGTGTTGACCAGCCAGTCACTGTCTTTGTCTAGCTGCTGAGCTTTGAACGTACAATTTTAATTAGTCTCAATTTACTTTTCAACAGGAGGCTCACAAGATGGTGCGTGATGCTAACGTGAAACAAGCAGCTTCAGAGAAACAGCTCAAGGAGGCTCAGGGGAAGGTGTGTGAAGTTTCTTTAAAAAAAAAAAATTAAAACAGTGAAGAACAGAAATCTTTCCTGACTCAGAACAGTTTTTTTTCACATAGTTGAAGGTCATAAAATAGCCTCAAATGATCAATATTACATTTTTTTGTGTCTGGCTTGCAGATTGATGTTCTGCAAGCAGAAGTGACGGCACTCAAGACTCTGGTGTTGACGTCCACACCTTCTTCACCAAATCGCCAGCTGCATCCACAGCTGCAGTCTTCAGGTACCAGGGGATCGTACAAATCGCACATACGGAACAAGAGTGCCAGTGGTGCATTTCCACTCTCACCTGCAAAAAAAGAAGTTTCCATTCAGCCTGTGTCCAAAGAGGACCGAGAGGTAAACTGAAATTTTTACAGTTGTCTCTCCTCTACTTCAGGTATGCGTGCATATGCGTCCCACTTTATTCCAGTCACTTTTATCACTTTTAGCCAGATTCTCTTTCCTTTTTTCCCTTCTTTCTGCTAACCTCTCCAACTTGTTCTTCTTGTCTTTATCTGGGGTCTCTTCCTCTCTCAGCCTGCTGCTCCTGCCCTTCTCTCTCTGATCTTCTGTCTGATACCTGGCCAGTCTGTCAGTATGACCTATGACCCTCAATGGCAAAAACAGATAGAGGGGATGGGCACTGATGGCAGACAGGTAATCTGCATTCCTTTACATTTCCTACATTTCTCTAATCTTTCAAATTTACCTGCATCTTGACTGTGATTCTAGACTGTGATATCTGTTGAGTCAAGAGTGTGGTGAGTCTGGTCTGAGAGCTTTTCTTTCAGTAGTTTGTATTGAAATTTGTCAGCGTGTATGTAAGGTGAACAGGGACTTCTTGATGCAGCTGTTTGCTTCTTACTGGAGTTATCTGTGTTGAACGTACATTAGTGATACACAAAGTTTATACCCAGTTCTTGACAGATAATCACTGATATGTTGGCTAATATCGAGATATTATAGATATTTTTGAAAATTGCCAAGCATGACACACTCACTGGATTGTCTAGTATGACTACAACAAAAACAAAAGATACCATTTTATGTCGCCATAATTTCGAGAATTTGTAGAGCTGGTTCAGTAATGTCAGTGCCTCTGGCTCATTGCTAAAGTGTGGTAGGGTTACCAAAACGAATTGTCCCTGGTGTCTCTTATCCATATTACCCAAGGTTGTAACTTTCGGGCTCACAGTTTTGCAGCTGTTGTTTTTTTTTATTTTTATTTTTTTATGAGTTTGAAATTATTGTTTGACTTTTCTATCATAATGGATTAATGTTTAACTGCAAGTGATGTGTCATTTGTGGAGATATTGTCTCTAGATCCTGTCCATATAACTGGTGTTATGTCTTACTATGAACAAAGGTTATTATAACGAACTAAAACAAGTTTTTAGAGAACTAAAAACTACCAGAAATGATATTGTGCATTTGAAAACAAGCTAAAGAAATCAAAAACCAAAATCAAAATCTTGTCTCTCTGGAGATATTTGTCTATGCAATGAGCCTGAGGAGACATTGTTGCTGATGTTTGACATTGAGGATGTCTACATGACTGTCAGTCAAGTGGTTATAATGATGCATTGGATTATTTTACTTCCCTGTTGCTAGTACCGCCCATATACTACTACTACTACTACCAACAACAACACCATTGATAAGAATAAGAATAAAGAATAAAAAGTAAAACTAACATTAAAAAAATGAAAGCTAAAGTTAAACAAATGGTCAAAATGGAAATGAACAAACCGTTTGGAGCAGTTTTTAGCTTAAAGAGCTCAAAGTGTCCATTCAGCTAGAAACAATTTTCAATATTACATTTTTTTTTTCAATATTGAAGGAGGCGCTGTAGATCTTACAGCCACTGAAAGTGTTCCTGCCAAATTCAGTATAAAACTCCATAATTTTCACACTGTGGGAATCCCTTCCTACAACAAACTCCATAACTTTGACTGAGCGCTGTCGAACAGCCAGTTTTGCCTGGGACAGTTACTGAGTGACCTGACCTGGAGTTATCTGCACAGCAGCATTACTAAGAGCTATTTTAATTCTCCAGATAACAAAATGAGGTGTTTCAGTATTTCATTTATTACATCCTTTAGCAGAGGATGCATCGGACCATCCTTTATATGAAAGGAGAGGAGATGATTACATCCCTTAATTCATAGCGATGGTGGACCTTAACTACGTTTTTCACCTTAAAGGATCGACTGATGTGTTTTGAATTTTCTTTAACTGCCTGTTAAACCCACAGGTGACCTATCAGCGCTGTCTGCTTTATTAAAATGGGCTTCTTGTTGAGACTTGCCTTGTTTGAAGTATGAAGAACATAGATTTATAGACACTCTCTAAATCCAGATTATGAGCTGTATGAATTGACCAAAGCGTGCTCAAGGTTTGCTCCAGTCCAGTCTGTTTTGGTATTCCCAGACTTCCTGATTATTTTAAAAGGATTTTCACTTCAGGTCTGCTGAGATCATTTGTCTTCTATCATATAAATCCTAAATAAGGTGGTGGAATTTTATGGGCTTTATATTGACGATATTTCCTTTTTAAACTCTGATGTTTTGACAGCCCGAATTCTTTGAATACAAGATTTTCTTATCTTTAGTATTTAAACACTTTTGTGTGTTCAACAGTGGATCATGTATTGTCAGTCATCGGTCTTTTGGGGATTAAACACGTCTTTAATCTAGATGTGTGTCAGAGAATCAGTTTTGTCCAGTTTGAGTGAAGGTTTGGCTTTCTCTCTGCAGATGGACTCCATTTTGTTTGCTGAGTTTTTGATGTGGAAGGAACACCCGAGCCTGGACCGCTCCTCCGCCTTCCTGAGTCGTATTTACAGAGAAGACATCGGGCCCTGCCTCTCCTTCACGAGATCAGAGGTCATACTCACTGCTTCTTTGTACAGCTACCATGCTGCTTCGTGTGTATTTTAACCTCCTAGGACCTGGCGTCCACATATGTGGACATCACATTTTGGGTTATTTAGACCAAAATACTCAATTTTGCTCTACAAGGGCCTGATATCCACTTATGAGGACATTATACTGCTACTGTTTATCAAATTTTTAAACGATTATCCTCATATGTGGCTCTTATTTTTTCTTAAAAACAGAAATAAGGTAAAAAAAATGTGGCAATTCTTTGTTTTTACATTCATCTGGCCCCAATATACCCAAAAAATGCATGCCGTGGAAGAGTTCGGGTCTTCGGAGGTTAATGTGAAGTTATGTTAAAGTTATTGATTCCTGTTCTCCACAGCTGTCCCACCTGGTCCAGAGCGCAGTGGAGAACAACTCTCTGACCATTGAGCCTGTCGCCATGTCGGCAGTACCGATGGTTAAAGCCTCAGCTGTAGAGTGTGGAGGTCCTAAGTGAGTTACCCGACTGTCATGACTGTCATCCTGTCGTGTTTCACCACTCACTGCTCTGATTTGGTTGGTTTGGTTTTTCCATCGATGGTTTATGATCAGAGCCTTTTGTCTATCTTATAATTATGACTGAGAGTGGTTTAATCAGTGGGCACATTTCTAATCACCCTGATCTAAAATTGTTTTTGTTTTTTCCAGTGGCTTTAGGGCTGCAGTAGAGACGTAAGTCCTCTCGGGAGCTAATAACCCTTTCAGCTTTTCACTAACTCTGCTAACTGTGGCATGAAATAAAAAACTGTCAACACAGATGTGTGGAACGATATAAACAAATCTGTAAATTAATGAACCAGACGGGATCCCACTTTCATTCCTTTTGTGGCTAACTTTCTCTCTGCGCACCTCTTTCACTAAAACGAGTTGTAAAGTGTTCTCAGTATGTTTTACTGTTGAAGAACTAAAGGCCCGTAAGCTCATGTTTGCTGTATCCTGTCCTAAAACAGATGATTGTGCATCTACGTGTTGCTGCAATAAATTGTTGACACGTTGTTTTCTCTTGTAGAAAATGTGCATTAAGTGGCCTGTCACGGCTTTGCAAACATCGCATTAAACTTGGCGACAAAGAGAGCTACTATTACATCTCACCTTCCAGCCGAGCACGGGTAAATATCACTTCCTTTCCGTCCAAGGCACACCTGTAGTCTTGTTTGCACACCCTTATCAAACAGTTTGACTCAAGCAAACACATGTTGTTTCTACCTGTGGTTCAGATCCTCAGCTGTTTCTCTCAGGCAATCTTTCTCTCTGAAGGAATGTTTGGTTTCTGTGTGCCTCGCCCTAAGCATGCTTTGCACCATATTAGCATTAGTTAACTCCACCCAGCAAATGATGCACTCACGCAACAACTTAACATCTTCTGTCTAGCTGAAGCCTCAAGGCAGGTAGCTTTCATAGTATATCATTTTTTTTTCTCGTGTTTTGTATGTTTTGTTTTATTCTCATTAGAGGCCTTTAATGTGATTTTCATCTTCATATGTACAAATTGCAAAGTTTAATTATCATTCATTACTTTTCTGCAGTTATAGTAATAATGTTTGAATGACACAAAATCCCAAGACATGCCAGTGTTATAAAAGTTTGCGTAGCCACTGTGTAGAGTCGTGACCTTGTCACATATTCACTTTTCTAGATCACGGCTGTCTGCAATTTTTTCACTTATATCCGCTACATCCAGCAGGGCCTGGTGAGACATGATGGTAAGTTAACAGGGACACAGAAATAAATAGTTTAAGCAAATGTAATTATTATGCAAGTCATTTTATGCAATGCATGAGGAATTTTAAGTAGTGAGTAACTTAAGGTATTTTACTGAAAGATACAAATTGTACTGGAAGTAGGTAGTAGGTAGTATTTTTAAGTACAGCGTAAGTAAGTAGTGGGTAGTTTCATGGTAACTTTCTTCCACTGTATTTTTTTGGGGCACGATCCGTGTTGTGATGGATTAATCTTGCCTTTTTACATCAACTTTATTTAATAATCATTATGTTGATGTTTTATTAATAATCAGTTGTCCTTTTTATTATATGATGTATCATTTAATAATTTCTTCTTTCCCAGAAAACACATGAAGTTATGCACTACATAGAATTACTTAGAGAATAATGTGTCTTCCTTTAAAATTGAATTACAGGTGCACGGCTCTGTTACCACTCGGTCTTAACTTTGCCAACAATCAACATCTTTCTTTCTAATTTTTTTGTTCCTCCCATGTTCAGCGGAGCAGATGTTCTGGGAAATCATGCGTCTTCGTAGAGAGATGAATGTGGCCAAATTAGGTTTCTACCTCACTGACCAGGGCTAGGACGGTACCTGGAACACTCAACAAGAGAGCATAGCAGTTACAGCCTTGGGTAACTGTGGCAACGCACATGTCTTTGATCAGGTTGAACAGTGCTGCAGCAAAGGTCACCAACAAGGGAAGCAAAACATGTTTGTCACTTTTGGAAATGCAATAAAACAATTAGAATCAAACCAGCACTCCAGGAATGACATTAAAGTCCATGTTTTAAAAAAAAAAAAAAAAAAAGATGATATTATTCCCAGACATGTCGGAGAAGTTTTTTCTGTTGCACCACATTCCTGGAAAATAACTGTTGTCCCCAAGAAAGTGTGGAGAAACTTCTTACTGAATCACCCACGGAATACAAAATTTCTCATTTTTATACAATAGACTGTGTGTCCTGATTCAGGCATTAGCCTGCAAAATAATGAGCACAATCTTAACCTCAAGTATTACAAATATGTGGTGTAATAGTTTTATTGTTTCCACACAGCAATGATTCAGCTTGTTTTCTTTGTACTTTCAGTTATCAGCTCAGACACCACAGCCCAGACCTTCATTCTGAGCGTGGCCTTAATTTTGTTGGTACACTTCCTGCTCTGCCTTGTACAAAGACTTAACTTAGTCACCTTCAGCTTCTCGTTAGCCCTGTACCTAAAAATCAGATGTATCGTTAATTATTACCCACCCATGCTCAGAGTAGGGAGAGCTTTACAGTGACAGGTGAAAAAAGCTTTTAAGATGTGATTGAGTTTTGCACATCTGTAGTTAACAGTATGAACATAAAGTAAAAGTCATAATTGACTTTGCATGAATGCAGAAAATAGCCATAGTGTATATAGGTTGTATCTCATATTATAGATTTATTGTTACTGACTTTTTTAAAAAACAGAAATCTTTTAAAGGTAACAATGAAGTATAGTGTGTCAGAACGTGCAATAACTGCTTCTAAGCCTTATGCAGGGCTTTGAGGTTCCTGACCTCAGTGTACTCATAATCAACTGTGTAAAAGCTGCATTAAACACGAGGCATTGTATACCAGCTGTCACTTTTGTACCATGTCTCTTTTATTATTAGAAATCCGATCAAGAGAGGGAGACTCCGGAAGTTTGCTCGGGAAAGACTCATCACTTCAATTAATTTCAACCCAGTGCAACCAGATATCCCAGGGGTGATGTTTGCTCTGGGCACAGATTTGGGGTTAGAATAAGGTCATAACACTTACATACGCCAAACAGGTTCTCAAGCAGGAATACCGAGGAAATACTGAGACTGTGTCCAGCTCAGAGGGGCTTTATGAAGCCGACATTCCAGTAAGATTTGAGTTTCCGGATTGGAAAGACTTCTCTGAGCTGCTGTTTTGATGACCTCTTTGTACTGATTACAGCAGACCTTAATAAATAGTTTGCCCTGCTGTTTATCAAAGGGCACGGGAGGAGAAAAGATGAAATCAAGACGAATTTCTTATAAGCTGAACTGTTATTGAACACAGATGTGATACTTATAAATTAAGATGAAAAAAAACTGCAGCTAGTCAACTAAATACATAAGAACATTTAAAAACATTTAGATAATTTCACAGGAATATTACAACAAAAATCAACCAAACTCTTACAAAGGATTGATTAACTTTTCTCTTGGCAACATCCAGCAGTCACCAGCGCTTCTCTCTTTGGGAGATATCTGCAAGAAACAAATTCAGTTATTGAAATGTTAAATATTTTTAGTGATGTATGAACATGTTTGTATAGCTCCGTTAATCATTACATTTCAATTCAATTCAGTCTGTTGAAACTAGCCCACCAGTGTTTGTGTAAAATGAGAAATCTGCATGCAGATGACTCGCCTTCGAAAACAGAACATGCCCATCACCAGCACGGCCACGCCTCCAAACACAACTATCACTGCGGTGACGATGGAGACGGCCGATAGCGAGGAGGGCTCTGGGTCATGTGAAGAGGTGTTCAGAAGTGACAGACGTTTAGTACGTGCTGAATGGTGTTTAAAATTCACATTGGGAAATATTTAAAGTGATCTGAAACCAACCTGAGCACACAAAGGAGCCTGGTATGTTCAGACACTCCAGATGTTGTGGACAAGAAGTCATTTCCTCACATTCATCGATATCTGCAAAATCAGCCAAACTGACATATTTAATGGCATATTTTTAAATAAAAAACAAGTTTACTGAATGATTTATTAAAAAAAATAAATGACTAGGGCCCAGCCGCAGTACCTTCACAGTCCACTGGGGGCTGCAGCCCAGATATTGAAACAATTCACGTAGATAATATACCTGACTAAACTGCTAAAAATGTGTTTAAAATAAACTCCAGCAATTAGTTAAATTGCCCTTTCTGGAGAATTGTATTTTTAATTTTCATTTTAGAATTTTCCTGGTTAAAATTTCTTCCTGGAAGTTGGAATTTCAAATTCATTCTTGAGCTTAAATGAAAGTTTTTTTTTAACAATTATAATTCCTTAAACAAAAAACATAATGTTAAACTCTGGCGTTAAAAGAAAAGAACAACACATGCCATCAGGGCTTGACTAGACAGTTTAGTTTTCGTACCCTGACACGATGGGGGTGCTGGGCTCCACTGCTGGCTGTTTGGATCACAACTGATGGATGAAGCTCCCAGCAGCTTGTAGCCAGAGTGACACTGATACAGGATCACCGAGTTACAGAGGAGATAGTAGCCAAATTGAATCCTGGGTATTGGACCGCAGCGGGGATCTGTGAGAAAGTCAGTGAAAAAATAAGGCCATCCCAGCTTCATACTCGACACAACTTGTTTTCCATAGCCTCACCCGAGTCCTGCTCTTTCCACGGGCTGATGTCAAGGTGAGGGATGAGGGGGTCAGAACAGGCCAACATGTCCTCCGAGGTCTCGGTGCGTGAGAACGGGTCGGCAGGGACATGTGTGACGTGGCTGTTGTCACAAATGATGCGGGATAAAGAGACTGAACGCAGATGTTTCCTCTGAGCGCGGGTGAACACTCCTTCCCTCTCCCACCAAAACCTTGAAAGACAAGCACATATTTTAGAATATTTTAGAATTTCACTTTTTTGCATCATATTTTTAATAATTTAATTTTAGCTGTGGCCCACCTGTCACCGTCTCTCAGCGCTCTGAACTGTCTCGCGAGCAGGCATGACAGGAGCGGTCCGACTCGGCCTCCGGGCAGAGCTGGCTCAGAGATGGCACCCACCCACACGTCGATGTTGTGTGGTGTCCCGTATAACAGTTGGAATTTGTGAGCCAAAGTGAAGTTGCCCAGAATTTCAGCCAGGTCCAGTGTGTTGTTGGGAACAGAAAGGCCACAGAACTTTCGCCAGGAGCTGTATCCTGATGGAGAAGATGAGTCAGAAGACTGCGGGTTAAAGATGGAGTGAAGAAAGTGAGATAAGCATTAAATATATGGGGCTCATGTGAAAGTGAACATAGCCAAATACTGATTTTACCAAGTAAAATCAGTATTTAAGGAAGGCAGATGTAATAGGAGGGAAATTAGAACCTTCAAACTTAAGTGTAGATATACAAAAATGAAATAAGGTGAGATTAGGTTGCATAGCTGGATTCTCTCAAGGTTTTTTTGTGCAGTGACTGTTGCATTAGCATCATGTGATAACGTGCATTAGGAACTAGTTGGTTTAGCTCTGTGAGAAGTCACTCCCTGAGGGAAATTTCAGAGGGCCAGTTTTAACTCTTAATTAACAAGCAACACAAATAACTATTAGAGGACTACAGGCCACCTGGCAGGGTTATTAACACATTCCTACATCTGGGACTGGTTCATCATGAGTCAGCACACACTTTTCATGGCAGACTTTCAAGGAAACAAGTATAACTACTATTAATGATGCTGTGATGTTGTGCACGTTGACTTACATTACAATAACATCAACTGTGCTCTCATTTTTTTTGCAGCTAGAATATGAAAACACACAGTTTAATACAAGAATTAGTATACAGTATTCCCATGTCATATCGTGTTTTACCTTTCCAGACACGCTACATTTCCGATTTATCTGCAAATTTATATTACAGTTTCTGCGTGTTTTAATTTTTAAAATTGCAATTTATTTTTGCAGTAAAAATAAGCATTATCTAGCCTAAAAAATGAATAACAAAGTTATAATAGGGTTTATAAGAGCATGGGGAGGATTTCTATGGCTTAAAATATACAAAAGTAATATAATAAACATATGGTTTCTACTTTGCAGATTTCCCCAGAATGGAAACCCTGTGATAATAGAAGGAATACTGTAGCTGCAGAAAAACTACAACCGCTGGTACATGGTTTTATGGTCTTAACGCTACTGTAATTTCTTTTAAAATATTAGACTAAAAGAGGTAAATGCAGGTGTTGGTAACTATGGATTGTGGATCCTGATTTTTCTTAAATCATTTAAAAGAGACCTATTCTGTGTGTGTGTGTGTGTGTGTGTGTGTGTGTGTGTGTGTGTGTGTGTGCGTGTGTGCATGTGTGTGTGTGTGTGAGAGAGAGAATTTTATTTATTTATTTATTCCAATTTCTTTCGTTGTATATGTCATAAATGGCAACAATAACACAGTCTGATAAGATGTCATCAATAAGATGATTTCCACAAAGTTTCATCAGAAATGGCCTCAGTTGAAGGGTAACTGTCAAGAAGCTTAGAGGCTGCACTCTGTAGATGTCATACCAAATATTGACTTTTAAGGCTGTTAGAATTGAACAAATGTGTGTTTATATATGTCTCCAATTTCCCAAAATATGAAGGGTAGCTCAAGCACTTTGCAATGTCCTATATACTGTAACAATAGTGGATACTGATAGTAAAAATGGACAAAGTTTAAAAATAAAAATAAAGACACT
Source organism: Mchenga conophoros (assembly GCF_057382185.1). NCBI lineage: Eukaryota > Metazoa > Chordata > Actinopteri > Cichliformes > Cichlidae > Mchenga > Mchenga conophoros. The sequence continues at coordinate 14,711,121 of NC_140532.1, forward strand.
GTATGTGCAAGTAATCTCCACCCACCTGCCCCTCCTCTAATATGGGGGGCAGCCAATCACAAGAAAGTCTGTTTAAAAGGGGAGGTTCTAAAACATCTTGTTTCAGATAGAGGCGGAAGTGAGAGACTGTATTAAGGATAAATATAAGATACTGCACATATGGATTACTTTTAACTGTGACTGGTGCAAAGCTACTCTAGCTGACTTCAATAATGAAAACATGGAGCTGGAAAAGAGAACAATAGGACAGACAGCAGATGGGATATCGGTGCGAGAGGTTGCAAGTCTTGATACCGGGCAGGCCGTGGTCTCGGCCTCTCTGGAGATTAAGGGCTCCGAGGTCCAGAGGCATCCCACCCTGTGCCTGAAAGAGTCTCTCTGTCAGCTCCTCCACCATCATCTGACCGGGAGTCTGCAGCTTGGCTGGAGACAGCAGGAGGCCACGCAGCACTGGGTCTATACCACCTGAAACAACAGGAGGAAATTAAAACAGAAATAGAAATGCTGAGTACATGTAATCAGAGTAAAACAACAACATTGCTCATTACCTTCCTGCACAACCCTCCAAGAGGCAAACAGTGAGTGATGCAGCAGCAGAGAGGGATACTGCGAGTTAGCATTATATCCTGGCCCCAATCTGGTCACTACTGGTTGCACGGTGACGTGAGCAAAACGAAATGCAGCAGTTGCAAAAACATTAGCAATGCTGGGATCCAAGTCAGGATCATAACCCTTGTAAGGAGGCATCAGATGAGACATGGCATTCTCACCAAGGACCCGTGGCAGGTAGTGCTCCCATGTTAGGATCTTAAAGGATTTAGAACACCAGTCAAAGGGATGAGAACAGGTAGATGTGATATGTTGTTCATCAGATAATCCTGCAGATACCTGATGAATGGCTCCTATGATCTTGCGGGCCTCCTGGTACAGGGTGTCTGGGCTCCAATGAAGGTTTAGCAGGTGCAGCTCTTTGACCAGTCGGTTGTGCTCTCTCAGGAAGAGCGTGTGCAGCGCAATCAATCCCAGATGTTCATTGGCTCTCGAATCACCTGTGAAGCATTAGTCATGAGCAACAGCTGCACTGAAGCTTACAGTGGGTGGAGAATTTACAACATTCGCCCACTCACCAGCTTGAAAGCAGGATGTGGTGTTCTGTCGGTGAGCAGACCTGTCTGATGTTCCTGAGGTGGTGGAGTTGCGAGGGCCGCAGGGGTCCAGGTGAGCCTGGAGGCGAGGTAGGAAGGGCATGTAGGCGAGCTCGTGGTCTGAGTGCTGGGAGTTGATGGCCATTGAGCCCAGAGGAGAAGATTGGTTTCTGAGAGCAGAAGCCAGGCTGGTGGAGCTGCCGTACACCATGCTGGCATCGACAAAGGAGGTGATGGCGTTGAGCTGCTCCCGCTGACGATGAGGCAGAACTCCAGCACCACAGCTGGGAGCAGAGCGGAAGAAAGGCATGCAACTCTGGACCCCATTACGAGGATCAGATGGTGGGATCTAGTAAAGAAAGTTGTCTTTAAACTGCTGCAGATGAGGGAAGGACATTCTTTTCCAAAGCAACAATATAAGGAAAAAAAATGATGCAAGTCTAGTCTTTTTTGGGAACAGCTGTCAATTTCAAATTTCTAAAACAATTTCACCTCCAGGAGTAAAGAATAAAAAATATCAGACATGTGTCTACTCGTGATTCAGAACTACCTTTAGCAGCAATAACGTGAGGTAACTTTATCAGTCTCTCGCATCATGGTGGAGGAATTCTGGCTCACTCTTTGTTTCAAGATTCTTTCTGTTCATTGAGGTTTGTAGGCATTTGCACGGCTCTCCTAAGGTCCTCCCACAGAATTTCAGTCAGGCTGAGGTCTGGATTTGATTGGCTCATTTGAACACTTTCATTCTTTTCTTTTTCAGACAGTCACTGGTGTTCATGGGATTGCTGTCCTTATACATGACTAGATTCATAGTTGACAAAATGACTGGAAGGTGCCCAGGATCTGTGGCTGCAAAACAAGCCCAAATCATCACCCCTCCACCACCTTGCTTGTCATTTAGTGCAGCGGTCCCAAACCTTTTTTGCGCCATGGACTGGTTTATGTAGGACAATATTTTCACGGTCCAGCCTTTAGGGTGTCGAGGATAAATACGACAAAATAAAACCAGTACTGGTACAAAAAAAGAAGATTTATTCATAACACACGGTAAAAGACCCAGGGAAACTGAGTTAATGATAAACACCCTGAAAACCATAAATTCTCTCGCCCAGTACCAAATGACTCTGTGCAACCTTGCACACCTGAGCCGTGCTGCCATGTTCTTTTTAGACAGAAAAGGATTTCTCCTGGCAATCCTTCCAAATACTTCTTCAGTGTTTTTGTAATTGTACTGTCATGACCTTTAACACTTAACATGCTAATTGAGTGCTGTAGGGTTTAGATGTAGATCTTTTTCTTTTTTTTTTTGGCAATTTCTCTTAGCATTGCATTTTCTGACCTTGGGGTAAATTTGGTTGAATGTCTGCTCAAGATTGCAGCATTGTCTTAGCACACACCTGAATGCTCCAGACCTTCAAACTGCCTAAACTTCTTAATTCCTATGAAAACAGTCAACTGAACTGTGAAGGTTCTCAGTATCCAGGTCATCGTAGTCTAAGGAGCTTGGAAAGAAAACTTCTCAGATGAGAGGTGAAACGTCTTCAAGGCACTTAAAGAAGTCCAGACGCTTTTCTTTCCAAGCTCCTTAGACTCAAGTGAACTTTCTTTTCACAGAAATTTACGTACAACAGCCAATGAGAAATCTTCTAATTGGGCGTAATGAGAGAGTATTTCCTGGTTTATATTTTCTATTTAAACCATTGACAGTGTTACCGAACCTGTGTTTGGTACTAATGGTAAGAGATAATCTGCTATACAGTAAATATACAGAAACTGTGCAGGTTACGGGTTTGGCATTTAGCATGTGAAGGAAAATAATAAAAAAAACAAAATAAATTAGAGCCTTCCAAGAGAGCTGGTGAAATGCACCTGGATGGGAAAGCAGGGTGAGTCTCGGTTGCAGGTGTGGGTGCAGTCAGCTCCAGACTTAAAGGCAGCCGTACTGGGACTCTGAGGCGTCAGCACCAGATCGTGGTCTATCCACTGACCCCAATCCACCAGCAAGTGGGACAGAGTGGAGTCCACAGAGATGTTGTCATTGTGAGTGAACAGCACTTCCTGTGACACCAGCCGCACCTGGAACATACGAGATGAGGAGGAGGAGTGATGGGCTTACAGCAGCTGGCAGGACAGAAGACGACCGAGAGCTGCTGCAGGACTCTTACTGGAGGCAGGCTGGCATTGTGATAGGTGTGTTTTGGTTCCCACCCTCTGGGCATCCCCCACACATCCTCATACTCTGGAGCCAACCAACGGGAATACGGGATATTAGCAGCCCCCCATCTCGGATGTTGTCTGTACAGCAGCAGAACACAGAGAGATGGTTACCTGAAAACAACGATCTCTGTTGCGCCAGCCTGTCGAATTTTATACATGCTCTGACCTGTTGTTGCACTCGCCTGTGACGGATCTGTAACGCTCAGAGAGACAGTCTATCTGACAGCTGGGCGTCTGCAGCTCAGCGGAGCAGCCCGTCACATGCAGCAGATTCTCCGTATCTTCTTCACTCAGCATTTCTGAGGGAGCACGGTAAGCACAACAAGGTCCAAGTTAGTAACACTGAAACATAAAGAAATATATATGAGAAAGATCAGATCAATTGTTGTGTCCTTTCCTGTCAAAAGCAGATACAAATGATTCAAATGATCCAAATGATCCAAATCTATTTCTGGAATTTGGTTTTGCTGAGCTTGATTATGCTTCAGTAGCCTCCATGAGTCAACTTATGCTGACTAATATTTTCTGGCACAATATGTAAACTGTATTGTTTGTAGTCATCATTGTAAAAATATCTTCTGTCCTCCTAAACAAGAGATTTTGTAATACCAAAAACACCCATACTTGGTTAAATAAAGCACATAAAACAAAGAGTTATAGAAGAGATAAATTGGCTGTGTTATATTATATCCTGAAACAAACTAAAAATATGATGGAGAATAAAGCTTGTTTAATCATTCATCAGATTAAATGGCCCGCAGGTTTACATGGTGTTCTGCTGCTGTTCAGTACCGTAAGCGTTGGGCTGCATCATGGTGTTAGTGTAGACCATCTCTCTGATCAGCTCCACTGTGTTGTCCAGCAGTTCAGCAGCCCGGATCTGGGTCCTGGTTGTGCTTTCAATCTGTTTGAACTGAGCCAGCAGGTCACTGGGTCTCAGAGCGCCTTCAGACAGCGACGTCTTCACCCTGGAAACATTCAGAACTGTGTATTCAGTCCCTCGCAGACGTAAAATGATTTATTTTCTTCTATGTGTCAGCCTGGTTTGAGATATTTCCAGATATATTTTAGACCAGAATAAAGAATTTCTACCTTTCACTCGTGTGGGTGTAAGCAGCATCAGTCAGCTCAATCGCCCTCTGAAGAGCCTCATCAACAAACGCAGATCCCAGATACACCACTCCTGAGACCATAACAGAGCAGAGCAGTTAGAAAGGCTCCAAAGCACCTTCTCCTTTCAGCAATTATCAGAAATCCTACCTGAGGTGTTGCCGTGCTTCACTTTGGTCAGTGAAGCATGACCAGGGATTAAGAGCAGGACAACAACCAGTTGAAAAAGAGATGCAGACACCTGAAATGAAACCACATTAACCTTCAAATCTTGAAAAAAAAGGTCAAAATTTCTGCATAAACTTTAAATTGTACATTAAAGCAGAAACTCACCACAAGTGCTGTAGTCATTGTGATTCTGAAAACTTTTCAGTGTGAGCAAAGAAGGATCGCTTCAGGTTCAGAGAAGGAATCGGAGGATCTTACCGCTGCGTTCGCTCCGACTCATCTTGAGTGCAAGCAAGTGTAGGTGTGTGTTTGGCTCCAAGTGTCAAGGGTGCTATGTATACACTGTGAGCAGGGCCAACAGGTATGTGCAGAATCCCCTTATCTGTCCTTCATGGTGACAGAAAGGCAACATCAAACGCAGGACTCGCAGCCTCGACCTAATAACCTCTCAAATCAAATTTACGTCTGTGCTCTCGCCCTCGATGAAAAGCCTCTGTCAAATCAGCGTTACAAATAAATAATCCTACCCATCCCTCAGCAGAGCAGAGAGAGTCTTTGCTGTAGTAGAGCACTCAACCAAACAAAGAGGCGGCTGAAATATTAGATGTCAAAGTTACTTTAGTGGCAGATTTGTTTAAAAAAAGCAGTTAGACTTCACAATGAGAAGCTAAGCTTAGTATTTGGGGATTTTTTTTAAATTAAAAGGGTGTCTGTGTCTTCAACACATGCCAAACATTTCAATCTGATGGTCCCTGTGCCAGTGACACAGACAGGTGGGGTGAGCTGGAAGCGGGGATTCTGGGAAATGACCATGAACCGAGCACAAGGATGAGGCAGAAAGATTTCAGAGTGTTTCTGTCAACTGTGAGGCTTAACAACTCAAATGTATGCTTGCTTTCCCCCCCTTTGATGTTCCAGGTGTGTGATATCATCAAATGATTCACCAGTCCCATTTCATTACGCTGTTATTAATATTATCTCTGTTGACCCACCGTCTACTCCATGTGCTCCAGAGAAGAGTCGATGTATCCACAAAGGTACAACCAAATATTTGGCATACAGGTAGATCAAGTGTCAGTTGACCCACATTTCCTCACTTGTATATAATGAGTTCTGGTCAAGTGGATTATTTCAGGTGATCATTTCTGATAGTAAAAAAAAAGCCACCTGGTTCTTAGCAGGTCTTAAAACTATGTTATTGATGCTAAAACACCTTTAGCATCAATAACTTGAAGTAATTATTATTACTATTATTTATTTTCTATATAACTATCAGTTTCATATTATTGAGCCAAGTCTTTGTTACAGTGTTGCTTCAGTTCTTTGAGGTTTGTGGGCATTCAGTTATGCTCTGCTCTCTTGAGGTCACAGCACAAGATTTTGTATACAAAGGAGTTCATGGTTGACTCAATGCCTGCAATGTGCAGTTTCTCTGAGCATGGACTGAGCTTAGGGACAGTTTGCTAGGACAGCTGACATGTCATGAATGTTAATTGTTTTCCATGGATAAATAATCTTTCACATTCAGAATGATGAGCTTTTTGGAGATATTGCCTTCTAAGCCTCCCCAGACTGATAACAGCAACAGCTCCTTCTCTGTGATCTTTAACGTGCACCCATATGCTCCTGCAAATAGACAAAATTTCTGCTTTTATAAAGGTCATCACACTTGCTGAGAGAGAGTAATCGGAGAAGCTGCTACCAGTTTTAGTAAAAAAATAATGACGTGGTGTTATAACATCTATATTATTCATCTGGGTTTGCATTTTAATAATTTAAGAGCTGCTAAGGACCAGATTCATTTTATGATGTCCCTATATGTAACACCTTAGAACTGAAACAGGGTATTTCTTTTTCACTTCACTATATGGTTGGATAGTCAGTTTGTTTTTTCTTGTAATTTAGGTATTTGTTTTTCAAAGTGAAAGGTAAGAGTGAAGCTTTATGTACTTATGACTCTGTGGATGTGGGCTGGGAGACATTATGTCCTGGTGAATGTGAATAAGACTGTGAATAAGACTAGAGATAGAGAAAGAACAGCTTTATGCCAGGATGTTGATGTGACCTGGATGTCCACATTGACTAAATGTTATTGTTATTATAATTATTTCATTATGATTTCAACTGCTGTAACAAAAAAAAAAAAAATCCCAAATATGGGATAAAGCATTTCTCACCATCACCTGGTTTTGAGGTCTGCAGACTGGATTAAAGCCACCTTTGTGTTTGGAGCTTTCTGGATTTGTCTATCTGGCACAGATTCACAAGGGAAAAATACAGTAACAAGGATCGATAGCACAATAAATGAAACCTTAAAAACAAACAATGAAAGCATTAAGAGCTTTGATGCAGATGGCTTTTATTCACATTATTTTACTCAGTTAGTTTGGTCAGTTTATTTTTGCCAAAGCAGAAAAATGTATTGATTCATTTGGTCGCATGAAACATGCAAAAAGCAGTAACCAGAACTACTAATTAAAAAAACTCACACATTGCAGGCACACACGCGTGAGTATTCACAGAAATTTGCAAGTACACACAATGAAGACACATAATACTGTTTTCACTCTGAGATAAATAACTTCATCTAAACTCGGGGACTTTGACAGATATCACAGTGAATAAATTAAGTCACAGTTTTAACAGCAGTTAGTGGGAAGACTTGTAAGTGTTAGCTGTATGTTGTTTGGTTTCAGATCTGGAGTCAGGCGTGCTGAGACCACAAGAACCGATCGCACCGCTCGAGCATCGTCTGGATCATGGCCCTGAAAAATAAAATACTTTTTAATAGTTTTTTTCATGACAAAGAAATCTTTAACCTGAGCTGACTTTTAAAAAGCAAAGCCTGTATTTTAATCCAGTGGACAGAGCAATGTGAACGTGTGTCAATGTGCATCACAGCTTAAAAATAGGATGGGAGACATTTCAGTCTCCTTCATTTACCCAACTTACAGTTTGCTCAGACGAAATCTGATCAATGTTAATAAATATAAAATATAAAAATATAAATATAAAATGTATATTTTATAAACGTATCTGATTTCTGCTGCATTACAAACGTCTTATAGAACATGTAAAAAGAACAAAATGATATATGCAAAATATAATAATGTTCCATTAAAAGTAAACAGCCCAGCGAGTGAGCTGTCTTGATGGAGGATTGTGCTCTCAGAGTGCCTCTGGTTTAATGACCGTACAAACAAATTTGACATGAAATGTAGTCAGTATAGGGTCAGTTTGTTTGCAGCCTGCTGTTGAGCTGTGAACTACATTTAGTCCCATTTGGGAATCTTAGTCACACAAGATTCTGCTTTGTGTTAAGTACAAAAAAATAACGAACTAACAACTAACTTAAGTTCATTGCGTGTAAAAGTGCAAACTACAACAATTACCACTACTAATTCGCTCGACTACGTGTTTTAATGAACAAGGAAATAAATCAGTGTCAGCAGTTTGTTATGCAAACATCCAAACATGTTGCAGGTTTGTTTCTGTGAACGTTACTTCCTCACATCAGCCAGGAACTGCAGGAGACCCCAATTTTTTACCGTTTTCTGCATCTAACAATACATGAATAGTCTATCCTGTTGTTTTGAGATTCTAAACATTTGATAGCCTGACCCACCTTTGCCTCTTCTCAGCGACTCTCAGCACCTCACAGACCAGTTTGGAGTGGGGTGAAAGGACCAGTTGAACACCACAGTCCTCCAGGATGGTCAGAGCTTGGTCAGGCCCAACAGTCCTAGCCAGCATGAGAGTCAGGCTCTCCGGGCTGATCTTTCCTCTGCAGTCTGCTGAGCCATTGGACCAGTCGCTCCCGTTCGCACCTGCGACCTGCTCAGAGTTGACCGTGCTGCTGCACTGCTGAGACAGCTGGATCAAGAGCTTCCACTCGTCCACGGTCTGGGGCCTAACACCTGGCAAATAAAGAAGAGAAGGAACACACGTTAGTGCTTTTTTAGGTTTACAAACGTGGCCATTTTAAGGTCTCAATAATAACTAAATGAACCAGCCAAGTAACAGGATACAGTTCCAAGGAATTGGTCCGCGCAAGTGTTAAAGGCATTCCTGAATTTCTTCATTCAGACAACCTGTGAAGTCAAACATTTCCAAGGCTGCCCTCTGTCCTCCACCACAGCATTAAATAAAAGGAGAATGCTGCAGCGAGGGAGCTGACAGGGAATAGAAGGAGAGAACATATTTCTCCCGCATTGGCTTATCTTTATTGGCTCCCTGTTAAACTCTAAATCAAATTAAAAATTCTTCTCCTCACATCCAAGCTCTGAATAATCAGGCACTATCTTATCTTAAAGACCTTATAGTACCGCATAACCCCAACAGAGTACTTTGCTCTCAGACTACGGGCTTACTTCTGGCTCTCAGGATATTTAACAGTAGAATGGGAGTGCTTGCTCATAGGGGGTTGTTTTCTCTCTATTATCGTAGGGTCTTTACCTTACATTATAAATCTCTTGAGGTCAACGTTGTGGTGATTTGAAACCAAGTGAAATGAATCGACTTGAGTTACTCAGTTTAAATGAGTCGGTCAGTAAAGTCTGTATTTCATAACTCCTGCTCCACAGTTGGAGTTTAAGAAGATTATCGAGACCATCTTTATTACATGGTAATGATTAATTTAGATGTATTACCTGCTCATCGCACAAGAACAGCTGATCACAGGTTTTGCATTTACTTTAACTGTCCTCACTCTTACTTACTTATTAATGGATAGTTAGACGTACTGTATCTTTGTATTTCTTGTAATGAGTTTAAAGATGCAGCACTGTTCTTGTATTAAAAAAAGCAACCCCTGACGTGTTTACTGTAATTAAATCTCATCATCCAGTGAAGATTTCCCAAATTGAATTGTTCTTATCTGAGAGACGGTGGTTTAAAGACTTCGTCTTACCATCAGATTCATCCAGCAGGGTGATGTCATCCAGCTGACAGATGGCGATGAAAGCCTCTGTGCGAAGTTGGAGCTCATTGCAGAGGTAGAGGTAGCCCGTCCAGTACCTTCACACACACGTTACACAAAGGGTTATACCACATACATCCTGTTTTTTTTTTTTTTAAGGTAGGCAACTAATTACTAATTATACCCGTGACTTCGACAAGTCTGTAACATCTTCTGCTTTGAGGAAAAGTCTGCAGGAATGCGAATCAGCAGCGACAGAAGGCGTCCATAGCCCCAAGCGAAACAATGTGAATGCCACCTGCAGCAGGAAACACATGAAGTTAGTGATATTTATTATTGTTCCTCGTTCTCACTTCAGTATCTTACTTAAATAGATTCCAGTAGAAACGGCTATGTTTGGATCTATCCAGCTATGGTTCGTTTTCATCATGTTCAGCTAGTCTACTGGGCCTTACAGGTTAAATAATAGCACTTATAAAAAAAACAAACAAACATATTATCTGCTTTAGTGACTAAAATTAGTCTGAAAGTTTTTAGTCACTTTAGTCACTTCTACACTGTTACCTTTATTAGTGAGACACATTCTAAAATGTTCTCCTGTAATTTTTTGTTTGTTTTCTATCATTTTTATGGAGTCTTAAAGAAACGTAATTTCTTAATTTCTTTAAGATGTCGTGAGGAGTAGCTCTCCAGGTTTCGTCATACATTAAAAACTCCACTTTGGATGTTGGCTGCCTTTTGTTCTGTTCTCTATGAAGAGGACCGCACACTGCTTGAGTAATGTTGAGATCTGGGGAGGCCAATCCATAACTGATAGTGTAAATTTGTGTGTTTTCTATCCAGGTGCTTTTATTGCATTAACCGTGTGTTTGAAAAATGAAACTGTGGCCAATAAGACGTTACAGATTTTACAGAAAAAAAATCATATTTCCATCAATCTTGACAAGATCCCTCAACATCTACATCTGAAATGCAGACCCAAATTATGACAAGACCTACAGAAAGCTAAAGAACTATTGTTCAAGAGCATTTAAAAAAATACAAGAAAGTCTGGCTTTTTGGAAGCAAAATAAAAAGAAATGAGGGGTGGCTCAAGACTTTTGCACAGCATTACAGTATGTTGAACTACTTTAAGATCAAAATACAAATAAACTGGTGACCAACTTAATCAATTTAAAAAAAGCCCATTATTATTACTTTGTATAATATTAGAAATATTTTGAGGGTTTGTGCACAAAATATTTTAGATTACAGAAACAGTAACTGTCAAAATGAGAGAAAACTCACACACAACCTTCCATTATCTTTGTGGCATCATTGAGCCAGTTCCTGTATCATAATGGCACATGGAAATGTAAGGCTGGGCTCATAAACAATCTCACTCTGCCAGTTGAAGGATAAAGACAAAAATGTGCTAACTTACCTTGGCTGTCCATCAGGGGTCAGGGTATCACAGCACTGTGGGGCATCATGGGTAAGTGCCAGCTCCAGCCAATCCTGTCTCAGCGATTCTGGATCAAGGAGGGACTGCAAAAATGACAGCCTCAAAAAAGAAGAAGAAATAAGTGTGAAATTCTGCTTCTACAACATGAGCTTGGTGTTTTATTTAATTGAACAAAAAGGTTCAGCTGAAGACGTACCTGTGCTCCTCAGTTTGTGATTGTACCAGATTATCCAGATATGCCAGGAAATGGCTTTTTTTTGCCATGGTCATTACATCAGCAGGAGTTATGGTAGGATAGAACTGGGAAAAGGAGCGTACAGCAGCCTCACCGTGCTTCTCATACAGTCTGGAAAATAACATAGCAAACTTATCTCACAAGGTCTAACACCACTTTTCTATTTCTATAGTTTAAAATCACAAATCAAATCAAAATCAAATCACTTTTACTGTCACATCACACAATACAAGACTTTGCGTTTCATTTTGAAGGTCAAACATTAAAGAAGGGACCTTTAAATATGTGATTTATCAAAAAAGGATGCCGACCTGTGAAAGTGAGCGAGGAGATGAGCTGGACTCCAGGGCTGCAGCTCTCTCAGACTTCTCAAAGATTTCTGCAAATCACCTCTCTGAAAAACTTCCACCACCTTGCTAGACTGGGTGAGCTCTACAGATACAAGCATGATATTTGACGAAGATGAAACCACCAAGAATCAATGAGCAATATATGTATATCATTATTTTATCAAAGTTCTGACTAGTTTTTAGTCTTTTGTTATATATAGGATTATTGCAGAGCACATGCATTTAATTTCCTAACCAAAATTAAACATATTCACCTTTATTTTCTGCGTATTTTTCTTCTATTTGAATGTTTTAATTTTTAAAATTGTCTGTTTGTCGATTTGTGAACTCTGAAAACACACATACATGTAAGTTTTCAAGGATAATTGTCTGACCTAGCATTGCCTCAGTGAAGGAGCTCATTATCTCGGGCTGCTCCTGATGGCACAGCAGACACATTCTTCTCACGCGCTCTTGGTCCAGCAGAAAAAAGTAGCGCCTCAGGAAAACTGTGCACCCCAGCTCTTGTTCATTCTGGTTTCTGAAGCAGCTCAGTTCTGTGTACAGTGTGGCCAGCTCACAGAGATGAGCCAGCAGATCTGATGGTATGGGTTTAGGGGGCACCACACGGACTGGCTCAGCAGGACTCCCATTTGAAGCACCGTTTTTCGTTGAGTCTAACTTTAGCTGGTCCTCACGCTGTCCCTCGTCTTCCTCAGGCTTAGGCGTTTCGTTCTTCTCTGTTACATCTGTTGGTTCTTCTGATGAAGAGGTAGGATACTCTCGTTGATCTGAGCAGGTGCTTAAATAATCCGTGTCCCATCTCTCCTCTCCTGCTCCATCCATAGTGGAATCACCTGCAGCAGCAGACTTGAGCGCGACAGACCCAAGTATTCGCTCCAGAACCGGCAACCACTCCAGCAGAGCTTCTCTCAGGGAGGCTGGGTCTAGTAGCACCAAAGGATCTTGTATCTGGGAGCTGATGTCGGAAACATATTTGTAACTGTTTAATAGAAGACATTGCTGGATCTTGCACTGGGGAAATTGACAAAATGCAGTACTTACATAGCTTGCTCTGTTGCTGACTGAAGTTCCTGCATTTCAGCCTCAGCGTTAGATATTTCATCACCAACCCTGTGACACGTACATGTCAAAGTAAAAAAGAAAACAGTCTGGATTTATTTCTTTTTTATGGCTACTATTGAAACAACACACATTGCTCTAAGCACTCTAAAACAGGGTCGCAACAGCACTTACTCATTCTCCATTTCCTCGGAGTACAAATTTGTGGTGGCTGATATTTCAGTCGGTCCGCCCTCTCTGAATTCAGGTCTCTGCCAGAGCTCAGAGTTCATCTGGAGAGTGTTGATCTTCTCTGTTGTCTTCTTAACAAAACTAGAAACACTGATGACAAGAAGGTGAACAATAAATACGTTTTGTTGCACCATTTAGCAAAACAACAAGAGGAAGAGAAAGCAGTACAAATACAAAGGTGAAATGACTCAGAAGGATGAAAAATGCGAGACCTTAAAATTAAACACACCACATGTGCCTCAGTATGAATAATAAAACACAGATGTGGGTCTTCAGCGGAAAGGGGAAGTAAGGCATATGAATGCACAGCTGCACTTGAGTGAAAGTTTCAATTCTCAGAAGAAGAAAGTGTTAAAATATAGCTCAAAGCCGCATGAGCTGCAGCGAGAGGCACGTTTGTAGTTAAAGCTTCTTTGTTTCATTCACCTGTCTTTAACGGCCTGCAGCGCGATGCGGGGGGGTTTGGGACGGAACGAGAGCGGGAGGTGAAACTGCAGGCCTTGGTCAGATCGTTCGGACTCCGTGCGCTCACTGGTCTGCGGATCTGAGTAGAGGTGGGGGCGAGATTCGGAGGAAAAACACAGATGGATGGAGTACCAAAGAGATGAGAGAGACAGTGGACATAATGCAAGCAGATGGAGCAAACGTGGCAGACACTAATGAAGAGAGAACACAAATCAAATGCTGCACGATACAAAAAAAATTAACCCAAAACAGTGATGTATGTGAGTGATACGATGGAAAAAGATAAGAAACTTGGTATTAACAGTGGGACAAAGTGAAGATTAAATTTGTAAAGCAGGTCAATAATCACAGTGATTGCTCAGCACTCACAGCAAATCCAACAATGCAGCAGCAGAGAAATATTTTTTATCAAATGATTTTATTTTATTTTTAAACGCAAGTCAGAAACTGTAATAGAAAAAAACCAGTTGGTTATTAAAAACATGTATGATCATTACAACAGAGAGGCAAAGAGTCAAATTATTAGCAGTTGGGTTACACAGATCCTGTGGAACGCTCCCATATCCAATTAGTTAGGTTATTCACAGGTTTTTTTTCTCCCTCTTTCTTGGTTTTTAGTAGAGCGTTAAACTGAAAATAATTTTACTCTCTCTTAACGCTGAAATTAGAAGGGGTAGAAAATGAATTTGATCCTGAGACATAAATCAAATATATAAAAAAGAGAGAGAAAACACAAAGAGATGGAATCAGGATAAGAGTCAAAGAATGAAAGAAAGAAGAAAAGTAAGTTAGATTTCCGCTTTGCTGTGATCTCAGTTTCAGTATTAGTTTAATCTGTTCTGATCATTTTTAAAAAGAGTTACATCGACTTAAGTCTGCTCTCTACAGAAAAATGCTGTGTCTGCTAATATTTACTAAATTCTGGCTGCGGTTGTCAACTTTTCATCTCTGAGAATTTTCAGTTTTTGCAGATTATACTAAATATGAAGGTTATACAATGGAAAAAGTGTTATTTTATCACCATTATTAGAAGGCTCTTTGTAACTCTGTATGCATCACTTAAGACTGTCTCTTACCGTGATTGACCTGATCCTCATCCTGCACAAAGCTGAATTCTTTGAGTCGCTCCTCCTCTGACACAGAGTGATTAAGCAGCGAGCTCGTCTCCTCATCTGACTGGCTTCCTCTGCGGCTGATCACTCGATAGATTCCACAGTCCAGGACGTTGAAACTCTCCTTAAAAACCACGTATCTAATATCACTGCACTTCATTCATTACATAGAATAACTGTGAGCCACTGAAGAACTAAAGAAACACATTAGTTCTTACATGTGAGGAGATACTGCTCCTCCGGCTGCTGGAGGCTGAGTCAAGAGGCTCCAGCTTTGTGATGACCTCTTCCAGCTGCCCGATCAGCTCTAGATGTGTGCTGGAACTGAGCTGAGACTTCAGGTGCTCGAGGCGGTCAATGGGAATTGATTTCCTGGCCTGAATTAAATAAAAAATAATTCCTACTAAGATCTTGATAAACAAAGTAAAAAAAAATGCAAAAACACCATTAAAAAGTACTTAAACTTTAATCTGCAGCATACAAACATCTGAAAGTTGTCAAGAAAACTGACTAAAGCATCGTCGCCACTGACATTTTTATTTTAGAGGTGTGGACCAGAAGTCGAACGACTGCCTTTCTAGTTTAAAAGTCTGAATTACATTTCCACACAGTAGTATGTAGTATATATATATATATCTAACGTAGAAGGAACATGATGGAAAATAGCATTTGATAAACTTAAAATTCAATTTGATTCAATTAAATAGCACCAAATGACAAAAAGAGTTGTCTCAGTGCATCACATGCAGCCCCACAGAAGTCTGAGCCAACAGAAGCACAGCTTAAGGTTTACCTGACCTCCCGGGCTTTAGGACTGTTTGACACAAGTGTAAGCAAAGGCCTATCAAGGCCTCTTCTTGTTGAAGTTGTTGATGGTAAGATAGCAGTGTTGTTATTATTAATAAAGTAATTAATTAAGTTTCTTTTGCTTTTATAGCTGAGAACAGTTTCTTTAAATATCACTGAGCCCTGCTGTGTTTGATGTTGATGATGCAGATTAATCATTACGTTTTCTTATGAAAACTTAACAGTAAACACAAGGACTCTCTCTCCGTTTTTCTCTTCCTTCTATCAATCCCTCCATGTTTGGGTCACGAGGGCAGCAGTCTAAGCAGAAACACCCTGACTTCCCTCTCCCTGCCACCTGCTCCAGGTTGTCCCAAGTAAACCAAATGTCCCTTAACTAACCCTACTTCCAGCTGCTCTTTTTTATTAGCACCTGCTCAACTCGACTGTACCTTTAGAGTATTAGGTGATCGTACTGGTACTAGGGACATTTTTAGCACCTTCTTGGACGGGGTTTCAAGCAAACTGAATCAAGCCAAAAATGTAACACGAACAGAACCCATGCCACTGATTGGCCTGGGACCGACATGAATGAATGAGTCATGAGAGCGACTCCTTCACAAGAATCAAACCTGACATTTTTCAGACGAAGCAAGAGGGAAATGGTAACACAACGCCCACCACGTTCTCTGTGACAACAAATCAGAAACCAAGCAGCAGGTATACCATCACCTCCATCTCCTCGATTGTTGCATTGTGTCACAAACACGATGTCACCCACATTGAGCTGGTACGGTACTTCATTGTAATGGAAAATGACTGAAACTGAATAGAATCTAGCCAAGATGAACTTAGTGCAGCCAACGAGATGCTAATACAAAGCAGCTTTAGTATGGGAGTGGTAGCAATCTTACCCTGCTGGTAGTGATTGCGTGTTGGAACATACAGCAGACAGCAGCAGCCAGAGGCCAGGACTCCCTGCGCAGCAGGCGCTCAACACATCGCTCTGCAGATATCAAGGAGAGGTGGGACAGACGCCCGCTTCCATGGAGACAGAAGAGCTCACTGCGATAAACCGCCACGTCAAGCAAATCTACAAAAAACAGAAAACAGACAGAATAATTTACACTCGATTATATCAGAGCAACAAAGCTCTGTGTGATCATCGTTAACCTTCATGATTTTTGTCTATCGAGATTAAAAATAAACATGATGTTACTGCAGTAAAATAATAAAATGGTTACATTTTAAGGGAAAATTGTTTGTGTTCATGAAGTAAAAGGTTGGTGGTATTCTGGGAACAAAAGAAGGCAGAAACACACCTTTAACTTCAGTCCACAAAAGTAGCTGTCCATTCTGAGGTGTGAAGATATAAATGGCAGAATCAGTCCAGGTCAGCAGGTTTTGGTCCCTATACACAAAAACAAAGTGTATAGTTAGTCAAGTGACAGGCTGATCTGCATATGGATTTTTTTAAACAATTTGACATGTCAGATAAAATGAAAATATCTCAAATATTGTAACATGACATGAAAAATTATGCTTATTACCCCAAATAAAGCAGCTTAGGGAAGGCGATAGACTGTGGAGTCTTCTGCACTGGATTGTAATTTGGCTCATTTCTGCGTCAGAGGAAGAAAATTTAGATCAGAAGTCTGGCTTTTAAAATAAACAGGGTCCTAAGCAGGAGCACACAATACCTAAAGGTGATGAGAGGCAGTGGAGGACACGCCAGAAGCTGTTTGAACTGATGGGTGCTCAGAACCTCGCCATTAAAACTGGCCTCCCATATTCGAGACCCCGGCCGGGCACAGTACAGCAGTGGGGGCTGACCCATTAATAATCCCCTATTCTGAGGGAAAAAGCAAGCTCCAAACTCCCCGTCACGCTCCTTATTACCAACACGCCAGAACTTCTCCCTGAAGAGACACACAGAAGCCAAAAATCACATAACAACCGTGAAAAGTCCCCCATACACCACGGAATACAGTTTTTATAAACATGAGGAAAAAATAAAATAAATATTGATTTTATAATATACTATACAGGAAGCCCCACGTGGCCAGGCTTTATTTGTGTTGGAGATAACGGGCATTACAACAGGGATCATTGTTTGTTTGTTTGTTAATTTATTTCAATCACGTAAACAATATACAGATACATTTAGCAAAGAAGAGAAGAGAGAAAAAAATACTGTACAAAATAAAGTTAATACATTTCAATACGGCTTCTGTTCTCATTCGGCTTTCTTTGTTATTTCTACTTCAGGCTCTGCGTGCTAACGTGAAATAGTGTTTCGACGCGTTATTTGACTCTTCCTCTGCAGAAATGAACAAACTTGGTGCCGCAAAATGCAGAAGTGATTTTACCAGTAAGCGCACTGTTGGTGCTGCCATTTATTCCTAATGTAACAGCTGCTCATTCAATCACTGAAACAATGTGGGGCACATCACTCACACTGCTGTAACTTTACAGTTGGGCTTCCTTTGGCGCTACAGGTAAACTACCGCTCAGGGTGGCTGTTTAAAGTGTATTCTTTTTGCAGAGTATAACAATTATAGGATCCTGTTAATGATGATACTGAATGATACTGTTAATCAGAATGTGTCACTGATGATTTCAAACTGAAACTCACAGCATAGCACACTGGACATATAAAGTGCTTTGGACCATATTTTCAGCATAAGTTACTATGGCGATCTAGCCAAGTTAAAAGTGAGGCACCTTTGACACTGAAAACTCGCCAACGTATTAATCCTGCTTGTAGCACTGCTTTTGTGCACAGAAGAATCTGTTGTAGTTCATGTTTAATAAAAATACAAACTTAATATTTTAAGAATAAGAGAAGAATCTGTGATAAAAACTAATATGTCCATGATAATGGACCCAACATATTACTACTGGACCATTAATGACAACATTTACCTAAATGGAAGCATGAGTGCGAGCGCTCTGTGAGTTTCTCCCGAAAAAGAGAATATGAAAGACACAAACGGATGGAGCAAAGGTGGTACTCACTTCTCTGTGTCGCAGAGATAGCAGCGGATGAGGGAAGACACAAGCAGTCGTCCATCTTGGTACCCAAGCTGAACCACTTTAGAGTCCACAGTGGTGACAGTCTGGACAGGGAATATAACAAACGCTGACCCCTAAAGACAAAAAAAAATAAATACATATATCATAGGGAAGGATGAATTTTAAATATAATAATAAATGTAGCATGCAGACGCAGCATTGCTCTTGTCTGCCAGAATAAAAAAAACTGAGAAAGAAAAAAAGTACAGTCAGAAAACTAATCACCATAAGAGCTAGCAGCTCTTATAGTTGCATGTTTAACCACTGAACTAGTACCTACTTTTAATTAGTGCCAAGCTTTCAATGTTAATCAGCAGTCACTACCTTTCCCATTTTGGAGGATCCTGCACGGAGAAAGGACACCTTGCCTCCAGAGTCGCCGACAAAAACTTTCAGCGCGCTTGTATCCCAGCAGAGTGCAGTAACTGTCTGACCTCTGTGCTCCCAGGACACGCTGACTCTCTCTGGACGAACCCGCCGCTCCAACTGCAGCTCCCACACCACCACCAGACCCTGACTGGATGTGTATCACACATAGTGAACAATATGGGAACCACAGCCAAACACAGAGATGAAGCAGGAAAGAAAAAGCCTGCAACTTGTTTAAAAGTACTTTTTGTAGTTACCCACAAAAGAATCTAACTACAACTTTAACCAACAGGGGGCAGCATTCTACAAGTGGGTGTGTTAACACACATTTTAAACCAAGGTGGTACGAAACATTTTATTTACTTTCTTGAATAAACGCTAACCTTGTTGCAACTGCAATAAAGTCTTCATCGTGAGGGCAGCATGCCACCTGAGCGATGGATCCCTCCTGGCAGAAACACGCACATTGAGTGATGGGTCAGTGGACAAATGCAAAGAAAACAAACACCGCATTACTGTTTATGTTTAACTCTATCACTCATTAACAGAAGAGCAGCACAGGCTCACAGTCACTTATTACCTTGTGAGTGAGGATGAGCCGTTGTTTCCAGCCCTCCCTCTGAATCAGGTGCACCCCACCTGCTGATGTTCCTAATGCGAGCCACTTCCTCGACACTGCCAAACAGGTACACTACAGCACAGTGTAACACAGAATTAATGTCAAGCATAATTGTATTCTTGCTTTTCTAATTTTCTTCCACTACAGCTGAAAGAAATTAAATCCATATTGTATATTTTTTTAATACGTCCTACTAACTTTAAAGCCAGGATTATCAAAGTGCGGTTCATGTGGCAATGGTGGCGCCCATTAGTAACCCTTTATGTGGCCTGAAGGTAGTTTATTTCAGATCACTAATGGTTAAAATATAAACACCACCAAAACAACAAATACCAAAATAAACAAGATTCTTGACACATTACATCCACTAATTTGTTTTTGTTTCAAGTCCTTCTTTAAAGATATTTAGGAATATGAGGTGCCTACTTGAATATAAATAGAAAACTGGCTAGAATTACTACCTTTAGCCTGCCGGAGTCCAAACGCAGAGCAGAGAGAAGTGGATCGAGGCAGTCGAACTCTGCCAGGACATAATTGTGGTTCTCTGGAACAACTGGTATCGGAGGCATCTTCACTGGTGCTCCAACACAGCTGAAGGACAAAGAGTGAGTCAGATAAGTATGAAAGAAAATAGGAGAGAGTTCATACCATGGCCCTCGGCCGTGTGGCTTCACATGACTTTCAGCAGCGTACCTACCCTCTTTAATTGACCAGTCATGACTCCACTCTACATTACCGCCAGCCTGAAAAGAACCCCCTCTTTAAAACAGTTAGTTTGGTGCACAGAGCACTTTTTAAATGATTTTATTATAATTCAGATAAAATACTGAAGCTTTTAGTTATTACCCAATATATAAGCAAACTTCAACATTAGGGTGTTTTTTGGAGTTAAAAATATGTTTATCTTTAACATTTTTTGTTATTAAAGCCTTTTATTCTGGAGATCTTTTGACAGGACAGCATGAAGGTGAGAAGGGACTGAAGGGACTGAAAATGTAGAACTGGCTACATTATCAGAACTCGGTGCTGCACAGTGATGATTTGCACTTAATTAACTGACGAATTTAAGGATAAAAGCCGTGAGGAGGATGTTGATTTTTTTCTTGCTGGATACATTCAGCCCTAGCTGCTGTTCAAAATGATTCATCTTTCATTTAGTGTTGGATGTTAGCCGTTTCAAAGTGGTGTTAAATTGTGTAGATTCAAGAGTTGAAGTTAGAAGTTAAAGTTTTGCAATAAATACGTTAGCATTAGTTGCAGAAAAATGAGCTGCTACTGTGAATAGTTGACCCAAAGGCTGCAGTCACTGGCTACACCAGACACCAGTTTTCATTACTGCTCTATACTATACTGTAAATCAGAGCAACAGGGCCTCACAATTGATGGCCTCGTATAAAATTTGCAATTAGGCTCTGAGGTCATTAAACACCACTGGTGCTCTGCCTGAAATAATAAATATTACAAACAATAATTAATACATAATAATAATAATTCAGTAATAAAATGTAATCTCTCTGATCCTCATTATTCTTAATGAAAACACTGTGACGCTGAAATCATTTAACTTACACAGTGAGCATTTTTTGGCCACTTTCCTTTCTTGCTAAACTTTATTAATAGCACTGCTCCAGTCTTACTGAACAAATGCTATACTGTCCCTCTCACTTACTGACACTGTGCAGCAGCTGTGCTGCTTTCCGTCTGCATTAAGTGTTTAAGCTCATATTTATGTAATATTATAGCTCCATCTTCCTTTGCCAGTGAAACCATCTTTGTTACCGTTCACACGCTGCCAACACCACCCCTTTCATATTAACGTGCTTGTAACTACATTATATGCCCAGTTTTTTCCCCCATAATTCTGTTTTATAAAAATTTTCAAAGAGAAGGCACAAACTGCTAAACTGGTGAATGCCATTACTGAAGCAATGAGACAAAACCTTCCATTTGCACTTGGTTCACTGTATGAAGCAGAATATAAAAAGTAATCCATGTACCAAGTACTCACGTAGTGTCCAAATTTTTCTATATTCACAACCTCCGAGATCAGAACTTTCCACATTTACACAGGGAAATACAATTTTTTTCCATCTCCGACCTAATTCACCATCTATACCAACTTTAAAACACATCAGTGCTATTAAATAAATAAATATATACCATAAAAAAGTAATTATTTTTCCACACCTTTATTGTATGTTAAAATAAACTTGCTTTTATCTTGTGAATAAAATAAATAGGCAAAAATAAGCCCGATTATAGTAAACCAAAAATAAATAGTGATGACATTTTATTTATTCCATAGTTTTTTTGTAAGATGCAAGTACCAAAACACTCTGGGCATGAAACAGACATTCTCCGTCTGAAATACGTCAGAATCGAGTCAGATTCTGATGCGTCAAAAATTTCTCTGGTTGTAGACTGTCGCATGGGTAGACTAAAACCCAGTTCATGTTGGTGTAGCTGTATCCAACTGTGGGACTGACAAACCTCAAATGTCACCAGAGCAGTAACAATATACAGGAAAAACAGGAACAAAGATAGCGCGTTTATTAACCATTTCAGTATTATGAACAGGCAGTAGTCTCGTCACCTATGTTTGTTCATTGCAGTTGCTGCAGAGGATTCACGCATGTCGCGATCATAATTTAAAATCGAAAGCGTTTTCTCTTTTGGCCCAAAACAATGCGAAACGTGACAACGCGCACAGACACACAATAATATCCACTTAAAGATTAAAATATTCGCAGTGTTTACTTCCTCGTTAGTGGGCAATGGGTCCTGAAAAGCAGCGCCCACCGTCACGAGTTAATCTAACACCAGTTAATCTGAAACACCGGTCCAAAAATCACTGAAGCTAAAATTTGCGTCAAAACACACCGGAACCACGGAGAAATATTTAAAAGTGTAACACTTATTTCAAACATTTCACTGTCACCGTTTATTACAGTTAACACAAATCTAACCAGCCCGCTCCTCCCACTTTATTTTCAATAACAACTTAGCAAGAATGCTAGCTT
Organism: Mchenga conophoros; assembly: GCF_057382185.1. Lineage (NCBI taxonomy): Eukaryota > Metazoa > Chordata > Actinopteri > Cichliformes > Cichlidae > Mchenga > Mchenga conophoros. The sequence goes on from NC_140532.1 coordinate 14,733,447, forward strand.
AAACGCTGTCATGTCCATTCACCTCCAGCTTCATATATTAAACTCACCAGATATACCGAGCAACTCTCCCGGCTGTAACACCACACTTACAAGGCTTTCTTACATCCCAGATTTATTGCGTCTTTGCTCCGCTGTGCTGGAGAAAGTCGGTCAGCAGACCCGTGACAGTCTCACTCACTCAGCTGATGAGGGCACTTCCTGAAAGCAGCGCGTGGGCTTCCTCCGAGTTACAGATCAACTGAAATTGAAAGCGTCTGCATTTATTACCCAAATCAGTTGCGCATTTAGAAAGGCTACACATATACTCTGGATACTGCAGCAAATAATCCCTCTGAGGTAAAGATGAAACAACTCATCACATTATTAGAAAAAAAAAAACAAAGCAAAACAAGCTGCAGTGTGGAGATTTAAATGAAATAACTAAGCCTACACAAGCAGTATGATGAACAAAAGCTTTATGCCTCACTTTATTTCAGAGTTACATTTCTGTCTTCAGTGCAGACGTTACAAATCAGTGACAGTGTGATTTGAGCCACACGTACTAATGCACTCGTGTGTGAAATGTCTTTACAGTATTGCTATATTCACGTCCCCTCTTGATTAAGATTTTCCGGACAACTGTTCCAACAAATCTATCCAGAGTTCAGAAGGGTGTCTTGCACATCAATGCACATTTCGTTCTGTTCTGTGCACTGATGAAACACATTGGCAGTCCTCCACTTGCATCTCACACTGTTGTCCTGAGAGCCGTTTTTGTAGTTTTATTCATTTCCATCTGCATTTTGGTCATGTTAAACCCTTTTAAAAGTCCTGTTTTAACCATTACAGGCACCAATCTCTCAAACACCAGGAAAAGACAAAGAAAAGAGAAAGAAACTAATTACAGTTTTCTGTGACTGAAATGCAGTTAGTCTTTGTTGAACATTTGGGGTTGTAGCAGCATCCCTCTATATCCTCCTCATTAAGCCCTTGTGAACTGTGTTCCATTAGGCTTTAGTCTGTGGTCTGCTCACAGCAATTCGGAGGACCTTCACAAGTCATTTGTCCGACCACTTTACTGTCTTTCTTGGCTTCTCTTTGAAAAACTGTCAGAGCTCAGGTTTTCCTCATCATCCGACGAGTTTGCCAGACCTGGAACTTGCTATAGGCAGTCTGCAGCATTTCCTCCAAGTGCCCTGTGAGCTGTGGGAACACCAAAGAGACTTTAGCGCTACATCTACGAGGTGAAAGAAAGTCTGTGCAACACTGTCGATGGCTCAAAAACTTACATTTGTACTCAAATACTGACGCTGAATTTTTTCCTTGAAAGGATGAAGCTTAGTCATTTGAAATCTCTCGAGGTTCGACTTCATTTTAATCACCTGCAAGAAAAAATAAAACATGAAACACATAAATTTAAAAAACAAACAAAGACTAAGTTAATGGTGTGCAGACATGGATAGAAGTCAACTAATTCACATAAGTTTCAGCTTTACGGTGGCAAGCATGTCTACTAGTTTTCATAGCAAATAGCTAGTTAAGTATAGTTATTGTTTTACTTAGTTTACCTATGAGTTTGCAGGACATTTCTTAAATGCTGGGATTAGTTACGCTGGTGGGATGAGTCACAGATGTCACAATATTGTCAAAGTGAGAAAAAGGGCCAAGTCAGCAAACTGTTAAAAACAGTTGTCTTTTTTATTTATTTTACCAAGATTTTACATGGGATTTTATAGCTTCAGTTTTAATGTATTAGTGATAATTTCAGTTAAGAGTCAAATTCATTTACACAGGTCTTTTTAACCTGAAATAACAGTGCAATTAGGAAAGCTGCTACTAAGATGTGTCAAAAAACTTAAAGACAAAAGCCTTTCTCTTCCACTTTAATTTCAAAACTCAAGAAAGTCTTGAGCCACCCCTCATTTTGATATATTTTGCTGACCTTTCGGTCTAAGAAGCTTAGACAGAAAGCGAGCAGACTTTTCATTTTGTGAAAATGAAAACTTAAAGAAATCCAGCCACTTTCTTTCCAAGCTCCATAGAGTACCATGACCTGGATGACTGAGAACCTACACAGACATATTACTGACCTACGAAATCAGCAGGCATAAAAAAAGAGCCAATTTTTTTGTAATTTTTCACATTTTGTTACTAGCAGCCTGACACCCCCCCACATGCAAAAACCACACAATTTCTCCTCATTCTTTAGTTCACTCTATGAAAAATGGCAAAGATAACATATTTTAGTATTTTTGCAATACTGTTCGGAAAACATCTGCTTTATTTTACAGCATGATAATGATCCCAAACACAATATCCTTCAAGAAGCCAGAAGAAATATTTCTAAAGGGCTACTTAGAGAAATTACATAAAAGCTTGCCTAAGAGAGTTCAGGCTGCGTTGAAGAATAAAGGTGGTCATACCAAATATAAACTTTCGCTTTTGTTAGAATTGTACAAACAGTTTTTTCCTTATATACTGTACACACAGCACCTATTTCCCATTGTCCTAGAAATAAATTTTATTTTTATATATATATATATATATATATATATATATATATATATATATATATATATATATATATATAAAAAGATTGGCTCAAGACTTTTGCACAGTACTTATGTTAATGTTCACTCAATATTAATGCTAATTAATTAATTGCTCCCAAAACTACATGGAGGCAGAAATATACATTAAATACAAAGATGATTTTCTTGTGTAGTCAAATATATGGGTCACAGGGATAATGGAAACAAAATGAATGTCAGTCACCTTCTCCTCCAAAAACAGTGTATTTACAGGAAAACAGGACCAGAAGTGTCTCAATAGCTCTCCAGCAGCTACATAAAGATGCTTCAACTCTCCCTGAACCTCGGTCGGTACCATTTCTGGAAGGAAAAAAGACAAACCTTAATTATTCTCAAAGCTGTTAGGTAAAATATGTTTCAATACAAGACAACCGATCGTTTTCGTGGTGGAAATTAAACACATTTAAGGATAGAAAAATACTGGCAGCTGCCAGTGCTACCCCCTCAGCCTCCTAGCAGATACACCTAACATATGAATATCAAAATCCTAGGTGGCTTCCTTTTTGAGTTATCGCATTAACAAGATTTCCAGAAACTTCTACCTGTGACGTTGAGGTCATTGAGATTTAAACTGTCCAAGATTTTTATTAAATGCACCTATGATATGAATTGGAAAATCCTACGTTGCCTTGTTCACAAGTTGTCCACACCGCTCGCCCCGGGTGACAACTCTACTTGATCAGCCCACATCTCAGCTGACATTCATCATATTGCTCAATCGTTTATAGCTTGCCAACAGTCAGCAACAATGCTTTTACCAAATCTGTAGTACACACTTACGATTTATGGCTTGCTGTGCACCTCCCTGCATGAGGACGCCACCTGGAGAAAGAGCTGCAATGGCAGAAGTAGCTGCTGTGCTGGACAACACCTACAAAAAGCGTGACTGTAGTTAAAATCTGTCATGCTCATAATTTGATAAAGCTGTAACAGTAAGCAGATTAAGTAATTACAGTGATATCAACAGTAAAATTAAATGTAGAGGATCTGAAATTGAATTTTTTTTTTTAGCTCTGAGAGGTTTGATTATTCATCCATCCATTTTCTTCCGCTTATCCGGGGCCGGGTCGCAGGGGCAGTAGCCCAAGCGGAGAAGCCCAGACCTCCCTCTCCCCAGCCACCTCCTCCAGCTTATCCGGGGGAACACCAAGGCGTTCCAGGCCAGCCGAGAGATATAATCTCTCCAGCGTGTCCTGGGTCTGCCCCGGGGCCTACTCCCGGTGGGACATGCCCGGAAAACCTTGCCCAGGAGGGGCCCAGGAGGCATCTTTGTCAGATGCCCGAACCACCTTAACTGGCTCCTTTCGATGTGGAGCAGCAGCGGCTCTACTCTGAGCCCCTCCCGAATGGCCAAACTTCTCACCCTATCTCTAAGGTAGAGGCCAGCCACCCTTCGGAGGAAGCCAATTTCCACCTATGTTTTCCCGATCTCGCTCTTTCGGTCACTACCTGAATTATTAGATTATTTCTAACAATTTAAATACTCAAGTACGATAATCTAAATCTTTTTTTTTCTACCAAAGAATAAATTAATTCCAAAATTGTCTCATCTGTTAATCAGAATCAGAATACTTCAATAATCCCTAATAAGGAAATGATGTGGATTACAGTTGCTCCAAGACAATAACAGTAGCAGACTGAACTAATTAAATATTGCAATACATTACAAAGTTTACAATATATAAGAAAGCTCTGATAATCACCATTTGAAAGTGAAAATATCAACATCATCTACTTATTGCAGTCTGGGACAATGAAATGTCTCCCAATCCGCTGACAGGGGCAACACTGAATATAAGCTTCAGTATGTGAAATGCCCCATCTCTGAGGGAAGAGTCATAAAAAATGGATGTCTGCCGAGGTTTTCCTAGTAAATGACAGGGCTGCTTTGTGATGGGTTTAAGCACTCAACTTCCTGGCTTATAGTTCCATTTAAATGGACTTGTTTACAACATTAACTATGTGTTTAAAAGCCTTTCTGCCTTGACTTTCTGACACAAAGTACTGGAGGCTTACATCCTAAACATGTGCCTGGAGCGACACTGAATTCTAAGCTGAAAGAACAACAACATCACAGGGATATCAGACTCTTTGTTGGGCACCTCCCTAACACATGTTCTCCTGAACTTTACCTGAAAATTAGTTGCTAAACTTCACAGCTGTGCACAAATGACTCCAAAGATCAGTTGAATCACAACAGAGGCTCATCAATAGCACGCATGCATCTAATTGTAGTCTGAATGAGTATGTGAATGCAGGTTAAGATCTGATGACATCATCTTTAGCCAAATGCTAAAGTAACAGAAACACAAAGTCTGAGCTCTAACCTGAGTGAGGCTGGGTTTGTAACTAGCCATCTCATGACGGATGTAGTTGACAGAGTTGATGATATCTTGGCTAGTTGTATACTGCTGGGATTGAAGTGGCACAGGTCCATGAGCATACCTTATAAAAAGAGAAGTGAGACACATTGGATAGTCTGACTAAAAACGAGGCAGTTTTGTTAGCCTAAAACATGAATCAGTGCTGCAAAATAGAAGAGCAGCCCCTTGTGCTATAGCAACAGTAATCTGTAGCAAAAACATTTGACCTTGTATTACATCACATCTATTATGAAACACTGCAAGTGAGAACTTTGTACAAAAGAAGTAAGGATCAGCAACAACAAACCCTCTTCTCAAATTTTGCTTGGCTGATTTTTGTCTGTAGAGTTCTACAAACTATCCCGGCTATACAAACTTTTCTAAACCTGACAGCTAATCAGCACCTAATGCAGTGCTTCTGTGAGCTGCGAGCCAGTGCAGGGAAAAACATGGCATGAAACTAAGATTAATAGATATAATTTCTGTTGGGAAAATAAACTAGCATTATATGTGGATGTGATCTTTTTTGGCTTCTGATGTGAAGAGTTTGTGTTCAATTTATTTAACTCATGTAAACAATATACAGAAGAAGTCGCAGGTAAGAACTACTGAGCTAATAATTGTTTAGTCAAAAGATACAGCCAGGCAATGATGCAATCAAAAACCACCGGACTTTCCAAAACTTCCGTCTTTGTTCTGTCAACTTCCTCATCTGCAAAAATCTCTCAATAAACTACATTTCAAAACACAAACACAGCTTACTGAACAATTTCATAAACTGCAAAATTCTTGGAAAATAAAGACAGCTAAATTACATCAGCTGTTTGTATGTTAACCTAGATGTTTTTAAATTTTAGGTAAAAACAAAACAATAAACTAAACGGTAAATGGACTGGTTCTCATATAGCACTTTTCTACTCTACCTGAGGACTCAAAGCACTTTATTCAACCTGCCTCACTCACCCATTCACTTTATTCTTTCATTTATTGCTTTTTCTACGTGCTTTCTATCTAACATTCACACACAACTTGAGAGCAACTTGGGGTTCGTATCTTGCCCAAACTAACTCCATCTTGGCTCTTCGTATGGTGTTTTAGTATCTTGGCATGCAGACTTCAGTAGCAAGAGATCAAACCACCAGCCTTCCGATTAGCAGATGAGCTGCTCTATCTCCTGAGCTACAGGCAGCCCATAAGTTGTGTATGTTTTACATTTATTAACTAACGATAATTTAGAATCACTTTACACTTGTTAACTGATGATATTATTAGATTAAAAAAGCATGGAGTCACCCAGAAAGAATTTAATAATATATGAAAATAAGTGGACATGTGGTACCTGTCAGACTTCTTCAGGTTTAATGGGACTGTTTTTGGTCTGTTTTCCCTTTGCAGATCCTCAAATTCTATGGCTTCCTGTAGTTTAACCTAAGAAAGTTTGTCCACAGAACAGAGTCAGTGAAGCTGCTACACAGAGAGCAATACTGTAAAAAAGCAAAGCCATTGTACCTTCTTAACAGGAGGTTGAAAGAAGTCAGAATCCCTCGAGTTTCCATCTGTACTGCTCGTCTCACTGGCTTGGTCAGACGCCAACTCCCTTCAAAAACAGGAGATTTTCAGGAAAATGATAAAAGATGCTGAAAAGCTTGCACTCAGGTTTAAGTGTGACTTCTTTACCCTCTCCTTGAGCCTGCTGCCAGGACCATGGCACTGTGATGGTTGAACCGCTTTATAATGGCAGAGTTGCTGCTGTCCTTCACCGACTTGTTTGCATTGGAAGTTGAGGGCTGTGTTGTGCAAATTCCATAACCCTGTGTCACAAAAAACAGGTTTTGATATGTAAAGGAAGGTAAACGATTAAAGAGTTATCACAAATGACTGAGGATGGCTAATCATCTCACCTCATCTAATGTTTTATCCTCCAACGACTGGAGGTCAACCAAAGGATTCTTTACTCCTTGAGTCACGAGAGTCTTTAACCCTGCATGGATTGAATGTTAAAACTTTACATTAATGGCTTCTTACGTGTGGTGGCAGTCCTAGAAAGGAGTCAGATTGCCTACCCTTCTCATCCTGCTTTGCACACTCTGAGAAGATATCCTGTGTCCCTGTGTTGATGCGGTCTCTGTGAAAATAATGGGACTGGAAAAAGCGGGTCCAGAACTCCTTTTCTGTCAGGTTATGAGGCACATTTTCGCTATACTTCTGCTTCACTGCAAGTAAAATGCAAAGTCAAAAAATTAATTTCTAAATGTCATGAGGGACACCAGCTGCACATTTAATAGACTGAGGAAAAACATCGAAGCCTCTATGCAGTTTTCTCACTGACTTTGCTTCAGTGAGAAAATTGTAGTTTTGCTTCCTTTCTGATTGATTTCATGCCAGTTATTAAAATCATTAATCTCATATCCCGATACAAGACATTTATCGTCCCAACAACGATATACATCACAAAAACTTTTACATTTTCTGTAAATTCTTTGAATCTCGAGTAACACGAATTGCGTGAAGTATTTCCAGCTGGGCGTCGTGTACCTGGAGTCGAGTGTTTTGACCGACGCATGGTTTATCTTGAGCACTCTCTCCATATTCTTTTATGTGACTCTTAAGTAGGTGGTAAAAGACGTTTGCCGTGTTTGAGTCTGAGGTGGGGACCGGTTTCCTGCATAATTTGCATAGTACAGTCCATGTCAGAGGTAGCCCCTCGTTTAGAAATAAGGTCCTTGATTTGTTTTGACTGGTCTTTCTGTTTGTCATCATTTCAGTTTATTATGAAAAATCACAACAGGATCTTCAGCTTTATTGTGAAAGGTTTATGTGGAAAATAAACAAGCGGACGGCGGAGCCACACGCTGAGTTTACTGTCATTTTTGCTAACGACAACGCGTAAAAACAGTCGCTTGTCCATCCGTAGTGTAGTTATTTTAAATATTAGAGTAAGAGAGAACTTATTAATATAGCCAGTGACCATCAAAACCATGAAAAAAATATTGCCGTAAACTTTTTATTTTGCGACACCATGAAACAAAGAACAGCGTAATATAAAACGATAGACGTTTTCATATCGTCATCTGATAAATATTGTAATATCGAACAGCCCTAAAAATCATTGTTGCAGGCTTTGACTGAAATAAAAACCTGAGCTTGTAATAACCACTTCCTGGGATTTTTAAGGGCTTAAGAGTTGGAGATAACATAATTCTTTACCTGCAGGATATGTTCTGAAGATGGATTCAATAATGTCAGCTGTCAGGTTATATCTCAAGCCATTGCAACCATCAGTTTGAGGTCTAATGTCTGCCTGTGGAGCATAAAAGTGAGGTCTGTTAAACTTTAGCTGTAGGTAAGAGCTTCAGATTAGAAAATGTGACATAATTATGTCAGACTTCATGGACTCACCAAAAAGGCTCCAGATATACCAACTTCCTGTTTGTTGTTATACGGTGAGGGGTCTGTGTTGTTAATGCCTCCTGACCGGTTGGCCCAGAATTCCTCAGCACTGATCACTTGGCTCACCACAAGGTCTTTATATAGCTGGAAAAGCACCGGATCTTCTTGAAGCATCCTGCAGGAGAAAATACAAAAATAAAAGAGTAAAAGTGTGTTGACACATAAAAATGTAAAGGAGCTGGGAGCATCTTTATTTGCTTTACTGTTTCTCAGTCAGCTCATTAACTAAGATAGATACAAATTGACAATTCGATCTTTGACTCAAGAAGTGCCAGATCTGTGTACTATTATGCAGACATTCATTTTGTTAACTTTTATTGGACTACAAAGTCAATTTGGTTTTAGAGTTTTTGTTAATTGTATTTATTTTATTAATTTTAGCCATATCTTGTAAGCTCAGACACACCCATGTAGAATGAAGTGTTTTTAATCACAATATTCCCACACACCATTTAATAATAATAATAATAATAATAATAATAATAATAATAATAATAATAATAATAATAATAATGGATTGGATTTATATAGTGCTTTTCAAGGCACCCAAAGCGCTTTACAATACCACTATTCATTCACTCTCACATTCATACACCGGTGGAGGCAAGCTACAGTTGTAGCCACAGCTGCCCTGGGGCAGACTGACAGAAGCGAGGCTTCTATCGCGCCATCGGCCCCTCTGGCCAACACCAGTAGGCAAGTAGGGTAAAGTGTCTTGCCCAAGGACACAACGACCAGGACAGAGAGCCCAGGGATCGAACCGGCGACCTTCCGGTTACAGATGCGATTCCCAACCCCCTGAGCCACGGTTACACTACTCCTGCAGCATTTTAGGATCCTTTAACCTAGAAATGCTGCTGGTCCAGCTTTGGTTGAAAATTGTGGGTCTGTGTTTTAGTCTAGATGGGCAGAAAAGACACTTTTGGAAATGCTGATGCTGGCACCCTCATTTGTTTACTGGTTTAATCTCATCAGCCACAAAATTTAAACAGAAACATAACAGCTTCCTAATCAGCTTAAATGTGTGTGTATGGATAATGCTCCTAGATGCATTTTCCTTTTGTGGCAACTCCTATTCTGTTGTCTACTACCATGACCACTTTATACTCAGTTTGTTCTTTGAGTAACAGTTTCACTTCATCATTGACTCCCCATAGTATTTTTCCACAAAATTGCCCTCTGCTTCCTGTTTACATTAGTTCATGCATGCCCACAGTGCAAATGTAACTGGCCACTCATGTGAAATCTGCCAGCTGATTATATTTTTATTATTGAAAAGAGCAGGTAAATAATGAGATTATCATTATGTTTCCCCTCTCTTGTTTTTACCAGCCTTTATTTATACATATTTATAAATTCCAACTCCACTAAAAATGCATCTCAGACGTAATGTCTCTTATTACTAAAGTCAAATGTAAGTCAAATATAAGACAATGTAAACAAACAAATAAAAAAAAAATCGAATTAAACTGAACTCAGGGCTCTAGACTAACTTCTTGCCATGGGCGCACCGGTGTGCCTAACTCAAATTTTTCAACCGCATCGCTTAACACCGCAGTTTTACATGTGCACTTTTTTGGGGGGGAATTGCAGTCCATACAGACAATATTCATTTCTAAATTATTAACTAACAATCTTGTACTTAAAGTGCTTTGTCAATATTGTAGAAAATGTTAAACTTAATCATCATCTCGGCCTCCTCTGACGACCTGTTTGCTGTTGCATGCTGCTGAAAGGCAGTGGGGAGAGGGGACACTTGGGCAGTGCATTTATTGCAGCATATAATGTGTTTTCTGGATACACTGTGCTTTTTCAGCATTCAAATATTGATGGCACCGTGTCAGAGCACTGGCTATGAATTTCAGATGGATCAGGCCTTAACTTAACAAAAAAGTTATCAATAGTTCTTTTCATCTTTTCTCATTACCCACAGCTACATCCACTTCTGTCGGGCCTAGGCTGCTCACTAGGGCTGGGTATCATCACTGATTTCTATAATTCATTTGATTCAGGTTCTCAAAGTCCTGATTTGATTCAATTTAGCCCCAGACAGTCAGAAATATTACAATTCTGATCATTTATCAGTATTGATACATGTGAGACTTCATCAGAATTTTGAACATCACAGCAGATGCCTTTGTGTGAAAGTAACTGAGAATAAAACACAGAAAAACTTGAAGGAGATTTTTCTGGCCTGGCTTTTTATAGCAGATAACCTTAAAAATATAATTTTTTCATTTAAGTGGAAAAAAGAAAAAGAAAAGAAAAAGACAGTGGCCGACAGCACTGTAAACAACGGTAGACTGGTGGGTAATAAGCGAATGAATAATGCAGAAAACAGAGATTTGAGAAACTGTTCTTGAAGTACAGAGAGAGAGAGAGAGAGAGAGAGAGAGAGAGAGAGAGAGAGAGAGAGAGAGAGAGAGAGAGAGAGAGAGAGAGAGAGAGAGAGAGAGAGAGAGAGCTGTGCATGAAGTGTGATTTTTATCGTGGTGGAAGCAAAACAGCAAAAGTCAGAGGGAATTCATGATGACATTGATCAAATGTGAAGCGCAGTTTGCTGCTTCCTTTGCTGCTGGCTCGCTGAATTTTAGTTGGAGAGAGACAAAACCTGCAGCTCAGAATCAGCGCAAAAAGACGTAAACACAGAGCGGACCCGACGCATCAGAATCGCTGAGCTCCGACAGCGTGTCCGTCTGCGGGCTGTCGGGTGAGAAAGCCGAGAAAGACAAAGCTGATTCTGATGCGTCGGGTCCGCTCTGTGTTTACGTCTTTGTGTGGAATCCGTGTACCTGCTCTCGTTTGCTGTTTGGTGGTTGTTGAAATAGTTTTGTGAGCTTTAATCTGAGAATCTGTCGTTTCTGGCAAAACACAGTTATATTTAAAAGTCAATTCAGGATTTAATGAATCGATATCGCTTTATTCAAGCTACTCACCTCCCTCTTCCAACTGCACTTTCAACTGCCAATCAGTGACGTCCCGCCCCTGACTATTTCTGATTGCTTTAGTCCACGATAGGGGCATAATGTGTGTCTGTTGTTGGCCACACAGAGAGTTGCAGAGATTTTTTTTTTTTTTGTTACGCGAACAGTGCGACCAAATTTTTTTTTTTTAGTTGCACCACTGAAATATTTGGTTGCATTTGCTACCAAATTGGTCGCACTCTAGAGCCCTGGAACTGATGTCATTCTTTATATACAAATGTGTATATAAATAATAATGAGTATATTTCCACACAGGTCTGCAGGACAAGCATTTGTAATTTGTACTTTATTTGCAGAATATTTGTAAAATGGGAAATCCTGTGGCAGAGCCAAAAGGATTATCATGATACTAAATAAATATTAACAACTTTCAAGCATGCACACAGATGGACTCTGAGAACTCAATAGGAGTTTATAGAGAACTCAAAGATGTGGAAAGCCACACCAATCCGATAAACAGAAGTAAAAGTTTAAAAGAATCTGTACTACCACTGTTATGTATTTTGACTCAGAGAACTGATCAGGCTCTATTTGTGAATATGCAGCAGCAGCAGCAGCAGGCATTGCACTGCATTTCAGGTATTGCTAGTCATGGCTGAATGACTACGTTTCCAGATAACAAACAAAACCAGGTTTTTCCACTTCTACTGGGGGACTGCGGTCCATTCAGGTTTGAAAGCTCTGAGATCCAACTTCTCAGAAAAAACAAATGCAGCTGGGAATCTACACCCCAGTTCACACAATTTGAAAATGAAGGCCCCCATTTAAACATCCAAAAATTGAATTACAAACACGACCACCACATATTACTGCAGGCAGGCTAGTACAGACTGTGATTACTTCTGCTAAAACATTACCCTTGATACATGTATTTACGTTAAAAATGTACCTGTTTTTCTCCTCCAGCTCCTTGTTGGCTTTCTTCTTGAACTTAGGCAGCAGCTGCTGCAGCAGTTCCTTGGCAGCCTCTCGGTCTTTGAGTGCAGTGCTCTCGTTGGCAAAGTGGAATGTGGTGCTCTCGCCAGTGTGAAGGACGAGCTGGAGCTGGACTTTGGCTTTCCCATCAGGGCTGATCTTCTGACCTGTACAGAGCAGAAACAGCAGCTTGAGCAATTTTTGTAGAGATGAGCATTTCTGTGCCTCGATTTGTAGTTTAACGGCATCTAGTACTCACAGCGGATATCTGCATACAAGTGGCTGACTGTGAAGCGGTCTTTGCCTTCTGGACCCCAGGCTATACGTTCAGCCATCAGATAGAGAGTGCCATCCTGCTTCTTCTGGCGGACCTTTTTCACCACCAACAGAACCTCCTCTGATAGCGATGTCATGGCTCAAGCAACTAACTGAGAAAACAGATAAACTGCTGCTGATTATAGTAGTAACTACGCATTAATGTAATCACGCACTATAAAATGGAGAATAGCAACAAATATGGGTTAGTGGGATGAAAAAATAATAACTGTAGCTCAAATAAAAGCGAACAGTTTATTTCTCAGTTTATTCAAGAACCTCAAATGAGCTGCAAGCAATAATAATTTAAACTCCCTCCACTGTAGTGCCATAACTGTAAGTTCTACTTCTTAGGAAGTCTCTCCTATATAACCTTAATGGCACTTAAACATATGCAAAGTCGACGTGGTGTTGACTGTTTTATTATATCTACTCAGCTAAGCTGCCTAACGTTAGCTAACAGTGAAGAAGAAAAAAGCTTCAGGGTGAAGTCGGGAGAAAACTTACTTTACCTCAAAATAAATCAATACTGCAACGAACGCCTTGCTTCCCCTCAATACATAATCTTGACACGCTTTATTCTTCAGTATAAAAACTGCAGAATGAGTTACACTGGCGATTTTTTCACGACTCTGGCAACGAGCGACTCGACTTCAGCGCCGACATGACTGCCGAGCGGTGTGTTACACTATAAAGGTTCCGGTGGGATGAGGCGAAGAAGACCATCGTTCCACCAAAGCCAGAAGTGAAAGGTACGATTTCTATTTAACGTGCATTTTAACCAAATTAACAGATATGTTACCAGTAATTACGATGCTGTTAAGGAGGATATTAAACACGATTAAAACATTCATTTGAGATTTTAGTCAATATTGATCTGACAGCATCGCACACTTGCTGCAGATTTGTTCATCCACTTCCGAAAGGTGCTCTATTGACCTGAGATCTGGTGAGGCCATTGAATACAGTGAACTAATTGTCATGTTCACGAAACCAGTTTGAGATGTTTTGAGATTTGTGGCACACGTATCTTGCTGGAAACAATATTTTTTGAAGATGGGTACACTGTGGTTATAAAGAGATGAACGTGGTCAACAGCAATACTCGGGGAGACTGTGGCAATTAAATGATGCTCATTAGGTACAGGCCCAGAGTTTAACAAGAAAATATACGCACCATCATAGCACCTGCAGCCTGAACTGTCAGTTTCTGTTTCTGACCCTAACATCTGAGTGTTCCAGCAGAAATCAAGGCTCATCAAACCAGGCAATGTTTTTCCATTCCTCTGTTGTCTAGTTTTAGTCAGTCTGCATGAATTGTAGCTGAGTTTCTGAGTGGTACTCATTGTGGTCCTGCTGTAGCTCATTGCGTTCAAAGTTTGATATCTTGTGCATTCAGAGATCCTCTTCTGAATACCTTGGTTGCAGTGTGCGGTTATTTGAGTTAATGGTGCATTCCTATCAGTTGGAAGTAGTCTGGCTAGTCTTTTCTGACTTTACAAGACAATAAGATAAAAGATCCCTCGTGTGGGTTCCTCTGGGAAATTCGGTTTCCAAATAGCACAGCACCAACAGAAGTTACAGAATGTGAGCAGAATACCATATATACACATATATAAATACAGAGACATATATAAATAAAGAGTATACAAAAGGGATAAATAGAATAAATAGGAATAAGAATACAAGGGAATTGCACATTTCAAGTATTGAAGTCTATTGCGCCGTTGGTTATTAACAAAAAGTATTGGACAGTGAAAAGGCACTACAGCTTAGTTGTTCCCCCCTCCTTTGTCCTCCTGCTTCCCCTCCCTTTCCCCTCCAGAGAGGAGTTAAACAGTTTGATGGCGTGTGGGACAAAGGAGTTTTTAAGTCTGTTGGTTCTTGTCTTTGGGAGAAGCAACCTGTCACTGAACAGACTCCTCTGGTTGTTTATGGCCGTGTGCAGAGGATGCCCAGCATTGTCCATAATGTCCAGCAGTTTTTTAGTGTCCTTTTCTCTGCCACTGTCACCATAGTGTCCAGATTCATGCCGACCACAGAGCCAGCCTTCCTGATCAGTTTTTCCAGCCTGGATGAGCCTGGATGAGTCCTTCTCACTATTACCACTCACTGTGGCACCATCCTCTGTAAACTGTAAAGATGGCGGGAAAATCCCAGTAGATCACCAGTTTCTGAAATACTGAGACCAGTCTGGTTGCCATCCATGCCATGTTCAAAGTGACTTAAATCAACTTTCTTCCTCATTCTGGAATTCTGTTGAGTAATGACATTCAGCAGGTCATCTTGGTCATACATCTACATACAGTGAGTTGCTGCCATGACATTTGTGTTATATAGTGCGCATGCGCCAACCAGCGTGCAGCCTGTTACAGTCGCTCCTGCTTTTCTCTTAGTTTAGCTCTTTTTTCTTACGTATTCTTTTTTTTTCTGACTTGTATTTTCCTCCGTTTTCTATCTCTTACTCAATCATGTGGATTGAGAGAGTTTTTGTTCTTCTGGTGGCCGTGGAACTGTTACTTTTATCATGGAACGGGACCGCGGCACATCTCCTACACGCACGGACTGTTTACTCCAGAGATCAGCTGATCGCCCTGATGCCGGCCGGTGTTGTGCCAAAAAGTGATTGTCTGCCAAAAACTGATTTCCAGTGTTTCTGTGTATTTTTTATGTGTAATATCTTTACGTATGTTCGTAAATAGACTTCGGTGAACAGGGGATACAAAGGGGTTACATAAAGAATTAAAACATTATCTGTTTTTTAAGTATCTTTACAACTTGTACTTACATTATAACCAATCCGGTCCTTTATCCCCACTTAAAATATTTTTACAGAACTATTGTAATATTTGCTGCCATTTCTGCTGTCCTGTTGGGCAACTTACTCTTACAAAATACATTTTTAATGTTAATGAGATTTTTTTTTACTGCATAAATAAAGGTTATATAAAAGTCGCTGCCAAAAACTGATTGCGGCTTGTATCTTGCTACACGAATGTTGTTTGTGGCTCAAGATGACTTTATGTCATCCATAAGGGATGCATTTGACATATGTTTAACATATTATAGCCCAACAAGTTACTTATAGCACTTTAAATATGAACAATCGCTTTTTGGCAAATACCGGAAATCAGTTTTTGGCAGACAATCACTTTTTGGCACAACACCGGCTCGCTGGCCAGGCCCGCAGAAGTGCCCGCAGAAGTACCAGCTGAAATTTGGAGGAAAACACATCGGGGATGCAGAGGTCAAGGACAGAAGAGAAGAAAAAAGGTGACGGTGAGACAGCGGAGGCTCGAAGCGAGGAGGAGGTTTAAACCGTGTCTGCCGTCTATCGTGATGGGAAATGTGCGATCGTTGGCAAGTAAAATCGACGAGCTCTCAGCACTGGTACGGAGTCAGAGGGAATACCGAGAGTGTAGCCTGATGTGTTTCACCGAATCATGGCTGCACCAGGTCATTCCCGATGAGAATGCTTCCGTGGAAGGCTTCCACACTGTTCGGGCGGACAGGGACAGCATCGCTAGCGGTAAGCGTAAAGGAGGTGGGCTTGCTGTTTTAGTTAACAACCGGTGGTGTAACCCTGCCAACATAACAATCAAAGAAAGGATTTGTTGCCCGGACACTGAACTGTGTGCTGTTGGACTCAGGCCGTATTATTTACCCAGGGAATTCTCTCACGTCATCTTGGTGGCTGTTTATGTTCCCCCCTCTGCTAACCCCACAGCTGCATGTGACACTGTCCACTCTGCCATAGCTCGGCTACAGACTCAGCACCCGAGTGCCTTTATTGTGATCTCGGGTGACTTCAACCATGTATCACTGGACAATACACTACCAACATTCAAACAATATGTGGACTGTCCCACCAGGGGAGAGAAAACTTTAGACTTACTGTATGCTAACGTCAAGGATGCATACAGCTCCTCCTCCCTCCCCCCACTTGGTAGGTCAGATCATAACCTGATTCACCTCACCCCCCGCTATGTGCCAATTGTGAGGAGGGAACCTGTGACCACCAGGACTGTTAGGAGGTGGTCAGAGGAGGCAATAGCGGAACTACAGGGCTGTTTCGAGGTGACCGACTGGGAAACACTCTGTGAGCCTCACGCCGAGGACATCAATGGGCTTACTGAGTGTATCACAGACTACATAACTTTCTGCACCGACTCCATTGTTCCAGCTCAGACTGTTCATTGTTACCCAAATAACAAGCCGTGGGTGACTAAGGACATCAAAGCCCTCCTCAACAACAAGAAGAGGGCTTTCAGAGGGGGCAACAAAGAGGAGGTGAGGAAGGTCCAGGTGTTACTAAAGGACAAGATCAGAGAGGCTAAGGACAATTACAGGAGGAAGCTGGAGTGGAAACTCCAGCAGAACAGCATGAGAGAGGTGTGGAGGGGCATGAAGACCATCACTGGATTCAGGCCAACCAACAGCAGGGGAGCTGAGGGAGGTGAGAATAGAGCCGACGAGTTGAATCTGTTTTTCAATAGATTCGACACCACAGTGTCTGCTCCCACCCCCACAACCTCACCTGCAGTCAGCCTGGAATCCAGAGCCACACCACTGTGCCAGCCTCTCTCTTCACATGTTGCCTCCTGTGAGATTCCTGACACCCCTCCCCCACCCATCACCTTCACTCAATACCAGGTTGAGATGCAAATGAGGAGACTTCACTCAGGCAAGTCTGCTGGACCAGACGGAGTGAGTCCCCTTGTCCTCAAGGCCTGTGCCCCCCAGCTGTGTGGAGTCTTTCATAAACTGTTTATGCTGAGTCTGAGTCTGCAGAGGGTCCCGGTGATGTGGAAGACATCATGCCTCGTCCCTGTACCAAAGACGCCTCGTCCCAGTGGCCCCCAGGATTACAGGCCCGTGGCACTGACCTCCCACATCATGAAGACCCTGGAAAGGCTCATCCTGGACCAGCTGCGACCCATAGTAAGACCACATCTGGATCCCCTTCAGTTCGCTTATCAGCCTCGTCTCGGAACAGAGGACGCCATCATCTACCTGCTCAATCGTGTCTACACCCATCTGGACCAGCCGGCGAGCACTGTGAGGGTCATGTTTTTTGACTTTTCCAGTGCTTTCAACACCATCAGGCCGACCCTCCTGGGTGATAAGTTAGCAGCGATGCAGGTGGATGCTTCTCTGGTGTCCTGGATTGTTGATTACCTGACAGGAAGACCACAATATGTACGTCTCCCACAGTGTGTGTCTGACAAGGTGATCAGCAACACAGGGGCACCACAGGGGACTGTCCTCTCCCCCTTCCTCTTCACCCTCTACACCACAGACTTCAGCCACTGCACAGAGACCTGCCATCTTCAGAAGTTTTCTGATGACTCTGCGGTGGTTGGATGCATCAGCAGGGATGATGAGACAGAGTACCGGGCTGTGGTCGACTCCTTTGTCACGTGGTGTGAGCAGAATCATCTGCAGCTCAACGTGGCAAAGACCAAGGAACTGATCGTGGACTTCAGGAAGACCAGGAAACACTTGACCCCTGTTTCAATCCAGGGGGTCAGTGTTGACATTGTGGAGGACTATAAATACCTTGGAGTTCACATTGACAATAAACTGGACTGGGCTAAAAACACCACAGCACTTTACAGGAAGGGCCAGAGTCGTCTCTATTTTTTGAGGCGACTGAGGTCCTTCAACATCTGCCAGAAAATGCTGAGGATTTTCTATGAGTCTGTTGTGGCCAGTGCGATCCTCTATGCTGTTGCATGCTGGGGGAGCAGGCTGAGGGTCGCAGATGCCAACAGACTTAATAAACTGATCCGTAAGGCCAGCAATGTTGTGGGGATGGAGCTGGACTCCCTCAAGGTGGTGTCGGAGAGGCGGATGCTGTCCAAGATAAAGACAATGTTGGATAACACCTCCCACCCACTCCATGACATGTTGGTCAGTCACAGGAGCTCGTTCAGTGAGAGACTGAGATTACCGAAAAGCACCACTGAACGACACAGGAAATCATTCCTGCCTGTGGCCATCTCCCTGTACAACGCATCCACTTAACACACTGTTTGCTGCTACAACTACACATGTTTCTTTTCCAAATATTTATTTATAAGTGACTTATGTATGTATGTATGTATATATATGTATATATTGTACTATTCTTAGTTAGCGTATTGTCTGTCTTGTCTTAATGTTGGTTTAAAATGGAGCACTGTAACAAAAAATAATTTCCCCCAGGGATCAATAAAGTATTCTGATTCTGATTCTGATTCTGATATAGAGTCTAAAAGTGTTAGTATTTTAGAAAAAAACCCCCGAATAAAAACAACCTTTTAATACCTCTTTCTAATTTTCTTAATGCTCATAATATTATAAAAATAGATTCCATGCTCTTACTTTCCTGGCTGTTTCAAATTTTTAAACAAAGTTTGCTTTGGCCAAATAATCTCAGCTGCTTCACTAATAGCTTTACCCTCCTTATTGCTTTATAGGTTATTAACATCACATTTTCATATGTATTACCTATACCCAGTTGCATATATAGCAATTCCAATTTTTCTTTGTTTTATAGTGCCACCATCTCCAAACCATACATCATAGCAAGTCTCACTACAGCTTTGAAACCCTTCCCTTTCAATCGTGCTGCAATCCTTCTGTCACCAATCAAGCCTTAACACTTGTCTCCACCCACGCCACCCTGTCTACCCTCTGTCAGAGTTAATCTGAATCTAATGTGAATTCTGGATGAGGTTTTTATTCTAGCTACTCAAAATCTGTGCTGCAAGTGCATTTGACTCTTTGCCAACAAATTGGCTTATACGTTTGGGTTTATTACAAATGACAATTGCAGAAAGATATTTTAGAGTTGAAAGGTTTTGCACCCAATAGCTGTTTCAAGTAGCATCACATCAAATAATCCAAATTCAATACATGTAATATTAATGATGGTATATTTTCAAATACCATGCAATTATTGCTACAAATGAGGAATGACCACACAGAAAATGGATATAAAACCAAAACAAGAACACATGATCATGATCAAAGCTGAATTTTATTGAAATAGAAAGTAGTTGAAAATATTAGATATTTGACAAAGATATTTTAGACATTCTTTTAACTCTTTTGCTAATAATAAAATTGAATGTTACATAATTGTGTTGTTAGAAATAATGTTCAACTATAATTTAAAATTCAAGTTATTGGTTTTCCCATTCTTATATGGAACTCTTTTCCCAATTCAAAGAACCATGACTGAATTACTGCGATTTCAGTTAAATCTGAATTTCTAAATTTATGTGGAAGCTGAAACGGCACATTATAAAGTTTGTAAGGGAATGACTTCTGGAGAGATGAAAGGACACACCCACCACAGAAATATATCATTTTCTCCCACCTCCAAAAGAGTACATGCAAATGTTTGGAGAGGGACTGTAAGTTAGAAAGAGACAACTTAAGAAGATGCAAGTTTCAGACTAAAACATCTCTGCTGTTTAAGAGGTTTAGCATCGAGTTTTGTTTTTAGTCTTCTGATATTAAGTTTATATTGTTTAGATAGGTTTTAGGAAGAAATAATTGACATATATATTTGTCAGATTTTCTAGTCCAGTTTTCCATCTTTCTTTTCACAATCTTTACAATCATGCTCTTTGCATTCAGCAGCTTTGCAGCCACACTGGTCAACTGAAATGTACTTGTACATTTTTGTGGTGTTATTGGCGCACTTTATCTGCACTTCCTTCTCGCTGGTCTTCATTTCTTGACAGCAGGTGCATGAATGCATCATGCTATTGGCCTTTGCCGAATACCTGTAAATAAAGATAGTTTCAAAAACAAACAACTGTTTAATAAGAAATTATCATAAAAAACAGCACATGCAGTTTAGCATGAATGAGTAAATAGTTTGTTTCTGCATATTTTCATGAATCTCACATTGAGGAGGATGCTCCACAGGATCCCTCACATGATGTGAGTTCCACTTTCTCAACTGATTTGCAGTCATTTATGTACAGATAGGTGGTGTTGGTGTGGATTTTACAGGGGGAAGGAGGCAGACCTGTGAATGACAGAAAATCACTTGAATGACCGGATTGGTAATTATCATGTTCTGTTTGTTGTTCATGTTTAATAATTTGATCGTCACCTAAAAAAGCTCTTAAGTCTAGAAGCCTTTGTGAATGAAAACATGCTGCTGAAATGATTTGTTTGTGGTTTGCCTGACAGGAAATTTATAAGCATTGGCTTTCTTTCTTGGGGTAACAGAAGAAAATATTTGAGATTTAACAGTTATAAATGATTTATGAAGGCATATATTAATATGAAATTACATTTTCAAAAATATAAAGTAATACTGTGTAATGTGATTTTTTTTAATACTTACAAATTTTGCAGCAACCACTTGCATCTGTTTGCTCAGTTCCCTGAAAAACAGGGAGTTTGTACTGTAAACATTAGCAACTTACACAACTTACTTGTATAAAAAACTGTTGGAAGACCCAATAGCAGGTTGATTCTGTTTAATTAAAAAATTTGGCTTTGCAGTTATTTTAATTTAATGATGCATATTTTTATTTGGATGTAGTTTACATTGACTGTTTTTGGCTTCTGTACATTTTAAATACATTTAAATCAAACTTACAATTTTAGGAATTGTATTTTATAATTATAAAACAAAATCAAAGAAAGGAAGGAAGAAAGAAGGAAACTAACTAATCTTTCAAATGTTCTTTTTTGAGTGTCAATATTTGGCTGTAAGAAACAAAACCTCTGCTTTTAAAGGATTGTACTCACTGGAATGCAGTTGTTGGGATCAAATGGAGGACATGTTGTGTTTTGTACTACAACTACAAATTCATTGTTCACTTTCACGCAGTCATACTTGGTACACTGATCCTCTGACCACCAAGTTTGAGAAGGCTGTGAAGAACAGTAGTCAGTTATTAAAAATATATTTTTTTCATATCACAACTCATTAAGTGTTTCAATTATGTTGTACCAACCTTAATAATTACTGGAGAAGAAACGCCTGAGACATTCACAACACAGCTTGTCCTTATACATTTTCCACAACATGATCCAGGCACATCCGTATATTCATAGCCCTATTTTTTTTTAAAAAATACAACATTTAATATTGTTTGAAACTTCACCCAGTTAAATCTACATATAGCATGATTAGTAGGCAGCAGTTACAAAATACTTAATAATCATCCTGCAAGTGGCATTTAGCAGATTGTGGTAGCTATTAGATCTGTGATACTCAAATAGTAAAATATTAGAGAAATATTATTTTCCAGAAATATTCTCATTGCTACTTAAGAAGGTTGAGTAGAAGGTTTGCTGAATTGGTAAAAACTATATTTATCAGATATTTAACAAATATTTTATAGATAGACATGTAAAGTCAGAGCATATCACATCAACATAACTATGTGAATAGCTAGCTGTGAAGTGAACAAAT
The DNA here is from genome assembly GCF_057382185.1 of Mchenga conophoros. Classification (NCBI taxonomy): domain Eukaryota; kingdom Metazoa; phylum Chordata; class Actinopteri; order Cichliformes; family Cichlidae; genus Mchenga; species Mchenga conophoros. Next base: position 14,755,473 of record NC_140532.1, read on the forward strand.
GAAAACCCTTTTAAAGATTGATTTCACAAATCAGCAACAGCATTTAGGGCAGCACTTTCCAATATTTAGATCAGGTCTTCAAACATATCAATAATAATACACTACATAAATTACATAAATCTTCACCTGTTTTAAAAACACACTCATCTTAGATTTCAAAAAATAAAGTATGTGAGTAAATGAGCCTGGATGTAAAATGTGAGGTCATTTAAAAACCTTATTTACATATAATTTTAGTGGTTCACATTCAGAATGAATGAAAATACAAATATTTTCATCAAAAAGTACCTTGTCACAATTTTTTAAACACTGTTCTTCATTACACTTGTAGCTGTTCAGCTCCATTTTGGAATTCTTGGTTTCAGTGCAGAGGCATTGCTCACATAGGCTTTTGTGGAAATTATCACCAGGCTGTGTGTGAAAATAAAAAAGTAATGTTTTAACAGTTTTAATAGTAACACATAATATAAATATTGCCTTTAAAGAAACCCTCCAAAATACATATAAATAAATATAAATATTCACTATAATTTTTCCTTACCTTGTACTCGGTATTATTAAAGACACAAACATCTTTGGGCACTAAATAAGACAGTGTTCACAAAAATAATTAGATTAAAGTTTAAGACTTTTCACACACTGAATAAACAACACCTATAAGTTGCACTAACCACAGCTGTAAACAGGGCAGCATTTATCCTTTGGGGTGTTAACCTTCAATTCAAATCCCACGTCACAATGTGGTTGCAATGGACACGTGTTCGTGTTACATTCTGTTGGTGGAAATAGTTCCAGCATTAGTGGATATAAAACAAAACAAACCAGTAAAATCCAGAATGAATTAGAGTATTTTACAGCAGGTGTTTCTGGAAAACACATATTTTAAAAAAAATGGAAATAGATCCAGAACATCAATGATATTTAGCAGTAGCTCATCTGGCTCAAAATCAGTTGCAACTCACAGGTTTTTTTCCTAAAAAACCCCCCAACCTTAACCTTGAGAAAAATTAGTCTTATAGACCAAATTGATCATTGTGTGCAAGTTTCAATTCCTCTTTAGGAGGAGCATTGTGATTTGTGGATGGACAGACAGACAGATGAAGGTCCTTCAACCAGATGAGCTAAAAATATCATATTTAAAGGGCATATTCCTGGGCACCAGTTTAGCTCAGTGAGTGAGCAGCCACCCAAAAAAAATCCAAAACAACTTACCACATGTCGGTGTCACACAGCAGTCCACTGTTTTGTTCACCAGCACCTCACCTTCGGTGCACTTTACTGGATTTTGAGTAGCGCATGTTACATTCTTACAAACCACACTAAAAGTGTTCTTATCGCAAACACATTCCTGACAACCAATCTTCCAGGTTTCACCAAGCTATATGGGGGATAAAAAAGAATTATTTACACAACATCAACAAATACACTGTGAATAATTGAAAATGTATATGTAGAATATCATAGCATTTACCTCTTTAGGTTTGCCATCGGGTCCAGCGCAACCTTAAATCATAAAAACAAGCAGCTCACATGTATACTTACAAAGATTCACATTAGATTTTTCTTTAATATGCAACAGAAAATATGCTTACAAGAGGAGACGCAGACATCAGAGGTTGAACTGAACAAAGTCATTCCCCCTGGGCAGAAGCACCCCTCTCCAAAAGAATTGCAGTTCTTGTTTTGGGGACCTTCTGCATTACATTGCTGAGAGAACTGTTCATTGTATCTAAATAAGAAGTCAGTTAAGAGGTATCATTACTTCAGAAATAGAACAAGAATTTATAATTATATGTCAGTGTAGTACTTTTGTACTGGAGTAGGAGTAGCATCACTTAGTCCCCTTTGGTTCAGGCTGAAATCGGTTACTACAAATAATGACCTGAAATGTCACTAAAACTGATGCATGTTTTTCATCTCATACCACTTTGCATTCAACTTCCAGTTAGTTCAAGACTGATTGTATTTATCCTCCCCAGGGGATGATGTAATCTGTTCTGTTTGTTTCTCTGCCTGTCTGTTTGTTAGCTGTCCAGCATTCACAGTTTTTAAGATACGTTTACATTTTGTGTGACGGTAGATACCAATAACAGATTTAATTTGGGTAAAAAATCCAGTCAACGTGACATCAAATGTGAAAATCAGTAAAAACTTTATATTCTCCACATTTGTTATGGATAGTCTTCAAATTTTCCAACAACAAACTAGGCTTTTGGAGACATGAGTACCTAGGTTAGCTGAGCATTTGAGGACATTTTAATATAAAAAAAGATATAAAACATCAAAGTTTTAGTATAGGCCTCACTCGCTGTGGGGAATTGCACTCTTTGAGTGCTCTTATCACACCTGTAACTGTACTTTGTGTTTAGTGTTACTTGGGTGCAGTTATGATAATGTAGTGATTACCTTGCATTGCAAGTTTGAACAACAGTTGGCCCACAAGGCTTGTAGACTTTATTGTCTGGGCATTTATATTCTACAAGAAACAAATATGTATTTAAGATGAAAATGGTTAGAAAACATCTAAAACATTATGATAAAAAAAAAAAACTAAGAAAAAAAGCTCTGTCTTACCACACACTCCTTTAGTAGCATTCCTCCAGTCTACACAGATAGATGCCTCAGCACACATCAAGTTGTATGCCTCAATACTGCTGCATCCCATATTAACAGTTGTGTAGCAAACATCAAATTTACAGGCTTCATAAAATGGTTGTACACTTATTACTTTGTGGCATTCCTTGAATACCCTTAAAACACAATGTCAAATAAAGAAGATTACTCCAGTGGTCTCACTGATGGAACTAACATGTGTTTATTTTGTAAATTCGTACTCGCTGTTTAGGATTTCACAAGGTGAGCTATTGACGCATATTGTAGGTGAAGGTGAAGGTGGAGGTGGAGGTGGAGGCCCATTGCAGTATGGCGTATTGTCGACAGATACACGCCAGTCATATGCCATGTCAGAGCATGATGGAGAAATCTGACCATTTTTCAGTCTGCAGTCATTTTTTGTGTTATTGTCACAGGTACCTTGCGAAAAGAAATGTTAACATTATACAGATTACAGCCAAACACAGGGACAAACTGACTATCAGCCTGTATATGAGCCTGGCATTCTTTACTAAGCGATACAGTAGCCCATGTTTTAATCATATGGGCTACAAACAGCACCGTCACAAGTTCAATAAAACTGCAACTGTTAATGCAGAAGAGAATGTTATATCAATCACAGATCGTGAAGGAAAATTTGACTTGTAAATATAGGTTTTTAATTAGAACATAGACTTATTTCTAGCATTATTTACTACCATATTATGCTCATTTAACTTTCACGATCAATACTTTAAGACATTCAACTATTAGCTTACCACACTGTCCTTCTGTGTTGCCATAGAAAAGAGTCATCGGTACATCTACGCTGAATAAAAGACCTTTGAACATCACAACTGCTTCAATTTTTGGGATTGTTAACCGCATCTCAATTCCTTGATTTGTGATGGTCATGTCATTATTTGTAAACATAGTAGTGACAAGACCACCGTTGACAGATACCTAAGGAATTTTAGCATTAATTACTATTAGTGAAATATCTCAATGGTGCTGCATAATATTTGAATATATTATAATGTCAGTACTTTTAAGACACTTTGTCTAAGTGATACCCACCTTGTTCACAGTCTTTGCTCCTCCTCTCTCCTGTGTTAGAATAACTGTATAGTTTTTGTAATACACAATAAGGGATTTAGGACAGGTCACAGTTCCAGTGGGATTACAGTTTACATTTTCAACATAAACTTTAAAATTGTGTCGAGGTGTGATCTCTTTAACCAGGACATAAGTGCAATTTTTTTGGAAGCTGTAGTATTGTCCATCAAATGTCACATAATGAGGATCTCCCCAGCCACCACAAACACCTGCAAATATTAGATTGAGATTGCATCAAAACAAAAGATAATTTTGTAATTTACTTACATGTTTAGCAGCTTTGATATGTGGAATTTTAAAAGGGTTTTATTGAAACTTACATTTGCATTCATAGTGGAAACAACAGCCATTTTCATCATAAACTTTAACTGGTGTTTGCCTATTCTCACAAACAATATTTGTTACATTACATTGCACATGTGTTGTAATGTGTTTTCCATTTTCACATGTTTCTGTGGTGCAGTTGTTTGAACGCCAGGTTTCACCATTCTGATGAGAGCAAAACAGTGCTTTTAGAAATGAATTACACATGAGTTACATTATATTTTAGCCTAAGAGGCATACACACTGATACACACTATAAATCACGTCGGATGTATTAAATTTAACACTTATCTGTATGTCCACAAATGTTGCAGAGGCTGTTTAAAAAATTATTTTGCTGTAAACTTTCAGTAAGAACTTTCAGTAACACCGAGAAATGCAACCACAGTGGAATTGCTAGCAAAGCCGTTACATTGCATAAAATTATAAATTTTACCTTGTTTCATATTTCAGCCTAAATAACTTAGTAAAGACAGCAGTGGATTTTTTCTTTACCAATATATTTTAATTCAAATACCTTTCTAGGTGGATTGAGAAAGAGGCAGCCTGGGATTTCTGGAGTTACTGAAGTTACTGGAGTGCGAGGGCTCGTTATGGGAATAGATGAAGTTGGTGGAGTTGTAAAGTTACATGGCTGGGAACGGATTTCAGTACCACATGATGAATTGCAATATGCAGTGTAACACCAGCCTTTTCCATCAGTCTTATTGTACATGAAGGTACCTATGTGACAATAAGAACTGAGTTAGAGCTAAATAACTAATAATGGATTGTAAAACGTACAGTTGTTAACATTGTGAGTTGGCCACAATAGCAACAGAGTTGATTATTAGATTTTCCTGTGGCCACTTCAAGTTTCTGCACAAAAGGTTAATTATTCCTCAATGGACGTGGATAAAAAAAACTATATTTTAAACACTTTATGAAAAAAAGTTTTATAAAAAGGAAAGGCAAAATAAGAAAATAAAGTTTAATAACTAAATAATTATTGCATGGACAACAACGAGGAAAGAAGCAAAAAACTTACCAGCATAAAATGAATGATCCTGGTATTTACACAGACATTGAGGATTTGTTTTTGGTGTTGTTGTTGTTACCACCACTGAATGTGTAATTATTTTAGGGGTTGTTGTGGGCGGTGTTCCTGTGGTTGTAGTAGTGGAGGGTGAAGCTGTTGTGGTTTTTGTAGGCGGTGTTCCTGTGGTTGTTGTTGTGGGTGGTGTTCCTGTGGTGGTTGTTGTGGGAGGTGAAAATGTGGTTGTTGTTGTGGGAGGTGTTCCTGTGGTGGTTGTTGTGGGAGGTGTCCCTGTGGTTGTTGTTGTGGGAGGCGATCCTGTGGTTGTTGTTGTGGGAGGTGAAAATGTAGTTGTTGTTGTGGGCAGTGTTCCAGTGGTTGTTGTTGTGGGAGGCGATCCTGTGGTAGTTGTTGTGGGCGGTGAAATTGTACTTGTTGTTGTGGGGGGTGAAAATGTAGTTGTTGTTGTGAGAGGTGTTCCTGTTGTGGTTGTTGTGGGCGGTGTTCCTGTGGTTGTTGTTGTGGGAGGTGTTCCTGTGGTGGTTGTTGTGGGAGGTGAACCTGTGGTTGTTGTTGTGGGAGGTGAAATTGTAGTTGTTGTTGTGGGAGGTGAAAATGTAGTTGTTGTTGTGGGAGGTGTTGCTGTTGTGGTTGTTGTGGGAGGTGTTCCTGTGGTTGTTGTAGTGGGAGGTGAACCTGTGGTTGTTGTTGTGGGAGGTGAAATTGTAGTTGTTGTTGTGGGAGGTGTTCCTGTGGTTGTTGTTGTGGGAGGTGAAATTGTAGTTGTTGTTGTGGGAGGTGTTGCTGTTGTGGTTGTTGTGGGAGGTGTTCCTGTGGTTGTTGTAGTGGGAGGTGAAGCTGTTGTGGTTGTTGTGGGAGTTGTTCCTGTGGTTGTTGTTGTGGGAGGTGAAAATGTAGTTGTTGTTGTGGGCGGTGTTCCAGTGGTTGTTGTTGTGGGAGGTGTTCTTGTTGTGGTTGTTGTGGGCGGTGTTCCTGTTGTGGTTGTTGTGGGAGGTGTTCCTGTGGTGGTTGTTGAGGGAGGTGTCCCTGTGGTGGTTGTTGTGGGAGGTGTCCCTGTGGTCGTTGTTGTGGGAGGCGATCCTGTGGTTGTTGTGTCTACCACAACAGTTGTTGTTGTGGTAGACACACAAGTATAACGGCAACATAAAGCTCGTATTTCATAGTCATTACATTTTGGAGGAAAACCTTGGTCTTTGTTATGACAGATAAGTCCATCTTGTTGGTCACATATTAAAGTTTGACCTAAGTCTTCCAGCGACATATCTGGGAAATCTTTAGCTCTACATTGTATCTTCACAGGTTTTGTGCACACACTCAGGTCCAGATCAGTAATGTTAGCGATGGATTCATAATCTCCACCATCTGGAGTACTACTGGGATAATTCTTATTACTCCAGGATGACCATGTACACTCGTAGTCATTGCAAGGTGTTGTAGTGGTTGTTTCTGTGGTTGTTGTGGGCGGTGTTCCTGTGGTTGTTGTTGTGGGAGGTGTTCCTGTGGTGGTTGTTGTGGGAGGCGATCCTGTCGCTGTTGTTGTGGGAGGTGTTCCTGTGGCAGTTGTTGTTGTGGGAGGTGAACCTGTGGTTGTTGTTGTGGGAGGTGAAATTGTAGTTGTTGTTGTGGGAGGTGAAAATGTAGTTGTTGTTGTGGGAGGTGTTCCTGTGGTTGTTGTTGTGGGAGGTGTTCCTGTGGTTGTTGTTGTGGGTGGTGTTCCAGTGGTTGTTGTTGTGGGAGGTGTCCCTGTGGTTGTTGTTGTGGGAGGCGATCCTGTGGTTGTTGTTGTGGGAGGTGAAAATGTAGTTGTTGTTGTGGGCAGTGTTCCAGTGGTTGTTGTTGTGGGAGGCGATCCTGTGGTAGTTGTTGTGGGCGGTGAAATTGTACTTGTTGTTGTGGGGGGTGAAAATGTAGTTGTTGTTGTGAGAGGTGTTCCTGTGGTTGTTGTTGTGGGAGGTGTTCCTGTGGTGGTTGTTGTGGGAGGTGAACCTGTGGTTGTTGTTGTGGGAGGTGAAATTGTAGTTGTTGTTGTGGGAGGTGAAAATGTAGTTGTTGTTGTGGGAGGTGTTGCTGTTGTGGTTGTTGTGGGAGTTGTTCCTGTGGTTGTTGTAGTGGGAGGTGAAGCTGTTGTGGTTGTTGTGGGAGTTGTTCCTGTGGTTGTTGTTGTGGGAGGTGAAAATGTAGTGGTTGTTGTGGGAGGTGTTGTTGTTGTGGTTGTTGTGGGCGGTGTTCCTGTTGTGGTTGTTGTGGGAGGTGTTCCTGTGGTGGTTGTTGAGGGAGGTGTCCCTGTGGTTGTTGTTGTGGGAGGTGAAATTGTAGTTGTTGTTGTGGGAGGTGTTCCTGTGGTTGTTGTTGTGGGAGGTGTTGCTGTTGTGGTTGTTGTGGGAGGTGTTCCTGTGGTTGTTGTAGTGGGAGGTGAAGCTGTTGTGGTTGTTGTGGGAGTTGTTCCTGTGGTTGTTGTTGTGGGAGGTGAAAATGTAGTTGTTGTTGTGGGCGGTGTTCCAGTGGTTGTTGTTGTGGGAGGTGTTCCTGTGGTGGTTGTTGTGAGCGGTGTTCCTGTTGTGGTTGTTGTGGGAGGTGTTCCTGTGGTTGTTGTAGTGGGAGGTGAACCTGTTGTGGTTGTTGTGGGAGGTGTTCCTGTGGTTGTTGTAGTGGGAGGTGAACCTGTTGTGGTTGTTGCGGGCGGTGTTCCAGTGGTTGTTGTTGTGGGAGTTGAAAATGTGGTGGTTGTTGTGGGAGGTGTTCTTGTTGTGGTTGTTGTGGGCGGTGTTCCTGTTGTGGTTGTTGTGGGAGGTGTTCCTGTGGTGGTTGTTGAGGGAGGTGTCCCTGTGGTGGTTGTTGTGGGAGGTGTCCCTGTGGTCGTTGTTGTGGGAGGCGATCCTGTGGTTGTTGTGTCTACCACAACAGTTGTTGTTGTGGTAGACACACAAGTATAACGGCAACATAAAGCTCGTATTTCATAGTCATTACATTTTGGAGGAAAACCTTGGTCTTTGTTATGACAGATAAGTCCATCTTGTTGGTCACATATTAAAGTTTGACCTAAGTCTTCCAGCGACATATCTGGGAAATCTTTAGCTCTACATTGTATCTTCACAGGTTTTGTGCACACACTCAGGTCCAGATCAGTAATGTTAGCGATGGATTCATAATCGCCACTATCTGGAGTACTACTGGGATAATTCTTATTACTCCAGGATGACCATGTACACTCGTAGTCATTGCAAGGTGTTGTACTGGTCGATTCTGTGGTTGTTGTTGTGGGAGGTGTTCCTGTGGTTGTTGTTGTGGGAGGTATTCTTGTTGTGGTTGTTGTGGGCGGTGTTCCTGTTGTGGTTGTTGTTGTGGGAGGTGTTCCTGTGGTGGTTGTTGTGGGAGGTGTCCCTGTGGTGGTTGTTGTGGGAGGTGAAAATGTAGTTGTTGTTGTGGGCGGTGTTCCAGTGGTTGTTGTTGTGGGAGGTGTTCCTGTGGTTGTTTTTGTTGTGGATACAGTTGTTGTTGTGGTAGACACACAAGTATAACGGCAACATAAAGCTCGTATTTCATAGTCATTACATTTTGGAGGAAAACCTTGGTCTTTGTTATGACAGATAAGTCCATCTTGTTGGTCACATATTAAAGTTTGACCTAAGTCTTCCAGCGACATATCTGGGAAATCTTTAGCTCTACATTGTATCTTCACAGGTTTTGTGCACACACTCAGGTCCAGATCAGTAATGTTAGCGATGGATTCATAATCTCCACCATCTGGAGTACTACTGGGATAATTCTTATTACTCCAGGATGACCATGTACACTCGTAGTCATTGCAAGGTGTTGTAGTGGTTGTTTCTGTGGTTGTTGTGGGCGGTGTTCCTGTGGTTGTTGTTGTGGGAGGTGTTCCTGTGGTGGTTGTTGTGGGAGGCGATCCTGTCGCTGTTGTTGTGGGAGGTGTTCCTGTGGCAGTTGTTGTTGTGGGAGGTGAACCTGTGGTTGTTGTTGTGGGAGGTGAAATTGTAGTTGTTGTTGTGGGAGGTGAAAATGTAGTTGTTGTTGTGGGAGGTGTTCCTGTGGTTGTTGTTGTGGGAGGTGTTCCTGTGGTTGTTGTTGTGGGTGGTGTTCCAGTGGTTGTTGTTGTGGGAGGTGTCCCTGTGGTTGTTGTTGTGGGAGGCGAAATTGTAGTTGTTGTTGTGGGAGGTGAAAATGTAGTTGTTGTTGTGGGAGGTGTTCCTGTGGTTGTTGTTGTGGGAGGTGTTCCTGTGGTTGTTGTTGTGGGTGGTGTCCCTGTGGTTGTTGTTGTGGGAGGTGAAAATGTAGTTGTTGTTGTGGGCAGTGTTCCAGTGGTTGTTGTTGTGGGAGGCGATCCTGTGGTAGTTGTTGTGGGCGGTGAAATTGTACTTGTTGTTGTGGGGGGTGAAAATGTAGTTGTTGTTGTGAGAGGTGTTCCTGTTGTGGTTGTTGTGGGCGGTGTTCCTGTGGTTGTTGTTGTGGGAGGTGTTCCTGTGGTGGTTGTTGTGGGAGGTGAACCTGTGGTTGTTGTTGTGGGAGGTGAAATTGTAGTTGTTGTTGTGGGAGGTGAAAATGTAGTTGTTGTTGTGGGAGGTGAAAATGTAGTTGTTGTTGTGGGAGGTGTTGCTGTTGTGGTTGTTGTGGGAGGTGTTCCTGTGGTTGTTGTAGTGGGAGGTGAACCTGTGGTTGTTGTTGTGGGAGGTGAAATTGTAGTTGTTGTTGTGGGAGGTGTTCCTGTGGTTGTTGTTGTGGGAGGTGAAATTGTAGTTGTTGTTGTGGGAGGTGTTGCTGTTGTGGTTGTTGTGGGAGGTGTTCCTGTGGTTGTTGTAGTGGGAGGTGAAGCTGTTGTGGTTGTTGTGGGAGTTGTTCCTGTGGTTGTTGTTGTGGGAGGTGAAAATGTAGTTGTTGTTGTGGGCGGTGTTCCAGTGGTTGTTGTTGTGGGAGGTGTTCCTGTGGTGGTTGTTGTGAGCGGTGTTCCTGTTGTGGTTGTTGTGGGAGGTGTTCCTGTGGTTGTTGTAGTGGGAGGTGAACCTGTTGTGGTTGTTGTGGGAGGTGTTCCTGTGGTTGTTGTAGTGGGAGGTGAACCTGTTGTGGTTGTTGCGGGAGGTGTTCCAGTGGTTGTTGTTGTGGGAGTTGAAAATGTGGTGGTTGTAGTGGGAGGTGTTCTTGTTGTGGTTGTTGTGGGCGGTGTTCCTGTTGTGGTTGTTGTGGGAGGTGTTCCTGTGGTGGTTGTTGAGGGAGGTGTCCCTGTGGTGGTTGTTGTGGGAGGTGTCCCTGTGGTCGTTGTTGTGGGAGGCGATCCTGTGGTTGTTGTGTCTACCACAACAGTTGTTGTTGTGGTAGACACACAAGTATAACGGCAACATAAAGCTCGTATTTCATAGTCATTACATTTTGGAGGAAAACCTTGGTCTTTGTTATGACAGATAAGTCCATCTTGTTGGTCACATATTAAAGTTTGACCTAAGTCTTCCAGCGACATATCTGGGAAATCTTTAGCTCTACATTGTATCTTCACAGGTTTTGTGCACACACTCAGGTCCAGATCAGTAATGTTAGCGATGGATTCATAATCGCCACTATCTGGAGTACTACTGGGATAATTCTTATTACTCCAGGATGACCATGTACACTCGTAGTCATTGCAAGGTGTTGTACTGGTCGATTCTGTGGTTGTTGTTGTGGGAGGTGTTCCTGTGGTTGTTGTTGTGGGAGGTATTCTTGTTGTGGTTGTTGTGGGCGGTGTTCCTGTTGTGGTTGTTGTTGTGGGAGGTGTTCCTGTGGTGGTTGTTGTGGGAGGTGTCCCTGTGGTGGTTGTTGTGGGAGGTGAAAATGTAGTTGTTGTTGTGGGCGGTGTTCCAGTGGTTGTTGTTGTGGGAGGTGTTCCTGTGGTTGTTTTTGTTGTGGATACAGTTGTTGTTGTGGTAGACACACAAGTATAACGGCAACATAAAGCTCGTATTTCATAGTCATTACATTTTGGAGGAAAACCTTGGTCTTTGTTATGACAGATAAGTCCATCTTGTTGGTCACATATTAAAGTTTGACCTAAGTCTTCCAGCGACATATCTGGGAAATCTTTAGCTCTACATTGTATCTTCACAGGTTTTGTGCACACACTCAGGTCCAGATCAGTAATGTTAGCGATGGATTCATAATCTCCACCATCTGGAGTACTACTGGGATAATTCTTATTACTCCAGGATGACCATGTACACTCGTAGTCATTGCAAGGTGTTGTAGTGGTTGTTTCTGTGGTTGTTGTGGGCGGTGTTCCTGTGGTTGTTGTTGTGGGAGGTGTTCCTGTGGTGGTTGTTGTGGGAGGCGATCCTGTCGCTGTTGTTGTGGGAGGTGTTCCTGTGGCAGTTGTTGTTGTGGGAGGTGAACCTGTGGTTGTTGTTGTGGGAGGTGAAATTGTAGTTGTTGTTGTGGGAGGTGAAAATGTAGTTGTTGTTGTGGGAGGTGTTCCTGTGGTTGTTGTTGTGGGAGGTGTTCCTGTGGTTGTTGTTGTGGGTGGTGTTCCAGTGGTTGTTGTTGTGGGAGGTGAAAATGTAGTTGTTGTTGTGGGAGGTGTTCCTGTTGTGGTTGTTGTGGGAGGTGTTCCTGTTGTGGTTGTTGTGGGAGGTGAAAATGTAGTTGTTGTTGTGGGAGGTGTTCCTGTTGTGGTTGTTGTGGGAGGTGTTCCTGTGGTGGTTGTTGTGGGAGGTGTTCCTGTTGTGGTTGTTGTGGGCGGTGTTCCAGTGGTTGTTGTTGCGGGCGGTGTTCCAGTGGTTGTTGTTGTGGGAGGTGTTCCTGTGGTGGTTGTTGTGAGCGGTGTTCCTGTTGTGGTTGTTGTGGGAGGTGTTCCTGTGGTTGTTGTTGTGGGAGGTGAACCTGTTGTGGTTGTTGTGGGAGGTGTTCCAGTGGTTGTTGTTGTGGGAGGTGTTCCTGTTGTGGTTGTTGTGGGAGGTGTTCCTGTGGTTGTTTTTGTTGTGGATACAGTTGTTGTTGTGGTAGACACACAAGTATAACGGCAACATAAAGCTCGTATTTCATAGTCATTACATTTTGGAGGAAAACCTTGGTCTTTGTTATGACAGATAAGTCCATCTTGTTGGTCACATATTAAAGTTTGACCTAAGTGTTCCAGCGACATATCTGGGAAATCTTTAGCTCTACATTGTATCTTCACAGGTTTTGTGCACACACTCAGGTCCAGATCAGTAATGTTAGCGATGGATTCATAATCGCCACCATCTGGAGTACTACTGGGATAATTCTTATTACTCCAGGATGACCATGTACACTCGTAGTCATTGCAAGGTGTTGTACTGGTCGATTCTGTGGTTGTTGTTGTGGGAGGTGTTCCTGTGGTTGTTGTTGTGGGAGGTGTTCCTGTGGTGGTTGTTGTGGGAGGCGATCCTGTCGCTGTTGTTGTGGGAGGTGTTCCTGTGGTAGTTGTTGTTGTGGGAGGTGAACCTGTGGTTGTTGTTGTGGGAGGTGAAATTGTAGTTGTTGTTGTGGGAGGTGAAAATGTAGTTGTTGTTGTGGGAGGTGTTCCTGTGGTTGTTGTTGTGGGAGGTGTTCCTGTGGTTGTTGTTGTGGGTGGTGTTCCAGTGGTTGTTGTTGTGGGAGGTGAAAATGTAGTTGTTGTTGTGGGAGGTGTTCCTGTTGTGGTTGTTGTGGGAGGTGTTCCTGTTGTGGTTGTTGTGGGAGGTGTTCCTGTGGTGGTTGTTGTGGGAGGTGTTCCTGTTGTGGTTGTTGTGGGCGGTGTTCCAGTGGTTGTTGTTGCGGGCGGTGTTCCAGTGGTTGTTGTTGTGGGAGGTGTTCCTGTGGTGGTTGTTGTGAGCGGTGTTCCTGTTGTGGTTGTTGTGGGAGGTGTTCCTGTGGTTGTTGTTGTGGGAGGTGAACCTGTTGTGGTTGTTGTGGGAGGTGTTCCAGTGGTTGTTGTTGTGGGAGGTGTTCCTGTTGTGGTTGTTGTGGGAGGTGTTCCTGTGGTTGTTTTTGTTGTGGATACAGTTGTTGTTGTGGTAGACACACAAGTATAACGGCAACATAAAGCTCGTATTTCATAGTCATTACATTTTGGAGGAAAACCTTGGTCTTTGTTATGACAGATAAGTCCATCTTGTTGGTCACATATTAAAGTTTGACCTATGTCTTCCAGCGACATATCTGGGAAATCTTTAGCTCTACATTGTATCTTCACAGGTTTTGTGCACACACTCAGGTCCAGATCAGTAATGTTAGCGATGGATTCATAATCTCCACCATCTGGAGTACTACTGGGATAATTCTTATTACTCCAGGATGACCACGTACACTCGTAGTCATTGCAAGGTGTTGTACTGGTCGATTCTGTGGTTGTTGTTGTGGGAGGTGTTCCTGTCGTTGTTGTTGTGGGAGGTATTCTTGTTGTGGTTGTTGTGGGCGGTGTTCCTGTTGTGGTTGTTGTTGTGGGAGGTGTCCCTGTGGTGGTTGTTGTGGGAGGTGAAAATGTAGTTGTTGTTGTGGGCGGTGTTCCTGTAGTGGTTGTTGTGGGAGGTGTTCCTGTGGTGGTTGTTGTGGGAGGTGTTCCTGTTGTGGTTGTTGTGGGAGGTGTTCCTGTGGTTGTTGTAGTCGGAGGTGAACCTGTTGTGGTTGTTGTGGGAGGTGTTTCTGTCGTTGTCGTTGTGCCCGGTGAAATTGTAGTTGTTGTTGTGGGAGGTGAAAATGTAGTTGTTGTTGTGGGAGGTGTTTCTGTTGTGGTTTTTGTGGGAGGTGTTCCTGTGGTTGTTGTTGTGGGAGGTGATCCTGTAGTTGTTGTAGTGGGAGGTGAACCTGTTGTCGTTGTTGTGGGAGTTGTTCCTGTGGTGGTTGTTGTGGGAGGTGTTCCAGTGGTTGTTGTTGTGGGAGGTGAAAATGTGGTTGTTGTTGTGGGAGTTGTTCCTGTGGTTGTTTTTGTTGTGGATACAGTTGTTGTTGTGGTAGACACACAAGTATAACGGCAACATAAAGCTCGTATTTCATAGTCATTACATTTTGGAGGAAAACCTTGGTCTTTGTTATGACAGATAAGTCCATCTTGTTGGTCACATATTAAAGTTTGACCTAAGTCTTCCAGCGACATATCTGGGAAATCTTTAGCTCTACATTGTATCTTCACAGGTTTTGTGCACACACTCAGGTCCAGATCAGTAATGTTAGCGATGGATTCATAATCTCCACCATCTGGAGTACTACTGGGATAATTCTTATTGATCCAGGATGACCATGTACACTCGTAGTCATTGCAAGGTGTTGTAGTGGTTGTTTCTGTGGTTGTCGTGGGAGGTGTTTCTGTGGTTGTTGTGGGAGGTGTTCCTGTGGTGGTTGTTGTGGGAGGTGAAAATGTGGTTGTTGTTGTTTCTGTGACTATGGTTGTAGTTTGTAGAGTCGTTGTCGATGTTCGTAATGGTGTTGTTTTAGACCATGGAGAAGTTATTCGTGTTGTGGGAGAAGTCGTTTGAAATGTTTCTGTAGTGGGCCTCTCTGTTGTTGTTACTGGGAGTGTAGAAAAAATACAACATTTAGTTATACTTTTGTTTTTGCTAGAGTTAAATAAAAAATATTAAAAGAATTAAATCTTACCTGTAGAAGTGAAAGTAAAGGGTGTTGGAGATATAGTTGTAGTTGTACAAGGCTCTATTATTCTTGTAATATTTCCATCACAAATAGCAGAGAAACAGGTTCCATTTCCATCATGCGTCATATAGAATTTGAACCCTTTGTCGTAATATTTCCCTTCATCATCATAACATCCACATGTATCAACACATTTCATGGTTACTTCTTCCAAATAAGGCCTTTCAGGTGGGCAAGTTGGATAGCAGCCTTAAGAATTGAGATATCACTGTAAATTTTCAAACCTCACACAAAATAGGTGCATGCATGAAATCTAGCCTAACCATTTTGAACAACTCTGAGAAGTGGAAGTAAAACAATAGGTAACGCCACAGTACAAAGTATTATGCTTTTCACAGTGGATTCCCATGCTGTGACTGCTCTGAACACAAATTTAAAAAATAAAATCCTTATTCTCTCTTCCTTACTCTCTGAAGTGCATGCTGGGAGTGTGGTAGTGGAGCATGTGGTGAGTCTCACTGAGAGATTGAGGACTTGCTTCTAACTTTACTTTTCTACCTGTTGTGTGTGTGTGTGTGTGTGTGTGTGTGTGTGTGTGTGTGTGTGTGTGTGTGTGTGTGTGTGTGTGTTTTACTGGGTATTATATTTAGAATTGATTGTTTGCTTAGAGTTTAAGTGAGTGTTGCTGATTTTTTTTGAGTGCGTAATACCAGCGTTTTGGCTAGTTGGCGTACAAGTTGCCAAAATGGACTTCACTAAACTTATGAGACAACATGGTTTTAAGATCGAGGAGTGTAGTCTGGTGTTGGGTGAAATTTCGGGTCAAAGCAGCATTAAATCTGCTGCTCAGACAAATAGCGTAGTGGTGATCTTTGTTGACAGTATGGAGAAGGCAAAATGTAATTTAAAAGTGTAATTTGGTGAATTATATTTTTTTTGTCAGTTTCTCCTTTAACCATGCCAGCTAAGTCCATATTGCAACATTCCTCTGTTTATCAGCAATAAATCTCAGCAATAAATCTTTATAGATCTTTATAGCTTTTAAAAGGCTTTTAATAACTTCTGCACTAGTCTCTCCAGAGTTTCTGAGGAGTTCATCAAGGAGCTGGGGGAGCCTCTAACATTAAAAGAAGTTCATACTGCTTTACAAAGTATGCCAGTAAGGAAGGCCTCCAGCATAGATGGACTCCCATTTGAATTTAATAAAGCTTTTTGGTCTGACCTTTGTGATGATATAATGGAGGTTGTTGAGAAGGGCTTTGCTGAAGTTTTTTTTTTTGCCTCAGAGCTACATGAGAGCTGTTCTAACATTCTTACTAGGGGTGGGGGAAAAAATCGATACTGTGTAGTATCGTGATATTTTGTTTGCTAATAATGTATCGATACAGGGACAGCAGAAATCGATATTTTGTTACAAACAATTTTTTCTCTGAAGTCAACATGCTCTGACTCCAGAGCATGTTGACTTCATGTTGACTTTTTTATTTAATGTAAAATTATATATTTTTAAATTTACTTTCAAATTCTTCAGTTGCTGAAGGGGCTGCATAGTTTTCATAAATTGCATAGTTCAGAATATCTATAATTGTACCAGATGGTTGCATTCAGTTAAGTTGGACTAAATATCGCAAAATATTTAAAAAAAAATCGCAATAATATCGTATCGTGCGTTAAGTATTGTGATAATATCGTATCGTGAGTTGTATGGTGATTCCCACCTCTAATTCTTACCAAAGAAAGGTGATCTCCACTATATTAAGGACTGGTGGCCTGTCTCTTTATTGTGCACTGATTATAATGTGCACTGTCAAAAGTGCTGGCAAACAGACCAAAGAAGGTGATGAATCATGTTGTCCACTGAACACAAACCTACGGCGTGCCAGGCAGGTCTATTGTTGATAATGTGTCACTAGTCAAAGATATTTTGGAGGTCTCAAGCTCATTGTGATGTCATATTGTTGGGGTCCCACAACTTCCAGGTGGTTTGAAATGGAAAAGAGGATGTTTGAAGTATCTGGGTGTGTAACTGGGACATGAAGACACACTAAACAAGAATTGAGGGGAAGTTAGGGAAGTGGAGATGGTTGTTACCGCAGATGTCATATAAAGGCAGGGTTCCTATTATAAATATATTATAAACTAAGTTTGTTTTTTATTGTGGCATAGATTAACTTGTTTAGAGCCCCCTTCATTATTATTAAATAAATTCAGTCTTTGATGATCAAGTTTTTTTGGGATAACTGACATTGGATATCCCAGGCTGTGCTTTTTTTGCACAAAGAAAAAGGTGGACAAGGACTAGTTCACCTAGAGAGCAGAACTGCAGCTTTCAGAATGCAGCTAATTCAGAAATACCTGATGGGAAGGGAAGAACATGTTTTCAGGAAACCAGTAACTAGTGTTTTGTAAGAGGAATGGGATAGTTGGGAATGGATAATTTTATGAAATTGTAATTTGATCTCATCTTCTTATTAAATGCCAATGTTTTATAACAGCCTTTTTAAAGCTTGGACCATTTTCAAATGGTCATTTTACTGGTTAAATATTAAAGCTGAATTTCTGTTTTATTAATTGGTGGATCATTTGACAGATTTTTTCTCTCAGTTGTGTTTTAATAATGTGGTCTGTTCTTTTGTCGATGGTCAATATTATTTCAACCATGTGTTTTTTGACTGCTTTTTTATTTTGTTAAAAAAAAACTTGTGATGTCCTCGTATTTATTTATTAAGAAATAAATGTGTGGTTAAAATCCAATCGTTCTTTCTTTCAATTCAGTTAAATTCTATTTCATTTCAACAGTTGCCTCGAGGTGCTTTAATTTGAAAAGTATTGTAAAGTAAAGACTGTACAATAATAGGTTAATAATAATATCATGATGTCAGTGAGAGCAGCAGCCCCCGTCACCAGTTTCTGAAGTATTTTGTCAGTAAATTAGCTAAAAGGTAGATATAGGACACCAATACAGCTGGTTTCAAACAGTCGTTGAACATGGGGGCACATTTACACTACATTATCTACTTTACTTAAAAGGAGGAGACATGGTCAGTGATGCCTGGCTGTATAATTATGAACCTACAAATGCATGTACTTTCCTTTTCTTACAATGCATACCTTCTAATGCGGGAAGTTGATTGTAGCATATTCCAGAGGGATTTCTGCATGTCTTCATGCATGATCTTCCACAAGGCTTATAGTGCCATTCACACTGTCCATCAGGGTTGTAATAATCACAGAATACAGCTAATAAAACAAAAATAATAAATCATAAATAACAATGAACTCGATTTTACATTAAACCTTATTTGTAAACTTAGCTCATGCTGACAGTTATTATTATACTTTGCATTTTATATGTATCTTGTCACAGAAAAATAAAAAAAACACTCACGGCAGATGGTGGGAGTTCTCCATTTCACGCACACTCCTGCCTCATTACAGGCTGCTGCATAAGCTGCTACAGCTGAACAGAAACACTCACAATCTCCTCCTGAATTACAGGCACACGTGTCTCTCACACAGGCATCAAAATATTGTTGGGGATCCACCTTTTTGGAATAAGTAATTGTAAATGTAAGTAAAGAGTGACTTTGGTCCATTATAGCCTAAACGTTTACTTACATTCATAAACACTTACCTTTGAATAGCAGGCCTCAAATACTGCACTCTTGATAATGCTGCAGTGCTTCACTGCCCATGCCTGTCTGTGTGAGTACAGTGTACATGCATCCTTTGGAGTTTGTGCACTTGAGCAGCTAGGTGACACTTGCCAGCTGTTTCCGAATATAAGGGGATCAACCACAACTTCTTTATTTCTGGTAGTGAAATCATTCTTGATATTTCCATCAAAATTTCCACACAGACCGCAGACTTTGCCCTAAGAAAAGAACAAGTTTGTTTATATCTCTCTATCTCTCTATCTATCTATATATGTGTATGTGTGTATGTGTGTGTGTGCTCACAGACCTTGAAAGTAGATCTGAGTTTTATCATGAGGGTTGTCTTTTTATCCCAAATGACAATAAGGCCATTCTTCGCTTCAATGACGAGATATAAACCCAAAGTGTGGACTTGATAGGGTATTTCTTCCCCACTGTTTTTTTTTAAAACTTTGATATGTTCATCTGAGAGACGAATTTCACTGTTCTGTTAAAAACAAAACATGCTAATTGGGAATTGTGAAAAACGATGTGACCATTTAGGAACATTAATACGTATGGATTTGCAACAATTGTAGACCAGATTACAGTACCCAGCAAAAGGTTAATATTTAATTTTTTGCCATGCTTAATTTTCAAAAATAGAACAGGGCTCATGTTGAAACACACAGTCCAACTCACTATATTAACGACAACACTGTGTACCCTGTTTCTTTTTCAAAAAACCCATTTTCTCATATAGTGATAATAATAATGAGGTAATAGCATAGCATAGCATAGCATCTTTATTTATGACGCACTTTACATCCAACAATGTTGACCAAAGTGCTACAAATATAAAACAGAGAGGAAAAAGTTTAAATTACATATAAAATATCTTAAAATTAAAAATAATATAATTAATAAGAAACATATTAAGAGACATCAACAAGTCCTGCTATGCTAAAAGCCAAGGTAAATAAATATGTTTTAAGACGTGATTTAAAAACAGATAAGGAAGGTGCCTGTAATGCATAATTATTAATTATTAAGGTATCTATCTTTTTAAAAAAAACAACTTGTAAATGCAATTTCTGTTCATATTTACATACCCCTAAATAGAGCGTGATGTCAAAGGAGCAGACGCTTTCAGCATTTTCGCAGGGGATGCTCTCAGTCAGTACCTGAAAGGTGCCGTTCTCACTTCCACAGGAATCCTGCAGGATTCTCATGTCAGTATCACAGGACTGATTTTAACAGGTCATAAAGATTAAACGTAAGTGCAGACTGTACCTGGGTGAAGATGTAGCTACAGCCTCCACTAAAGGCAAATCTTGATTCATCAAAAGTGATGTAATTCCCTGCTCCATAAATGGTACAGGTTCCACCACAGTCTTGACCTGTACATTCCCATATGCTGCTTTTGCATGTGCTTAGATTTGAAAAGGGAAGTTAAATCTTGTTAAATAACTATTCCCAAAGCCCCCCCCCCCCCCCCCCCCCCAAAAAAAAGTTTCAGTGATGTGAAAAACATGCTTGGGGACACCAGAGTTTGAGTATTATTTAGTGTGTTTTTAAAAGATACTCTTTATTTAAACAGAGTTGATGGATGAGTAAATAACAGGAAATTGTTAGAAAAAACCCCAAGAAGAACAAAAAAAGCCCTCACCATGTATTGCAGTCTACTTTAACAGATTGTCCATGTTTATAGTATTGTCCATTATATGGGCAGGGGCAGTCCTCCTGCTTTACACAGCCTCCATTATTATCTGATAGCAGGCCATCAGGACATACACATCCTGAGATACAATCTGTGCTGATCTGTTCAGGATAACAGAGACATATTTCATCAATATGCTTAATAACTGATTATGCTGTTGTAATGTCCATGTGTGGCAGTTATGAATCAGCTTCTCAGTCTTACACATTGTTTGTTCAGTGTCTGGCAGCTTTTTTGGCACTCAGATCCCTTTTCTCCCGGCTTTGCATTTGAGCAGTTGAGGAAAACCATTGGGCTTGTGCATGCTGAGAACAATGACAGTGTCTTTAAAGGGACACAACTGTATGGTTGTATTTACTTATACTTTGCTTTTCAGTAGAAATAACCATTTAATGAACAGTAATTAAGTACTTTGTACCTACTTTGAATCACTTGTTTTCCTGAACAGGTTAATTCTCCACCATAGCAAGAGCTGAAACATAAATGAAGATAGGCAAGACAAAGAAAAGAGATGCATTGTATCAGTTCAATGAAATAACAAGGTATCAATTGCAGCTGTGTGTATTCAGGTTAAACATTCCTGGGACAACTTCACTTGGTGATACTTGGGCATGTCACAACCTGAACCACATCAGTGAAGCAATAAAGTTCTTTGATAATGAAACTTGAATTTGCCAGAATCTTAACTTCTTTGCACATTTGCATAGGCCCTGAGAGTTAAGTGAGTCCACTTGCTGAATGAAATGAGTTATTTGTTTTGTAACAGGGTTAAAAAACAAAGAAGCCAAACACGCATGCCCTGCCCCTGCCTAAAAATAGCTATCAAGTAAAACTACCAAAGTGAAAGCAATTTCTCTTTCATTTCATCTCAAACAATGTTCTTTTTTAACTTTTCTTATTTATTTGCACTCGTCCTTTAAATTACTGCCATCTTTTGTTGACAAGTGTGTCTAGCATGCTTGTTTTGATTCACATTGGACTGTGTGGCATGTCTCCATTTTCTGAGTGTGTCCATGTCCACTTCACAGTGGCTTCAGTTTGTTACTTAATGTATAATTTGCCAATAATACAGTTTTATTTTACATCTCACAATAATATCAATAATTATCAAGCTGGACTATTTGACAAGAATATTTGAAATGGTGCACAATGGTGTTTTTAGGACCCCCAAGGCTAACTACTGTAAAGCAAAAAACGTAATTTTATTTATTGTATTTAATTGACTTTGCTTCACCCTATCAAAACCCACACATTTGCATTGCTATGGCCCAATGTCAACTTGAAACGATGTTACATCCAACTGGATTCAATGGTTACTAGCAATGTTCCTTCTAAGAGTGTGTGTAATCGCACACTGCTGGCACGGTCTCCGCACACAGAAAATCTGTGTTGCGCACCAAAAAAATCTAACCTGAATTGGAATTAAAACAATTTATTCTGTTTTGTAGTGTGAGTCAGTAAGTGGCTGCTCCAGCCAATGATGTGAGCAAAAACAAAACTAACCCCGCCCCATCCTTTCCTATTGGTGGACAAATGTACCATGTTGACCAATCTAAAAATGTTGGCAGCATGACATTTAGATGTTTAGGAAGGGGGGAAGTTTTAGGAGTGACGGCGGGGTTTGGAGATGTGAGAGATTTACGATGTTTCGTGTTTGGAGTCTGAAGTTAATGTGTTGTGTAGTTAGTGTGTAGTGTAGTCACTAGTTTTGTTGTGTGTGTCAGAACAATGAGGCGACTGCTGAATGTTGCAGGTGTTACAGGAGTGATACATCTCCTGTTGCCAGGTCTGCAGGCTTGTGATGTTCACCTTTATCTCATAGTGGACAAAAATTATTTTTTGGAGTGGCACAAATACTTTGTGTGGCATCAAATTTGATGCAGAACAGTTGATTGTTCTGTAAGTAGTTTGAAATGTTTTTTTTTTTTTTTTTAAACGCCTTGGCTGCATTTTTAGGTAAATAGCTGCAAAAAATTTAGTTGTTTGCAAAACTCATTTTTTTGAAGAACTATATAATTAATTGCCCAACATTGGTCATCATATACTGTATTTTACAGACAGAGAGTTACAAGACTCTCTCCCAGACCACAGACTCATACTCATAATACAGTCAGAGCTTTATTTAAAAAATAATAATAAAAAATTGTGTTTTCAAAATTGGAGTTCAAGTTATTTTTACTTCCAATAGTGTTAACATACTACACAGGTCTTGAACAAGATTTATTTTTTAAATTTTCATTGTAAGTGGATTAAAGCAGTTAATTAAAAGTAGTCCAACATAAATGTAAATGCTGTAATTTGATTATTTTAATAAACCATGTAACTTGGATGGATTCAATGATGTGCACACGTCTAATGTTGCTTATGGTGGTCCAAGGGACCGCTCAGAGAGTTTGTGTGTTTGCTCAGACACATAAAAAATTAGAAGGAACATTGGTTACTAGTACCTGGTTTCAGAGTATCAAATAGCTTGCCCCATGAAAAATGGACATGGGAAAAAAGTTCCAGACAAAAAATAGAAATGTAACAAGTTTACAGTTTTTGTCTCATATATTGGCCACAATTTCACTCCACTTTAGGCAGACTTTTGTAGGGCAAAGTACAACCAATCAATCGCATACTCTTCTACAAGTATAAAGGCACCAAAAAAACATCTTGGCAAGCACAAGTGCAGTACTTCACAGCATACTAAATTATTGGTGTTTTCTCTTCCCTTGTTCTTATCTACTTTATGTTAACCATCAAACATCATCAAAACACAAAATAAATAAATAACTAAATTAATGAATTAATAAAAATACAGAATATATGGAAAAACATACCAAGTCTGTCCATTACTGAGTGTAGTAACCTGCCCGGGATGCACCACTGTGTCTCCAGCGTAACAGGAACATTGTGAGGGTAACACACACTCGTTCTTCTCATTTAGATAAGTTCCTTCAGCACAGCCACAGCCATCAAGCTCAGTAAAATCAACCCCACATGTTAAATCTGACTGACTAAGAGAGCGACAGGTGCGACCACAGCTTGTCATTTTGTAGTCATACACAAAAGTAGGTGGGCAGTCATTTGTGTATTTCTCTGTTGGAAGAAAAAAGGACCCTTTACAGTTTAAACAGAGACAGATATGATTTATTGTAGTAGATAATTTCATTTAAACTTACGGCATGTGTTGTTCCTCCATCCAGTCAATAATACACCTTCAATAGCACATGCATGAACATAGGCGGACAAAGCAGCACACAAGCAATCCTCACTTTTTTCACAGGCACAGGTGTCATAAATACAATTCTGCGAAGAGAAACAGCAAAAAGCTTAATCATCAGTTAAAGCTAATAAATAATTAAAATAAAAACATACACTTGATTACAAAAAAGAAGAAATCCCTGCTTACAAGTTGATACTCTACTGGGTGTACCACAGGATGGCACGGTGAAAAAACACCTTTTGGGTCTGACAGCTGGGAGCACCAGTGTTTGGCATATTCCTCTACAGAAAGAAACAGGTTTACTTAAAAAGTGATAAGCCATCAACAAAACATAGAGCATGATGACTGTGACCTACCCTTTTCTGTACTCAAACTACAGGGGTCCCCGAGTATATTTGTCACGTCAGGGCAGTTTGGCTTGGTTTTCCATGTGTTGGCAAATGTCCAAGCTGTATTTTCAATTATACCGGAGGTTGTTTTGAAGTCCTGTGATCCATCGTTATCAAAATCTCCACACAGACCTGGATAAAGATGATCATGGTGTAACATAACAATCTTCACACTTTAAACTTAATCCCAAAACCAATCAAAATCCAAACCCACCGACGAGTTTTCCTTTATTAGATACACTGGCTTTGATGTAGACCTGCATAACAGGTGTGAGCTGAATCTCAACATCAAGCCCGTAGGTGGTTTGCATTACAAGAAAGAATGTAGATGGGTGGAAAATTGTGATATCATCTGTAAAGGGAAATATATTTTATACGTATATATTTTCAAATTAAATGATGAGACTCATTTAAATGTTGAGATTTCATTCACTAAAAGATAAACAAGTGCTCACCCAAAAAGAGAGGAAGCTGAGTGAGCAGTGTGTGGTAAAAGACTCGCCCACTGGCATCAATTTTAACAATCTATAGGACAAAGTATATTACTATATCAGAAAAGCCATCTGAACCATTGGAAAACAAAATAAACTGGATAAAAATATACACATATTTTACCACATGATCTGACAGTAGTAGAGTGATTGAAGCCAGACAAGTTGATTTATCAGATTTTTCACATTTAGCCAAGTCGCCTTGAAGGCTGAAAGTCCCTTTGATTTCCTAAAATTGAAAAGTCAAAAATGCACTTACACATGTAGTTTACATGTATAATACATGTTTGTGAATAATAACAATAAAAATAATATAAAAAACAAAAGAAAGTTATTTTCTGTTTCACCTCACCTTTGTCAGAACATAAGAACACTCTCCGTGAAACATATACGTTTTATCGTCATAGGTGGTGATGTGAGAGCCACCCAGGATGGAACAAACACCAGGGCAGTCTTTAAGATTACAGATCCACTCACCATTTTTGCAGGTGCTGTTAAACAGAGGTCCGTCAGTTCATCTTCATAAACCAGTGTGAATATAGATATGAAGTTATAAATGATACAGTTACCAGCTCTTGCATGGCCCGGAGTAGGATTGCCCCGGTTGGTATATTTCTTCATTATGCGGGCAGCTGCAGTTGTCAACAGTGATGCACCCAGTATGTGTGACATCATCCAACACAGTCCCTTTGGAAACAGATAGTTTTATGATAATACACAAAATCACCATTAGGTCTGATGGGTATGTCATCGGCACATTTTGAGGCCCCAAATGTTCCTATTTTTTAACATAGATGTCCTCACTTTCCTCACTTTCCCAATGGGCTAAAAAGACCTAAGAAGAAATTTTCTTAGATTTCACTGTGGTAAACGTTGCAACCCAGGATGGCAACATTTGATCAAATATTATCCAATTTAGCTTCACAAATACACTATAGAGTGTCAAAAGGAAAAATAATACATTTAAAGAATAAAAGTGATAACCTAAGAATTATAATAGTGAATACATACTAGCCCCAATTTTTTAAAAAAAAGAAAGAATATTATCCTCTAGAAGCTACAAAACTTACCAAATGGACAGAAACATCCATCAACACAGTGTTCACTACACACTTTGTTTGTGCCCTGGTTTTTGCAAGTGTCCATGCAGGGATTACCACATTCCTTATACTCCAGGTTGAAGGGGCATGATTTTCCTTTTAAGCACACAAAAGTTAGAATTAAAATTAATAAACAAGTAATTGTGATGTTAGCAGTGGCAGTCCTAGCCTGTTTGGCGCCTTGGGCGAACACTTCTTGTCCATTTCCATTGGTTTTAATTTTGTACTCCAGTATGAACACCCATCCCTCAACCCAAGGATCACCACAACATGATCTAACACACCTACACCTTAGTTCACAGATTCACTTTGTCTAGGGTGCATTTATGAGATTTCAGAAATTTTTAAATTGTTATTGATCCCTTTACCTCTAGTCCTAAAGTGTAGATTTATTTTCTTACTCTTCTTATATTTATTGTTTGTTTACTTGCACTGCTGTAACTGGAGCCTCGTCGTCTCGTCTCTCTATATACTGGACTGTATGTAGTGGAGATGGCAATAAAGTTTACTTTGACTTCAGCAGCAAGCAGGCGCACCGAGGGCTCTCGCGCTCACTTTTTGTGTATAGAATTTCGAAAAAACATCGGTGCAAATTATAAGTCTGTATCATAATGTCTGGTGTTTTCGTGTTTGTTGGTTTGTTTTTATTTTGTTTTATTTTGCGAGTTGGTTATTAGATGCTGCTCCAGCCGGTCACAGAATCACCCGCCCTCCCCTCTCTGCACAGCAAGCAGCAGGAAGGGCGCCCTTTCTCCCAGCAAATGGGCAATAGAAAACCAATCGGTGCCTATGCCATTCCCAATAAGCGCTGGCTGACGTCAGGGCAGCATGAGTACGAGCATTTTTTTTTTTTTGCCGGTGCCCGTGATGCCGCCCCCCACCACGATGCCGCCCCGGGCAACCGCCCGTATCGCCCGTATCTGAAACCGCTACTGGATGTTAGTACAGTGAAAACAACAAATCCCCTTGTTTATGTTCTTACCACAGAAATCTGGGTTCTTCCACTGCCCTGGTGTCCCGCCTGCATGAGCACACTGACGGGAGTACTCTGACATGGTCGCACACACACAAGACGTATCATTGCTGACACAGGAGCACAGATCTTCCTTACAGGCGTCAATGAAGGACTCGGTTTCAATCAGGCCTTGACAACTGTCAAATGCACTTTCAGTCTTCAGTTTCTGGCAGAGATCTTCCTGTTGGTCAAAGATTATTATGCATTTAATATCATGCATTTAAATATATGTAAGATACTTCCAAGCAAAAATAATTTGACATACCGGAACTTCACATGACTCTTTAGCTTTAAAGGACGTGGTCTCACAATTGTCAGACAGACCACTGATTTTCCACTTGTCCCCATATTCTTCAATACAGTAAGAAGCCCCTGTATCTAATAGGAAATTATGTTTTAGCAAGTGTGATCACTGAATTGGATTGTAGTCTTCTTTAAGCTTTAGGATTTAGTTCTTACCTGAATTTGTGAACTCATTATTCAGTTCATTGAAGTCACCACACAGACCACAAGTTTGATTTCTGAATTTTGCATCCAGTTCAACCTTAAAACCATTTCAAAAATTAGATATGAATTAAATGCAGAAATAAAGATGAAATCTATAATTACTATTTGAATAATACAGTGCAGTGAGGAATACTCTGGTAAAGCTGCTTTTTACCTGTGCTAAAGGTAATATTAATTAAAAAACTCAACATTTCTGTAGCAATACACGACACACACAGTGTGTTTAAATCATATAGCACACTTTGGTAGTTATTTGTTCACTATAATATACAGTTTATTTACTATAATCTGCAGTATATGAGATTTATTTGTATCAAGCACAAAATCCACTTAGCTTTCTTTAGTAATTATAATCAGCATAATTTATTTATTATAGATTACTTCAGAAACATTAGTGGCGTCGAACACAGTAGGTAAAAAGCATACCCAGAGGGAGTCTTCTTGATTCCACATTAAGACCAATCCCAGCTTTGCCTGAACTTTAACATAGGATGCAATGCTTTCTACTGAAATGCCACCCCGACTGAAGGGTATTTTAGCACTATAAGGAATAAAAAAAATAATCATCATAGTTAGATTAAATATTAATCGTCTATTAAACCAGTGCATCAGCTGTCAATGAAAAATCACATTTGTAAGACAGACTCACGGTTCGTTGTTGATTTTGATGAATCCATTGCCTAATTCCACAACTTCACCATCCAGTTTCATTGTGACTTTCTTTATGGTGGTAACCATATCGGACTCCTGTCGTTGGAGCTCAATGTTGAAACTGTTGTAGTCTGCCTTACACTGGGATGCAAAGATGTAGCTGCAAGTGGATGGAAGCCTGAACAAATTCCCATCAAATGTCTTAAAGTGGTAGTTTCCCCATGTGCTGCAGAACTGGTTGTTGTGAGATGGGCTCACTACTATTTTGAAAGAAAATAAGTCATTACACTAGTGTAATGGTTAATCATTTATTTATTCATTGCGTTATTTTGTCTCTGAAAAAAAAATTACCTGTAATTACTGGAATTTTTCCAGTGTCCTGAACCGTGACTTAAAAAGAAGAAAAAGAAGATAAAAGTTATAACACCTACATATCGTCATTATGTCAGAAGACAAATATGACTTGTACTTGAGTTCTGTTCATCTTAATGTAACACAAAACAGAAGGAAAAAAAAGCTGAAATAATTAAAGTTTCATCTTCACACAGTCATGGATACCACTCTCTTTGTGTTACAATAGACTACATACCAATGGTGGCTGCTGATAGGCCAAGGCAAAGGCTGAGCCATGGTATCACCCATTCTAGCTGCATGCTGGCTGACCTCATGGCTTTGAGCAATCCCTGTCCAGAGAGAGGGAAAGGTGCACCAACTGATACCTCACCGAAAGGGCCGTGTAATATAGTTCATTTGATGTTTGCAGTTTAGGAGGAGCAGAAGATGCATCCTGGGTGTTCACCTTTTTGTCTACATTAAAATCACACCCATGAAGTGTCTTATAACAACATTTCATCTTCATCTGTTTGAGTCATGATATATTTTGTCACTCCCTCTCTCATGCTCCATACCTCAGTTTTAATGGTAATCTTGGACAAACATCAACATTATAAAGAAAAATATTTTAAACTGAATTGTCATACAGTTTGTTTGTTTTTATTATGGAACACTTTCAGGACAGATTTTCATGAGAACGACACATTGTCAAACAAGGATTGCATGCTTTTCTCACGTCATTGTCAGAAAGACCAGCCCAGAGAATTTAAACTGTGGGTTGGCCTCTGTATCTTTCATTGACATAAGTAAATTTGCTGATGTAAAATACATCTATGAATCACTGAATCATACTTTGAGTAAACATTTGTCAAAGATGTGTAGATATGAAAGGGTTTACACACTAAGACAGTCTGCTTTGTCTTACCAGGTAACTTTATTCACATTTAAGTTAAGATTTAACTACATGATGGGATGTATATGTAATCAGCATAAGTAGCTTTGGATTAACATACAGCAAATGCTCAAAAAGTGAGATGATGAGACTGATGTAATTCTGAGGCTTTGCCAATATTTTTACATTGCCAAATATCATCAGTTATCACGATAACGGCACTATTTTCTGTGTAGTTTGCTCAACAAGTGTAACATTTGGTTTAATGTCTCACAGCCCCAAGAAGATAGATTCTACTAACTTTAGGTACATTTTAACCTCCCCAGATGTAACTATAACAATTTAATGGTACTGTTTTAAAACAGTCTTATTAGGACTCAACTTTGTGCAAGTAATTAAATTTTAGCTTGCTGACACATTAAACTAAGATAGTGAACTTCAAATAATCTGTATTATACCTTTGAAACAAGATGGAGTTAACATAACCACTATGCACTAGCATGTAAGTTGTGCTCTTTGTGTATGCTCATGTCAGTTAAACATTTACAGCGTTTCTGTGAAGCAGAAAAATAAACCTCACATAGAAACTTCAGAAATAGTTATAGTTTTAAATTAGTCAGTTTTTTACATGTTGTTTTGAGTGTAATAAAAATGTTGAGATAGAACCTTTGGTATAGCAAAAAGGAATTGCTTTTAATAGTTATAAATATAAAGATAAAACCTAATTAATACAGAAAATACAATTACCTAGCAGTGTGTGTATAAAATAGGATCTTCTCGATAGATGCAATGTTTCTAGTAAAGATATCTAAACAATGATACTAGCACTTCTGTCTTAACAGGCAAACGAAGGAACCTCGATGATGAAAACATGGGGGACTGAAAAGTGCAGCCAAAGTGGAAGTGCCCTTAAGTCCACATTCTATTTAATGGCCACTAAGGGGGCAATAACTGTAGCTGAAAAATGATTGTAGGTTTTAGAAACATTTATTGGAAAATGGCTCTCAGCCCTGACTCCTATAAAAACATTCCTAATGTGTTTATGGGTTTGGTCATTTATTTTGCTTCATATTGAATATTGCGGGTAAATTATAGTGATATTTAAGGTATCAGAAAGGATCACAAGTGGAGACATGACAAAAAATTTTTGCAGGACAAAATGGGAACAATGGTAAATGAAATTCATTGATACCTTGGAGGCTGGATTACAAATCAAATCAAAAAGTGAAGGTTATTCAAGTATTCTCTCAATTTTGTTACACAGTCGTTTGTATGTGTATTGTGTATATACACATATACACGTATATATAATTACCAAATTTTACAATACACATGGAGCCTTTCAGAAATGTATCATTTTTCTCTAACAAATTTAAGTTTTTTTTTAAAAAAAAATTCTATTGTAATAGAAAGCAATATACTTCTCCATGTTGAAAAAATTACAGAGTAATTTGTTCTCTTTGCAGTAGCATACTGTATATAAAGAAAACCATGCAAAACTAGGAGATAGATAAATAAAGGACTGTTTTATCATTAAACTTAGCAAAAAACAATTCCAATTTCTGTCATACACGGTTAAGTGGCATATACAAGACATTGAGTCAAAGCCATTGCTTTTTGCCTGGTGGCCATTGTTTTTAGAAGGCGTTTCTGCACACCAACAACCTGCATGTTAAAACTAACAGAACTCAACTTTGAAAAACCCCGTGTGACACCAAATACTGTTTTAATATTTTTCAGTCGAGAATGTAGTAGTTTAATCTTCAGATATCTGGTTGGTTTGTCAAGATATAGCCTCTTTGCAAAAGTGCTTCAATGATTTCGGAGATGTCTGCCCAGCCCAGTCTCACGGCAAAGCGTGGGACAGACCCGCTTGCCTCGCAAGCAATCGAGCTGTTATTACCACCGACAAAGCGCTGGCCCCGGTACACAGCTGCCATAACCCCCGCAGTACACTGACTTCATTTACTGAGGTTATATTTATTGGGTTTTTATTTCCTGATGTTCTTACAGTGGCTTGCAAAAGTATTTGGCCCCCTTGAACTTTCCCACATTTTGTCACATTACAGCCACAAACATGAATCAATTTTAGTGGAATTCCACGTGAAAGACCAACACAAAGTGGTGTACACGTGAGAAGTGGAACGAAATTTATACATGATACCAAAACTTTTTTTTACAAATAAATAATTGAAAAGTGGGCTGTGCGTAATTATTCAGCCCCCTGAGTCAATACTTTGTAGAACCACCTTTTGTTGCAATTACAGCTGCCAGTCTTTTAGGGTATGTCTCTACCAGCTTTGCACATCTACAGACTGAAATCCTTGCCCATTCTTCTTTGCAAAACAGCTCCAGCTCAGTCAGATTAGATGGACAGCGTTTGTGAACAGCAGTTTTCAGATCTTGCCACAGATTCTCGATTGGATTTAGATCTGGACTTTGACTGGGCCATTCTAACACATGGATATGTTTTGTTTTAAACCATTCCATTGTTGCCCTGGCTTTATGTTTAGGGTCGTTGTCCTGCTGGAAGGTGAACCTCCGCCCCAGTCTCAAGTCTTTTGCAGACTCCAAGAGGTTTTCTTCCAAGATTACCCTGTATTTGGCTTCATCCATCTTCCCATCAACTATGACCAGCTTCCCCGTCCCTGAAGATAAGCACCCCAAGAGCATGATGCTGCCACCACCATATTTGACAGTGGGGATGGTGTGTTCAGAGTGATGTGCAGTGTTAGTTTCCTGCCACACATAGCGTTTTACATTTTGGCCAAAAAAGTTCAATTTTGGTCTCATCTGACCAGAGCACCTTCTTCCACATGTTTGCTGTGTCCCCCACATGGCTTGTGGCAAACTGCAAACGGGACTTCTTATGGTTTTCTGTTAACAATGGCTTTCTTTTTGCCACTCTTCCATAAAGGCCAACTTTGTGCAGTGCTAATAGTTGACCTATGGACAGATTGAGCTGTAGATCTCTGCAGCTCGTCCAGAGTCACCATGGGCCTCTTGGCTGCATTTCTGATCAGCGCTCTTCTTGTTCGGCCTGTGAGTTTAGGTGGACGGCCTTGTCTTGGTAGGTTTACAGTTGTGCCATACTCCTTCCATTTCTGAATGATCGCTTGAACAGTGCTCCGTGGGATGTTCAGAATCAGAATCAGAAAGGGTTTTATTGCCAAATGTTGAGCAGGTTTACAACATTAGGAAATTGCTGCGGTACTTAGTGCAAGACATACTGTCAGACAACGCTTAAATAAACATAAAAATAAAAATTAAAAGTGCTAAGTAGATAGATATATACATGAATGCAGGTGGTGATCAGTGCGAAGATGGAATGATGCAGTGAACACAGTGTAGGGTCATATGTTAGTAGTGTGAACAGTCATATGGTTATTGTTCATGAGTCCAACAGCAGAAGGGAAGAAACTGTTCTTATGGCGAGACGTTCTGGTGCGAATGGACCGGAGCCTCCTGGCTGAGGGGAGCAGGTCAAACAGACTGTCCAGGGTGAGAAGGGTCAGCTGTGATCCAAGCTGCATGCCCCAGTGTCCTGGAGGTGTACAGGTCCTGCAGAGATGGGAGTCTGCAGCCAATCACCTTCTCAGCACAACACGCTGCAGTCTCTGTTTGTCCCTGATAGTGGCTCCAGCATACCCCACGGTGATGGAGGAGGTGAGGATGGATTTGATGATTGCAGTGTAGAATTGCATCATCGTCCGTGTTGGCAGGTTGAATTTTTTTCTTTTTTTTTGCCTGTCCCGTTTGGCTCTTTTGCCAAAGAAAGATGCCCAATGGATTTACTTTACCAAATTGACCAACCCAGCCTTGCCGTATTGGTCTATTCGATTCACCTTTTATTGTTGAAAGGGGAGAAAGAAAGAGGGAAAGAAAAACAGCAGGGAAGAGGAATGGTGATAAAGGGCAAAAAACAAAAACCAACAAAATAAGCAGACAAAAAATACATATATCAATGTTACGACTGTGGTCGTAATTATATGTAAATTTGAGTGTGCAGGTGCTCCTCCGTGATTGGTGAATCCAGGGTGGATGGCTCGCACCGATTGGCTAATGACTGGGAGGCAGCGGATAAGAAGACATCGCCAGGGACTGCCATGTCATTCATCCTCGGCCCAACCCAACCGGCAGACCGTTCACTGTGTCACTATGTTGGTTAATGTAAGAGCATGTAGGGGTGAACCGCCTTTTTGTTTGATCAGTTTTCTCCTGCTTTTGTTGGGCAGGGAGGATAGTGATTGTCGTTTGAGTTAGTTCTTTTGCGTAGGTAAGTTGTGTTTATTCCTGAGATAGGCTACCTTTTGTTTGTTGTTTTGGCCTTGGGTTCACCCTGAAGTTATGATATGCTCCCTTCCTTTGTTTAACTACACTCATTGTAAATAAATCACTGTCACAAAATATTAAGTGTGTGACGTGCTTCTTGGGGTTGGACGGAGATGGATCACCCTTTATGTTGTGGTCTGGCCGCGCCTAGACGGGCCATAACAATCAATCACCTGGATCACCTGTTGAAAAGAAAAA
Organism: Mchenga conophoros; assembly: GCF_057382185.1. Taxonomy (NCBI): domain Eukaryota; kingdom Metazoa; phylum Chordata; class Actinopteri; order Cichliformes; family Cichlidae; genus Mchenga; species Mchenga conophoros. The sequence goes on from NC_140532.1 coordinate 14,788,579, forward strand.
AGAGAAATATAATAAACAACATCATTACGATGATCTATGGGAATATAACAGTAAATACTAAATATTAAACATTATTGTGCAGCACGTAAGATCGACAGCGCACAGTGTGCTTTGAGGTAGGAGCCAAAAAGGGTGTAGTTTGTGTGTGTGAGCACCCATGTGTACACCTGTGAGCATGAACGCGCTTGTATTTAAAAGGTTCCTTCATATAATGATCTGCTAGAGGGTGTGGGGAGCCACAGCCCTGTCCTCCAGGGTTTGAAGCAGGTATGGAGGAGATCAAGACTCCAGATATTCAGAGGCCCTCGGGACACAAGAGACCAAGGAAGACCAACAGAGGGGCAGCTGCGCCACTATCCCAGAAAGAGCTGAGGAGAGCCCCAGATGAGGGGTCACTCAGCAGCCGCGGAGCAGAAGCCAGGGGGGGAAGCAGTGACGTGCCCGTGAGCGCCGCCGGCAGCCAGCTGTGCCAGAGTGACCGAGCCCCAGGCTGAGAGGCTGAGGGTGCCCCACCCCCGAAGTTGAGGCAGGTTGAATTTCTTCAGCTGTCTCAGGAAGTACATCCTCTGCTGGGCTTTCTTTATGACGGAGGTGATGGTGGGCTCCCACTTCAGGTTCTGGGTGATGGTGGTACCCAGGAAGCAGAATGAGTCCACAGTGGTGATGAGTAGGGATGGGTATCGTTTAGGTTTTATCCGATACCGGTGCCAAACCGGTACTTTTGAAATGGTGCCAGTGCTTAAACGGTGCTCAAACCGGTGCTTAAAGAATGGAGAACACAAAATTGGTCCAAAAACCTCTCATGTTCAGCTGGTTTTTTGTAAAAAGATAACAATGTTAGCCTTTTCTGCAGCTATGGGGCATATATGGTATCACTCTTGGCTGGAAGCAGTGCTTAAACAATGGAAAAAACACAAACTTTGTCCAAAAACCTCTCATGTTTAGCTGTTTTCCACTTTTTCTTTGGTCATTTTAGCCTTTTTGGCCAGGGTGAAGGGAGTATCTGCCATTAAACAAGAAGACAGCCGCATGTAGCTATGATGATGTTTGCTAGTTCACCTTACATGCATTAATGTAATAACGTGGTTAGCCTACTCAACGTAAATTATACATGAACAACATTAAGCTACTCACGCAGAGAAGAACGGCTGCTGCTGCCGTCATCATCCTCATCATTTCTGCTACACTGGCAGGGCTAGGGGCCAGGACTCTCCTCTTCGTGTTTTTGGGGGATGTTGCTAACTCCGGGTCCGATAACAGGCAACCCACCCGCAGTAGATGTGCTCAGTGTGAGGTCTCGCAGCAAGCTATCAAATACGGCGCATTTCTCGGCTTTTAAAAAAAACGCTATGCGTCGCCAGGTGTTTCATCGGATTTGAGGTGTTACCTCCTTTGCACAGTATGAGCTTAAAGCACTTGTTGCAGGCTGCTGAGTTTGCATCTTTTGCTGTGAAGTACAGCCAGACTTTGACTGCTTCGCCTTGGGCGTTTTTAATCTGGAGCTCTGCTCTAAAAGAATGTATGTACCTGGCCCCGCCTACTATCCTCGGAAACGTAAAATGATTGGCTAGAATCTAAAGTGTGTCACAGCTCAGGAAAAAAAAGCACCGAAATAAAGCACCGAAATGTGCGCTGCTTTTCGGTCTGGTTACTACCGTTTATGTCAGAACCGGTGCCATCATGGCACCGGACACCGGTACCCATCCCTAGTGATGAGGGTGTCAGTCAGAATGATGGGCGGGGGGCTGTGTGCTTCCTGAAGTCCACAATAATCTCCACTGTCTTCTGTGCATTCAGCACCAGGTTGTTGTGGCTGCACCAGGACACCAGACGTTCAACCTCCCTCCTGTAGGCAGACTCATGCCAGAAAACACTGGGGCCAGCTCGTTTGCACAGTGTCTGAGGGTGGCAGGAGACATCCTCTGGGCCAGGAGCTTTCCAAGCATTCAGATTCTTAAACTGCTTCCACACATCTGCTTCATGAATATGAAGGGTTGTAGTGGGAGAAGGTGGTGTGAAATCCTCCTTGGTGTGGGGTGAGGAGGGGGGTGTTGTAGGTGAAGTGTTTAATGGTGGTGATGGCTCTATGGAGGGGGGAGAGGTGCTGGAATGAGTGTCCAAAGTGTCTCTATTGTTGGGGCTGTTGGAGGTGTGAAGGCTGCTTGATGCCTTGTCAAAACGGCAGTAAAAGTCATTAAGGGTGTTGGCCAAGAGCAAGTCATCAGTATTTTAGGCTTGTAGTTGGTGATATTCCTAATACTTTTCCACACAGAGGCCGAGTCATTCTCTGAGATCTGCTGCTGCATCTTCTCAGAGTACTGATGTTTAGCAATGTCCACTTCTTTAGTAAACCTGTACTTAGCCTCTCCGTAGCAGTCCCTGTCTCCGCTTCTGAACGCCTTTCTCTTCAAGGCTTGGGAAATCTTTTTGTAGCCTAAGCCTGCTTTAAGTTTCTCAATAACTTTATCCCTGACCTGTCTAGTGTGTTCTTTGGACTTCATGGTGTTGTTGCTCCCAATATTCTCTTACTTAGACAACTTCTGAGGCCATCACAGAGCAGCTGTATTTGTACTGACATTAGATTACACACAGGTGCACTCTATTTACTCATTAGCATTCATTAGGCAATGTCTATGGGCAACTGACTGCACTCAGACCAAAGGGGCTGAATAATAACGCACACCCCACTTTGCCGTTATTTATTTGTAAAAAATGTTTGGAATCATGTATGATTTTCGTTCCACTTCTCACGTGTACACCACTTTGTATTGGTCTTTCACGTGGCATTCCAATAAAATTGATTCATGTTTGTGGCTGTAATGTGATAAAATGTGGGTATGTTCAAGGGGGCCGAATACTTTTGCAAGCCACTGTACTTAAATGCTTATTGCACAACCTGCAAATACTCTTGCACAAACTTGTAAATACTAACTTGTCTTAAATGTAAATACTGTAGTGAAGTAGATTCTGGGGTAGGATTTTACATGATGTCCACGAATGCACCACTAACATCCACACCTTCCCAGCTGACAATTAGTGGGCTTATAAGAAACAGCTGCACTTCACTACCAGACAGAGGCATTTGGCAGTCTTGTCCATCCAAGGTGGCTGAGAGCATTAGGTAGCTAAGCACTGCAGATCTCTCCAGGAAGGCTACTCAGTTTAGTATTGCCCTTTAATAGTGGACCTTGATGACTGTTTCCCTCTTTTGTTGCAGGATTGTGCTATATTGCTGCTGTCTTGACTTATGCTGTTTTGTTATGTGATGCTTTTATAGAGAACAGTAACTTGGGTTGTATTTGTTTTATGTAGATCTTTTACTAATTTGTTTAACGTTTTATGCCTTGTTTTCTTGCTTTAGTGGAGGTGCGGCCGCTTGTTGAGGGACTAGGCACGTGAGGTGGAATCCCCTCCCCGATGCATGCGAGTGTACACACCGGGCATAGGTAGATTGCACTATTTAGAGTTTAGTGAGACTGACAGTGAGGTCTGCAGTGAAATTACACGGTGAGTAATTGGTGGCACCCTTGGGCACTCCTCCCCGTAGGTTGCCTCCTCAAGTGGCCGATCTCCACTATTATCTTTTATTTATTTTAAATCGTGCTGTGATTGTTTTAGGGTAGCATCGTGGTAGGGATTCTGGCCATTTTAATCATTGGTTGTTAATAAAGAGTTTTAATTTAAAATTTTGCCGTCTCAACCCTGCTACCTTAGGTGCCTTTCTGAATTTATAATTCTGTGTTTTTAGTAGTTGTTCTTAATAAATTTTGATTTGTAAAATTCATCTGTTTCACCTCTGTTGTTAATGAGTCTGTGGGCTTTGGTAGCCAGTGTAACACTTACATTGGCTAGAGAAATCTTTCCTGGGGTGTAACTCCCTCCCCCAGGTGGCGTTGTCAACATCTTAGTTACCGTCCCCGGTTATCCCTCATTCGCGCCACCACAATACCAACTAAATTCTCTAATATTTAATACTTTTTTTCTTCTTCTTATTATTATTACTACCATAGCTAATTTCTGTTATTTTTCTTCTCAATATAACTGCACACTCTCTATATGCTCATGTAAAGCTGAGGAACACGAGCCAAAGAGTTTCATTATGTATAAATTAGAGATGGACCGATCCGATATTACGTATCGGTATCGGTCCGATACTGACCTAAATTACTGGATCGGATATCGGAGAAAAATAAAAAATGTAATCGATCCATTAAATATCACGAAAGCACCTCACAAAACTTGCAACACGCCGTAACTCACCTCAGAACGTTAGCACGTCGAGCAGTATGCATCACGTGATAGAGCGGCTGTGGCATGCGGGACCTGTCGGTGGTCTGGATAGCATTTGGAGCTTCGCTAGCAACCTGGCATTTCATCTCCGACAAAGTTATCCCGAGAGAAGTAAAGCAAGTGTGTAAGTCCATCTCTGAATGTTTGTAAAGCATTCCTGCGTTAAGCTTAACAAGCGACTGCCTCTTCTTGCTGCTACTTCAATCATGAAACTGCTTAATGATCAGCTGATCGGCTTTTCTGTCGCGACTCCGTCTCTCTTCTTTGTTTTTGGCCCACTTTGCACCAGAAAGAGGAAACCAGCGGCTGAACAACAGCAGCACGTTTAAGCTTGATAAGCTGTTGTTAGAATTTATTTAATATTACTTTCTAGACCAGGATCTTTTTCTACGTAGCTGACGCTGGTAACTATGCAGGGGCGGATCTAGCAAAGTTTAGCCAGGGGGGCTGATAGGGCATTAACAGGGAAAAGGGGGCACAAAGACATACTTTTCTTTCTTATTCTCATTTAAAATATCTGGCTGTTATTAAATAATTATCTGAATCTTACACCCAAAGTTTTAATCTGATGTAAAATGTATAGAAGTCCATTACTGTATATAGTAACTGTTAAGTCTAATATACCCTAGTAAGCTATAGTACATTTTCCTTTGGGAAGGTACCATCTGTGCAGTCTGCAATTTTGTTGAAGAAAGATGTTGAATCTATTTAATATTTCTTGAAAAATAATTGATTTCTGTGCATTTTTTTTCACACTGCATCAAATTAAGGTTGATTACGTCGATTAAGCATCATGAGGTGGAGCGTGAGGGGTGGTTCCCTATTTTCTATTTATTTATTTTTGTTGTTGCTGGGAGTTGGAACCCTATTAGTTAGGTTGCTTAATATTTACGCTAAATACTCTTTAAAATGCCAGAATAGGGAGGATGGTGTAGGTTTAAGTTTATTAGATTGATCAGTATTGCTGAACTATGAAATTTTTTTTTTTGCATACAGGTATAACAGAATAGCTTTAGTGTAGTTGTTGTTTTAAACTTGAGTATGAACTTATACAAAATGCAGCAAGATATTTAAAAAAACAGTTTTGTTGATTAAAAAACACTATATCGGATTCATATCGGTATCGGCAGATATCCAAATTTATGATATCGGTATCGGACATAAAAAAGTGGTATCGTGCCATCTCTAGAAATGTGGCTACACTGTTTATTTGTACATGACAATAAAACTTGAGCAAGCAAGCTATTTATTTATATTGTGGAGGTAAGCACAACGACACAGAGCTCTCAGTTCTCACTCCTTCTTTATTCGTCTCCAACATCAACTGCGCATATCGCGCCACAAAACACAGGAACACACTTCCTATACACTGGGTGTGAGTGGAGTCCCTCTAGTGGTCCACCACACATGTCCCCCCCGAACACCCAGCAAAACTAGTCCAGGACCCGGGGCTTAAGCAAACGGCCGGAACGGCTGAACTGGGGGGTGGGGAACTGACAGAGGGCAACCCAGCCCGGGAGCGAGGCTGGCACTGGCAGTCAGAAAAAGCTGCAGACGACTCGGACTCCGTTGATTTTGGGTCGCTCTTGGGGGAAAAACAGAATCGATCAGCCCGGTGGCAGGAGGGCGGCCGCGGCGAGGGGCCTGGGCCGGGACCACCTGATCCTCTTGCATAACATGTGCAGGCTTAAGTCTGTCAACAGAGACAACTTCCTGCCGACCGCCAAAGTCCAAAATGAAATGTTTGTTGTCTGGTTTAAGAACCCTGTATGGCCCGTCATATGGTGGACGCAGCGGAGTCCTATGGGCATCGTGCCTGACGAAAACGAAACGAGCAGAGTTCGTTGGAACAAAAGTGTCAGGCAGGCAGTGGTGCACATGATCAGGAACAGGAAATGAGTCTCTTGGGGGGCGAAAAGGCAACAAAGAGGTATCGAAACATGGGGGAGGGCTCTCAGGTAAGAATTCCCCAGGGACCCGGAGAGGCTGGCCGAGGACCAGTTCAGCCGGGGAAACCCCGAGGTCCTCTTTAACTGCGCTATGCAATCCCAGCAAAACCCACGGAAGACGGTCGACCCAGTCGCCACTTGTTAAGGAAGCCCGGAGCGCGGCCTTAAGTGACCGGTGAAACCATTCGCACATCCCATTAGCTTGCGGGTGGTATGCTGTGGTGCAGTGGACCTTGACTCCCAGGCCGTCAGCCATAGCAGACCAAAGCTCGGAAACAAACTGGGGGCCCCTGTCCGAGGTAATGTCAGCAGGGGGGCCGAAATGTGAAACCCACGTTGACAAAAATGCCCTGGCCACCGTCGGCGCTGTCGTGGACGCCAGGGGTATCGCCTCCGGCCACCTGGTTGTGCGGTCCACCACAGTCAAAAGGTGCGTGAAACCCTGTGACTGCGGCAAGGGACCAACCAGGTCCACATGAACATGATCGAAACGCCTACCCGGGACACGGAAAGGTTCGAGGGGTGCCTGTGTGTGCCGGTGGATTTTCAAGCGTTGGCATGGGATACAAACCGCCGCCCATTCTTTCACCGTCTTGCGAAGGTCCGGCCAAACAAACCTGGCGCTGACCAGCTTGACCGAGGCCCGGACGCCGGGATGAGAGAGGGCATGCACCGAGTCAAAAACACGACGACGCCACGAACGGGGAACCACCATGCGCGGGCGGCCGGTGGAAATGTCGCATGCTGAATGCCTGTGGTAAACTCTGAAATGGCCGCCAACTGGCGCTGCTGGTGTGCGCTCCATGGGTCAGAGACCTTGGACATCGCAAACGTCAAAGGTTTGTGGTCAACGTACGCAGTAAAGTTGCGACCCTCGAGGAAAAAACGAAAATGTCGTGTGGCGAGGTGCAGGGCCAGCAACTCCATGTCAAAAACACTGTACTTGCGTTCAGCATCCCGGAGCGTACGACTGAAAAAGGCGAGCGGTTGCCAGAGACCTGACACCTCACCCACTGCCACGTCAGAGGCGTCGGTGGTCAACGCGATCTCCGCCGATGGAAGCGGGTGGGCCAGCAGGGCGGCGTCAGCCAGCGCAGACTTGGCTGCGGAAAATGCACGGACGCGTTCCGGCAGCCAGTCAACTGGTTCTTTGGCTGTTTTACCTTTTAAGGCAGCATAGAGTGGCTGTAGCAGGTGGGCAGCTCTGGGGAGAAAGCGGTTGTAAAAATTTATCATCCCCAAGAACTCCTGCAACGCTTTAACCGACGTGGGACGCGAAAAAGCCGAAATGGCCTGGACTCTGTCGGGCAACGGAACCACACCTTCAGCGGAAATGCGGTGCCCGAGGAAATCCAGAACAGGCAACCCAAACTGGCACTTGGAAGGGTTGATGATCAGGCCGTGCGCTGCCAAACGCTGGAAAACCTGGCGCAGATGGGACTCGTGCTGGCTCACTGAGCAGCTGGCCACCAATATATCGTCCAGATAAACAAAAACGAACGGCAGCCCACGCAAAACGGAGTCCATCAGCCGCTGAAAGGTCTGGGCGGCACCTTTCAGGCCAAACGGCATGCGCAAAAACTCGAACAAGCCAAAGGGGGTAATGACAGCGGGTTTAGGAACGTCTTCGGCACGCACGGGAATCTGGTGATACCCCTGCACCAAGTCAATTTTAGAAAAAATCGACGTTCCGGCGAGATTGGCAGAAAAATCCTGAATGTGGGGGATGGGGTAACGGTCATTCTCCGTGGCATTATTTAAATGGCAGAAATCTCCTCATGGCCGCCACCGACCATCCGATTTGGGCACCATGTGAAGCGGAGAGGCCCATGCACTGTTCGAACGCTGTACAATGCCAAGGCGCTCCATGGCTGCAAACTCTTCCCGAGTGACGGACAGTTTCGCGGGGTCGAGGCGGCGCGCGCGCGCGAACACCGGGGGCCCGACCGTGGGAATATAATGCTCAACCCCATGCTTCGTTACCGTGCTAGAGAAATTAGGGACAGACAGCGATGGAAACTCTAAAAGCAAACGCTGAAAAGCATCCCCGGAGGTCACTACATTAGCCCGAATCAGGGGCTCGGCGGCCTGAGTAAAACAGGGTAGCGAAGAAAACGAGAGAGCATCGATTAAACGTCTGTTAGCAACATTGACAAGCAGTCCATGAGCACACAGGAAATCAGCACCCAAAATAGGTACAGAGCTAGCGGCAACAACAAAGTTCCACTGGAAATCCCGGCCATGAAAACAAACAGTCACCAACCTTTCCCCAAACGTTTTGATGGGAGAGCCATTAGCTGCAATGAGCTGCGGCCCACAGTCCGCTGCTAGTCCGTCGGCAGCGGTAGGGGGAAGGAGGCTCTTCTGGGAGCCGGAGTCCACGAGAAAACGTCTCCCGGAGCGCGAGTCCTCTATGAAGAGCAGCCTTTCTGTATTGCCAGCGGTCGCGGCTGCTACGGCGCGCTGGCGGGTCCGTTTCCCTGGGCCGTGAAAGCGCAAGGCGGCAGGCAGCGACGCGCTCTGTCGCCAAAACGCTGATGGTAGAAACAGATGCTCTTTCCGCGGTGCCGGCGTGTAGCAATCCCTGCCGTCAGCAAGGGGGCGGATGCTCCGGGGGAGGCAGGTGGAGGCGTGGAAGGTGCCGCCGGCGTGTCCGTAGCCAGGGCGTGAACGTCGAAAGTGCGGCTAGCCAGGAGAATGCGATCCGCTTCTTCAGCCAGGGAGCGATAATCATTCGCAGGCAGAAGCGGAGAGTTCGCGAGGACAGCTCTCACGGCGGCCGGTAGTTGGCGGAGGAAGAGGTGGGCGAAGAGGAAACCACCGTCATCTGGCCCGAGCAACGATAGCATGTTCTCCATGAGCTCGAGCGCGGTACCGCCACCCAAGCCTGACAGGTTGAGGAGCTTTTCGGCTCGTTCAGCGTCAGAGAGGGCATAGCGCCGAAGAAGCAGCTCTTTGAGGGCGGCATATTTCCCTTGGGCGGGTGGGTCCCGGAGGAGCGCCATCGCGCGACGGGTGGCCAGCGGGTCGAGTGAGGCCATCACATGGTGATACTTCGTGTCGTCAGCCGAGATGCCGCGAAGGGCGACCTGAGCCTCCACGTGTACAAACCATGACGGGGGGTCATGGAGCCAAAAGTCCGGCAGTTTCAGCGCCACAGCGAACGTAGCTGTAACAGGAGGTGGAGGTCCGGCGGCCGCTGATGCATCCATGGCGGAGTCTGTGTTATCTGCGGCCCGTTGCATGCTCGAGTCAGGGGTCACCAATGTGGAGGTAAGCACAACGACACAGAGCTCTCAGTTTTTACTCCTTCTTTATTCGTCTCCAACATCAACTGCGCATATCGCGCCACAAAACACAGGAACACACTTCCTATACACTGGGTGTGAGTGGAGCCCTCTAGTGGTCCACCACAATATAGCACTTTCAGATCAGCCACCAGCTGAACACAAAGTGCTGTACACTTGACATGCCAAAAATGATACATTGAACATGTTAAAAAAAAAGAAAAAAAAAAGAAAATAAATAGAAAAATATTTAAAAAAATATGATTATTAAAATGACATTTAAAATAAAATTAGCACAAATAGCAAAAACAATAATAAAATAGTATAAAAAATGATGATGAGAATTACATTTAAAACAATAAAATCAGGGTCAGACTGTGTCATAAGCCAAGGAGTAAAAATGGGTTTTAAGACGTGTTTTAAAAGTGGACAGTGAAGGGGCCTCTCTAATGTGCTGGGAAAGATTGTTCCACAGATTGACCCTATGCACGAGAAAATGCTAACTTCCTGGTTTGAGATCGGATGTGGGGTTGTACATTTCCGGTAGCTTTACTTTGCGGTCAATCGCTACTGCAAAGATATACTCCAAAATCATGTCCAAAACTCGAAAACGGAAAGATCGCGTTAAGTTACAAAGAGGAGAAGGTGGGAACACTCACCACTGTTGTGTCATAAAAAATCCAATGATCAATTTTGACGTTTAAAGAGTTTAGATCGATCAATTGTTTACATCACTCAACACAAGCAGAACTGCATTACTGCATGCAGAAGACACATCGTCCACATTCAGAAGCACATCTCTGTATAGTGACTGGTCTTATGATTTAAACAGGCAAATGTTCAGCATTCAAACTACAGGTGAAGAATAGTCAAACCAGATGTTTCCCCCATTATGTCAAGATCAGCTAGTTAAGTACACACCTACACAGCATGTTAACAAACCCTGAAAAAAGCCACACAAAAAATGAATGATTGCTGGCAAGGGTTTCTATACATGTATAGTATGTACTAAGGGTATGTTGTGACTTACCTTAAAAATTACAGTGGTCCCTCGCTAATAACGCGGTTCACCTTTCACCTCGCTGTTTCGCAGATTTTTTAGTGCAAGTTTGCATGCTTATTTTTTTTACTTCACATTGTGTCCTGCGTCCTGATCGCTGCAGACGATCTCCTCCATGACATCTCTCCTGTACAGTACATCGCTGCATCGATTGCTAGCAGTGTGACTCTGAAGTGCAGTACTGTATGTCCACGATGTCCACGAAACGTTTTGCACCATCAAAAAATAAAATTGGCTACTTGATTTCACCTATCGCTGGTTATTTTTAGAACATAACACCTGCGATAAACGAGGGACAGCTGAGAAATATAACATTTGAATCCATTTTCTCTTTTGCCCTGAGGCGCGGGGAAAAATATCGACAAGTCGATGAACATCATTTACATTATATTGGGTAAATTCCCAAGACATCTATAGAAATGTAAATCGCTGCTTGATTCATTCACTTGCTTAACTTGTTTTGGACCGTAAACCAGGCGCGAATAGGACACCGGAAACAAAGCTCCCCACAGGAGTTTCTGCACCGGAAGTAGCATATGCTAACGTGCACATAGTCAATTAGGAACAGCAATAGAGAAGGCCCTGTCCCCTCTGAGCTTTCTCTTGGACCTGGGTACCTCCAGGAGCAGTTTGTCAGCTGACCTGAGAGATCTGGGGGGTGAGTAAGGATGCAGAAGCTCAGAGAGGTGAGTTGGGGCAAGACCGTTTAAACATTTATACACAAACATGAGAATTTTAAAATGAACTCTAAGATATACAGGCAGCCAATGAAGTGAAGCCAGGATGGGAGTTATGTGCTCTCTTTTACGAGTTCTGGTTAAAAGTCGTGCAGCAGCATTTTGGACCAGCTGCAGACGAGAGAGAGAGAGAAGATGCTGACTAACTCCACAATATAGTGCATTACAGTAATCTAAACGAGATGAAATAAAAGCATGGATTACCGTTTCAAGATGCAGCCTGGATAAAATAGGTCTTATCTTTGCCAAGTGCCTTAAATGATAAAAACTGGACTTGACAGTAGCCCTAATTTGACTGTCTAATTTAAAATCACTGTCCATCTTAAAACCCAGGTTTGTAACAACAGATTTAAAATACTCTGCCAGGGGTCCCAAATTAATAGTGGAGGGTTCAAAAGGTCCACTAGGACCAAACAGAATCACCTCAGTTTTGCTTGAATTACATCTTAGAAAGTTTAGAGACATCCAAGATTTAATGTCTTCTAGACATGCTAGAAGTGGCATAATAGAGAAGAAGCGGTTGCCGATCATACACCAGTAATGACCTGATTTCGTGAGTGACACACGACAGGAGCAATAAAAAAACAAACAAAACTGACAGCGACAGACACTACATCAAGTGTTTAAAACGGAAGCTGTGCAGGTCCGAGATCAGCAGCTCTCTGAAACACCAAACTGAGGTCCTGTTAATGCTGATATATATAGTGAAACAGTTACATGGGTGATTAATCCTTTTGTTTTTCTCTTTAACTTTATCAATAAAGCTGCAGCTTTCACTACAGCACATGTGGTACTTTAACCTTTGCACTGTTTTCATCAGTTCATTTTGCAGTTAACATGTGAATATGTTGGATGATCTGTCTGCTGTCACTGGGTAGTGTTGAGGTCTAAATCTGAGGGCAGCTCCTGTAATCACAAAGAGAACAGAACCGTCAAACTCAGATATAAATTTTATCCCTCAAAATTGAAATAAAGCTGTTTCTTCTGTCCTCACACACTCAGGATCTGAAGTTCTTCTCTTACATTTTTTTTTCAGTATTACAGTACACTACAGTACTTTAATCCATAGTTCCCGATTAATGAGGAGTTACTGAAGTACAAGCTTTTAAAAAAAGATCTTACTGTCTTTACAGATGTGGCAAGAGACTGAAAACATGCTGTTGTTTGCACATATTTAATATTCAGCTCTGCACAGGAGCTGAAGCAGGGTGCAGCCTGTTGCTTTTACAGTATAATACTTGTAATAAAAGTACAGTAATTAGTGACTGAGTAGCCCGGGGCGTTTCTCTTGATTTCTTTAGTCAGGGTAAATTCATTCACCTGCACAAATTAGCTAAACGAACCCTGACAGCCGAGTGCTCATCTTAGCTAGCTTGGTCTCAGGACCTATGCTAAGGACGGGAGTTATGGATTAGCTATCAAACATGTTTAACTTACTGAAAAAGTGCAGCGGGGCCTCAGGTCCTTCTGTCGGGTACTCCAGTTTACTGAAGAACACCTCAGGCTGTCAGGTTAAAACACTCAGTCATGTGTTTTTGTAGCGTAAATGCTGGCCCTCCTCTGAGAGCCTACACTCTATCAGCTATTCTCGAACAGAGATACGCAAGTTTCTCCGTGACTGCAGCTGCCAGTCAAAGCTGCTATGATGACGTTTGTTAGGTTTTGTGTAGTTGATTGTCATTTATGCTTAGAAATATCTACTTATATATGCTTAGAGTTTTGTAATTAGTTGTAGATTGGTAGAGGTTTGATCCTTGATAGTCTGCAAACTTTGTGTGCATTAGAGAGCACTCTGGGAGCACGAGAGAGGTCGTACCTTGTCTTATTGTTTTATGGTAGGATTAACGTAGCTACGTCTGTTCTAGTCTAAGTGCTTTTTGTTTAGATGAACTGCTGGACTTCCTCACCGTGTTATCTAGGGTGAAGCATCTAGGGTGAGGGGGAGACTACCCTCTTCCTGACCAAGGATTTTTGCTTTTGTGCTTTCATGTTATAGGACCCTTTGATCAGCAGTACCCCCCCCCCCCCCCCCACACACACACACACACACAGGCAAGGTACTCTTTGTGTGTATGTAGACATCATATGTTAATGACCCTATGCATATTCATGTAACCACAATAAAAGGAGTGCTATGGGGAACCTGGCTGAGAGTCTGACGGAGGTCAAGTGGTGGAACGACACTTGGCTCCAGGCAGGTCTCCCTCATGCATGAGTAACAAGAAGAACTTTGCCTACTTTGTGTCTTGCTTGCTGTGTAATTATATTGTCTTCAACGTTCCAGTGAATAGGTTCAAGCTACAAACCTATCATTAATTGGTCCTTCGAGAGCCGGAGCCCTGGAGTCGACATTCACCAAGGGGAGAAGAGACACGCTGAAAGACTGATGTCAGCCAGGAAGTTCCTGTAGTAAAGTCCCGAGACGTGAGAATTTGTCATCGGGCCTGTGGATTAGCTGTCTGTTTTCTCTCCTTGATGAATGACGATCGGCGGGATCCGAGGCTGATATTACACGCTAAGCAACACCAAGTAAGTTTAAAGAGCCCGACTCTATAACCGTGTGGTTGTGCAGTCTCCGCCACTTTGTGAGGCGTTGAGAAGTTCGCTACTTTGTGGAGAGATAAGTGAGTTTTTCGCTGCTTTGTGGAGCGATAACTGGGTTCCTCGCTGCTTTGTGGAGCGAGAGGTGAGTTCCTCGCTGCTTTGTGGAGAGAGAGGTTCCTCGCTGCTTTGTGGAGAGAGAGGTGAGTTCTCCGTCACTTTGTGGGGAGTTGAGAAGTTCCGCGGGGTCCAGACTGTGCTGGACGATAGGCCTATTTTGTGTTGTTGTCGTTGTTGTCATCGTTGTTGTTGTTGTTGCGTGAGTGTGTGCGGAGCAGAACACGTGGTCTGTGACGTCAGCAGCTGTTGTTGTTGTCTGTGGTTATCATGGGTTTCTAAGCAACCAAGAGTGTGTCAGAGGGTGACAGACGTTTATGGTGGACTTTAAATAAAAGAGAGCGACGGCTCCTTAGCTGCGCGGGTTTCACGTGGACCTGAGCCGTGCGGTTAATTACAAGCTTATAAATGGAAGAGATTCAAATGTTAGAAGTTTTTAGAAAACACACCAGCCTTGAAGAGCGTGTGGAGAAGGCCAGCCCACATCAGCAGCACTTAAGATATGCTCTGGTGAATGGCTGTCCCCCACCCCTTGCTGACACAACATGTTTATTCTTTAGCTTGCCCTGATCGACAACAGCCTGTGCTCCAGACCATAGATTTAATTGAGGTGGATAGTTGTTAAAAGTAATCTACATTAAGCTTGTGGTTGCTCAAATTCAGTACAATGACATATGAGGTGAAGCGATATAGGCAAATATTTTTAAACTAATAATGTGCATAGAGGCACTTGACCTGTGTGAAAGACTGTCGTCTTATTATGAGCCATTGTTGAGATATAGAGCACACCTGTGAAAACAACTAATATGCTGAACCCTGTATGAAGCATCTAAAAGTACATGATGGAGAAGCTGAATTGAATATGAAAGTGCAAGTCTTTGCCACTGTGGGCAAAGCACGGAACCACTGTGTGAGGTTGTGTTGCGGTCTCTTCTGAGCTGATGAGCAAGCTACACATTATCAGATCGAGAGCTGTCTGAGAACTCCTCGAAGAGAGGGAAACAGAACTATGATAACTGGAGTGTGCAGCGTTTCCGTGAGCAGTTTTCCTGCATCTTGACTCATGTGTGTAGAGTGTTCATAGCATCAGCATCATGTTTTGTTTATTTGTTTTGTTGGGTTAAAAATAATTAAATAAACTTGTGATCATACCTTTGGATCACCATGGCACATATCACCAGCCATTTATTTATGCAGATGAAAAAGTGAGTGTGAATGTGTCTGATGTCACAGTGTTTTTGTGCGCTGTGTAAAAGTAATTGCCTCTGATTGTGAGAGCGGTGATTCTGCAGGTCACCAGCTATTGTAAAGGAAAAAGAAAAAAAAAGAGTGAAAAAGAGAAAGAATTTATATTGTAGATGAAAAAAATTATAGGAAAAAGGTTTTGTGTTGATCAGCCAAGAACAACTACAATCTAATTTTCTGCTTTTAAGAAAGGACTGTTCACAAAAACAGAGAGAGAGAGAGATGTGTGTTGATTAAGCAGTGATAATAATAATGAAAATGTCTTAGTTTGTTAGTTTGTCACTTTCAGGTGAAAAACAGACCTGAATCAATTTTCCACATGCAGCGGTCGGAAGAAAGTCATAGTTTAACATCATTGGAAACATTCAGGCCAAGTTTCTGGCTAACTTATTTACAGCACCATGTGTCTCTCAAACTCACAAGCAAGCTCTCACTCCTCCCTGAAGACAAGGAATGCAGCTCCAAAGAGCAATAACATGGCAGATAAAGAGACAGCAGCAAAGTCCTGAGAAAAGAGTCCCAGCAAGCAGCAGCAGTGTGGACAAACAGCATCGGAGAAGAAGAGCAAACCCATCATCCTGCCTGATTGGATGAATGGCACTGTGGCACTGAGGAGACTGTTGGAGTTTGACATTTGCCACCTTTGGAGTGGAGTAAAATGGCAAGAAGAGACAGTGGAACACAGGACAAAGCTGAAGGAGAACTGCCGGCTGTTGGACTGTTGAAGTGGGAGAGGACAACAGAGTGAGAGGACAACAGAGTGAGAAGACTAGGTGAGAACACATAGGAAATATTTAATGTGGGAAATCAAAATTTGGGTTAGCAAACCTGGGGAAAAGAAAACTGACTGCTGAAGTTGGAAAATTGTGAAGGAGTCTGAAACACTGCAAAAATAGAAACATATACAAAATCACACACACAAGCAGAACATGCATTAACCCTACTAACACTTCCAAGCACAAGAGAGCTCATGAAGATTAGACAACATCTTAAGCATGTGAGTCTGTTTATCATCTTGTCCAAGTCACCTCGTGTGATGCAAAGACCAGTGGACTCATAGCACATTAGTTAAGAAATGATCAAATAATAGCAGAGAAGTGTGTAGGAAAGGCAGCTTTAAGAACATGCCCTGCTGGAGATGCAGCTCCACAGACATGCATTAAACCTGCCTAATAACACAAACACACATGCAATGAAGATCAGCTTGTTATCTCTCATCAGTGTTAAAATAGTGTGAATTTAA
Source organism: Mchenga conophoros (assembly GCF_057382185.1). Classification (NCBI taxonomy): domain Eukaryota; kingdom Metazoa; phylum Chordata; class Actinopteri; order Cichliformes; family Cichlidae; genus Mchenga; species Mchenga conophoros. Next base: position 14,805,048 of record NC_140532.1, read on the forward strand.
CAGACCCTTGTTATTAAATGCTGAATTTATCCAATGCAAAAAATTGACTCTCTAGGTTGCAGGACAACAGTTTAACTTTTGTGGGGAATAAAAAGATTCTGGTTTGACCAACCAGTGATCAGACAATAAATTTAGTTGTTGATATAGTAAATTGGGAGATGCTTGCTGCTTGATTGATGCAGTACAAGTAACTTACTGTATGAGGGAAATTCTATTTTTGTGATAACATTTTGAACATGCATTTCTGTTGTCCTGTCATCTTAGTGGGTTAATAGCTGATATGCAAATTAGTTGATCGTTTTTAGATTAATGAAAGGTGACTGAATTTTAGCACGAGTGAATGAGATGTGTTGGAGTTTGTTGTGTGTTGAGTGGAGACTCTAAAACACTGAGTTTCCTGTTTTGATGTGCGAGTGAATCCTGTACCTAGATACACAACTCTGAATACGTCAGAACAAACTTCTTTTGTGAAGTGCATGACAACATGTCACATGTTTTAGGATGAAGGGAAAAAGGAAAACTGAATAAAATCTGTGGCCTAAATGAGTGAAGAGCACAGACCTGGGGATTAAACTCATAGCTAATAAGACATTAGGGTTATGTTGTGTGTTGTGCAGCTGATGGTTGGTTTGGAGTGAATCTAGCTGATGATTTTTCTTTTGTTGTGAAGTTGAGCCTGCCAATTAGTATGATGGTATGATAAACCATGCTAATGGTATGATTTACCCTCCTGAGATGAGGAGCTTGTGTCATGACTTAACGAGGCCTTTTTATTTTGATACTTTCACAGTGCACTGAAAGTTTTGTTCGATAATCTCTGTCGTTTGAGCAGATCTGCATGATTAGAACAGAAAGCGCTGTACGACACGTCGTCGAGGAAATTGTTACAAGTGAGTTTCTCCACATTAAAATGGGCTCTGGAGAAAGCCACTTATTTGGGACAATTAGAAAATGAGAGTTCCTGTCCAAAAAGGATTCAGCGATGTAATCCGTACTAAAGTTCTTCATTTTCCTTTTCAAATGACGTCATTTTGCTGAGAGTGGAAACTAAATGCGACGATAGGTTCCACTATCAGCAAAGAAAGAAAGAATGAATGTATGAATGAATGAATGAGTGAAAGAAAAAAAACTGACTGACAGGTAAAAGCTGACAAAAGCTGTCAAGACTTTACTGATGTAACACTACTGTGTGAAGTTAACCCCACCTGACAAAGGTGCAGATGAATCTATGTGTATTTCCTTTTACAGGAGCATAAAGATGACAGTAACATTCGAGGTTGCATGACGATTTAACCTTTTAAATGCCACTTTCTGTGTCTGTGCATCTACCAGGGGGTGTTATTCACTACCTTGTGTTGCTCACAGAGATCACTGTGAGAAAGTGTGTATACATCTGCGCAGCGCTAACATTTACATTTCTTTTCTACAGCATTACAGTTCTTCATGTGAATTGATGGTGCGATTTATACCAGGACAGCTGGTTGATGTTTTTTCCTACTACAGGATTTCTGGGTTTATGTGTGAAGAAACTGAGTTTATAGGTTATGAGTTGGTGATGCTGTTACACTGTGTTGTTGGGAAAATGTGAAGGTTACTTTGACAATGTGAATAACATGTGAGAAATTTCCTGTGTTGAAAACTAGTGTCACTTCTTTCCACAGCTATGGATGGTGAACTTTATGGTGTTTTTATGGCACCTCTGGAACCTGTCGACCTGCGTCTGACCACCGTCTGACCACGGTCAATGTGTATTGCTAATGTTTGTTTTTCTAAGAGTACATGTAGAGGATTCAGCAGAAGCGGACAAGTGACATGAGAAAAACAAATAAGAGATGCAGTGTTTATGGCATGGTTTAATATGGTGCTCATTTGCTGGCCACTTTTGAGCCCATAAGTTATATATGAGTGGAGTGACTTTGCTTAAGAGAAGTCACCGATTACATTAATGTTAACTGAGTACATGGGATGATCCATTTCTGAGGCAAATTATGGTAATAGTTGTAGTTTACTGATTTGAGAAAACCTGCACATGACACTTGTCTTGCTGATGTTGACTGCTTTATTACTCTTATGATATAATTGTTTACAAGTGTGAAGTTTGATTTTACTTCCAGATTTTGTTTTCCAGGCCATGATGGTGTGTTTGCAGGCTCCTGGCGGAGCCAGGTGTTAAGAAAACTTAATATGCAAAACACGCTAACATCTTTTATTGCAGGGTTACGGAGCTACTCCAGCGGAGATGCCCTGATGTTGCCTGGGACATGATCTAGCTAACCTTTTTCTTTAAGACAGGAATCCAGGTTTGATGAGTTGACTCATGGGAGTGTCCATGCGTCAAGAGGCGGGGTCCAGGATTAACATTAAATAATGTTTTCTATTAGTGTTGCAGTGATTTGTGTGATTAACCTTTCATTCACAGGTATTAAACCTATGCAAGTGGTGCATCCATGTTCAGATGAGGCTTTGATGGCCTATAAGTGAAGTTCACTGAACTAAAGAATGTGGTTTGATGATTGTTGACATGCTCTCCAAATAGAAGTTTTTCCTCCTAGCAAGGAAATACAGGTGCAGCAGTCTGCTGAAAGGGATCTCCTGAAGATTTCTCAGGAACCACTGACCACTGACAGCCCAGGCAGTGGTTGAGGTCAAAGGTCGAGCTGTTTGGGGCCCATCATGAGATCAGACTTTGGAGCCACAGCAAGGACCACGAAACTGCGTTGGAATGAGAGCTGTGCCAAAAGGGCTTTCCAGAGGCCAACAGAGGAGATTGTGGATAACGGACGGACAACTGAAGGATGAGGGGAGCGTGCCAAGCTCCATCGACAGCGCAGAGGGAGTCTAAGGATGGCATCATGATTCTGTGAAAGCACAGGAACCAGAAGCTATGGTGGTGATGACAGCAGTTTCCATGAACATCACCTAATGCTGTGCCACTGCACTGTGCATACGATGACACTCTGAAGGCTGCTGGGATCACAACAGCAGTAAGATAACTGAACCCAGCACCCTTTTCACAGAGGGGTTTTTCTGCAGAGCATGGACAATGGAGGAGTCATAAGTATCCCCCTCACAAGACGAAGGCCTGAAGTGAGGTGATGGGGGTTGGTAGAGGCCATAAAACTAGAGTGCTGAAGAGGTCTGCAGCTTTGGAGATAGCTGAGACCCATGTCGACAAACATCAAAACCAACTGGTATGTTTGAATGTCTATTCTACATACATTTGGACTCTGGTCCTATGGACAATGATGGAAACAACTGGAAGAGACATTTGTGACGCCCTGCAGAACTTAAACCACTCTGCAGAGAGACATGTGATTTGTGCGCCCGGAGGAAGCACCACCAAGCTGGGATGTTTTTGAAAATGTTACTTTTTTATTTTAACTATTAATTAACAATTTATTTGTTTGCTCGTAGGATGCAGTTTGCCATTGGATGAGATCAATGAGGAATGGGATAACTGCTAATACATTTATTAAACTGTGTACTTTTACAGTAATTTAGGGTGATTTGACATATGCTGAGTATAAAAATGTTTGCATTGAAACTGTCAGACATGAAGTATTCATAACTGGGAACTTTTCTAGCATAATGGTCAAAAAGGGGGGGATGTTAGGTTTTGTATAGTTGATTGTCATTTATGCTTAGAAATATCTACTTATATATGCTTAGAGTTTTGTAATTAGTTGTAGATTGGTAGAGGTTTGATCCTTGATAGTCTGAAAACTTTGTGTGCATTAGAGAGCACTCTGGGAGCACGAGAGAGGTCGTACCTTGTCTTATTGTTTTATGGTAGGATTAACGTAGTTACGTCTGTTCTAGTCTAAGTGCTTTTTGTTTAGATGAACTGCTGGACTTCCTCACCGTGTTATCTAGGGTGAAGCATCTAGGGTGAGGGGGAGACTACCCTCTTCCTGACCAAGGATGTTTGCTTTTGTGCTTTCATGTTATAGGACCCTTTGATCAGCAGTACCCCCCCCCCCCCCCCACACACACACACACACACACAGGCAAGGTACTCTTTGTGTGTATGTAGACATCATATGTTAATGACCCTATGCATATTCATGTAACCACAATAAAAGGAGTGCTATGGGGAACCTGGCTGAGAGTCTGACGGAGGTCAAGTGGTGGAATGACACTTGGCTCCAGGCAGGTCTCCCTCATGCATGAGTAGCAAGAAGAACTTTGCCTACTTCGTGTCTTGCTGTCGAATAGGTTCAAGCTACGAACCTATCAACGTTCCACCCCAATTTAACATCACCGCGGTAGGAATTAGAATTAAACTTATGGGAAAGGAGACCCCTTGGACATCAGAGACTACTCTCTGATGATAACAAAAGAAAGAATCTTTGGAAAAAAATTGGATTTTTTATTTTATTTTAGTCTGACCCCAGTCCCATCCGCTAACATGGAGAGGCAGGGTTTATGACCTACACTGCAGCCACCAGGGGACGTTTTGGCTTCATTTTCGGGGTGCTGTCGCGTCGTCCATCTTTTATACAGTCATTGGCTCCTCCATGTTGTGCAAGGGCAAATCCAGAGTTAATACCCCAGCATGGCGGTTGGCTCTGACCTCCTCACGGAGATCGTTAAGTGCTCTGGTCAGGTCTGACACCATCGTAAAAATCTTATGTAAGGTTGCATCTGTTTCAAAGAACAATTATAGAGAGATTAATGGCTTGAGACAAACAGGTTAAGCAGTGTGATGCAAAAAACTATTATATCCATAAGTGATGGCTTCACATTCTGCATTCAGTTGCATAAGTTGTTGTAACTGTTAAAAGTGTTTACAAGTTTTTGCCTGTCACATATATTTTTAATACCATGTGAACTGTCAAATTCCAAGATTTTAGAACTTGCCTTGTAATAGTGGCCTCACAGACTCTCTGGAATCTAGAAAAAAAAGATATTCAACAGTAAAAATTGGTTTTGAAAACAACAGTATAATGACATTGTGATGCAGCTTAATATGTTTTTTTAAAAACATACCATCTCTAGTGACAGCATTGACAGCAAACTCTGCATGCTGGGGAGATTGCAAAGCTGTGTCAGTTTGTGTGTTGTGCCGGAGTAGCAAAAGGTGCCGGAAACTGGGTAGGACATTATGATGGTTGCTATCAGTGGGCTGGAGGGCAGACTGCAGAGTGGTGGGGGCTGTTTAGAAAAAGATTTTTTTTTAAGAATATAGACAACTTGTATACAAAGTTTCCTTGTCTCACACACAGATATGTACTCAGACAGTAGACAGTATTATATTATCTGGTATTTTCACTCGAGGGGCCTGAGGAAACCGTTTTTTTGGAGGCTGCTAATCCTCAGAGTCTGTATAAGTGTACAAGGGAGTGAAGAAGCTGAAAATGATACTGAAAAGAGGTGAAAAGGTTAAACTGTCTGCTGAAAGGAAATGTTGGCATGAGCCAGGTTTAAACCCAGGCCTTTTGGTCTCAAGGCCGTTACTCATCTCACTGAGCCGAACTGGTACTGAGGTAATTGAAAATAGGTGTGAAAGCTGAAAATTCTGCTGAAAAGAGGTGACCTTTTTGAATTTTCTCCTGAAAAGAGGTGAAGAAACTGAACTTTGTACTGAAAAAGGGTAAAGAAGCAGAACTTTGCACAGAAAACGGGTAACAAAGCTGAATTTTCAATTTCTGCACCTCTTTTAAGGACAATTTTCAGTTTTTTCATCACTTTTCAGGAGAAAATTAAAAAAAAAGGTCACCTCTTTTCAGCAGAATTCATTATATCTTTGAAAAGAGAAGAAGAGGCTCAAAATTTGTGTTGAATGGAGTTGAAAATCTAAACTTTCTGCTGAAAAGAGCTGAAGAAGTTGAACCTTCCACTGGAAAAAGCTCAAGAAACTGAAAATTTGGGTGAAAAGAGCTAAAGAAACTGAAAAGAGGTAAAAAAGCTGAGGTTTGTGCTGAAAACAGCAAAAGAATCTGGAATTTGTCCTGAAAAGAGGTGAAAAGACTGAAAATTCCGTTGAAAAGTGGTGAAGAAGCTGACATTTGCGTTGAAAAAAACCCCCCTTTTCATTAAACTGTTCAACTTTCAAGTTTCAGCTTCTTCACCTCTTTTCAGCAGAATTTTCAGTTTTTCACTACTTTTTAGCACAAACTCTAGCTTCTTTAGCTGTTTTATGCACAAACTTCAACTTCTTTACCTCTTTTCAGCAGAAATTCTACTGATTCACATCTTTTCAGCTGAATTTTTGGCTTCCTGGCCTTTTTTCAGCAGAATCTTCTGTTTTTCTTTCAGCTGTTTTCAGCAAAAAAATTCCAAAAGTTCACCTCTTTTCAGCACAATTTTCAGCTCCTTTACCCCTTTTCAGCAGAACCTTTGGCTTTTCACCTCTTTTCAGCTAAGACTTCTGCTTCTTTAACTGTTTTCAGCAGAATTTTCAGTTTCTTCACCTTCTTTCAGGACATAGTTTTAGTTCTTCTGCTGTTTTCAGCAGATTCCTACGGAAGAGGATTAGGGCCATTGGGGAAAAAAGTCAGATTTCTGAGATTAATCTCAGAATTCTGACTTTAATCATAGAATTCTGACTTTTAGCCGCTATGTTTTATGGATGGAGGCTTATACCACAAACAATGACCCTAAGTTGATTGCAAGTTATTTTCTGAAAACAGTTTCATGATGGTTGGGTTGAACAAATGCAGATGTTTTTACGGAGAAACCACACAGACAGTTTTGCAGGTGAGAAACGCTTCCTTTACGGAAGAAGTACGGCCAACCAACGTACTGTATAGAAGGATGGTGGGCTACCCTACGCAAACAGAGTGCACAATTTTGGATGAACTTATTTCAAACTTTTCAGGATGATGGCCACTTCACAGGGGATTTTTTGGACAAAAGTCTTATCCAATTCTGCTTTCTCAATCTTATTCAGGTAAAAGCATGTGCTCATGCTATGTAATGTCTTAGCTGCATAAATAGAAAATATAAATATGGTTAGAACATTTTTTTTCTTTAAATTAAATCGGAATTTTATTTCCATTTTAATATATCTTGATGCATGCTCAATCAGCCAGGTAAGGATTGATTTTTGACAAAACATTTCTCACACTGAAAGCGCTATATCCAGATGAACAGAATCAACTTTTTGGGATTCCATTTTAATACTTTGATGGAATTGTACTCATGTTATCAGTGGAAGTAACTGCACCTTTCTTAGCACAGGTGCATGGAGCATTATATATTTTTTTATTGCCACATGGTTTTAATTACTATGGAGTCTGTTACCTAGTGGTCCTTTGGGCACGGTTTCAGAAAGCAATCTTATCATTTGGTTAATTCTCAAATGAAAATATATTGTAGAATCATTGCACACTGAGTATAAAGTGTTGGGCTATCTATTCAACAGTAGAATCGTGTAGCACCATTCTGTGTCCATGTGCTGTTTAGTGAAAGTGCTATTTTGTTGTTGCTGCTTGGTTTTACATTAATTAGAGGTCACTTTCTATGTCTGTTGATTAATGAGTTAATAAGCCTCAACTTTGGCTAAATATACTGGTACATGGTCTGTTCCATACACTTATATTGTGCTGTTTTTCATGTAGGATAAACTTGATGAAGTTGAGAACATGGAACTCGCACAAAATCCGGCCAAGTGGTAGTGCAGCATCGGGTCGACCAGTAGTAATGTACTCATTTCCAGAGCTGCACAGTGCTGAGGATAGACTGAAACCTATTTCTTTTTTTCTTTTTTTTCCGATATTTTTATTAAAGTTTTTGCATCGACTTTTACAAAAGATAATTTGAACAATATGCCGTTTTCTTTTTAAAGAACATAAAGCAATATAAAACATACACTCCCACCTCATAATTATAGCAGTACCAGTGGGTGTACAAACAGAAAAAGGAAAAAGTCCAATCTAATAATACTAGTAACAAACCCAAGGGTACAAGACAACAGTTCCTGAGTGTACAAAGGAGATGTGGAGAGTATCCAAAACCCACACCCCCACACAGACACATAAAAACCAAAACACACAAACAAACAAACAAAAAAAAACAAACAAAAAAAAAACAAAACACAGATGATAAATGGTCAGCTTAGTGATAGGGATAAATCAATTCTGTTAGAGAAAAGAAATATGTATAAAGTAGTTAAATAAATACTAGGGCGCAGGCACAATAGAATCCATATACTTAAACTTAGGCCTCTTACTTAAACATAAGATAAGAAAAAATAAAATATGATAGAGTCTGAGCTGGCTAATTGGGAGCATTGCGAGACCGCAAAGTCTGAACATGGTCAAAAAAGGGTTGCCAGGTCTTAAAAAATTTGGCCGTAGACCCGCGCAGGGTGAATTTAATCTTTTCGAGTTTGCTAAAATGCAAAACGTCTCTGATCCAGATTTCCCAGGATGGGGCAGAAGGGGACTTCCAACATAACAATATTCTGCGTCTTGCCAATAAGGTGAGAAATGCTACCAGATCCGCTTGAGGCGTCGGCAAGGCAACTGAATCAGGAAGAACCCCAAACAAAGCAGTTAAGGGCACAGGTTGGAGGGTTAGCTGGATGATCTTAGATAAAATCAAGAAAATATTAATCCAGTATTGTTTGAGGGATGAACATGACCAAAACATATGTATTAAAGAGGCAGGTGTTTGATGACAACGGTCGCAGTCAGGGCTAAGATTGGGGTATATTTGAGCTAGTCTGGCCTTAGTCCAATGTACACGGTGCAGAATCTTACATTGAATCAGCCCGTGTTTGGCACAGAATGAGGAGCCATGGACCCGGTAAAGAATTTTATCCCAAGAGTCATCCTGAATCACACACCCCAGATCCTGCTCCCATGCCAATTTAATAGCCGAGATTGAAGAATTGCCAAAGGAGCATATTCTCCCATACAAACAGGAGATCAGGCCCTGTAATGAAGGGGGAGGCGATAGAAGGTTATCAAAGTCATGATAAGAAGGTCTAGATGGGAACTGAGAGGATTTCTCCTTAACAAAACTCCGGATTTGTAAATAGCGAAAAAAGTGACTTTTTGGAAGGCCAAATTTCAATGAGAGCTGTTCAAAGGAGGCAAATGTATTCTGAATGTACAGATCAGAAAAAGACCTGATACCCAAGGAAGCCCACAAATAAAAAGCACCATCAGCTAACGAAGGCTGAAAAGAGGGATTTTTCACAATGGGTGATTGAAGGGGAAAAAAGGTCAACTTAAAATAACGACGAAATTGATACCATATTTTCAAGGTAACTTTGACAATAGAGTTATTATAAGAACCTGCACTCGGAGGCTGCTTTTGGGCATAAATCAGGGCTGGTAAAGAGGCTGAGACACAGGAAGAAGTCTCCAAACTGAGCCAGGCCGGGGCATTATTCGTGTCCTCCCCCTGTAGCCAATACCTGAGAATACAAATATTACATGCCCAATAATAGAACATAAAGTTTGGTAAAGCCATCCCCCCCATCTTTTTCGGTCTTTGAAGATATGTCTTGCGTATTCTGGGGTTTTTTTTGTTCCAGATGAACCCAGACAGAATCTTGTCTAATTTAACAAAAAAGGAAATTGGAATAAATACAGGGACACACTGAAAAAGAAAAGATAATCTGGGGAGGATATTCATTTTAATTGTATTTATGCGCCCTGCTACAGACAGATGGAGTAGAGACCATCTGTCCAAATCCTGCCTAACTTTCTCCACAAGTGGGTCGAAATTAAGCTTGAAAAGAGCATGAAAATGACTTGTAATTTTAACCCCTAAATATGTGAAGTTGTCTGATACAACTCGAAAAGGCAGTGCTGTGCACTGATATTTCTGTGCAGCAGCATTCAGGGGAAACAGTTCACTCTTAGCAAGATTCAGTTTATAGCCAGAAATAAGGCTAAACTGTTCAAGTATTGAAAGTACCAAAGGGAATGAGGATGCTGGCTCTGAGATATAAAGAAGCAAGTCATCTGCATATAAGGAGACTCTTTGTTCTATACCATTTCTAGAAACCCCGGTGATACCTGGGTTTGATCTTAGCGATATGGCTAGGGGCTCAATTACGATTGCAAATAGCAATGGCGACATAGGACAGCCCTGCCTGGTCCCCCTAAACAGGGAAAAGAAGTCAGAGCATGTGCCATTTGTTTTGACAGCGGCAAGCGGGGAAGTATAAAGAAGTTTCAACCAGGAGATGAATATTTTACCAAAGCCGAATTTATCTAAGACATAAAAGAGGTATCCCCACTCTACCCTGTCAAAAGCCTTCTCAGCATCCAAACTGATCCCAAACTCAGGGCTGTTGGAGTCTGAGGGATTGTAAAGGACATTAAACAAACGTCTAAGGTTAGAGAAGGCGTATCTCCCTTTAATAAAGCCTGTTTGGTCCGGGTTGATTACAGATGGTAAGACTGCTTCTACACGCATCGCTAGAAGTTTAGCAAGGATTTTATAATCCACATTTAACAAAGAAATGGGACGGTATGAGCCACATTGTAGTGGATCCTTATCCTTTTTTAGGATCAGGGATATAGATGCCTGCAGTAGAGAGGGTGGGAGGGATCCAACTTCCAGTGAGTGCTTATACATATTTATCATGAGCGGAGCCAGTTTAGGCATGAATTTACAATAGAACTCAACCGGAAACCCGTCCTGTCCGGGACACTTAGAACACTGCAGTTTGCTGATAGCTTGCATGATCTCTTCTACAGTTACTGGTCCCTCCAGCTGGAGGCTGTGTGTCTGATCGATTGATGGGAGCTTAAGATGATTGAAAAATGAGTCCAAAGCCTCCGTACTAAATGCACACTCAGACGCATAGAGAGATGAATAAAAGTCTCGAAATTGGTCATTAATTATTCTAGGATCCGTAGAGACACCACTTAATGTCTGAATCCGAGGAATGGAGTGTGCAGCTGCTGCACTACGGAGCTGATGAGAGAGCAGTTTACTGGCCTTATCCCCATATTCATACTGGGAGTACTGACATTTCAGCAACATCTCTTCAGCCCGAGCAGAGGACAGGTGATCAAACTCAGTCTGCAAAGACAGCCTATCATTATAGACCTCTGGTGCCGGGCAAACAGCATACAACTCGTCTAATTGCGATATGCGTATTATGAGCTCGGACAATTTTGCTTTCCTTTGGTTTGCCTCAAAACCAGCATAAGATATAATATGTCCCCTGATAAAAGCCTTAAACGTTTCCCACAAAATAGAGGGTGATATTCCGGGTGTAATATTTGTCTCTATAAATAAGTCTATCTTGGAATTCAGAAATGTGGTGAACTTATCGTCTGACAGCAAGCGTGTATTCAAACGCCATGGAGCTGGCGGAGAACATTGGCCCACTGCCAAATCTAGAGTCAACGGAGCATGATCTGAAATGACAATAGCACTATGAGAGCAAGAGCGAATCTGTGAAGTAAGTCAACTGTCCAGTAGGAAGTAATCAATACGAGTGTATGATGAACAGGGGAGAAAAAGGTGTATTCTCTACGTGTAGGGTTGAGGAAACGCCAGGCATCAATAACAGAGAATTCTTTAAGGAACGTATTAATAATTTTGGAAGAGTTGGATTGCCTACCGGGCTTATTTGAGGATCGATCCAGCGGCCCGAGCCAGCAATTAAAATCGCCACCAAGAACCAAATAGTGGGAAGACAAATCAGAAATTTTAGTGAAAAGAATACTAAAAAAATTTGGATCGTCCCAATTGGGAGCATAAACATTGGCAAAAATGAATTTAGTGTTCCAAATACTACCACTCACAATAATTAATCTACCATTCTGGTCCGCTATAACCTTAGAAGAAACAAATGGCACTGATTTGTGTATTAAAATAGCAACACCACGAACTTTGGAATTAAATGTAGAGTGATAGAGTTGACCCACCCACCCCTTGCGAAGTCTAAAATAATCTGAAATTTTTAGGTGTGTTTCTTGTAAGAACACAACCTGGGCGCCCAAAAATTGCAAATGATGAAGGACCTTGCTCCTTTTAATAGGTTGGTTAAGGCCTTTACAATTCCAGCTACAGAACTTAAATGAGTAACCTGCTTGTTGATTATTAATATTTAATTGCGGTACCATATTAAAACATAGGTTGAGAAAAGCCAAAGCTGACCAATGAAAAACACGCAAAAAACAAAATCAGTGTACAGAACAGTACAACATAAAAACAAAAAACACCCAAACTTCCCCCTAAATGCTGAAGCATCTTCCCTAACAAGATGTGCGCACCCCTCGCTAAACACACCCCTGAGCACTTCCTCCCAACCATTCGAAGTCCCAGTTGAGTTTAAGCTCCATGCATTACAAGGCAAAGACAAATCAAGGATTATATGAGAATATATTAGAACAAGACACATCCTAAAAAAAAAAAAAAAAAAAAAAAAAATTATTTCAAAGAAATTAAGCAAGATGGACATATCAGCCCATGGACTAAGACACTTATGTACCCTGAGAGGCTGGGCCCCCCAGGATCTTATTGGCAAAGTCCGTGGCAGACGCAGGATCAGTAAACTTACGTATAACTCCATCTGGAAGTGTCATCCTCAGTTCCGCAGGATAGAACAGGCCGAACTTGATCCCAGGACAGGAATGCAGAAGGCGCTTGACACCAGTAAACTGTGAACGTTTTTTAGCCACTGCAGGTGTAAAGTCTGGAAAAATGGAAATCCTTCTGCCCTGGTAAAGTAGAGGAGAATTTGCCCCTGCAAGACATAGCAGCTGTTCCTTGACATGGAAGTAATGGACTCTAATGAGAAGTGGACGAGGAGGCGTTCCCTCTCTGGGCTTTGACCCAAGGGACCTGTGAACCCGATCTAACAAGGGTGCTTCATTCAGTTTCAGAAGATCTTGCAGGAGATGGGAAATAAACTCCCTAGGGTTGGAAGACTCCAAACCCTCGGGGATGCCAACAAGGCGAATATTGTTACGCCTTGATCTTCCTTCTAGATCCTGACATTTAGCTTGGAGTTGTCTGACCTCCTCTGTTAGGACCTTTACAGCAGATTGAAGAGAAGTCAGGTCGTCACTGCAGGTTGTAGCTGAAAGCTCCAAATCTTTAATGGTAGTCCCTTGAGCATTAACGGTGGCCTGTAGGGTGGTTATAGCAGCTTTAAACTCAGCCTTCACAGATGATATTTCTGACCGCAGTGTATGGGTAACCGTGTCAATCTTGCATTCAAGCTTGTCGCAGATGTCCCGTTTCAGAGCCTCCAATGCTCTGGTAAATGTGACTTCACCGAGCGGTGCGCCCGCACCCTGCTCGTAGCTGCTCTCTGTGATAGCCGCGTCACGTTGGGATTCGCGGCCCAGCTCCGGGCTCTGAGAACCACCCGCGCCGGCTTGACCCCGTTTTCGACGGTGCTCCCTCTTATCTGCCATTGCACAAAAAGAAAAATGAAGAGCAAATGGTGAGGCTTTTAGTGAGAGAACTTGATTGCCCGGACGCAACTGCTACGGTCACCACAGCCAACCAGGAAAGAAGCTCCTGCGGCCTTTCCCAGAAGTTGTCAAAAGTAGGTTTCCCGACCTCAGAGAGTGAAAAAATAAAGAAAATAAATAAATGAGCGGATACTCGGCGGCAAGAACGGTTATTTAGAGCCTACAGGGCTGATATAGTAAATGCGGATGCGTCTTAAACCAATATTTTTGTCATTGCTTTGCGGAGCCCCGGGAGACACGTCTTCACACCATAGTCTCCGACTGAAACCTATTTCTATGGAGGATATCACTTTGTGTATGGAAGAGTGTAGCCCAAAAGGTCAATACCCCTGTGATGAAACAGTCTTTGAACTGTGCTGTGTGCTTATGGTAGAAAATGAATGGGATGCCCCAGGAGATCCACTTGGTGCTGCAGATCTGTATATTAGGTTAAGAGAAGAAATACTGCAAAGTATTTAAGAAACTTCAGTGTCTAAATGTACAAATAAATACAAAATATTTCTCTTTATCTTGATAACGTGATTTGATAGTAGGTGCCATGTCTTACAGGTACTTTTTATGCAGGTATTTCTGCACTGCATTAAATGAAAGACATCTTTTAGGTGTGACCGAATATGCCATTTTTCAGGTCATTCTGTCAGAATATTGCTGTTTATTAGTGCTGTAATGTAAATTCAGAGTGCTGATAGGAGGTCAGCACCAACTAGTATCATTTTATGTTGATCATAGTAATAAATACAGTTTGGTTGGTATCTTTTTCCCCCAAGTTTGATTGTTTTTCTACATTCACACTACCATTAAACAGAAATGTTTATATATTGCTTGAAAAAGCTGAATATTGTGATATTATCAGTTATGAAACACATGTCAATCCTTTTAAAAGGCCATACATTAAACTGCATTTACAAATGTGATATTTTTGATTGAATCATAAGTGGTGTAAACCTGCCTACCAGTGAATTGCAATATCAATTTCTGTGTTTTGTTGCCAGACATGTGCATAGTATATAAAATATAAACTGACCAGCTCCCTGTTCATTGTTTTCTGTATCAACCTTTATTCTTAATATTCATGGCTGGAAACCCAGGCACCAGCATATGATATGCTAAGTGCATGGGTTATCTGTGGTATGTTTCAGCAAACCATAGTAGCATTAACATTTCTAGGTCTTGACAACAAAACATTTCTATAAACGTATTATTGTTAATATTTCATAATATTGCCTTTTGGGGAGCTTTTAGTGCAATTATATTAGAGCAAAGCTATTATAATCATTTACCCATATGAAGATCCATCACCTAATTATTATTGTATTTCACTTCTTTTAGTTGTAAGATATTTTAGCTGGTTTTCTGGTTTTCAGGTAAAATGACCATGAGTCATTGCTATACTGATGCAGTGTGAGCTGTTGTCTACAAGGCTCCTTTATGATACGAATCCTAAAATTATAAGAAACATACTATAAATATTTTCACTTTTATTTGTAGTATCCCAGCAACAATGCAACAAAACAGTTCCTGCAAGTGGAACCAAGTTATTGTCCCATTAAGTGCAACATGTTTTACATTTATATTAGTGTATCTTTATGAAAGGTTTGAAATAAAAATAAATGGTATTCTTCCATGTTACTGAGCTCATGTGTGGCATGTTCAATTCTATTTGAATTCTGGCATGTTCAAATAGATAAGGAGCTTGATGAACATATTCAAAACAATACAAATGTACTGTGTACAGTAACATTTTATTGGAAAAAGTTTACAAGAAACCTGTTCTTGCCAATGCCAATAACATGGCTAAAACTCATAACCGTATAAGCTGCCCTGTAACAAGAATGACTCAACTTTTAAACCAAACTTATAGATCTCATACAGTCTTGTTATGCATCAGTATACATCAGTGACTTACTGTAAAGATCATGAACACTGGCTATTGTGGTATCACATATTCCTTCAGTGTCATCTATGGTATAGAAATAAAAACAAGTGTGAATGGTTGAGAACATACATGCATACAAATAAAAATGCATAATTTCTGGCAGTAACAAGACATTTTTTCAGGTGTTAAGATTAATACTATATCTGAGAACATGACAATTTGGCATTACAAAAGGATGCCTGAATAATCACAGCACTTGACCACTGCACTGAACTGTACAGTGTTTATTTACGAGCTCAGTAATCAATATGCTTAGAAACAATATGACATTAAGAAAATTCTGGAATTTTAAAAAATATTTTCACCAACTTTAAATGGAACTTTTGTAAACAACAACAAATGCCAAACTTTGATACCTTAACCTACCTTAACTAAAAATTGCATATACTGTCAAGCAAAATATTTTCAGACATGGCAAATGCTAAAGTATAAAATTGTACTTATTCCTTTTACAATACAGTGTTGAATAACAGCATTACTTTTACGTTATAACTATATTCAGTTTTAGCCCTGACCTAATAAGAAAATACCATCTGAATGAATTAGTCTTTGTTACGTTCCCCTGAGGGGTCTAGGCGGGGAGGGGGAAGTAACAAAAGTGACCGGGTCAGAAAAGGGAGTCAAGGAGGCGAAAGGGTTAAATTAAAGAGTTTTATTAAAGTAGCTCAACTAAAAGAGACTGACAAGCCGCTATCGCCACAAACCAAACGTTAGTCAATAAAGCACAATGTAAGTCAAAAAGACCGCAGCACACTAGCTGACAACCACAAGACCGCAGCACACTAGCTGACAACCACAAGACCGCAGCACACTAGCTGACAACCACAAGACCGCAGCACACTAGCTGACAACCACAAGACCGCAGCACACTAGCTGACAACCACAAGACCGCAGCACACTAGCTGACAACCACAAGACCGCAGCACACTAGCTGTAACCACACAAAATGGCACTCTGGCCCAGAGCTCACCTTTCTCTGGGCTTAAATACCTTTA
The DNA here is from genome assembly GCF_057382185.1 of Mchenga conophoros. Lineage (NCBI taxonomy): Eukaryota > Metazoa > Chordata > Actinopteri > Cichliformes > Cichlidae > Mchenga > Mchenga conophoros. The sequence continues at coordinate 14,821,379 of NC_140532.1, forward strand.
ATTGCTGATGGGAGTCAGCTGTACAATAGAAAGTGGTGGCTCCTAAGGCAGGAGAGCTGGTAGGACACGCCCACACAGGCACCTTCAGGCGGAGGCCCTGCTAGGGCCGTAACACCCCCTCCCATAAATACAAACCCTTGGTTTGTCAAATAATTACGATAACCAAAACAACCAATCAAGTCCGTAACTGTTGCATCACCAAGTTGCGGGTTTCCCATCTACCAGACCCCATAGCAACGGTTAGGCATTGCCTGCGGAAACCGCCAACACCAAATCAGTGGGTTCACAACATTGACAGAGAGTGGTCCCAGACCCTCGAAACAGTGTCCCATGTGGTAGCCAGGACTTTGAACCATCACATGTGGAGAATCCAGCAGGCAGCTAGTGGGCCATACTGAAACACTTTGCAGACGATTACTCAAATTGCTGGTACAGGCATGTTTGTTAGCCAGGGTTGTGAGTCTTACTGGTGGCTTTATACACAGTCTGTCCCCCTGCAGGTCATTTTGAGGACCTGGTAAATTGCCAACCAGCGGTAGCTCAGGGTTAGTTGACCTCATACCCCGACTACATGACACTACTGAGCAATTATGCTCCAAGTGTAGCCTTTTACTAGGCTGGGCAACCTTGTCGGTTTGAGAACCCTGACTGGCTTTTCTCAAAGCAGGCCCTTTCCGCTTTGTGTCGGCTCTCCGTTTGCGTTTCAATTTCAAACAGTTAGCAATGAGGTGTCCAGGTTTGTGGCAGAAGAAACAAAGCTTTGTTTTGGGACTTGAAACCACAACTTTTTCAGCCTTGTTAGCTGGCTCACCCTTAACTCTCCACAATGTATTATAGTGAGAAGGGATGTCACATCCCACAGCATTCGTTTTATGAGTTAGGGTAAACTCATCTGCCAGTATGGCAGCCTGCTGTAAAGTGGAAACCCTCTGTTCACTTAAATAAAGAGCAATACACTCAGGAACAGAGTTTTTAAAATCCTCCACAAGCATGAGCTCACGTAACGACCCCAAACTGTTAACCTGGCTTGCAGAGCACCACCTACCAAAAATCTTTGCCTTCTGCCGAGCAAAGTCAAGGTAGGACTGACCCTGTGCCAACTCCAAACCTCGAAAGTTCTGCCTATAGGCCTCAGGCACAAGTTCATAGGCTTGGAGGACAGCACTTTTAATCTTTTCATAAACTAGGCTGTCCCGCCTAGACAGACCAGAGCAAGCTTCCTGAGCCTTACCTGTGAATTTACACAGCAACATCACCCCCCACACGTCTTCAGGCCACTGTAATGCAGTTGCTATGCTTTCAAACACACTGAAGAAGCTCTCAACACTGGACTCACAGAAAACGGGAACCAGGTGGATGTTATTGCTTACAAACGAGCTTCTAGACACCTGTGCACTGATGGCTGCATCAGCCATTTTGGGGGCCAGAGAAGGGTTAGAAAACACACCCTAATTTAGACACAACCACACCCGTCTGCCAACTCACTCAGAAACTACACAACTTAGTTGAAATGACCAACTTAACTCTTACAGTATATATAATAAACAAACACAACTTACCCAGTTCCTAAGCACAACAAACTTTACCTATCTTCTGGAGCGTGCCTGGCTCGAGGCAACTTGAAAGGCGAAACTTCAGCGACTGGAGCCCTGAATTGCCTACCCCCAACAGGGAACGAATTCCCGCCCAGGATTACTCCGAAAATAAAAAAGGCAAAACAACAAAAGAGTGCCCGAAGGAAGAACTTAAAACAAAGCTCAGCTGGACACTCACCTAACTAAACTGGGAAGTTGAATCTCCAAAAGGTAAAAACAGCCAGATAATCAAAAACCAATTCCAACTCAAAACCCCCCCCCGTTCAACGATCCCGGACGAGCCCCCACTTGTTACGTTCCCCTGAGGGGTCTAGGCGGGGAGGGGGAAGTAACAAAAGTGACCGGGTCAGAAAAAGGAGTCAAGGAGGCGAAAGGGTTAAATTAAAGAGTTTTATTAAAGTAGCTCAACTAAAAGAGACGGACAAGCCGCTATCACCACAAACCAAACGTTAGTCAATAAAGCACAATGTAAGTCAAAAAGAATGCAGCACACTAGCTGACAACCACAAGACCGCAGCACACTAGCTGACAACCACAAGACCGCAGCACACTAGCTGACAACCACAAGACCGCAGCACACTAGCTGACAACCACAAGACCGCAGCACACTAGCTGACAACCACAAGACCGCAGCACACTAGCTGACAACCACAAGACCGCAGCACACTAGCTGACAACCACAAGACCGCAGCACACTAGCTGACAACCACAAGACCGCAGCACACTAGCTGACAACCACAAGACCGCAGCACACTAGCTGTAACCACACAAAATGGCACTCTGGCCCAGAGCTCACCTTTCTCTGGGCTTAAATACCTTTAATTGCTGATGGGAGTCAGCTGTACAATAGAAAGAGGTGGCTCCTAAGGCAGGAGAGCTGGTAGGACACGCCCACACAGGCACCTTCAGGCGGAGGCCCTGCTAGGGCCGTAACAGTCTTAAACTAATTACTTACAAAAGCATTTGACTGTGCTGAACCATGCACCACACATGGTGCATTAAAGAAAGTTTAAGAGCAGTTTAATTATAGTTTATAGATCTTTAGTATTCTTTCTTCATGCTTTTGCTGAAGGGTTCTGTCTTACAGCTGGAAAGCTTGGATTTGGTGAAGACAGCTCTGGGTATGGTAGTAAACAGTGTACCCGTTCGTTTTGTTTTGTGACTGTATCATGTAAAACTCAAAATGATAAAAGAAAATGAAATATTAGCCAAAACTGGACTTCTAACAGAGATAAGAAACTTATCTCTAATTAAAAAAAGTATACTGTCTAAGTTCAAAATACATAAAAATACATATTGCTAAGATCTCTTTACAGTTATGGTCTAGTGTGCATGAGCAGTTCAAATGTAGTGCATTGCTGTGAGAGTCTAAACAATGTCCATCACCCAGACATTACTTTCAAGAACTGCATTAAATTCAGAACGAAAATCTGGGAAGTTTTCATAGCTGTTAGCTAGCTGCAGAACATTCCCACACGTGTGTCCGACTGGTCTTCTTGTAAACTCTGTCATATCTTGAAATTCCACATAAATACTGTTTGTTACTATAAGGTCAGATCCGGTGCAGAAACACATACAGTTCTGAAGTTTAATGTTATCCAGCTCTCTGATGAATCTTTTGAGATGATTTTTCACTTCTTTTTGTTGTGGAGTCAAATCCACAGCAAATTTCAGCAGCTGGCACACTTTTTTTGAAGTTGGTTGCAGTTCAGAGAATAACTTGGTCAGTCCCTCCGGACTGAGGGAGATATGGGGGTAGATGATCTCCCTCCAGCAGTCAATAACAAACATTGGTTTTTGGACAAGCTCTTTGTGTGCTATTTCATCAAGGATTGTAGGAAGAGTCTCAGCAGTGATTCTTTTTCTACAGCCATAGCTGTCAAGAACTTCCACAAGATCATCCAAGTCAACTGCAGAGAAATTTTTTACTGCTTCCATCAAAACATCACATTCTTGGCTGCTGACAAACTGTAGAAAGTGTTCTTTAAGATCACTGTAAACACCACTCAAAAGCACTTGTTCCAGAAAAGGGATTGCAAGTTTATTTGGAAAATACTGACATTCTTGGTAACCTTTCAAGAGTATTCGCCCAACTGCCTTCCATTTTTCAGCAGGAAAATCATGGCGAATGAATGGCACTTTAACTGTTGCACCTAGGGTGCATCGCTCATAAAATTCATGCCAGAAGCATGTGAGTACAACTCTTAGTATTCCTGATCCAGTGCCTGGTTCTTCTGTGTTGTCTGGAAGTATGCACTTCACATTCAGTGTTTTGCTCAAAATCTCTGCATCAGAGAAAGCAGTAATCATGTCATGTAAAGTGTCAGTATGACGTATGGTGATTGTTATTACGTTATCTGAATTAGGTGGACTGAGGGGGACAATAACCCCCTCATAGACTAATGTATCTTCTGTATCTTCTTCAGCATCAAAAAGTGGACCAAAAGTAATTTCTGGATCATCTAAAATTTCTGAACCAGTGATGACTTCATCAAAATTACCCCTGACTTCCCCCACTTGCAATGGATTAATATCACTGCCACTGCTTTCTGAGACAAACACCACTTCAGATGTCTCGCTGGCATCTTCTTCAGGAAGTTGATTCTGTTCATCTGGATATAGCGCTTTCAGTGTGAGAAATGTTTTGTCAAAAATCAATCCTTACCTGGCTGATTGAGCATGCATCAAGACATATTAAAATGGAAATAAAATTCAGATTTAATTTAAAGAAAAAAAAATGTTCTAACCATATTTATATTTTCTATTTATGCAGCTAAGACATTACATAGCATGAGCACATGCTTTTACCTGAATAAGATTGAGAAAGCAGAATTGGATAAGACTTTTGTCCAAAAAATCCCCTGTGAAGTGGCCATCATCCTGAAAAGTTTGAAATAAGTTCATCCAAAATTGTGCACTCTGTTTGCGTAGGGTAGCCCACCATCCCTCTATACGTTGGTTGGCCGTACCTCTTCCGTAAAGGAAGCGTTTCTCACCTGCAAAACTGTCTGTGTGGTTTCTCCGTAAAAACATCTGCATTTGTTCAACCCAACCATTTTCTGTACCTCGGTCAGCACGTAACCTCACTGGAGATCCATTGACGCATGAAACTGTTTTCAGAAAATAACTTGCAATCAATTTAGGGTCATTGTTTGTGGTATAAGCCTCCATCCATAAAACATAGCGGCTAAAACCATCTATGCAGCCACTGATAGCAATACCATATGGTTTCAACTTGACCTCCCTGAATGTTAGGGTCAAGATCAGACTATTGAACTCTATCGCCACTCCAACTGCACTATACACTGGTGAAACCTGGCGCTCAACAAATGCAATTACTCGATACCTGAATGTGCGTCAACAACACGGCCTTCGGTAAATCCTGAGAATTTCTTACTGAATAACCTACGAAGAGGTCTTACAAAGAGCAAGCAACCGCCCTTTAGCCGATGTTGTTGCAGAAAGGTGCTTTTGCTTCGTGGGCCATAATTTACGTCTACCTCCTTATCAACCGGCCAAGATTACATGGCTCCCAAGGCATGCGAAAGCAAGGCCGACCAAAAATCACATGGACCAAAGATCACATGGAATGTTTATGGATGATCTGAGAACAGTCGACATTGCCTGGGACGAAGCTGAAGCAGTCGCCGCTGTCAGCGTCCTACGCTCGGTGTAGGAGGAACTAAGTGCTAAGTGTGTAAATGTGATTATTGTCGAAAATATGGGCGGAAATGAGCCGAGAAAAAAAAGATTGTTTTGTGAAGGAAATGAAGAATGGATGAATAATATGCCTAGTGGGAGGAGAAATGGAGTATTAAAGGAGTCTGGGAGTCTGTGAGATAACATGTAGGCTGGCTCAGCCACTTGAGGTCTGTAAATAGATTTTTGTTTTGTTTTGAATTAAGTTATTTGTTTATTCTTTTTGTACATCATCCTTTATGCACCTGGGAGACTGGCAGAGTCTCAGAGTCTTGACCTCAACCTGACAGAACACCTTTGGGATGATTTAGATCAGAGACTGTGAGGCAGGCCTTCTTGTTCAACATCAATGTCTAACCTCACAAATACACTTCTGAAAGTATGATCAGAAATTTCCATAAACACATTCCTAAACCTTAAAGAAAGCCTTCTCAGAACAGTTGAAGCCGTTATAGATGCAAAAGATGGGCCAACATCTTATTAAATTCTATAGATTAAGAATGGGATGTTACTCAAGTTCATCTGTGTGAATGATCCAAATACTTTTAGCAATATAGTGTGGCTCTTCTTTGTTCTTCCTGACAGTTCATTTTTGTCCTTGGAGGGGCTCTCATCTACCTGCTTGATAAAATTTAAATTAACTTTGTAATTCCATTTGTGTGCATGTATTAGGTTTAAACATCACCAATGGCAAATAGTGTTTAAATACAGTCATACATGTTTAAGTAGCTCAAAGCAGACATTGAAAACAATGAGACTTGAACTGAGTTGCATGCTTTTTATTGAATCAATTTTCATAAATGCTCTCCTTATATTGGCATTTATTTTGTAGATATTTAATGATTGCTTTAATAATATTGGAGGACATATCTACATCCCTCACACACAGACTGGTTTATCACAGCAGTGTGAAGCTTCGCTTCCTGCGAATATGATGTCCAGCAGCTGTGGTGCACTCTGTGTTGGTACAACCACACTGCTGCACATACATGTATGTGAAGGAGGCACTGTGTCCATTTGGGCAGACCAGGTCTACAGTGCGATTGCTGTAGCTTGTCTCCTTACAGCAGGAGCAAGAATGCTGCATAGCTGCTGCTGCTTTAGAGTACCTAAATAAAGAAGAACATGAGTTAAATTAATACTTAAACTATATAACAGTATTTTTAAAAACTTTCCAGGGTAAATGTAATATTATCCTTACATGGTGTAAGTGTTGCAGGATCCTTGACAATACGGCATATCTACCTCCTGGGCAGACCAACAATTGTTGTGTGTAATATTGATTTTCATGAACATTAACTTGCATGGCTTCTCCAAACCTTTTCATAAAAAAAGCGCAGTTAGCCTATTTTAATTTAAGTATCTTAAACCCAAAACAAACTAACATGATATACTCACAAATTTTACAACAGCCATTTGCTGCAGTTTGAATTGTGCCCTAGGAAGGAAAATATACAACATTAACAAAAGTTGTTCAACTTCTGTTCACTCCGATAAAATATTAAAAACAGGGATACTTACAGGTTGGCAGTTGCTCTCATTGAATACTGAGCAGACTGTGTGTGAAGTGCTTATTGTTAAGATCTCACCATTCTTAACACATTTATATTCATCACACCTATTCTCAGATGGTGACCAGGTTTCTCCTTGCTGAAGATAAATGAGACAGATATATATACACACACATACACTTGTAAAACAAAGCAGGGAATCACTGGTTTAGACTAATAAACATAAGCATGTGGCCTTGCAGCCAACTTACAGACAAGAGTTGCTTGGCTCCGTTAATATTGACAACACAGTGTGTTTGCTCACACTTCCCGCAGCATTCATCTGAATCAGTTTTCACATATTCATATCCCTGATAGATAAAGAGAGGGGGCACATTTTGGTTGCCAAGTGCAATACAATAAGGCTTCATCTACAGTGCTTTTGTTTAAACTGGGGTTTCCTTACCATATCACAAGTTTTGTTACATTCCTGATCCTTACAAATTACTTTGAATACATTAGAATTTTGTTCAGCCACGCAGGTGCAATCCTGACATACAGACCCAGGAACTGAAGAACCAGGCTAGCAGATAAACAGAAAATAGTCGTACAGAATTATGTGAAGCAGAAATCCTTAAAGACTAAAAAGATAACAAATCACATGCTTCTTCTTTACCTGATATTCAGTCTCATTGTGAACACAAACCTTTTTAGGTACTGGGAAAAAGTAAAAAAGAATATTACGATAAGTGACAATGCTAATGTTACCATTAAAAATTTGACTAGCTGACTAGTCTAAAACTAAGAAACACTAAGATATCAACCCAAATTTGAGAACAATTGTGTCAAATGTCAAAACCTCATTAAACAAAGCATTTGAAACCACTAATCACATTCTTCATTAATGAATCATGTGCTTAACTGTGCAACACCTTACATCATGTGTTAACAACATTGCAGGTTATACTCTGGACAACGAAGAAGAAAAACAACTAAAATAAGCTGATGTTAAATAAGATGTAAAAACACTTTAAAACAAAATGTTCATCTATTATTAACATAAGACAAATTAACATCCAAAAAAACCTAATAAACTGCAACTTACAGTGTTGTGTATTGTGCTGTGCAATATGAACGATGTACGCTCTTCAAAAATTCATGACAATAAATGTCATTCATTTAAATAAAAGTTAAAATCTAAAATAACAAAATGATAACTCATCCATACATTTTCTTCTTATTATCTGAAATTGGGTCATGTAGGTGGTAGTTAAGCAGGGGAATGTCCAGAGCTGTCACCTCCTCCAGCTTATCTGAGATTAGTTGATCAGGCCAGCCAAGAGACAGCATTGTCCTGTGTTTATGCCAGGGCCTCCTTACAGTAGAAAATTCCTGGTTGCAACAACTCACCCAAGAGACACCCACCTCAACTGGCTTCTTTTACTATTTTGTGGAGGAGTGGGGGCTTTACTCTGAACCCCTCACAAATAATTGAACTCCCCACCCTATTGCTAAGGGAATGTCCATCAATCTTTGGAGAAAGCCTAGTTCCCTCCATTGTTGTAAACAAAAATTTAAAGGAATTGGGTTTCAATTAAAATGTAAAACAATTCCATTAAATGATTAGTATGTCTTGTACTGACTAGTGACAATAGCAATAGCAATTAGTCAGCTGGTCACACAGACTCCCTACTTACCACACGTCAGTTTTGAACAGCATTTTCCCTCAGGAACAGTAACAACTGGGGTTTCTCCAATTGAACAGTTCCTGTGTATGTTTTGGCAACTGCTAGGTTTACACTCTGTGAAGATGATTAAACAATTATTAAGAGCCACGTTCAAGAATTAACATCAACCAAAAATAACTAACAAATTAAACATAAATGTATGCCTTGATGCTACAAGTCTTACGGCAAACAGGGATAGAGCAGCATGGGTCTGATGGATCAGTTTGGTTGATGAGGAAAAATCCATCATCAGAGCATTCTGTAATTTTTGGTTTTGGGCACTGCTTAGGCTTGCAAGACACACTCTTTGTAGATTCTTCACACGTGCAGTACTGACATTTTAGCTCAAATCTTTCATTGAACTGAAAAAAAAAAAACATATTACTGTGGTTTACTTTCTAAGGACATTTAATTTACTATTTGATGACTGTCTCTTGCGGTTAAAAAATACAGGTTAGGATTTTAACAGAAGACTTTGCTCACCTCACGTGAATTACCGTTAGTATCAAGACATCCTGTTAAAGCACAAGTATTTAAGTATAGCAATTTCTTATGTTTCAAGTTTTCCTCCACACCCCCACACAGATCAAAAGCATCAGAATATTGCACATTCACAAAAATGGTAAAACTTGGGCAATTATGCCACACTTACCACATGTTTTCACACATATGTTGGAGTGTTTGCTGAAAAGTATCATTCCTTCAGGACAAAAGCATCCCTCAGTAGTGAAGTTCATGGTGGGTTCATAAGGACTAAAATATTCAACCATCGAAAAAGAGCATTATGCCTTTTAAGTTGCTAAAATATTGCAGTTGTCGTGTTATTAATATTTCTTTTTACATATTTTTTGTGGTCCAGTAAAAAAAAACAGGGTCAGTAAACGTCTGATCTACTGGCCCTTGTTACCCAGTCAGTGCAAAATGTTACGTTAATGACTGTACCACAAGACAAATAATTCAGTAATAGTGGTAATATGAAATGCAAACAAGTAAGTGTGTCAAATAGAACAAAAGATACACTATTGGAAGACTAAACCTGGATGTCTGTTCGAAAACTGATGGACACTTTGAATTTAAACTACTTTAACAATGGATAAATGGGTAAATTAAAAAAAAAAACATGTGGTGGTAGAGTGCAGTTTTTGCTCAGTTGTGTGAGGAGAAGTGAGTTATTAAGAAAACATCACTAACTCCTTTAGTAATAACAATACTTGTAATAAGTGTATCCTGTTTGTAGTTTTGTAGTGGAGACCTGGAGACCTGGCTCTGCCCTGTGCACCTATGATCTACAAGCACTATGACAACAGTAATAAAGATATATTCATTAACCTTATCCAAATTGTTTTAAAGCTGTATAGGTTACAAAGTCGTGTTTGTTTTATTTACTGTTTAAATCTTTTCCCCTAAGAAACACATCTATAGGACACTCTATAATTGCTTCTTAAATAAATTTGTACTGCCTGCTATGACCATAGTCTAAGGAAATGCTTGGGTACTCAATTAAAGCCTTTTCCATTATAACTTACTTGTTTTCACAGGTTGGCTGATTTGCAGGACCACAATTTTTATAAACCTTTTCTGATGGGCAGGCACTGTCTGTCCATGAAATATAAAAAAAAAAACAATAAAAACATACATACATTTTATTGTATAACATGTATGGTAGTCTGTTTGTGTGCTAATTGCCATAAGATTAAAAAAAATATTACCTCCAACAATCCCAACATTTACAATGAAATAATGCAAACTTGCTTACCACACCACTTTTTTGTTTTGGTGTGGTTCCTCCAGTAAATGCAAATGCCAGCCTGAGCACAGGCTGATGCATAAGTCTGCAAACTCGTACATAGAACTTCTGTTTTGTTAAGATTGAGGCAATCAAAAATGCAACCTCTGTAAAAATTTTCTGGAGAGATAATAGGATGGCACTCTGCAAAGAGACTGTAAAAAAAAAGACAAAAATGAAGCTATTGTGTCTTAAATACAAACAGTATGGAAATAAACTGCTAAATAATGTCTACCTGCTCGTAAGCAGCTCACACATGGAGTCGTTGCATGGACGTGGAGGTGGAGGTGGAGGTGGAGGTGGTACAGTACAGTTGCGTCGGCCAATTTCTTTTGCAGTCCAGTGGTCAGCCATCACTGAACAATCTTTCACCAGCTGACCTCCAGGCAACATGCAGTCATCAGTCTTGTTATTGTTGCATGTTCCTGACAGTAATCATAAAAATGTAATATTTTTGTTTGCCTGAAACCACGGATTAAGCAATGTGGCTACTTAAGAAGGAGCTCTTACCACAATGACCTTGGGTGTTTTTGCCAAAATATTTATATGGAAGATTAATACTGAAACCAGTCCTTCCAAATGTAATGACCACTTCTAGTAAAGTGATCTCCAAAACTAAGTCCAAGCCTGAATTCATGATCCTAATGTCATCCTGAAAATAAGGTAGTTTCAGACGTACTTGATGCTCCAGTGCCTACAAAACAAAAAAGTGAAATGGTAATAAATTACAATATATACTCTAAAACAACATCTAGCTTTTCTATTTGGTTCCCTTATATCTTTGAATCCTTTAGAGAAATACAAATAAATGCTGTGTAAGAAAAGAAATATCAACGCAATAACTGTGAATCATTGGAGTGCCTTGTTTTACCTCCAAATCTGCTCTTCCACTTAGGTTATGGTTTGTCAAATTGAAAACATGGGATCCATAGGAAATAATTATAGATCGAGGACAGGAAACGTGTAAAGCAGGATCACACAACACGTTATCAATGTAAACCTTTAAGTGATGCTTTGCTACAATTTCTTCCATTAAAACATAAGTACAGCTTCCTTGATAACTGTAGTAAAAGCCATCAAAGGTAATGTAATGTGGATCTCCCCATCCTTGACATTCACCTGAAAAGATAGAAAAGGTTTAAAATCTAAAATGTACTTTTAATAAAGTGAATGGAAAAATATTTTAACCACAGTAAAACTTACAGTCACAAACGTAGTGTTGACAGCACTGGAACTCATCATAGATAAGAACTGGGTTTTTTTCATTGGTACAAGTTATATCCTTAATAGGTGGACATTTATTTGGGACTATTTCAAATTTATTGTAGCCTATGCATTTTGCCATATTGCAGTTCCCAAGATGATAAAGCCCTTTATCCTGGCATAGAGGGAGAAAAAGTCAAGTATCTTAGCTAGGTCTGGTTCAGAAGGGTATGCTATGTACATATTAGAAAACAATACAACAGAGATTCAAAAATTAAAGTACATGTTTGTATCACTTTAAGTTGGTATATACTCATACCGTTGGTGTACCGGGACAATATGGACGTTTGGTAGTTGGTGTTGATGTTGGGGTTGTAGTAGTTGGTGTTCCAGTTGTAGTTGTAGATTGAGTTGTTGTTGTAGATATTGGTGTTGTAGTAGTTGGTGTTTCAGTTGTAGTTGTAGACTGAGTTGGCGTGGTTGTAGATGTTGGTGTTGTAGTAGTTGGTGTTCCTGTTGTGGTTGTTGTAGATGTTGGGGTTGTAGTAGTTGCTGTTCCAGTTGTAGTTGTAGACTGAGTAGGCGTGGTTGTAGATGTTGGGGTTGTAGTAGTTGGTGTTCCTGTTGTGGTTGTTGTAGATGTTGGGGTTGTAGTAGTTGGTGTTTCAGTTGTAGTTGTAGACTGAGTAGGCGTGGTTGTAGATGTTGGGGTTGTAGTAGTTGGTGTTTCAGTTGTTGTTGTAGACTGAGATGTTGTTGTAGATGTTGGGGTTGTAGTAGTTGGTGTTCCTGTTGTGGTTGTTGTAGATGTTGGTGTTGTAGTAGTTGGTGTTCCAGTTGTAGTTGTAGACTGAGTAGGCGTGGTTGTAGATGTTGGGGTTTTAGTAGTTGGTGTTCCTGTTGTGGTTGTTGTAGATGTTGGGGTTGTAGTAGTTGCTGTTCCAGTTGTAGTTGTAGACTGAGTAGGCGTGGTTGTAGATGTTGGGGTTGTAGTAGTTGGTGTTCCTGTTGTGGTTGTTGTAGATGTTGGGGTTGTAGTAGTTGCTGTTCCAGTTGTAGTTGTAGACTGAGTAGGCGTGGTTGTAGATGTTGGGGTTGTAGTAGTTGGTGTTCCTGTTGTGGCTGTTGTAGATGTTGGGGTTGTAGTAGTTGGTGTTTCAGTTGTAGTTGTAGTAGTTGGTGTTCCTGTTGTGGTTGTTGTAGATGTTGGGGTTGTAGTAGTTGGTGTTCCTGTTGTGGTTGTTGTAGATGTTGGGGTTGTAGTAGTTGGTGTTTCAGTTGTAGTTGTAGTAGTTGGTGTTCCTGTTGTGGTTGTTGTAGATGTTGGGGTTGTAGTAGTTGGTGTTCCTGTTGTGGTTGTTGTAGATGTTGGGGTTGTAGTAGTTGCTGTTCCAGTTGTAGTTGTAGACTGAGTAGGCGTGGTTGTAGATGTTGGGGTTGTAGTAGTTGGTGTTCCTGTTGAGGTTGTTGTAGATGTTGGGGTTGTAGTAGTTGGTGTTGTAGTTGAAGTTGTAGATTGAGTAGGCATTGTTGTAGATGTTGGTGTTGTAGTAGTTGGTGTTTCAGTTGTAGTTGTAGACCAAGTTGTAGTTGTTATACATATCCTCTTGGGTCTACAACATTTTACCCTGATCTTGTAGTTAAAGCATTTTCCAGGATTCGTAGGCTGATCCTCTTTTTTACACATTAACCCATTTTTTAAATCACAGGTAACAACGTTTTTCTTCTTAATTGAGTTCAGATAGTCAGTTAAGTTCTTTTCAGGATATTCAGTTGACCTACACTCTATCTCCGTGGGATTTTCACAAATTTCTTTACCACTGTCTTTGATGTTCTTGTATGATTCAATGTCATTTCCGTTGTTCTTTTCAGGGTTATCTTCATCATACCATGGTGACCAATAACAATATTCTGTCACGGTTGACTGGCACATTGTTGGTGTTGCAGTTGTAGTTGTAGACTGAGTTGTTGTTGTAGATGTTGTGGTTGTAGTAGTTGGTGTTCCTGTTGTGGTTGTAGACTGAGTTGGCGTGGTTGTAGATGTTGGTGTTGTAGAAGTTGGTGTTTCGGTTGTAGTTGTAGACTGAGTTGGCGTGATTGTAGATGTTGGGGTTGTAGTAGTTGGTGTTCCTGTTGTGGTTGTAGACTGAGTTGGCGTGGTTGTAGATGTTGGTGTTGTAGAAGTTGGTGTTTCGGTTGTAGTTGTAGACTGAGTTGGCGTGATTGTAGATGTTGGGGTTGTAGTAGTTGGTGTTGCAGTTGTAGTTGTAGACTGAGTTGTTGTTGTAGATGTTGGGGTTGTAGTAGTTGGTGTTCCTGTTGTGGTTGTTGTAGATGTTGGGGTTGTAGTAGTTGCTGTTCCTGTTGTGGTTGTTGTAGATGTTGGGGTTGTAGTAGTTGCTGTTCCAGTTGTAGTTGTAGACTGAGTAGGCGTAGTTGTAGATGTTGGGGTTGTAGAAGTTGGTGTTTCGGTTGTAGTTGTAGACTGAGTTGGCGTGATTGTAGATGTTGGGGTTGTAGAAGTTGGTGTTTCGGTTGTAGTTGTAGACTGAGTTGGCGTGATTGTAGATGTTGGGGTTGTAGTAGTTGGTGTTGCAGTTGTAGTTGTAGACTGAGTTGTTGTTGTAGATGTTGGGGTTGTAGTAGTTGCTGTTCCAGTTGTAGTTGTAGATTGTGTAGGCGTGGTTGTAGATGTTGGTGATGTAGAAGTTGGTGTTTCGGTTGTAGTTGTAGACTGAGTCGTTGTTGTAGATGTTGGGGTTGTAGTAGTTGGTGTTTCAGTTGTAGTTGTAGACTGAGTAGGCGTTGTTGTAGATGTTGGGGTTGTAGTAGTTGGTGTTTCAGTTGTAGTTGTAGACTGAGTTGTTGTTGTAGATGTTGGGGTTGTAGTAGTTGGTGTTCCTGTTGTGGTTGTTGTAGATGTTGGGGTTGTAGTAGTTGGTGTTCCTGTTGTGGTTGTTGTAGATGTTGGGGTTGTAGTAGTTGCTGTTCCTGTTGTGGTTGTTGTAGATGTTGGGGTTGTAGTAGTTGCTGTTCCAGTTGTAGTTGTAGACTGAGTAGGCGTAGTTGTAGATGTTGGGGTTGTAGAAGTTGGTGTTTCGGTTGTAGTTGTAGACTGAGTTGGCGTGATTGTAGATGTTGGGGTTGTAGAAGTTGGTGTTTCGGTTGTAGTTGTAGACTGAGTTGGCGTGGTTGTAGATGTTGGTGTTGTAGAAGTTGGTGTTTCGGTTGTAGTTGTAGACTGAGTTGGCGTGATTGTAGATGTTGGGGTTGTAGTAGTTGGTGTTCCTGTTGTGGTTGTAGACTGAGTTGGCGTGGTTGTAGATGTTGGTGTTGTAGAAGTTGGTGTTTCGGTTGTAGTTGTAGACTGAGTTGGCGTGATTGTAGATGTTGGGGTTGTAGTAGTTGGTGTTTCAGTTGTAGTTGTAGATTGTGTAGGCGTGGTTGTAGATGTTGGGGTTGTAGTAGTTGGTGTTCCTGTTGTGGTTGTTGTAGATGTTGGGGTTGTAGTAGTTGCTGTTCCTGTTGTGGTTGTTGTAGATGTTGGGGTTGTAGTAGTTGCTGTTCCAGTTGTAGTTGTAGACTGAGTAGGCGTAGTTGTAGATGTTGGGGTTGTAGAAGTTGGTGTTTCGGTTGTAGTTGTAGACTGAGTTGGCGTGATTGTAGATGTTGGGGTTGTAGAAGTTGGTGTTTCGGTTGTAGTTGTAGACTGAGTTGGCGTGATTGTAGATGTTGGGGTTGTAGTAGTTGGTGTTGCAGTTGTAGTTGTAGACTGAGTTGTTGTTGTAGATGTTGGGGTTGTAGTAGTTGCTGTTCCAGTTGTAGTTGTAGATTGTGTAGGCGTGGTTGTAGATGTTGGTGTTGTAGAAGTTGGTGTTTCGGTTGTAGTTGTAGACTGAGTCGTTGTTGTAGATGTTGGGGTTGTAGTAGTTGGTGTTTCAGTTGTAGTTGTAGACTGAGTAGGCGTAGTTGTAGATGTTGGGGTTGTAGAAGTTGGTGTTTCGGTTGTAGTTGTAGACTGAGTTGGCGTGATTGTAGATGTTGGGGTTGTAGAAGTTGGTGTTTCGGTTGTAGTTGTAGACTGAGTTGGCGTGATTGTAGATGTTGGGGTTGTAGTAGTCGGTTCACATCTGTTCACGCAGCTGTTTGTATTCTCATCAAATATGGGCTTTTCGTCTGGGCATTTAGGGTAACAACCTGAATAATTGACCATTTAAAACTGAGTTACAATAGGTTACAAAGTTAATTACATTTCTGCACTAATCTCAATTTGTTGTGAATTAAAAAAACAAAAACAAAATCAACTTTTATAGCACAGTTGATAATAAGTTTAATATAAGTTATTTTCTGGTAATAGTTTCTTACAGAAATGAATGACAGTAGAAATGTATCAGTTCTGCTTACCTTCTAGCTTGGATATAAATTTAATACAATTTCCTTCTGCATAATTACAGGACCTGCACAATATGGGCGGAGGGCAATATTCATAGTGCCATGTACATTCACCTGGTTTATTGTAGTAATCGCAAAACACAGCTAGGAAAAAAAACAAAGAAAAAGGTGTATGAATTTTATAATGACTGGCTTTTCTGAATAAAATTTAGCCTTTAAATAAAATTTCTCTTGCAACCTTTCAGGAAATGTGTCATGATTCGGCTGTGTGGCAGGCAGGAGAAGGACCCAAACGCAAACTCACGGAGACGAAACGTAAACTCAAAAACACAGCTTTAATGCTGGCATAAAGTGAAACACAAAAAACAGTACTGAACTTAAACTGGGGAGACTAAAGCACGGGGAAAAATCACACAGCTATGAGGGAGACTACGACACTGACAAAGAGAAACACAGGGCTTAAATACACAGAGGGATAACGAGGGAATGAGACACAGAAGGAGGGCACAGCTGGGAGAAATCAGGACTGGACGAGACAGAGACGCAAAACTAGAAACACTCACATGAGGCATGGACCTTCAAAGTAAAACAGGAAGTATCACACAGAGACGCGAACTAGACACAGTGGAGACAGCAACTAAGAAACAGAGACAAACCATAAGGCAGAGGTCTAAGAACCAAAATACACAGAGGGAAATACTCAGCTTTGAACACAAGAGACTAGACTAGAGGGAGTAACAAAAGACCAACCATGAGAACATAATGCACAATGCAGGGTGACAGAAAACAAGAAACTCAAACATGCAAAGACACACCATAAACAGAACAGAGGGGGCACAGAGAGACATGAAGGGCAGGGGAGACTTAACATGGGTTGAAACACAAGGGGGAACTAATAAGCAAATCAACATAGGAGGCCTAATGAGCTAAACATACTATAAACATCAAAATGAACTAAAACTCAAAACACTGGGTCCTAAGACCCAGGATCGTGACAAAATGTTAATATACTATTTTTCTTACGTTTCAGTTAGGTCATTTCCTTTAATTCTTTTTATTAATATAATAATACATTTAATTTAAAAAGCAACTTTTAAGACACCAAGGACATTTAACAATAGAATAAAGCACATTATAGACAAAATGAAGAACAATAAAAACAAAAAGCACAAGATAAAATAAACAAACAAGAGGTTCACAGTGATTTGAACAGTTGGGTTTTGAGTTGAGATTTAAACTGGGGGAGAGAACCAATGTTTCTTATGTCTGGGGGCAGAGAATTCCCCAGCCTGGTAGTAGAATAGCTGAAAGCTATGCTTCCCGTGGTGCTGAGGAAAAAAGAAGGCACATTAAGTTGGATAAAAGAAGAAGAAGACCAAAGTGAGAGGGCAGAAGAGGTAGTGCTTAAAAGTTCAATCGGGAACAAGGTTATTAAGGTCCTTGAAGGTGAGCAGAAGAAGTTTGTATATTATTTGGAATTTTACAGGAAGCCAGTGAAGTTCATGCAGAACAGGGGTGATGTGCTGGTAGGAGGGGGTTCTGGTAATAATGTGAGCAGCAGAGTTTTGAACCAGTTGAAGCTTCTGGAGGGATTTTTGAGGGAGACCATGCAAGAGAGAATTACAATAGTCAATGCGGGAGGTAACAAGACTATAGACAATGGACGTAGACTGGGTGGTAAGAGAAGGACATAATCGGTTAATGTTGCATAGATGGAAATAGGCAGAATGGGTGAGATTATTGATTTGAAATTTATAGGGTAGTGAACTGTCTAGGATGACACCAAGGCTCTTAACCTGAGGTGAAGGGAAAACTCTGGAGTTATCAGTAGTGAGTGAGAAATGATTTGCCTTCAAAAGGTTGGATTTAGTTTTGTAATCAGCTTAAGAGAAACTTAAGAAAAGCTAAACCAGGATTTTAATTCAGATAGGCATTCTGTAAGGGAAGAAGGTGGGAGGACGGAATCAGGCGTACAGGATAGATATAAGTGGGTGACATCAGAAAAACAGTGAAAGTGAAGAAAATATTTGTGGAAAATGGTGCCAAGAGGGAGGATGTATATTATCAGGGGAAGAGGTCCTAAGACTGAACCTTGGGGTACACCAGAAGTGACTGGGAATAGATGAGAGCGGAATGATTTGAGTTGAATAAACTGAGAGTGGCCAAGTAGATATGATTGGAACCAGGCTAGGGGTGTGTCAGAGATGCCAAGAGAGCAAAGTCTGTTTAGAAGGATGGAGTGAGAGATAGTGTTGAAGGCTGAACTCAGATCCAAAAGGACGAGAATGTTAAGAAGACCAGGGTCAGCTCTGAGTAAAAAATCATTAGTAACTTTAAGTAAAGGGATTTTCCCCACGGGGACCAATAAAGTACACTTTCTTTCTTTCTTTCTTTCTTTCTAAAGCAGTTTCTGTACTGTGACATGAGCGAAAAACATATTGAAATCTCTAGTAAATATTCTGATTATTAACCAGGTGTGAATGAAGTTGAACTGCATCTGTTTTTTCGAGTATTTTCAAAATGAAGGGTAGATTAGAAATCAGATGGAGGTTGTTAAAGTTTTTAGGATCCAAGGAAGGTTTTTTCAGAATAGGAGTGACTGAAGCAGTCTTGAATAAGGACGGAACGATACCATTCGTGAGTGAAGAGTGACTGATAGCAGAGATGAGTGGGAATAAGGAAGAGAGGCAGGATTTCACAAGCTCTGTAGGCAGAAGATCAAGATGACATGTGGCAGGCTTTGATTTGTATATGAACTCAGAAATATCAGATATATCAGGAAGATGAAAGGTGAAAAGGTTTCAAATTGGAGAAAAGGTTCTGAAGAGGGGGTAGACACAAGATTCAAACTGAGTTTCTGGTGAATGCAAAGCAAGTACATTCTAACAAATAGGGTTAAACCTGTCTCTGTGGAAGGGTGAAGAAGACACAAATATATGGGTCAAGTAGAAAAAGTAACTGAAGTATGCCTTTTAGCTTAGTTAAAATTAAAGTTTAACCAAAGGTGAGCACATCAAAAGAGACAGCCTGTAGTTAAATCATTTTCTACTATTTGTAGGTTGATTCTCCTTTTTTACACATACAGCATTATCAAGCATTATCATAGGTAAAAGCTGCCTTTTGTTTCTCTTTATAGTAAGGTTCACTATACAGTTATTTTCAGAATAGTCAGTTGAGCTACACCCAAGGGAAGGGCAGGAGTAGTTAGTGTGGATTTACAGTGTTGAGATACAATGGAACCCTGTGAAGGCCAGAGGACAATCACACAGCAACATGAGTGATCGCATGAAACTTTTCAGAGGAAAACACAGGACTTATGGGTAACGGATATCAAAAGAATGAGACACAAGAGGGAAGCACAGCTGGGACTACGCTAACAAAACAAGACAGGGAGGAAGCAAAACTGAATACATTAAACAAAGGACGTGGGACTATCAAAGTAAAAAAAGGAAGCAAGAGATGCACACAAAGACACAGAATGACACTTGCACCAGAAACAGACATGAAAACATACCAGCAGGGCTCTAGAGTGCGACCAATTTGGTCGCAAATACGACCAAATTTTTCAGTGGTGCGACTAAACAAAAATATTTGGTTGCACCTGTGTGACCAACTGTTCGGGTAGCAAAAAAAAAAAAAAAAATCTGCAACCTTCCCTGTGGTCAACAACAGACACACATTATGCCCCTATCGTGGACTAAACCAATCAGAGATCGTATGGGGCGGGACCTTTCTGATTGGCCGTGGTCCAGTTGAAAGTGCAGGTGGAAGTGGGAGGTGAGTATCTTGAATAAAGCGATATCGATTCATTAAATCCTGAATCGACTTTTAAATATAACTGTGTTTTGCCAGAAATGCCAGATTCTCAGATTAAAGCTCACAAAACCATTTCAACAACAACCAAACAGCAAATGAGAGCAGGTACACAGATTCCACACAAAGACGTAAACACAGAACGGACCGACGCATCAGAATCAACTTTGTCTTTCTCGGCTTTCTCACCCGACGGCCCGTAGACGGACACGCCGTCGGAGCTTAGCCATTCTGATGCGTCCGGTCCGCGCTGTGATTACGTCTTTTTGCGCTGATTCTGAGCTGCAGGTTTTGTCTCTCTTTCAACCAAAATTTACCGAGCCAGCAGCAAAAGAAGCAGCAAACTGCGCTTCACATTTGATCAATGTCGTCATGAATTTTGCTGTTTTGAATCCACGACTATTAAAATCACACTTCATGCACAGCTAGCTCTCTCTCTATCTCTCTCTGTACTTCAAGAACAGTTTCCCGTCTCCAATCTCTGTTTTCTGTATTATTCATTCGCTTATTACCCACCAGTCTACCGTTGTTTACAGTGCTGTCGGCTGCTGTCTTTTTCTTTTCTTTTTTTCACTTAAATGACCTCGGACAAGAAAGTCTATTTTTTCTGTTGTTCAATACTGAAGTAATTTAAACTTTATATGCAGAACATTGTAGAATATTTTTAAGGTTATATGCTATAAAAAGCCAGACCAGGAAAATCTCCTTCATGTTTTTCTGTGTTTTATTCTCAGTTACTTTCACACAAAGGCATCTGCTGTGATGTTCACAATTCTGATGAAGTCAGTACTGATAAATGATCAGAATTATAATATTTCTGACTGTCTGAGGCTAAGTTGAATCGAATCGGGACTTTGAAAACCGGAATCGAATGGATTATAGAAATCAGTGATGATACCCAGCCCTAGTGAGCAGCCTAGGCACGACAGAAGTGGATGTAGGTGTAATAGGAAAAGAACTATTGCTAACTTTTCTGTTAAGTTAAGGCCTGATCCTTAGTATTAAATTAAAGTAGTAAATTCATAGCCAGTGCTCTGACACGGTGTCATCAATCTTTGAATGCTGGAAAAGCACAGTGTATCCAGAAAAACACATTATATTATATAAATTATTATAAAATTTGTGTGCACCTAACTTTTGTGCCGGTACGCCTAACTTTAAAAAGTTAGGCGTACTGGTACGCCCATGGCAAAAAGTTAGTCTAGAGCCCTGACCAGACTAAGGAGACACATGGAACACAGGGGAAGTTCAGAAAACAGAACCATGAATCACAATAAATCAACAACAATAAATTGGAACATTAGAACAACAACACAGTCTAACGAGCGTGGAAAGAAAACAGGAGGGATACTCCCACAAGGCTTAAATCTGGGATTCTCCACCATTTGACCCTAGAACTGAAGAAGCTTATCGGATGAGAGGTGAAACATCTTCAAGCAACTTAAAAAAGTCCAGACGCATTTCTTTCCAAGCTCCTTAGACTACGATGACCTGGATGACTGAGAACCTTCACAGATACAAACATACTTTGTGTAATTCATACGAGTAGCATGAAATAACAACATAATGTTGAAATGTTGCAGATGTACCTATTACTTGCATAGTTCCCATTTCTGTATAACTGTATATCTCAGATTTCTGTAAAGTTATTTATTTCATATTCTGTATAGTTTTTCATATTTATATCCTGTTCATATCCTGTACATAGCTTGTACTCACTACAGCCTGTACATACTTATAGTTATAGAATATTCACAATATACTTCATACCGTGTACATTATAACATACCATAATAGACCCATTTCTGTAATATACTTACATATCTATATTATTGCTAATATATATTGTAATATATCTATATCACTAAAGCACTTCTGGATGGATGCAAACTGCATTTCGTTGCCCTGTACCTGTGCAATGACAACAAAGTTGAATTCTATTCTATTCTATTCTAAAATGTAACCATGTCCAGAAAGGGATAAAAGCTTATTATAATCTAAGATTAAAGCGAAAACATTTTACTTACGACAGATCTCTGGAGTTCTCCATGCAACACAAACACCGGCCTCAGCACACGCCTGAGCATAATTTTTAACTGCTGTGCAAAAACATTCACAGTCTCCACCGATGTCGCAGCCACATGACTCTCTCACACAGTTTTCATAATATTTAAGGGGATCTATCTGTTCAATGATTAAAATGTGATAAACATTTATTAACAATATGTATTTTAGCACTTGAATTAACTTGGACAAATTACAAACAAATTACCTTTTTGTGGCACTCTTTGAATATTTCCTTTTTTATAATATCACACTTTTTTTCTGCCCAGGTTTGTCTGGTCGGTGTACAGGTGTCAAGATTATGTCTCACATCTGGGTATTTGCTGGATGTTTTCCAGCTGTTTGCAAATTCAAAAGGATTGCTCACTATCAGCTGACCCTGGGTGGTGAAGTCATTCTGTGCATTGCCATCAAAATCTCCACACTGGCCGCACACTTTACCCTGTACAAACAAAATGAATTAAAAATTCATTTTTTCACACATGAATTCTATGCTTTGGTAATTTGGTTTAGCTTTTAAAACAACATGTACTGCCTAATCTATTATGCTGCTTTTAATTTAAAGGCCAAGAATTAAGATGGCAAGACATATCTGATTTTCAGGAAAGCAACAGCATATTTTTAAGTTTCTGCCCAAAGAGTAGTAACTTTTTCCTTTAAAGAAAAGCCTTCAATTTGAAAAGAAAAACAAAAAATTCAAAAATGTCACAAGAGATTAGTTTTGCATGAAGTAACTAAACTACATGCAAGTAGGTAATCAATTTGAGTTCACGCGTGCCAAATCTCTGGATGGACCTCAGATTTCTAATGATTTTAATGAAATTGAATGTATCAAGTAAAATATACTAATCTATAACTTGTAATATTTAAACAGTAGACACAAACACAAATCTGCACGTGTAAAATTTCTCATATAATAAATTTAATTCAACATATAAACAGGTCCTGCTGCATGACATTTTCATATAAATAGTTTAGTCTTTTGTTAAACTTTGGCTTTCTGTCAGGGGCTGGGTCTGTGACCCAACATTTTGAGTTCATTTTGTTTTTTTCTTTTATTTCTTATATTACATTGAAATTATGCTTTGTTCTTGTGTTGCAGTCATTAGTTGGGATTAATTGGAGTTTGTTCTAATTCATTCTTCCATCATTCTTGTCTTCTGTGTCAATGTAACATGTGTTCTTTGTCTACGTGTTTTATGTTATCCAGCTTATGTGTCATGTTTAAGCCTCTCAGTGTTTTCTGTTTTTTTTTGGGAAGAGTCCTGTTTTTCTATTTTCAGTGTGTTTTAGTTTCACTTTCCCACTGTCGGCATTATTCTGATTTGTGTCAGCTGTTTCCCCCATGTGTTTCCACCTAACTCATTATCCTCCTGTGTGTATTTAGTCAGCATGTCTTCATTCAGTCTTTGTCACGTCGTCTATTTTTATTGTCCAGTCATAGTTTTTTTACAGTTTATGTTTAGTTCAATCTTGCCCTAAGTGATCACGCTTTGTATTTTTGCTTTTCATGTTTATCAGCCACAATAAACACCACCGTTATCGGAATCATCTCGGGCGGGGATGAGTCTGTCTACAGAAGGAAGGTTGAACGTCTGGTGTCCTGGTGCAGCTGCAACAACCTGGTGCTAAATGCACAGAAGACAGTGGAGATTATTGTGGACTTCAGGAAGCACACAGCCCCACTCCCCCCCATCATCCTAACTGACATCACCACTGTGACGTCATTCCACTTCCTGGGTACCATCATCACCCAGCACCCAAGTGGGAGCCCACAATCACCTCAGTCATATAGAAGGCCCAGCAGAGGATGTACTTCCTGAGGCAGCTGAAGAAATTCAACCTGCCAACACGGACGATGATGCAATTCTATACTGCAATCATTGAGTCCATCCTCACCTCCTCTGTCACCGTGTGGTATACTTGAGACACCATCAGGGACAGAAACCGCAGCGTGTTGTGTGCTCTGCTGAGAAGGTGATTGGTTGCAGACTCCCATCTTTACAGGACCTCTACACCTCCAGGACACTGGGGCGTGCAGCTTGGATCACAGCTGACCCTTCTCACCCTGAACACAGTCTGTTTGACCTGCTCCCCTCAGGCAGGAGGCTCCGGTCCATTCGGACCAGAACCTCTCGCCATAAGAACAGTTTCTTCCCTTCTGCTGTTGGACTCATGAACAATAATCATATGACTGCTCCCACCACTAACACATGACCCTACACTGTGTTCTCTATCTGTTCCTTTTTTGAACTAATCCCTTTGCACTGCGCACATGTATATAGTAATCTGCTTAGCATTTTTAATTTTAATTTTTATGTTTATTTAAACGTTGTCTTTCAGTATGTTTTGCACTAAGTACCGCAGCAATTTCCTAATGTTTTAAACCTGCTCAACATTTGGCAATAAAACCATTTCCGATTCTAAAAGGCTCGCTGTTTGTTTGCCACTCAGATCACCTTCAATGCCTGTTGTAAAACTTACACTGTGCTCCGGTTCCAGGTGGATTTCAAGATTAGTTTTTTGATCCCATATAACTGTCAGACCAATGTCCGATTCGATGAGCAGATAGAAACCAAGCCTTCTTTTGTTGTACTGGATCTCAGTACCATTTTGAAAAATGGTATCCTCTTCATATTTATCCTTTGATAGTGTGATTTCATTTCTCTATAATGGAAAGGAAAGGGGGTTTGCATTTGCATCCTTTAAAAACACCTTTACAAAATGTTACCAATATGACAAAAAACTACTAATGTATTTTTTGTGTGCATGTTTATTTAATATATTATTAAAATTCTTGACTTCTGGCCTTACCCCCAACTGGATCTTGATCTTTCGGGAACATATGGTGTTTGAAGATTCACACATCTCATTTTCTGTGATAATTCTAAAGTTCTCTTCAGTTGTTTTATTGTCACAGTTATTCTTCAAAGGGAAAAAGAGAGATTTCATTAAATAAATATTCAGCTTGGCCTTTACTATTCTGAATTGAGAGTGCTGAGACTCCCTGAATTTTATGAATAAATATTGCTAAATAGATTGCTTATTTACAATTTTGAGAAAATATATATTGAAAAATATTGTGACAGGTTTTGAATTTTAATGTTAATTATGATTCTTATGATAAGAATGTTTTTCCCCAGAAAACCTAGGTAAGCACAACAAAATGAGCATCTAAATATTTGTGATAAAGTAGGGATACATTACCATGACAGCAACATAGGGACCCAGTCCTTTAAACTCATATGCTTTCTGATCAAATGTAATGTAGTGACCACTTCCAGTAATAAGGCAAGTTCCTGGACACTTATTGGCTGTGCACTCCCATATCCCACTTTTGCAGGTACTAAATGTTTCAGAAAAGATTGAAACTAAATATATTGTAAAATCAGAGTAAAACTAAAAAATAATATATTATCAGTTTCAATGATGCTACATCAATCAATCAATCAATCAATCAATCAATCAATCATACCAGGTGTTGCATTTAACAGGAATTTTTTCTCCACTGGGATAAAGTTTCTCGCCATGCTGACATGGACATTCATTTTCTTTTACACAGGAACCTTTACCATTATCGACGAGGCCTCTGGGACAGAGGCAGCCAGATTTACAATCAGTGGCATCCTGGGAATAGAAAGGGTTAGAGGGGATAGAAATATCACAGTGATAGAAACAACACAAAAATAGAAAACAGATTATTGGTAAAACCAACATGACATTGATGTACACAAATGCACACTGTGTATCTACATTTTTAAAGTAGCTATTAGACCTAAAATTTGGGACTTGATCTACAAAAACAGCTTACACATTGATTTCCCAGATTTAAACAAGTTGGAGCACACTGCAGTCCAAAAGCTGTTGCGTTTGCAGTGGAGCAGTTGAAGTATTCTTTTGGAGAAGGGCATTCTGTAACAGAAGCAGGAACTACTTTAGTATTCTGTAAATTAACTACAATTAATTTCATAGCAGAAAAAGGATATCATTAAAAACTGACCTGAAGAGCCAGCTACCAGAGGATCACAATGAAGAACTCCGTCAGTGCACACACTAGAAAAAGACACCAAAAATATAGAATGTAACACAAACAGAATTTAAAATAGTTTGTGGAAATCTGACATACTGCTTACATTACAGTCATGCTTAATCCTTAGTTTCATTTGGAGTCCTTAAACTTACCAGTTGTTGTCTTTGATGCTGATGGTCTTCCCTGGTTCAATGGTTTCTTCATTATGGTAACAGGGACACTTTGCCATGGGGACACACATGTCTTTATCAACTAGGTAGTGATCCTCAGGGCAGGAACAGCCGTCCACGGGCAAGAAATCAGAGGTGCAGCTCTGCATCTTTGAGCTCAGTGATCTGCAAGTCAGCTGACATCTCTGATGTTTGTAAGAGAATATCTCAGATTCTGGGCAGTTCTTGGTGTATTTGTCTGTTTTACAGAAAATATGACAATGATTACCTCATAGTTTTGGACTAACTAATAAAAGCAAACATGCAATTTAAACTTCATTATCTTTTCACAACATAGTGAAAGATGAACTTACCACACAAATTTTTTCTCCAGCCTGTCAAGAACACTCCCTTTGATGCACAAGCTCTTGCGTAGGAGGAGAAAACAGCACACAGGCAGTCCTCGCTCTTCTCACAGTTACAGCTAGCATAAATACATCGCTGCAGAAGACAGTGAACACATTATTATTGTATTACAGTCCTAATGAATTCAATTAAAGACAAACGGAGAGGTTTAGTTGTACCTTGTAGTAAATCTCAGGATCCACCATAGTATGGCACTGTGCAAAGGTACTATTTGGCTGTCGTAGTAAGGGGCACCAGTGATTGGCATACTTTTCTATGAGTAGATGAACAGTTTTGAAGATTTTTACAATTTTTATATTTCTTCTGTGATCATTTATGTATATCACAGAAAATCTGATTTGAGCAAATAAAAAATGAAAAGAAATAGGCTTGTTGATAGTTAACAATTTACCATTTTCCATGCTAAGAGAACAAGGATCATCAAGTCGTCCTTCTGCATTTTTGCACGTATAGTCAGTCTTCCAAGAATTACCAAAAGTTACTTCTTTTCCCTCCACCATCCCCTGAGGAGTCTTCATGTCATCATACAGCATCATGTTGTAATTCCCACATAAACCTATAGTTTTAAAAAAGTTCAATAAGTACAAAGGCAGTAAAAACTATTGACTCCATTACACTTTTGGGCATTTATTGTTTTTAGTGTTTTTTTCTTTTATTTTTCTTTGTTTGATTGGATTTGAATTACTGGCTGATCTTTTTGTTGGACAAACAAACACAGAAATGATAATAATTACAGTTACAGTCAACATCCATGATATATTGACATTTAATATATACTAGTTACTTGATAGTTGTACTTCTGATGATGGTTAATGGCTAATATAAAACATACCGCGTGTCTTTTCTTTGTAGCTCTGCTCCAGACTGACATAGACTTGCATCAGAGGCACATGCTGGATCTGAACTTGTAAACCAAAGCTTGTCTGGAGCATGATGTGAAAGGATGAAGCATGGAATATACTGATGTCTCCTGTGAGTCAACAGAAAAATAATAATCAGATCATATTTACGATAAAACACTAAACTACATCTTAGTTTCTGACATACCTGAGTCATAAGGCAAAGTGACCTCCTGTCCATTCTTCATCTTCACTCTGCCTTCAGAGGTGAAAATTATGGCCTGAATGAAAAAATAAATTGCGATCAGAGTGTGGCTCATTGTAAATTATTATAATTACTAGTTTTACACTCACATTGTTTTTGTTACTGTTCAGCTGAATTTTCAAGGTCTTGAGACAAGTGTCGTACTGGTGATCTGAACATTGTGTCAAATGGACCAGAATGGTAAACTTTGGGCTCAGATAATCCTGAAATATAGATACACTGTAAGCACACCTATATAAAATGCCACCTTAATATCAGAAGATTGCATATCTTTAACAGTTGGAGGTGTTGACTCATTCACCTTGCTTTCCACTTTAGCCAGAGTGTAGAAACAGTCTCCATGGAAGGTGAAGTCTTTCCCATCAAAGGTGGTTATGTGTGAACCCTCTTCAACTGAACATGTAGCATGCATTTGAAGACTCTCACAAGACCATTTACCTGCAAAGCATGTGCTGAACAAACAAAGATTTAAGGTAAAAAGCACACACTAATAATACTTTCTGAGTAACATGAGTAATGTGAAACATACCAGTTTTTTCCCTCCTCCTGGTAAACCTCATTGGACTCATAGATTTTGTCATGTTTGCACGGACATTCAGAAAGAGGAATACATCCCCTCATGGAAACATCATCAAGCACAGTTCCTGATGAAGACATGACATGAAAATGTTTTTACACTGCATATATTAGTGGCACTTAAACATTCAGGCATGATGAGTACAAAGAAACAGCACCAACCAGGAGGACAGAAGCAGCCGTCTATGTTGTGATCTTCACAAACTAAACTCGTGTCTGGGAATCTGCAGGTATCGATGCAAGGAGACCCATACTCATCATATACCATGGTGGGTGGACAATGTTTAGCTGTGAAGATTTGGTACAATTAGAATATGTGGAAGAGCAGTGGGATATGCTCTCAACTGTCCCCAGGGCGCCTCTGTCAGTGCGCCCCAGGGCGGCTGTGGCTACAATGTAGCTTGCCATCACCAGTGTGTGAATGTGTGTGTGAATGGGTGGATGACTGAACATGTAAAGCGCTTTGGGGTCCTTAGGGACTAAGTAAAGCGCTATACACATACAGGCCATTTACCATAATATTACTGATGTATTTTGCTGTTTTTAACTATATTTTCATCTGAGGAATTAATTTTAAGAAAAAAAAAATTACCACACAACTCAGGAGTCCTCCAGTTGGGAGGTTTTCCTCCAGCATGGGAGCACTGTCGAGAGAACTCTGAGTATGTGCTGCAGACACAGCTGTCATTTAAGTTGCTACAGCGGCACATATCCTTCACACAGGCCTGAATGTAAGGCTCAGGGTCAATCAGATCAGTGCAGAAGCTCCAGGATTCGTCTTCAAAGAAGTCTTTGCAAATGTTTTCCTTAAAGGGACAAAAGAAACAGGTAACAGAGTCATAATTAATCTGTGCAGAAGGTTTTATGCAAATACATATTTCTACATATGTATTGTTCAAGCTATCTGGATAATAAAACTCACAAACTCCTTGCACAACTCTGTCACATTCTCAGCCTCCAGTGATGTATCTGCCTTTTCATTGGGGTCCTCACAGTTATCATTTGGACGAGGGGTTCTCCATTTTTTGCCAAACTTAATGGGGCTCATTTGTTGACCTGTATATGATGACATTAATGGTTACATTCTAACTCCTGCATATTACAGATGAAACGGATTAATATGAAATGAATATACACCTTCATCAAGGAGGTCTGAATTGCCATTGAAATCTCCACAAAGTCCAGAAGTGCAATTAGCATATTCATCATCAATTTCCACCTGGAAAACACAGGCATAGGATCATAGGTTGATTTATGTTGTTGTAAACAATGAGAAGGAAGAATCATGTTGTTTCTTCTTTTTTAAAGAAAAAAAAGAAAGAAAAAAAGCCCTACAAAGTTAAATTTGATACAGTCCATTTCACCTACATCTCCAAAAGTTGATTCTGTTCATCCGGATGTAGCGTTTTCAAAATCAACTTCCAGATGAAAAGAATCAACTGCTGGAGATTTACTTACCTGGATGATTGAGTATGCATCAAGACATTTCACCTACAGCTGGAATCTGATACATCAGATACAATAGTATAGTTTACAACAGAGAGCATCTTATTTTACAGTATACATAGTTCTTGTGGTGTTTCCTTTTGGTTCACCCACATCCAGCTCTCTCTTGGGATTTACAGTTGTGTTTGTACTCGTTTCTTCATCCAAATATCAAAATTTTGCTTTTCTCTGTCAGACTGCATGCATTCAGTCTTTCAGTATGCTTTCTTTTCCTTTACAGTTATTTCCAATCTACTTTTCCACCATAATACAATGTAGGCTTTTTGTTTCTCAAAGATATTTAAAAAGTTACTTTGTAACCAATGCCTGGCATTTCTCGAGTGTAAAGCAATTCCAGTGACCATTTAAAACTTTTTGTAACAAGCATCAAAAATATGTTTGCAACCTGGAAAAATCTGTTTTAATATCATGTCTTGAGTAACATGAGTTTCAGCAGTGTTGAAAAACAATTATGTCTAAGTTATTACCATGACTGCTCCATCATTGTACCACATGACAGTGATGCCAATTTGGGAGTGAAGCTTGATGTAAAATTGTTTTTTTTCCAGTTGTACCCCGGCCTGGTAGTATGGCAGTTTGACACTGGGTGGGGGGGAAATGACAGCAAGTATAGTTAATTTGTTTTCATTTTAAATTTTGAAGACTTAAAGAGTTGCAGTTTGACTTGGCATTGTTTTGTTTTGTTGTTTACCTCTGCTCATTCAGAGTGACCAAATCCTTGCTAATGTTGTATAAATAACTATTGATTTTCACAACCACAAAACTTATTGTAGAGTTTTCATGATTCTCGTTCCTTTTTAGGTCCACTGAGAACGTCTGGGAATCCTGGGAATTTTTGTTGGCTGAGACCAGCTTGTACTCACACATACCGGGAAACCGGTAAACATCACCATCAAATGTCTTGAAGTGCTCTCTGCCCCATGTGCTACATGTACTCCTGTAAACTGGGGAGCAAAACAAAAAAAAAGAAAAAAGAAAAAAAGAAGAACAAGTTTACCAAAATTTTTCACCATGCACATAAATAATTTTGAAACATTTTAAAAAACACTACAGGTCTATCTTATTACAGACACTTTTCCAGCAATTGCATCCAGACATTTGCATATAACTGTAACAATTAACCGTTAATGAATATTAAAAGATTAATGTACATTATACATATAACATGCTTAACTGTCAAGCTGTTGCACCCTTACAAAAAGTGTTTAACCAAAAATCTAAAACATTCAGATCTTACCTGACTTGGCTTGGATATCGATAACATTGGCAACAGAAAAAGCAAGGAAACACAACCACACAACTCTCCACTTCATTTTTGCCACTGTGGGCTCGCTGTCACCAAGGAAGTTGGCAGTGAGACGGTGGCCAGTGGCCCTTTATATTGAGAGAGCTCATTTGTTTTTCTCCCACCCTCTTTGAGCACTTAAACAGTTTTTCCATGGAAACACAAAACACGTTTTGAATCATTTGCTATATCGTCCGTATCTTTTGAGCAAACAAGCAGTGGTGAGAGGCCTTTCCAGAGAATTTCGCTGAACGGATACACAATGATATATTTGTTTACAGTGTGTCTATCATCTTTCTTTTCCACAGTAATAGTTTTTTTAATTTAATTGAATTTCAATTGAGATTTGATACTTTGATAACTGCTGTTTATCCTATAATCATTAGTTAATCGTTGTGTTTACTGGACTATCAGCTATATCAAAGTAAACACTGGAAAATAATTAACACTGGAAGCATTCAAAGTCATCACTAATTTACAATACACATTAATAAATACTGCAGTATTATAAAAGCTTAGCACTATCAGACAATTCATTTTAGTTTTCATATAGTGTTTCCCCTATTTAAAAGTAATACATTCATTTTCACAACATCCAATGTATTCAGAGCATAAGTGACTCAAATGTTGTGCTCAGATATCTTCATTAGAGAGGTAATTTGTGTGCGCACTATGCTTGGTCACTACACATGGAATACTTTGAGGAAAACTAGCACCTTGGATGGAAGTCATAACATTTCATGGTTATATCAAGAGGAATAGGGTTCTTAAAAGGGGAATGTTTTGACAAGTCTAAATTGGAGTCTGTTTTATACCAAATGCAGAATAAAATGTTTTAAGAAAGCAATTAAGTTCATGTTCCAAAAAATATGATTGTTTGCTTGCAGGACAACAGGAGAGATGAGTCCTCCGTCACAGATGGTGTGGTCAGTGAAGGTGGTCGCCTGCAGGTTCAAGCTCATTGCATCTCCAACCCACATCCACTGCCACTGTACTTAAGGGAAGTTAAAGACTTTCTTCTGCACTTACATTTGGATCACCTCGATCCATGACAGTAATTCAGGCAGTAATGCCTGGACTGGAAACAAGCCGTCCTTAAAACATTACAACATTCCAGCTCCTGTGTTGGAATGCAAAACAAATGTGTTGTTTAAATTAGAGACTGCACTTGTGACAGAACAACAAATATTTTATTTTGATTATATATGTAATGTAAGTACAAAACAAACTTGTGGTAGGCCTAAACTTATTTTCAGGATAATTACATCTGAGACTTTGTTTCATTGTAAGATTATAACAGTGATGGCAATATAATTGTTTGTTGTTCAGCAGAACAGTGTCCAGTATGTTGGCTGTTATACTTTGTTGTGTTTGAAAATAAAAGTTGGGCTGATTTTAACATCATTACAAAAAGTGTTGTTAATTATTTTTAATCATATTCAGGTTACCACAAATTGTTTTTTCATTTAGTTGAACTTGAAATGTTTGTCAGTAGGTAAACAATTAGTACTGTACAGCAGAAATATCAAGTTATTCTTAATACTGCAGACTTGCAATGTATAAGTTGTCCTAACAGTCATCTTAAGTAAGCTTTACTTAGTTTTTTTGAGGCAATGAGTTTCCTCAATTTTTTTGAGTTCTGGGAACTAACAAGGTTGTACAGTGTACTCAAAATGAGTAAGTTGCCCTAACTTGGTCATCTTATGTAAACTTGATCCAACTTTTTTGAGTTCTGGGAACAAATGAGCTTGTACAGAGTACTCAAAATAAATAAGTTGTCCTAATTTAGTCATTTTTATCTAAGCTTTACTCTATTTTTTTGAGGCAATGAGTTTCCTTAATTTTTTTGAGTTCTGGGAGCTAATTAGATTTTACAGTGTGGGGTCCAGGGTATAATTGGCCATTTTTGACTACTTTTGATTTTCCCTTCACATTTCACTTTTAAAAACTATTTACTTTGACTTCTTTGGTATCATTCTTTTCAGCACAACCTCATGTATTTGAATTTACAGTTATGTCTGTGAAGGTTCTCAGTCATCCAGGTCATCGTAGTCAAAGGAGCTTGCAAAGAAAAGCTGTACAGTGCAGCGAGGAATGCGCAGACCTCTACATTGGAGAGACCAAACAGCCACTTCACAAGCGCATGGCACAACACAGAAGAGCCACCTCCACAGGACAAGACTCAGCAGTCCATCTGCATCTTAAGGATAAAGGACACTGTTTTGAGGATGCCAATGTTCACATTTTGGAGAGGACAGATGGTTTGAAAGAGGAGTGAAAGAAGCCATCTATGTCCACTGTGAGCGACCATCTTTGAACAGAGGCGGGGGTTTACGACACCAACTCTCTGCCATCTATAATCCAGTTTTGAGATCCCTTCCCAGATGCCTTAACGCCCACTCACATCCTGGGCCATCTGACCTCAGGAATTCGCATGACAAGGTGGGGCCAGGTTTCACAATGAACCCACCCGAAACTCTGGCTGATTGGGTCCCACACCCAATTTCACACCTTGGCTCAGGTGATTAGAGGATCATCAGGGGGTCCTTTTGTCCCTCTGTGGGGGTCACTCCCACTAGGTTTATATCTGGGACTCTCCACCATTTGACCTTAGAACTGAAGAAGCTTCTCGGATGAGAGGTGAAACGTCTTCAAGCAAGGCAAGGCAAGGCAAGGCAAGTTTATTTGTATAGCACAATTCAACAGCAAGGTGATTCAAAGTGCTTTACAGAGACATTAGAAACAAAAACAAATAAAAAGCATGATTTAAAATTGATTAAAACAAGCAAATAAACTAACTAACTAATTAACAAACAAACAAACAAACAAAACAGTATATAAAATCAAAACAGATAAAATCAGAACAGTAGATAAAATCAGTAGTTAAATGTAAGTTTTGAAATTTAAGCTTAAAGTGTGGATTTGGTGCTTTATTCAAATGCAGCTGAGAACAGGTGAGTCTTCAACCTGGATTTAAATAAACTGAGTGTTTCAGCTGATCTGAGGCTTTCTGGGAGTTTGTTCCAGATATAAGGAGCATAAAAGCTGAATGCAGCTTCTCCGTGTCTGGTTCTGACTCTGGGAACTGATAAAAGACCGGATCCAGATGACCTGAGGGATCTGGAAGGTTCATACTGGGTCAGGAGGTCATTGATGTATTTTGGTCCTAAACCATTCAGAGCTTTATAGACCAGCATCAGAACTTTAAAGTCTATCCTCTGACGGACAGGCAGCCAGTGTAAAGACCTCAGAGCTGGACTGATGTGGTCCACTTTTTTGGTCTTAGTGAGGACTCGAGCAGCAGAGTTCTGAATGAGCTGTAGTTGTCTGACTGATTTTTTTAGGTAGACCTGTAAAGATGCTGTTACAGTAATCAAGCCTACTAAAGATGAATGCATGGACTAGTTTTTCCAGGTCCTGTTGAGACATCAGATCTTTTATCCTTGAAATATTCTTGAGGTGATAGTAAGCTGATTTTGTTATTGTCTTAATGTGTTTTTCTAAGTTTAGGTCTGCATCCATCACTACACCCAAATTTCTCGCCTGGTTTGTGGTTTTTAGATGTATAGATTGAAGTTCTCTGGTGACCTGTAATCGTTTTTCTTTGGCGCCAAAGACTATTACCTCAGTTTTGTTTTTGTTTAGCTGGAGAAAATTGTGGCACAACCAGTCATTGATTTCCTCAATGCATTTACCAAGAGCCTGCACAGGGCCTTGGTCTCCTGGTGACATTGTGATATATATTTGTGTGTCATCTGCATAGCTGCATAGCAACTTAAAGAAGTCCAGACGCTTTTCTTTGCAAGCTCCTTTGACTAATTTACAGTTATGTTTTCATTTTGACATACTGTATTAACACAATTGATCTAAAATCAGACAAAAAACATAAAATCCGAGTAGAAAGTTATATTTTTTACTGTAACAACCACAAACATGTTTATTGAATCATATTTCATAACTTTAAATGCAAATATAAGTTGTCAATTTTAAAATCCTATGCACAAGTTTTGCAAACAAGAAAGTTATTTGCAGCCATTTACCGTTTACTCCTTTTTTAAATAACCACTTCAAACTTTTTACACAACAATCAGGTGTTCTGCATTCAATAAGATGCAACACAAATTATTTGTGCCACTCCAAAAAAATAATTTCTGTCCACTATAAAGGAGAACATCACACCCTGATACCTGCAGGTCTGACAGCAGCAGGTGTATCACTCGTTTTCTGCCTGGAGACAGCAGTCACTTCATTGTTCTGATTCGCATCACAAAACTATCAACAACACTACACACTAACTACACAAGACAACACATTAACTACACACTCCAAACACGCTAAATGTCACACATCTCTCACATCTCAAAACTCTCACTCTCTCTCTCTCTCTCTCTTGCCGTCATTCCTAAAACTTCCCCCTCTTCCTAAACATCCAAATGTCATGTTGCCATATCATTTTTGTTTGGTCAACATGATGCATTTTTCCACCAAAATGAACAGGCTGTTTTTTGTTTTGTTTTTTAATTTTTTGGTCATAAGCAGAGAGTGCTTACTAGTGCTGTCCTTAGACAGTAAACATGATGAAACTATTCAGGAAAAAACATCCGTATATATTGTTTATCATGACTCTGGTTTTACGTGGCCTATCAACACAATTTAAAAACTGGTATATATCACCTTGTTGCTTTGTCATCTTGAAGTGGTCATGTGATTGGCTTACCATGACTACTTTATTC
Organism: Mchenga conophoros; assembly: GCF_057382185.1. Lineage (NCBI taxonomy): Eukaryota > Metazoa > Chordata > Actinopteri > Cichliformes > Cichlidae > Mchenga > Mchenga conophoros. The sequence goes on from NC_140532.1 coordinate 14,856,957, forward strand.
TTCCTCAGCCAAACAGCTGCACTCATGCGATTGTTTTGCTGCCTTAGCTTCAGGTGTTGTGCCAAAAAGTGATCGTTTACCAGAAAGTGCTTGCCGTCCGGCGGAAGCGCCCAGCTGTTTAAAGCTGTAGTGCCCAGATTACTTACAGCTACTTCCGTACAACTGAAGACAGCTTCAACCGTCTGTTTGTTGAAAAATGGTAACGCGACCGTGCTGCATTTTTTGTTAGTAACGGTAACAGCGTTGTAACGATAGGAATAGTAATTAGTTAGATTACTTGTTACTGAAAAAAGTAACGCCGTTACTTGTGTCACGGGGTGGAAAGGGACAAGTTATCTAGGTTTTTTTACTATGCGTGTTTTGCTGTGTTTTACCTTTTTAATATTTTAATATTGTACGCTGGTTTATTTTTATGAGTTTTATTGCATGTTTTTATGGTATTTATTGGTGACTTGTCCTGGAAAGACTCCGCCCCTACCTGATTATGAACCTGATCACACCTGGGAGGTCCCAGAGGCCAATAAGAGGGCCTGGCAGACCACAGAGAAGGAGGCTTGAGGGGAGGCTTGAGAGACAGGCAACAGTGGCAGAGTGAATGGTGTCAGGCGGCGGCACCTGCAAGCCCGGAGGCCTGGTAAAGGTTGGCGTGGGCGGTGAACAAGGAGACGAGCAGGGATCGGAGCGAGCAGCCCGGCTGCTGGAGTTATTGGAGGCCAGATAATGCTTCTGTTCTACCTCCACGGTGAGACGGGCTGGTGCCGATTGGCGTGTTCAAGGAAGTGGTGGGCAGAGTTAAGAGCTCTGCCCACCCGGGCGCGCCGGAGCGGAGAATACGGACAGGAAGGCGAGGACGCCGCCGGGTTTCCCCCTTGCACACTGCTTGCCTGGATATTTATTTTTTAGTGACTTTTATATCGTTGCGGACGCCACTGGGTTTTAATATTGTGTTTTATTAATGTTTATTGTGTTGTTCCCTGGCCAGGTTTGTTTTAATCCATTTTACATTTTTAACTGTTTAAATATAATAAATTATATTTTAATTATACAGTTTTTATTTCAGTGCATTCCCTTGGCTGCTCCACTGCTCTATCCATTTTTGAGGAGGGTTTCCCTCCTTTAATAACATTTGTGCTAAAATTGCCTTCACTCCGTTACAAGACATTCCTGCAGTTTAACTAATTGGTGTGTGTTATCTGCCTTCATGGACAGAGTTGGGTGTCATCTGCATAGCAGTGAAAATGTATGCTATGTCTTCTAATGTTACTGCCTAAGGGAAGCATGTATAATGTTAGCTGAATTGGTCCTAGCACTGAGCCCTGCAGAACACCATAATTGACCTTAGTGTGTGAAGAGGACTCTCCATTTACATGTACAAATTGGAGTCTATTAGATAGATATGATACAAACCACTGCAGCGGAGTACCTGTAATACCTACAGCATGTTCTAATCGCTCTAATGGAATATTATGGTCAGCAGTATCAAACGCTGGACTAAGCTAGCAGTACAAGCACAGAGATGAGTCCACTGTCAGAGGCCATAAGAAGATCATTTGTAACCTTCACTAAAGTTGTTTCTGTGCTGTGATGAGCTCTGAAACCTGACTGAAACTCTTCAAATAAGCCATTCCTCTGCAGATGATCTGTTAGCTGTTTGACAACTACTCTTTCAAAGTTTTTTGATATGAAAGTATCAGTATACTGGTACTCATGAAATTTCCCCTTGTGGGACTAATAAAGGTATATCAATTCAATCAATTCAATTCAATTCATCATACACGATACTCACATTTGATGATGGACCACAGGTTCTCAATGGGGTTCAGATCAGGTGAACAAGGAGGCCATGTCATTAATTTTTCTTCTTTTATACCCTTTCTTGCCAGCCACACTGTGGAGTACTTGGACGCGTGTGATGGAGCATTGTCCTGCATGAAAATCATGTTTTTCTTGAAGGATGCAGACTTCTTCCTGTACCACTGTATTTTAGCTAGGTATGTTGCAAAAAATGCTTTGTACATATTACAAAAAATACAATAAAAGTCCCAAAATGAAAGAGTACATGTTGTATCACTATAACCTGGGGTATACAGGGAGTGCAGAATTTTTAGGCAAGTTGTATTTTTGAGGAATAATTTTATTATTGAACAACAACCATGTTCTCAATGAACCCAAAAAACTCATTAATATCAAAGCTGAATGTTTGTGGAAGTAGTTTTTAGTTTGTTTTTAGTTTTAGCTATTTTAGGGGGATATCTGTGTGTGCAGGTGACTATTACTGTGCACAATTATTAGGCAACTTAACAAAAAACAAATATATACCCATTTCAATTATTTATTTTTATCAGTGAAACCAATATAACATCTCCACATTCACAAATATACATTTCTGACATGCAAAAACAAAACAAAAACAAATCAGCGACCAATATAGCCACCTTTCTTTGCAAGGACACTCAAAAGCCTGCCATCCATTGATTCTGTCAGTGTTTTGATCTGTTCACCATCAACATTGCGTGCAGCAGCAACCACAGCCTCCCAGACACTGTTCAGAGAGGTGTACTGTTTTCCCTCCTTGTAAATCTCACATTTGATGATGGACCACAGGTTCTCAATGGGGTTCAGATCAGGTGAACAAGGTGGCCATGTCATTAGTTTTTCTTCTTTTATACCCTTTCTTGCCAGCCACGCTGTGGAGTACTTGGACGTGTGTGATGGAGCATTGTCCTGCATGAAAATCATGTTTTTCTTGAAGGATGCAGACTTCTTCCTGTACCACTGCTTGAAGAAGGTGTCTTCCAGAAACTGGCAGTAGGACTGGGAGTTGAGCTTGACTCCATCCTCAACCCGAAAGGGCCCCACAAGCTCATCTTTGATGATACCAGCCCAAACCAGTACTCCACTTCCACCTTGCTGGCGTCTGAGTCAGACTGGAGCTCTCTGCCCTTTACCAATCCAGCCACGGGCCCATCCATCTGGCCCATCAAGACTCACTCTCATTTCATCAGTCCATAAAACCTTAGAAAAACCAGTCTTGAGATATTTCTTGGCCCAGTCTTGACATTTCAGCTTGTGTGTCTTGTTCAGTGGTGGTCGTCTTTCAGCCTTTCTTACCTTGGCCATGTCTCTGAGTATTGCACACTTTGTGCTTTTGGGCACTCCAGTGATGTTGCAGCTCTGAAATATGGCCAAACTGGTGGCAAGTGGCATCTTGGCAGCTGCACGCTTGACTTTTCTCAGTTCATGGGCAGTTATTTTGCGTCTTGGTTTTTCCACATGCTTCTTGCGACCCTGTTGACTATTTTGAATGAAACGCTTGATTGTTCGATGATCACGCTTCAGAAACTTTGCAATTTTGAGACTGCTGCATCCCTCTGCAAGATATCTCACTATTTTTTGACTTTTCTGAGCCTGTCAAGTCCTTCTTTTGACCCATTTTGCCAAAGGAAAGGCCGTTGCCTAATAATTATGCACACCTGATATAGGGTGTTGATGTCATTAGACCACACCCCTTCTCATTACAGCAATGCACATCACCTAATATGCTTAATTGGTAGTAGGCTTTCGAGCCTATACTGTCATGGTCCTGGGCCATGTGGGCCCAGTATTCTTAGTTTTCATGTCTTTTTGTATTTTGTTCTTTATTTAGGCCATGCTTCCTGGGTTGATCTGTTACGTTGTTCCTTATGTGTTTTCCCTTCGTGACTCTTACCCCCTGTGTGCCCCTCTGTGTATTTATGAGCCCTCGTCTCTCTTTGTGTTTTATTCTAGGTTTTCCCCAGCCCGTTATGTCTGCGTTCTCCCCGTGCTCTCTCTCCTCCTGATTGAACCTCTGTGTACTTCCTGTTTTACTTTGCCCATCTCCCATCAGTGTTACGTTCACTCCTGCCGTGTCTTGTTATGATTATCAGTGTCACCTGTGTTCCCCGTGTGCATCCACTTCCCCTGATCATCCCTCATGTGTATTTAGTCTCTGTGTTTCATACAGTCTGTGTCGCGTCGTCTGTGTTCCCACCCCCTGTGTTCCGTATTTCCAGCCATAGCCTTTCCTTAGTTTGTCCAGTTTAGGTTTCTGTTGAGCTACTACTCATATGCTGCCTTCACTCTGTTTTGTTCCTTTCATCAGCCATAATAAAAGGCTCGCTTTTTGTTTAAATCCACTCCTGCATGCTCGCTTGTGTTCGCACCTGGGTCCACCATACACATTCCCGCACGGTCTGCCTCCGCAGACCGTGACATATACAGCTTGGAGTAAGACAACATGCATGAAGAGGATGAAGTGGACAAAATACTCATTTGCCTAATAATTCTGCACTCCGTGTAGTCATACCGGTACACCATCGCAATAGGAAGGTGTGGTGAGTGTTTCACTTGTTGTTGATAGAGTTGTTATTAGTGATGATATTTTAGTTGTAGTTGAAGATTGCAGTGGTGTGGTTTTAGATGTTTGGGTTACTGTAGTTGGTGTTTCAGTTGTAGCTGTAGACTGAGTTATATTTGTAAATGTTGGTGTAGTAGTAGTTGGTGTCTCAGTTGTAGTTGTAGATTGAGTTGTTGTTGTAGTTGTTGGGGTTGTTGTTACAGTTGTAGTTGCAGACTGAGTTGTCGTTGTTGGAGTTGTTGTTACAGTTGTAGTTGTAGACTGAGTTGGTGTAGTTGTTGTGGTTGTTGTTTCAGTTGTAGGTGTAGACTGAGTTGGTGTTGTTGTAGATATCATATTTGTAGTAGTTGGTGTTTCAGTTGTAGATGAAGTTGTTGTAGATGTTGTAGTTGTAGTTGGTGTTGCAGTTGTAGTTGTAGATGGAGTTGGTGTTATTGTAGATGTTACGGTTGTAGTAGTTGTAGACTGAGTTGGTGTTCTAGATATTGTTGTTGCAGTAGCTGGTGTTTCAGTTGTAGTGGTTGATGAAGTTGGTGTTGTTGTAGATTTTGTATTTGTAGTTGGTGTTTCGGGTGTAGTTGTAGATTGAGTTGGTGTTGTTGGAGATACAGTGCTTGCAGTAGTTGGTGTTTCAGTCGTAGTTGTAGATTGAGTTGTTGTTGTAGGTTGTTGGGGTTGCTGTTACAGTTGTAGTTATAGACAGAGATGGTGTTGTTGGAGATACTGTAGTTGTAGTAGTTGGTATTTCAGTTGTAGTTGTAAATTGAGTTGTTGTTGTAGTTGTTGGGGTTGTTGGTACAGTTGTAGTTGTAAATGGAGTTGCTGTTGTTGTAGATGTTACAATTGTTGTAGTTGTAGACTGAGTTGGTTTTGTTGGAGGCATCGTACTTACAGTAGTTGGTGTTTCAGTTGTAGTTGTAGATTGAGTTGTTGTTGTAGTTGTTGGGGTTGTTGTTACAGTTGTAGTTATAGATTGAGTTGTTGTAGTTGTCGTGGTTGTTGTTTCAGTGGTAGTTGTAGACTGAGTTGTTGGGGTTGTTGTTTCAGTGGTAGTTGTAGACTGAGTTGTTGTAGTTGTTGGGGTTGTTGTTTCAGTTGTAGTTGTAGACTGAGTTGTTGTAGTTGTCGTGGTTGTTTTTTCAGTTGTAGGTGTATTACATTCCGAGACAATATGTTCAGTATTTTTTTAGAACAATATACCCTGATCATGTAGTCATAGCATTTACGTGGATTGATAGGCTGATCCTCTCTTTTACATATTAAACCAACCATAAGATCACACTTAACAACTTGTTTCACTCTGAGTGTGTTTTGATGCTCTTTTAAGCTCATGTCAGGTTCTTCAACTGACCTGCACTCAATATCTCTGATATCTTCACAAAATTCTTTACAATGTCTTCTTATTTTGTCCTAGGTTTCAATGTCACTTTTACTGCGTTCCTTGTAAGGGTTATCCACATTATACCACTTTGTCCAACTACAGTATTCTTGACTATTCTTGATTATAACCGAAGTGCATAAATGAGTTGTAGTTGTTGTTACAGTTGTAGTTGTAGATTGCAAATGTACTTATTAAAATGTAATCATGTCCAAAAAAGGATAAAAGATTATACTTTACAAATTGAATAGAGTAAACAGTAAAATAAAATATATAAAATATACAGAGGTTTGTAGTTGGATATTGTGCAAAACATGTGACATTGATGTACAGTATGGAGTGCATAATGTTGAAGTTCCAGTAGTGCAGGTGAGATGTCTATGAAGTGTTCAGCAGTCTGATGGCCTGGTGCAATAAGCTGTCTCTCAGTCTGCTTGTACGGGACTGGAAACTGCAGAACCTCTTTCCTGATGGAAGTTGTATGAACAGTTTTTGGCTGGGGTGACTGGAGTCCTTGATGATCCTCCCCGCTTTCCTCAGGCACCGCTTCCTGTAGATGTCCTGGAGGGAGGGAAGCTCACATTCAATTATCTGTTCAGAACACCGCACTACTCTCTGGAGAGCTTTGCGGCTGTAAGCAGTGCTGTTGTCATACCAGGTGGTGATGCATCCAGTGAGGATGCTCTCAATGGCACAGCGATAGAAGGTCCTGAGGATGCGGAGGCTCATGCCGAATCTTTTCAGTCCCCTGAAAAAGAAGAGGCACTGCTGCGCCTTCTTCACTGTTTTGTTTGTGTACTGACCACGTAAGATCCTCAGCCAGATGTACACCAAGGAAGCAGAAGCTGCTCACTCTCTCCACAGCAGTGCCGTTGATGGTGATGGGGGTATGTACTTCTCTGCACCTCCAGAAGTTCACTATTAACTTCTTTGTCTTTGCGACGTTGAGGGTGAGATGGTTGTCTTGACACCAGTGGGTCAGGGCGCTGACCTCCTCCCTGTAGCCGTCTCATCACCTTTGGTGATAAGACCCACCACTGTAGTGTCATCCGCAAACTTCACAATGATGTTGGAGTTGCTAGTGGCCGTGCAGTCGTAGGTGTAGAGTGAGTACAGGAGAGGGCTCAGTACACACCCCTGTGGAGCACCAGTGTTCAGTGTGATGGCGGATGAGGTGATGCTGCCCAGTCTGACCACTTGGCGTCTGTCAGACAGGAAGTTAAGGATCCAGCTGCAGAGGGAGCTGCTCAGTCCTAGATCCTGCAGTTTCCTGTCCAGCTTCGAGGAAACGATGGTATTGAATGCTGACCTGTAATCTACAAACAGCATTCTCACATATGTGTCTCTCTTCTCCAGGTTTGAGAGGGCAGTATGTAGTGTCAGGGCTATGGCATCATCAGTGGACCTGTTGTGGCGGTATGCAAATTGTAGAGGGTCCAGTGAGTCGGATAGTGCAGAGCAAACGAAGTCCCTGATCAGCTTCTCGAAGCATTTGCTCACGATGGGGTCAGGGCTACAGGTCGCCAGTCGTTCATTGAGGAGATGGTGGAGGACTGTGTTATGATAGTTTTATGGTTCTCTGTTCATAGCATAGCTTTCTAGTTTCCCCAGCTTTTTAGGTAGTGCTTAGAGTTTCTTGTTTTTTTTCACTATATTCATGTATTCTTCTTGGGGGAAAAGCTGCGAGCCCTGCATTTGGGTCCTTCATTCTGCCTGCCATACAGCAAACATCGTGACAGTGTGGGTTTTCTCCAAGTACTCCAGCTTCCTCCTGCATTCCAAAGACTTGGTGGGGTTAGGTTAGCTGATGTTTCTAAATTGCCCATAGGTGCGAATGATAGTCTGTCCTCTGTATTAGCCCTCTCTGGATACCTGTCCAGAGTGTACCCCACCTCTCACCCTATGGTAGCTAGGATCGGCTAAAGTACCCCCACAACCCTGAATTGAAGAAGTGGAAGAGGATGAATGGATAATTAGAATGTGTGGCCACTCCTGATTCAAACCCTGTACATGTTTTATGCTATGGTATATACATGCATATTCACACTGTTTTTTTTAAGTGAGATTCATTGTGAATTGTCAACACCGGTGTGGCCTGTGATGATGCATTAAATGTCTATGGGGGAAAAAACTGCAACAATTTAGCAAGAATTTAAACTGTGATTTCAAAGTGTTTGCATTTCCTCTCATCACCATCAAGTTTAATTACACATTGGCAGCCTAACACTAAATGCACGTTCTAACTTGTGTAAGTTAATTTGAATCATTTATGCTTATGAACACACCATCGCTAGAAAGTACAGGACTGGGCCTAAATGAATAAACAAGTCTTCATCTATACAATACTGGTTAAAAGTTTTAGAAGTTATTTATTAAGTTAAGTTATTTATTTCAGTTAAATTATTTGAATCGGTTCACTGCAAAAGCAGTTTGAATCAAATGAGTAGCTTGAAATGGTTCAAAGGTAATTGGTAAACTGCCAGAGGTTATAAAAAGGTGGGTTATCCAAAACTGAAAAAATAATGAACATTGCAGAATTGTACATATGGCCTTTTTCAGGAAACACAAAATGGGTTCCCTGAAAAAAATTTTTTTAGAGCTGTTCTGCATCAATAGAGGTTGATCAAGCCTTGAAAGCTGGTGTTACTAATTTCTACAAGCGTTTCAACTTTTCTGCATTACTTACAACCCCCTGTGTCTTTATGAAAGCAGTGTTGGAACCCACTGTGGTACCATCCCCTCGTCAGCATCAGTTCAACAGTATTGTACTGCAGAAAGTAGTGTGTTGGTCCAAAAAAGGGTGAGAAAAAGGCAATAAACAATGGAAGAGAGACAGACCACCATAACACTTAAAAAATGTAGGTCTTTCCTATGGAGAAAATACAAAGAAAGTCATGGTGTCCGTGAGTACAATTTCCTGCACCATCAAAATGCAGTCAGAAACTGGGGCAAACTCTGACAGAAAGAGGTCTGGCAGACCCAAAGCCACAACTGAGTCAAAGGACAAGTTTCTGAGCATTAACAGCTTCCGTGATTGGCAGCTCACAGGACAACAGCTTCAAGCACAGCTTAATAGTGGTCGAAGTAAGCAAGTCTCAGATTTGACAGGACAAGTTGCAGTAAGATAGCCATTGCTAATATATCAGAATAAGACAAAGAAGCTATGGGCCATGAAACACCACCATTGTACAACTGAAGACTAAAAGAAAGTATTATGGACTGATGAATCAAAATCTGAAATCTTCGGTTCATCACGCAGGATCCTTGTACGCCGTCGAGTAAGCAAAAGGATGGTTCCACAGTGTGTGGCATCAACTGTCAAACCTGGAGGAGGAAGTATGATGGTCTGGGGCTGTTTTGCTGGATCCAGGGCTGGTGACTGGTACAGAGTGAGAGGCACCCTGAACCAAAACGGCTACCAAAGCATTCTACAGTGTCATGCAATACCCTCTGCGATGCATCTAGTTGGTCAGGGGTTCAACCTGCAGCAAGATAATGACCCAAAAACATAAGTCTGAACTATGCGAGAACTACCTCAGGAAAAAAAGAACATAATGGTATGCTTGAAAACATGGAGTGGCCAGCACTGTCTCCAGATTTAAACCCCATCAAGCTGGTTTGGGATGAACTGGACAAAATAGTGAAAGCAAAGCAACCGACAAGTGCAACACATTTATGGGAAACCTTTCTGAAGAATATTTGACTTCTATTGTAGAAAGAATGCCACGGGTGTGTTCACCTTGTATATCTGCCAAAGGTGGCTACTTTGATGAGTCAAAAGTTTAGTGTACATTTTTTTTTACTATGCATTCATTTCAGAGTCCAATGAGATATTAAACTTCATAATTTTCAACAAAAATGTTAAAATTGAGGCGTTCTAACACTTTTGACTGGTGGTGTATATTTATCATGCATACACATATTATGTTATAAATTCCTTTTTTTTAACTTAATCGGGTTGGTACAGTTGTTGCACTTCAAGTGTATGAGAGTTAAAAGCTACACTTTGGGTATTAAGAGTGGCTCATGGTAAAAGTAGCCATTGATTTTACCTGAATCCTTGAATCTCTTTCTTCCTAATTATCTTGGTTCTAACCACATTGCTTTCACCTTCCTCTCTCTTCCTCAATCTGTTGTCGAGACTGCTGTCCCTCCTCTTGCACTTTTCCACGGCTGGTGCTAGCAACAGCAACCTCCTGTGATTACAAGTGAGTGACTACAAGACTCTTGCATTTGTCATTGGTTGATTTACGAGTGAGAATGAAACCTAACAGGCAGGTTATATACAATAAGGTTGACAGCATGGGGACATTTACTCAGAAAAAGGAAAATAATGGCATGCCAAAGCCCGCTTACACCTCCAACACATCGTTTTTACTTGTAATCCCTGTGGTGCATTTATGTTGCAGATGCCCAAAGTTGTGTTTATAATAGATAATTCTACCTAGCTCTACAAAATAAGGTATGGAGGACATGGGAGAAAAAAAAATTAAGACAGACTTTTGCGAGATCTCGCAAAACAAACTCGGGATCTCGCAAAAGTTTTAGCCGCATTCTTCGGAGGCCGCCAGCTCAAAGCCGACCGGGAGGTCGAGGCAAGATGTGCCGGGAGAGCGGTGTTCCCCCCGGATTTAGTAGGTCTTGACCTCCCATCAGCTTCGTGATGGTGGGTGTCAGACATCTCCGAAAACATCGGAGCACTTTTGCAAATATGTTATGTCTTGTAAACCGAGCAGATATTTGACGTTTACACAGCTACATTCACGCCTCAAAATATCTTAAAAGTTTATTTTGTGGCCCAGAAAGAGTAATATTACAACTAAGTAGCTGCCGCCATTGTTGGAATTCAACTTTTGCGAGATCCCGAGTTTATTTTGCGAGATCTCGCAAAAGTTCATCGTAATTTTTTTCTCCCATGTCCCTTGCAGGGCTCTGTAATAAGGCGAACATAATCAGACTAACATTTTTACCTTTTCAATCTCAGCAGCTCAGCAGATTTCACCAAACATAAACGTTTAACATTTAGATAAGTAAATGTAGCTGCTGTGCCTCTATTGTGTAGAGACTGAAAACGTGAAAAATAACAATAAGGTCTGACACTGTCAGAGTAAGATTTAAGAAAGGCGGGACAAGACAGGAAGATTTTGTTTGTTTTTTTCAAAGATAACTGCACTGTAGGTGACATTTGATAAACTGGACAGAAATTTCCCTTAAGTCCTATTTATTTTTTTAATCAAATATTGGAACTGTATATTATATACTGCAGAGTTTTGTTTTTGTGAAACTTCCTGCAAAACAAACTGTAGTATAATAATAATTGTGTAATAAAAAGGTTGGGGTGCACATGGTTAGTATTAGGCTGCATTAAGGGTAGCATTCATGTATTTAAGAGGATGATGCTGATAACATTTACTTGCCAAATTTGACATTTTATACTAGCTTTATAACATGTAGGCATGAGACATCTGCTCATGTCATGTTGAATTCAGTTGGCCAAATCCACAAAGAGCAGCGTCACAGGTCAGCTGACCACAATTTGTACACATTTTAATATATAGTGGAGTTCACAACACATATTAATATGCAACTTATTTCAAAGGGATATTTTTCCCTCACATACACCTGCTATATTCTCCTTTAACCCCTACATGTAACCTTTTCATTTTCGGATTAAGAATATTTATTCATGACCCTAAACTAAACACCAATAATACGAGGTGTAATTTCTTTTTAATTGACACTAAGATTATCTGGATTTAGGTAAGTCAGTTTAAATAATAAATATTATATCAAGATCATAGACTCACATTCAGAATAAGTCCTACATGATATATGTTATTATACCTGATATCTTTTAGATTAAGAATAATCATAATAAATAATGACAATCTCTTGCCCATGTACTTTTTTTTTAAAGGTCAGATACAATGAACTGCTTGTTTTACCAGAGCAAATGTTAATTGTGTCAACAAAACCTTTCCCAAAAAACATGTCAAAGTAGACAATGTTTGGTTTTCGTATGTTATAGCAGCACATGCACTGTTGTCTTTGCATGGTTTAATGATAACAGAAACTCTTGGTCTGACTCAAAGCAAATAGATCAGCTGGCTTTAACTCAGAAAATTTAGTCAAGCAGAAACTTCCACACGGAAGTGCCAGAAACGCAGATCCTGGAAAGGCTGTTTGACATTGACTCCAAAGTGGAGAAACTAAATCCCACAGACTCCTATGGTGAAATGCCCACATTAACAATTAAAATGCACGTCTACAGCTTTTGAACAGTAACAACTATACGATGGGTGAATTCATTGATTTGGAAACTGTTCAAGCTTAAAGTTAGAGGCAAGGCTGCTTTGATTGCCAGGTGTAGCTGTAGCCAGTCTTGCGCACCAGGCCCCATCTCTACTAATTTCTTTCACTGAACTGGACCAGAGATGCTACAATGTGAAGACGTGGTACTGTTAGAAATCTGGGTTTAAATACTTGGGAGATTTGTGTAACAGCAAAGATGGTGAAAGGCCAAATTAAAAAAAAAAATAAATAAAAAAATAAAATAAAATAATAATAATAATAATAATACTTTTAAAAGTTTCTTTTAGTGGTTTTCATTAGATTTGACCAGTGACAGTTTAAATTAAAGCCAAATAACTTCCAAATAAGTAATAAATATATGTGCCTAAAATTATACAGTGATGAGATAAAAAGAGATGGTTACATTTTCACATTGGTGATTTAAGAATTACATTTCTTTAAATCACAAAATCATTTAAAACTTGCATTATGCATTTAGCAAGGTTGCCTTTTGCTTTAGAGGTTAGGTTTTCTTTAAAGTACTGTAGTCAAAAACAGACACAGTAAAACATTTAAGTGCTAACACATCCCAACAGATTATCTGTTATTGATTTATTATTATTTAACATCGAGTATGAAACTCTACTGGGGGAACATTTAGGCATACATTTTACGGTATCTCGCACAGAGTTTTATCACATTACTGCTAAGTCTCTAATTTTAAACTTGTGCTGCAATCTGACACACTACCGTCTTAGTGACAGTTGAAAGCGCCAGACAGGTTTTAGAGGATGATAAAAGGTGTTGGAACTTAAATAGTAATATATCTTTGTGGATTAAGTGTGCAGTTGTCCTAGTGACCAAAACTGCTTCAGTGTAATCATTTGTCCTCCCTGAATAAACGCAGTGCGTGCTGCTTCTGAGAACTTAATCTTCCTTCCTTGTTCTTACTGCCAGCTCATATTTGTCCTTGGAGGAGCTCTCACCTCAGTATTTGTTTGACAACATTCAAATTACCTTGGCATTTTCAGTTTGCACTCCAGAACCCCAGATGAAGTACTGAGTAAACAGACTTTAGCAAATACAATTCATGCTTAGTGTGGTTGGATGAGAAACAGGTTACATGAGCATCCAAAGCAGCTAGAGCCTCCAAAAATCCCCAAAACATTTACTTAACTGAGTTCTCCATTTAAACACAGGTTTGTGTGTGTGTGTGTGTGTGTGTGTGTGTGTGTGTGTGTGTGTGTGTGTGTGTGAACACTATTTATTAACATATTTCAGCACTTAGTTGTGTGTTTATTTTAGCTTTTCATTTAGTTATTTATACTGCATTGTGTTTAGTAGCATACTGCATATACTGAGACTGAAATTAGTTATCATTACAAATAGCTGAATGACAATAAAGCTGAGTCTAAAAATTGGCTAACATCACTGTAGTTTCCACCCAGAGTACAAAGACATGTGACTGACTGGTGATGCTAAACTGACTGTAGTTGTGAGCGTGTGAGTGTGTAGTTGTCTATTTCTGTGTTTTAGACTGGTTATGGACTGGTGTACCCCTGGCTTTTACCCAGTTTTGGCTGGGAATGGTTTCCAGCCTTGTTGAACAAGCAGCAAAGAAAATGGACTGATGGAAGGAAAAATAAATCTTATAGCATCTGACAGTTATTTGTGCCGTGTTCTTGTATACCCAGCAGAGGGTGTTCATTATGTACAAGTTGCTAAATGGACTGGCCTACTCTGCTGGCTCCTAATATATATGTGAAAAAAGAAAGCTGTAAAGTCTTTGCAATTGCTTCAGCTTATTCTAAAACCCCAAACAACCCTGAAGCTCCCAAACAGACACTAAACATAGGATGAACTATTCCGGACTTCAGTTTTTCTTAAGCATTCATCATCCTTATTTACACAATTTGCTTATGGATTATTAGGCTGCTGCCCCCGCGACCCGGCCCCGGACAAAGCGGATGAAAATGGATGGATGGATGGATTATTAAGGTATTCTGGTTGTTTTAGCAACCTATTCAAAAGTTATACTAATTTGCATTGCAGAGGTGTGTTGCTATATTTGATTGATTTACAAATTAAAGCACAAATCTTAAAGTGCTTCTTCACTTATTTTATGTTTACTACCTATTAAATCATTGTAACTAGTCTACAGTTTATTCACTCATCTGCATGTAGTGAAGCCGTTAAATATAATAAGCTGAAAATATTGTGTCTTTATTCAGATAAAAATTGTATATAAATCTAGAATAATTTCATAATAATAATTTCAAATTGATCTGATGTGATCAATAAAGGACTGAAGTGATAGGATGTTTGTATCCAAAAAGCATTCGTGTTTCCAACTACATAAGTGGACTGGCTGTGGTAAAATAGCAAAGTTAGCCATGTCTTTGGTATGTTGTCAAAGCAGAATTCAAAGTAATAGAAACTCTGGCTCTCACATAATTCTAGCGTCTTTTTTCATGCTGTATAATTGCTTTGAAATAAACATTATTGCTGAATTCTTTTCTGTTTCATTCTTATACTTACTAATGTTGTAACAGCTTGTTTCACCCCTACCACTTTTCAAATACTCCACGCGTTTAGTGATTTTGTATCTATATCTACAGTCCATAAGCACATCTCCACTCTTTCCTATTTTTATTTATTACTGCTTCACCAAGAACAGTCAAAATGCAGACTCTCCTGGTCTTTTTATTTCAAAATTTCACCCTGCCAACTTTATTGTATATTTAAAAAAACAGCTCGCTAAACTTTAATGTTTTTATGGAGAATAAGACAGTACATTTAGGGTTTGTGTGATGTAAATGTAAACACAAAATAAATGTTTAGATTTTATTTTACTAGAAAAAAAGAAGATGGAGGAGATGAGACATGAACTGAGTTGCAAGTTCTTTTTAATTTTGATCAGCAGATAAATACTCAAACTACAATACCAATTACTTTGTAAGATATATAATGATTTTTAAGAAAATATGGGAAGAAACATTTAAATGTCACATCTGTGAAGAGACGGACTGTTTCATCACAGCAGTGTGAAGCTTCTCTTCCTGCGAACATGATGTCGAGCTGTGGTGCAGTCCGTCTTGGTACACCCACACTGTTCCACATACATGTATGTGTAGGGGACCGTGTCTCCATTCAGGCAGACCAGGTCAACAGTGCGATTGCTGAAGTTTATCTCCTTACAGCATGAGCAGGAATGCTCCATAGCTGCTGCTGCTTCAGAGTACCTAAAGATAGCAGGGGACAGGATTATTAATATAGTCAAAGTGTAAAATAACACTTTTTGTAACTTTCCAGGGAACCATATAACATTAAGGTTATCCTTACATGGTGTAAGTGTTGCAGGATCCTTCACAATATGGCATATCTACCTCCTGGGAGGACTGACAACCGCTGAATGTAATATGGGTTTTCATGGACATTAACTTGCATCCCTTCTCCTTCTCCACACCTTTTACAAAAAAAGATGTTGAGTTAGTTTCTTTTATTTCTATTTAATGTAAATCCATCCATCCATACTGTTCCGCTTATCCAGATGTCATAGGCTGAAAGGCAGGTACATCCTGGACAGGTCGACACTCTGTCGACTCCGTCATAGGGCTAACACCGACAAACAGCAATTCACAGTTAAATTCACACCTATGTGGAATTTAGAATCAACAGTTAACCTAACTCCACTAAGTGCATGTCTCTGGACTATTGGAAGAAGACAGTACCCGGAGAGAACCCATGCAGGCATTAGGGGAACATGCAAACTCCACACAGAAAGACCCTGGCTAGCTGCTGGATTCAAAACAAGTCCCTTCCGGCTGTGAGGCAACAATGTTAACCACCACGCCACTGTGCTGCCTCTGATTAAAATATTATATATCAAAATGTTATACTCACAAATTTTGCAACAGCCGTTTGCTGCAGTTTGAATTGTTTCCTAACGAGGAAAATATACAACATTAACAAAATTTGTTTAGTTTCATTTCATTTCAGACAGATACAGTCAATCAATCAACATTATTTTTTAAAAGCATACTTACAGGTTGGCAGTTACTCTCTTGGAAGGGTGGGCAGACAGTCTGTGAATGACTTGCTGTTAAAGTCTCACCATTCTTAACACAGGTGTAATGTTCACACTTATTCTCCGATGGTGACCAGGTTTCTCCTTGCTAGAAAGCAGTGAGATAGATGTATACACAAATCCACACAAACTTACTAGTATTTATTTAAACACACAAATAAGCACTTATTGGTGGTTGGCTTAGATGAATTAACACATGAAGTTACAACCAGCTTACAGTCAAAAGGTGTTTGGTTCCATTAATGTTGACAACACAGTGTTTCTGTACACACTTCCCGCAGCATTCATCTGAATCACTTTCCACATATCCATATCCCTGTGAGACACCGAGAGCGACGTTAGCTTGTGAAGCCCAATCTAGCAAGTGACACACTAAAGCCACCAAAGGAAAACAAACTGGGATGTATGGTGTAAGTGAAGATGACGGCTTTATTGTCTCTTACCAGTTCACAGTGTTCTTTGCATTGTTGAAACACACAAATTATTTTTAATAGACCAGATTTGGGGTCAATCTGATTGGCACAGGTACAATCCTGACATGCAATCACAGGAACTGAAGAACCAGGCTGACAAATAAAGAGAAGGTCATACATAATTATTCCATCATTAAAGGCAAAAAGGTGAGAAATGACAAGTCATCTGCTTCTTATTTACCTGATATTCAGTTTCTCTGTGTACACAAACTCTTTTAGGTTCTAGGAAAGAGTTGGACAAAGACGAGGTGAATTGCATGAAAGTACACACACACACACACACACACACACACACACACACACACACACACACAGATAGATAGATAGATAGATAGATAGATAGATAGATAGATAGATAGATAGATAGATAGATAGATAGATAGATAGATAGATAGATAGATAGATAGATTGATTCAAACTGTTTGAATGAGATTACCACATGTATGTTCTGCACAGCATTTTCCATCAGGGACACTGACAACTGGCTTATATCCAATTGGACAATTCATATTAGTGACTGGGCAGGTGTTAGGTTGACATTCTGCAGAGATGATGGCACAGTGAGATACTACCAAAATCAAATAACATTCTGGAAAATTTTAAAGTGCTTTGATACTATATGTCTTACGACAAACATAGGTAGAACAGCAGGGGTCTGATGGACTGGTCTGGTTGACAAGGACAAACCCAGGAGCAGAGCAGTCTGTAGTGGCTGACGGTGGAGGGCACACCTTAGGCTTGCAAGTCACAGTCTTCGTAGATTCTTCACAGATGCAGTCCTGGCATTTGTACTCAAATCTTTCATTGAACTGAAAGAATAAACCACAACTTATATTATTTTCTCCTGTAAGTAAACAATAAAGAATAGAATTTCTGAAAAAAAAAAAAGAGGAAGAAGATCACCTCACGAGGAATGCCCTCAGGATCAAGACATCCTGTTGGAAAATAAAAAAGTCACTAAAACTATATCATATACTTAGGTATGTAGTAGTAAACTGAAAATATTACAAAAAGTAATTACCACATTTTTCAACACATATTCCAGACTCCTGGTTGAAGAGTTTCATTCCATCAGGACAAAAGCATCCCTCAGTAGTGTAGTTCATAGTTGGTCCACTTGGACTGTAAAATAAGTTACGTTGGAACAGCAGTTAAATTCATTCAGTTAAGTTGATAAACAGTGTCACTTTTACTTATTGCCACTGTAACCATTTATATTTTGCCACATTTTGTTATTATCATAGTGCCTAGAAATGTTTTTGCATAGTTTTGCAGAAACTTACTCGTCTTGACAGGTTGGCTGTTCTGCAGGACCACAAGGCTTGTAAACTTTGCCTAATGGGCATTCACCAGCTGATGATGAAGAAAAGAACTTCATTGTTTTGTGCTTTGATTTTTATATACATGCTGGCAAAGTGTCACTTGTGATTCCAACCATTTCAAAACATTTACAAAATGATGAGGGGTTGCTTACTGCACAGTGTGGTGTGGTTCCTCCAGTAAATACAAACTCCAGCCTGAGCACAGGCTGCAGCATAAGTCTGTAAACTTGTGCACTCCACTGTTGGATTTGAAACGTGACAGCTATCAAAAACACAACCTCTGTAGAAATTTTCTGGAGAGACAAATGGATGGCACTCTGCAAAGAGACTGTTTTAACAAAAGACACAAAAATTAATGTATTTTGTTTTAAGTGCAAACTGTTAATAGTACAGGAATAAACTTTTGGGACAGATCAGATCATGCTTACCTAGTTTTAAGTAGGTCACACATGGAGTCTGGTTTGCATGGAGCTAAGGTAGGTGGTGGTTCAGGTGCACTGGTAGGTAGTGCGGGTGGTGTTGGGCAGTTGGGCTGGTAAAGGTCTTCAACAGGCCAATAGTCAGCCATCACTGCACAGCTTTCCACCAGCTTACCTCCAGGCAACATGCAGTCATCAGCCTGATTATTGTTGCATGTTCCTGACAATAGTAATTAAACAGTTAATATTGCAGTACAACCTCAAAGTAAGGGTTAAGAAATATGGCCATTTTAGTGAACATTCTCACCACAATGTCCCTGTGTGTTTTTGCCAAAGTACTGGAATGGAAGGGTTACACTGAAGCCAGTTATTCCAAATGTAACAACCACTTTTAGACGAGGAATCTCTAAAATCAGGTTAATACCTGAATTCATGATCTTAACACCTTGTTGAGAATAAGGTAGGTTCAAACTTTCTCCATTTTTCAGTGCCTACAAAAGAATAATTGCACCATATGTAAAAATATACTATGAAATAATCTATCTTGGTTATTTTGCAGAAAAATACAATAAAATATTGGCAATCATATATGCATAAAGTTACCTCCAACTGTGCAGCTCCAATAAGATTATGATTAATGAGTGTGATGACTTGTGATACATATGATACTGTTATCGATCGTGGACAAGAAACATCTTCAGTTGGATCACAAAAGACATTGTCAATATAAATCTCCAGGTTATGTATCGGTAAGATCTCTTTCATCAAAACATAAGTACAGTTTCCTTGATAACTGTAGTAAAGTCCATCAAATGTGATGTAATGTGGATCTCCCCACCCTTCACATACACCTTAAAAGAAAGAAAAAAAATTTAATGGAGGGGAAAAAACATGAATGGAACAAATGTTTTTTACTCACAAAATAACTTACAGTCGCAAGTATAATATTGACAGCAGTAGTACTCGTCATATACCAGAACTGGTTTCTTTCCATTCGTGCAAGTTATGTTTTGAAGAGGTGGACATTCATATGGAATAATTTCTATTATGTTGTTCTCTATGCATCTGGCCATGGTGCAGTTGCACAAATAGAAGGTCTCATTTTGCTTGAAGAAAATAGCACAAATAAAAATAGTAAAGGTACTTTAAGATGTTTTTTTGCCAAACACCTATGAGTTCATTAAGCTATAACCTATAAGTTAATTACTGGAAAAGTGAAAACAGTCAAAATCTCATTAAATACAAAGTTATTGAAATTTTTTTTTATGTGTAATGGGTCTTACTGAGACACCCCAATCAGGGCAGTCTGGTGGAGGAGTTGTAGTAGGAGGTGTGGCTGTAGATGTTGTAGTAGGAGGTGTAGCTGTGGTAGTTGGAGGTGTTGGTGTAGTTGTAGTAGGAGGAGTGGTTGTTGTTGTAGGAGGTGTAGTCGTAGTTGTAGTAGTAGGAGGTGTTGGTGTAGTTGTTGTCGGAGGAGTGGTTGTTGTTGTAGGAGGTGTAGTCGTAGTTGTTGTAGTAGGAGGTGTTGGTGTAGTTGTAGTAGTAGGAGTGGTTGTAGTTGTAGGAGGTGTAGTTGTAGTAGGAGGAGTAGTTGTAGTTGTAGGAGGTGTAGTTGTAGTTGTCGTAGTAGGAGGTGTTGTTGTAGTTGTTGTCGGAGGTGAGGTTGTAGTTGTCGTAGTAGGAGGTGTACTTGTGGTAGTTGGAGGCGTTGGTGTAGTTGTAGTAGGAGGAGTGGTTGTTGTTGTAGGAGGTGTAGTCGTAGTTGTTGTAGTAGGAGGTGTTGATGTAGTTGTAGTAGTAGGAGTGGTTGTAGTTGTAGGAGGTGTAGTCGTAGTTGTTGTAGTAGGAGGTGTTGGTGTAGTTGTAGTAGTAGGAGGTGTTGGTGTAGTTGTTGTCGGAGGAGTGGTTGTTGTTGTAGGAGGTGTAGTCGTAGTTGTTGTAGTAGGAGGTGTTGGTGTAGTTGTAGTAGTAGGAGTGGTTGTAGTTGTAGGAGGTGTAGTTGTAGTAGGAGGGGTAGTTGTAGTTGTAGGAGGTGTAGTTGTAGTTGTTGTGGTAGGAGGTGTAGTTGTGGTAGTCGGAGGTGAGGTTGTAGTTGTTGTAGTAGGCGGTGTAGTTGTGGTAGTTGGTGGCGTTGGTGTAGTTGTTGTAGGAGGAGTGGTTGTTGTTGTAGGAGGTGTAGTCGTAGTTGTTGTAGTAGGAGGTGTTGGTGTAGTTGTTGTAGGAGGAGTGGTTGTAGTTGTAGGAGGTGTAGTTGTAGTAGGAGGAGTAGTTGTAGTTGTAGGAGGTGTAGTTGTGGTAGTTGGAGGCGTTGGTGTAGTTGTAGTAGGAGGAGTGGTTGTTGTTGTAGGAGGTGTAGTCGTAGTTGTTGTAGTAGGGGGTGTTGGTGTAGTTATAGTAGTAGGAGTCGTTGTTGTTGTTGTAGGAGGTGTAGTCGTAGTTGTTGTAGTAGGAGGTGTTGGTGTAGTTGTAGTAGTAGGAGTGGTTGTAGTTGTAGGAGGTGTAGTTGTAGTAGGAGGAGTAGTTGTAGTTGTAGGAGGTGTAGTTGTAGTTGTCGTAGTAGGAGGTGTTGTTGTAGTTGTTGTCGGAGGTGAGGTTGTAGTTGTCGTAGTAGGAGGTGTACTTGTGGTAGTTGGAGGCGTTGGTGTAGTTGTAGTAGGAGGAGTGGTTGTTGTTGTAGGAGGTGTAGTCGTAGTTGTTGTAGTAGGAGGTGTTGGTGTAGTTGTAGTAGTAGGAGTGGTTGTAGTTGTAGGAGGTGTAGTCGTAGTTGTTGTAGTAGGAGGTGTTGGTGTAGTTGTAGTAGTAGGAGGTGTTGGTGTAGTTGTTGTCGGAGGAGTGGTTGTTGTTGTAGGAGGTGTAGTCGTAGTTGTTGTAGTAGGAGGTGTTGGTGTAGTTGTTGTAGTAGGAGTCGTTGTTGTTGTTGTAGGAGGTGTAGTTGTAGTAGGAGGGGTAGTTGTAGTTGTAGGAGGTGTAGTTGTAGTTGTTGTGGTAGGAGGTGTAGTTGTGGTAGTCGGAGGTGAGGTTGTAGTTGTTGTAGTAGGCGGTGTAGTTGTGGTAGTTGGTGGCGTTGGTGTAGTTGTTGTAGGAGGAGTGGTTGTTGTTGTAGGAGGTGTAGTCGTAGTTGTTGTAGTAGGAGGTGTTGGTGTAGTTGTTGTAGGAGGAGTGGTTGTAGTTGTAGGAGGTGTAGTTGTAGTAGGAGGAGTAGTTGTAGTTGTAGGAGGTGTAGTTGTGGTAGTTGGAGGCGTTGGTGTAGTTGTAGTAGGAGGAGTGGTTGTTGTTGTAGGAGGTGTAGTCGTAGTTGTTGTAGTAGGGGGTGTTGGTGTAGTTATAGTAGTAGGAGTCGTTGTTGTTGTTGTAGGAGGTGTAGTCGTAGTTGTTGTAGTAGGAGGTGTTGGTGTAGTTGTAGTAGTAGGAGTGGTTGTAGTTGTAAGAGGTGTAGTTGTAGTAGGAGGAGTAGTTGTAGTTGTAGGAGGTGTGGTTGTGGTTGTTGTAGGAGGAGTGGTTGTTGTTGTAGAAGGAGTAGTTGTAGTTGTAGGAGGTGTAGTCGTAGTTGTTGTAGTAGGAGGTGTAGTTGTGGTAGTTGGAGGCGTTGGTGTAGTTGTAGTAGGAGGAGTGGTTGTAGTAGTAGGAGGTGTAGTTGTTGTAGTGGGAGGTGTAGTTGTGGTAGTCGGAGGTGTGGTTGTAGTTGTTGTAGGAGGAGTGGTTGTAGTTGTAGGAGGTGTAGTTGTCGTAGTAGGAGAAGTAGTTGTAGTTGTAGGAGGTGTGGTTGTAGTTGTAGTTGTAGGAGGTGTGGTTGTAGTTGTTGTAGTAGGAGGTGTAGTTGTGGTTGTTGTAGTAGGAGGTGTAGTTGTACTTGTTGTAGTAGGAGGTGTAGTTGTGGTAGTTGGAGGCGTTGGTGTAGTTGTAGTAGGAGGAGTGGTTGTTGTTGTAGGAGGTGTAGTCGTAGTTGTTGTAGTAGGAGGTGTTGGTGTAGTTGTAGTGGTAGGAGTGGTTGTAGTTGTAGGAGGTGTAGTTGTAGTAGGAGGAGTGGTTGTTGTTGTAGGAGGTGTAGTCGTAGTTGTTGTAGTAGGAGAAGTAGTTGTGGTTGTTGTAGGAGGAGTGGTTGTTGTTGTAGGAGGTGTTGGTGTAGTAGTTGTAGTAGGAGGTGTAGTTGTGGTAGTTGTAGTAGGAGGTGTTGGTGTAGTTGTTGTAGGAGGAGTGGTTGTAGTTGTAGGAGGTGTAGTTGTAGTAGGAGGAGTAGTTGTAGTTGTAGGAGGTGTAGTTGTGGTTGTTGTAGAAGGAGTAGTTGTAGTTGTAGGAGGTGTAGTCGTAGTTGTTGTAGTAGGAGGTGTAGTTGTGGTAGTTGGAGGCGTTGGTGTAGTTGTAGTAGGAGGAGTGGTTGTAGTAGTAGGAGGTGTAGTTGTTGTAGTGGGAGGTGTAGTTGTGGTTGTCGGAGGTGTGGTTGTAGTTGTTGTAGGAGGAGTGGTTGTAGTTGTAGGAGGTGTAGTTGTTGTAGTGGGAGGTGTAGTTGTGGTAGTCGGAGGTGTGGTTGTAGTTGTAGTAGGAGGAGTGGTTGTTGTAGGAGGTGTAGTCGTAGTTGTAGTAGGAGGTGTAGTCGTAGTTGTTGTAGTAGGAGGTGTAGTTGTGGTTGTCGGAGGTGTAGTTGTAGTTGTAGTGGGAGGTGTAGTTGTGGTAGTCGGAGGTGTTGATGTAGTCGTGGTACTAGGGGATGTGGTTGTTGAACATATCTTACAACAATATACCCTTATCTCATAGTCATAGCACTTTCTTGGAGGTCTAGTCTGATCCTCTACTCTACATATTAAACCAGTGTCCTGATCACAACTAACAACTTGGCCAGTTTCAGTCACAAAGTCATCAAAGGTTTTGTCCGGGTATAGTACCGCTCTACACTCAATGTCTTGAATATCTTCACATATTTGAAGACCGCTATCTGTGATGTTTTTGTATGTTTCCCAATCACTTTTGTCCGTTGGATCATCCACATCATACCAGTCTGACCACGCACATGTGGTACTTGGAATGCAAGTAGTCGATGAGATTGTGGTTGTACTTGTGGTAGTCGGAGGTGTAGGTGTAGTTGTAGTAGGAGGAGTAGTTGTAGTAGGTGTAGTCGTAGTTGTTGTAGTAGGAGGTGTACTTGTGGTAGTTGAAGGTGTGGCTGTAGTTGTACTTGTGGTTGTCGGAGGTGTAGTCGTAGTTGTTGTAGTAGGAGTGGTTGTTGTAGTTGTAGGAGGAGTAGTTGTAGTTGTAGGAGGAGTGGTTGTTGTTGTAGGAGGTGTAGTCGTAGTTGTTGTAGTAGGGGGTGTTGGTGTAGTTGTGGTAGTCGGAGGAGTGGTTGTTGTTGTAGGAGGAGTAGTTGTAGGAGGTGTAGTTGTAGTTGTTGTAGTAGGAGGTGTTGTTGTAGTTGTTGTAGTAGGAGGTGTTGGTGTAGTTGTTGTAGGCGGAGTGGTTGTTGTTGTAGGAGGAGTAGTTGTAGTTGTAGGAGGTGTAGTCGTAGTTGTTGTAGTAGGAGGTGTAGGTGTAGTTGTGGTAGTCGGAGGAGTGGTTGTTGTTGTAGGAGGAGTAGTTGTAGAAGGTGTAGTTGTACTTGTGGTAGTCGGAGGTGTAGGTGTAGTTGTAGTAGGAGGAGTAGTTGTAGTAGGTGTAGTTGTAGTTGTTGTAGTAGGAGGTGTACTTGTGGTAGTTGAAGGTGTGGCTGTAGTTGTACTTGTGGTTGTCGGAGGTGTAGTCGTAGTTGTTGTAGGAGGAGTAGTTGTAGTTGTAGGAGGAGTGGTTGTTGTTGTAGGAGGTGTAGTCGTAGTTGTTGTAGTAGGAGGTGTTGGTGTAGTTGTGGTAGTCGGAGGAGTGGTTGTTGTTGTAGGAGGAGTAGTTGTAGTTGTTGTAGGAGGAGTGGTTGTAGTAGTGGTAGTCGGAGGTGTGGTTGTAGTGGAAGGTGTAGTTGTGGTAGTTGGAGGTGTGGTTGTAGTTGTTGTAGGAGGAGTGGTTGTAGTAGTAGGAGGTGTAGTTGTGGTTGTCGGAGGTGTGGTTGTAGTTGTAGTGGGAGGAGTGGTTGTAGTTGTAGGAGGTGTAGTTGTGGTTGTCGGAGGTGTGGTTGTAGTTGTAGTGGGAGGAGTGGTTGTAGTAGTAGGAGATGTAGTTGTGGTTGTAGTTGTTGTAGGAGGAGTGGTTGTAGTTGTAGGAGGTGTAGTTGTGGTTGTCGGAGGTGTGGTTGTAGTTGTAGGAGGTGTAGTTGTGGTTGTTGTAGGAGGAGTGGTTGTAGTAGTGGTAGTCGGAGGTGTGGTTGTAGTAGTAGAAGGTGTAGTTGTGGTAGTCGGAGGTGTGGTTGTAGTTGTTGTAGTAGGGGTGGTTGTAGTAGTAGGAGGTGTAGTTGTGGTTGTCGGAGGTGTGGTTGTAGTTGTTGTAGGAGGAGTGGTTGTAGTAGTAGGAGGTGTAGTTGTGGTAGTCGGAGGTGTAGTTGTGGTTGTTGGAGGTGTAGTTGTAGTTGTAGTGGGAGGTGTAGTTGTGGTAGTTGGAGGTGTTGATGTAGTCGTGGTACTAGGAGATGTGGTTGTTGAACATATCTTACAACAATATACCCTTATCTCATAGTCATAGCACTTTCTTGGAGGTCTAGTCTGATCCTCTACTCTACATATTAAACCAGTGTCCTGATCACAACTAACAACTTGGCCAGTTTCAGTCACAAAGTCATCAAAGGTTTTGTCCGGGTATAGTACCGCTCTACACTCAATGTCTTGAATATCTTCACATATTTGAAGACCGCTATCTGTGATGTTTTTGTATGTTTCCCAATCACTTTTGTCCGTTGGATCATCCACATCATACCAGTCTGACCACGCACATGTGGTACTTGGAATGCAAGTAGTCGATGAGATTGTGGTTGTACTTGTGGTAGTCGGGGGTGTAGGTGTAGTTGTAGTAGGAGGAGTAGTTGTAGTAGGTGTAGTCGTAGTTGTTGTAGTAGGATGTGTTGGTGTAGTTGTTGTAGGAGGAGTGGTTGTTGTTGTAGGAGGTGTAGTCGTAGTTGTTGTAGTAGGAGGTGTTGGTGTAGTTGTAGTAGTAGGAGTGGTTGTAGTTGTAGGAGGTGTAGTTGTGGTAGTTGGAGGTGTGGGTGTAGTTGTAGTAGGAGGAGTGGTTGTTGTTGTAGGAGGTGTAGTCGTAGTTGTTGTAGTAGGGGGTGTTGGTGTTGTTGTAGTAGTAGGAGTGGTTGTTGTTGTAGGAGGTGTAGTCGTAGTTGTTGTAGTAGGAGGTGTTGGTGTAGTTGTTGTAGGAGGAGTGGTTGTTGTTGTAGGAGGTGTAGTCGTAGTTGTTGTAGTAGGAGGTGTTGGTGTAGTTGTAGTAGTAGGAGTGGTTGTAGTTGTAGGAGGTGTAGTTGTAGTAGGTGTAGTCGTAGTTGTTGTAGTAGGTGTAGTTGTGGTAGTTGGAGGTATTGTCGTAGTTGGCTCACATACATCCACACATGTTTTGTTTTTCTCATCAAATATGGGCTTATCTTCTGGGCATACAGGGTAACAGCCTGTATAAAAGGATATCACATAATAACCTTAATTAATATTTCTGAATGGCACATTTATCTGATTCAAGGTAATACAAACTGACACGACTGAACCTCCTACCTTCCAGGGTGGGTATCGGATTCAAACATACACCTTCTGGATTCAAACAGGTCTTGTAGCATGGAGAGTGGCAAGGGTTATAGTGCCACGTGCATATAAATGGGTCGTTGTAGTAATCACAATAGACAGCTAGGAGAAAAAGATACAAATTATGCCATTTACTTAGATGATTAAAATGTTGACTAAAATATATGAAATTTCAATTTATAATGTGAATGCAGTTCAAACTCCACTCTCACATTAAAATTTAATAAGGTTATTGAAAATATTTTGGAATTTCTGTCTGATTGCACTAAAATAAAAAGATTGCAATGAGATTATTTATTTGATTTTGGAAATAAGTAACCCTGACTATAATATACACTGAGTTTAAATTGAAGTGAATGTGTTACATATGCAAGTGTTATAAACTAAAGCAAATATTGTCTGCAGTATATTTGATGTTAGATTACATAAGTAATAAGTCTTTACTTATTACAGATGCAAAATTTGTTTCCTTTCACTTTTCCACATATTATTTTTGTTGTGATTATCGTTAATCACATTTGACCTACACTCAGTATTTAAGAATGATCCCACTACAATTGCATATCCTTTTCAATAGAGCCCAACATGTTATATTACAGGATTTTTTTAAGCTAACACAAACCAAACACCGACTCTGGAACAATCACTTTGCACATCCATTTTCTTTTGCATTTAACACTTAGAAATGTGTTGTCCGGAGAGGTTTAATTAATTGTCTGACTATTGTAAAAATGAGAAAATTCCGTTTCAGATGCTTTATAAGCTTGCAAAAGCACGTGTCCACTTTGGTCCCTATTGGTTATTGAGTGTAGCTTGATACAGAAAAGATCAAGTTTATTAATTAATAATAATAAAGTAAAAAATACGAAAAATGATGGGGTATGTTTACTGAGCAGATTGATATATAGATCTCTGTAGTTGCAAACACCAGGCTCACAAGAATTTAAAGCCTCAAAAAACAAAAAACAAACTGTTACTCACGACAGATCTCTGGAGTTCTCCATGCAATGCAAACATCATGCTCATTGCAAGCCTGAGCGTAAGCTGCAACTGCTGTGCAGAAACATTCACAGTCTCCTCCAGTGTCGCA
Organism: Mchenga conophoros; assembly: GCF_057382185.1. Lineage (NCBI taxonomy): Eukaryota > Metazoa > Chordata > Actinopteri > Cichliformes > Cichlidae > Mchenga > Mchenga conophoros. The sequence continues at coordinate 14,884,038 of NC_140532.1, forward strand.
GGCACATGAGTCTTTTACGCAGTTTTCATAAAATGGAAAAGGGCTAACCTGAACAGTGGTGCAAATTTGATGATGATTTTTTTAGAGCATTGTTTTAGATTTGCGTGAATGTGAACAAGTTACAAATTCTCATTACCTTTTTGTGGCATTCTTTAAATGTTTCTCCAATTATGATGCTACACATCAATTTTGCCCACTGATGTCGACCGGGTGTTACTACGCACGGATCAATGTTCACCTCCGCATCTGGACAAGAGCTAGACACTTTCCAGCTGTTTGCAAACTCAAGTGGATTGCTCACCACCAGCTGACCCTGAGTGGTGTAGTCATTCTGTCCATCACCATCGAAATTACCACACAGGCCACACACCTCTCCCTGTGCAAATAAACAAAAGAGTCAATCGAGCAATGTGAGATCTTAATAAATATAATTTAGTGATTTACATTTATCATAATTTCATTAATATATTAGGCTCCTAGGAATTTTCTTTCTTTTTTAGAAATGATTCTGTTAATTTTTTCAATATGAGGTATTGAAAACCACAAGTATGTGGTCAGACAAAAAAGGGTACAATAAAATAGTAAAACTTTAATGCAAGAATTTAATGTAACAGTTACTGTGACTCACGTTGTGCGTTGGTTCAAGCAGGATCCGAACAGCTGTTTTGCGATCCCACATCACTGCCATCCCAATCTCAGATTCTACAACCACATACAAGCCAACATTCCTTATCTTGTACTTGATCTCAGGTCCATGTCCCAGATCACCCTCTTCAACTCTTCCCCTTGATAGTTTAATTTCATTTTTCTGTAATGAAGGAAAGGAAATTTCTGTTGGTTCAATTGCAATGCTGAAAATATATTTACTTAGATTTACTATTGATGGCATAAGAAAGCTTTGATATTGTTTATAAGTGATCTTACCCCCAGTTGAATTCTGACTTTTTTAGAGCAGGTGGTGCCCGTAGAGCCACAAGGTACATTTTCAGTGATAACTCCAAAGCTGTTGTGCACCGTTTTATTGCCACAGTTGTTCTGTTAAAAAAAAAAGGGAAAAAAAAGGTTAAACTTTGTGTTTTTTGGGGGCTAAAGTAGACGATAACAGGAACAAGATTATGCACTTAAATGTTATATATTGACTAACTGCCTTTGAATCTTTATGTAATGACTTTTGGAGACACAGTGTAGGTAATTCTTAACTGTCTCAAATCTTTGCACTTAGAAAAAATGATATTATTTACAATATAAGGCATTTGCTCCTTGCAATTTCACCTATGAGTTCTAAGTAAGTAATTGTATTTGGTAAACAAAATATACAGTGTGAATGGCATGTAACTTTTTTTTTACAAAGGAAATTAGAGTTGCATAACTGACTTTACTCCTAATTGTTCAGAGTTTATTTCTATGAGAAACTTTAGATCAGGACATGACAAGGTCAATTTAGGTGACAGCTGTGCTTTGGATGATTCTGGCATACATTATTTACCTTTACAGCAATATAGCCACACTGTCCTTGAAATGCATATGTTTTCTGATCAAATGTGGTGTAGTGACCACTTCCATAAATAATGCAAGTTCCTGGACATTTTTTCTCAGAGCATGTCCATTTTCCACTTTGGCAGGTACTAAATGTATCAAAAAAAAAAAAGTAAATACAGTACAATTTGAATACTGTGAGAAAAACATGTCATATATATCACATACTGTTTATTACTCTACAAGTATTAATTAGAAAATAACTAAAAAAATAAAATAAGATCCTACCAGGTGTTGCACTGATTAGGTATTTGTGTCCCGGAGACATAGAGATGGCCATCATGTTTGCATGGACAGTCACTTTCTTTCACACAGAAACCTTTACCATCATCAAGGAGGCCACTGGGACACCGACAACCAGATTCACACTCTGTGGCATCCTGGGAGGATAGAAAGACCACATTGATAAAAAATAAATAAATAAATAAATAAATAAATAAATAAATAAATAAATAAATAAATAAATAAATAAATAATATTTATCAGATATTGTTTTTTCAGACTTGGAGGTGCATCAAAAACAACTCACACAATCATCATTGTCCAGATTTAAACAAGTTCGAGCACACTGCACTCCAACAACTCCTGCGCTTGCAGTGGAGCAGTTGAAGTATTCTTTTGGAGAAGGACAAGCTGTAGAAACTGTAGGAAAAAAAGTACAAATTCCTTTAATATACTATATATTGTCTTAAAAAAACTCTCTCATTGAAGAAGAAAAAAAACTGACTTGACATGCGGGTTCTCCCAGAATGGCAATGAAGAACTCCGTTGGTGCATATGCTAGAAAAAGTCACCAGAATTATAAAGATACAACACAAAAAGCCAAGTCTGTGTAAATCCATCATACTACATGTATTACGGTCCTGTTTAATCCTTAGTTTAGGATGTTTCATTTGAAATCCTGAAGTGACTCACCAGCGCTCGTTGTTGGTGCTGATGGACTTGCCTGACTTTACGTAGACTTCATTATGGTAACAGGGACACTTTGCCACTGGGACACAGATGCCGTTGTCATCTAGGTAGTGACCCTCAGCGCAGGAACAGCCATCCACAGGCAAGAAATCAGAGGTGCAGCTCTGCTGCTTTAAGCTCAATGAGCTGCAAGTCAGCTGGCATCTCTGATTTTTGTAAGAGAAGGTCTGAGATGCTGGGCAGTTCTTGGTGTATTTTTCTGTTTTACAGAAAATATGCTAATGATTACCTCATAGTTTTGGACTAACTAATAAAAAAGAACACGCTCATCAAACTTCATTACTGAGCTGTTTCAGATACACTTACCGCACACATTCTCTCTCCAGTCTGTCAAGAACACTCCCTTTGATGCACAAGCTCTTGTGTAGGAGGAGAATACAGCACACAGGCAGTCCTCGCTCTTCTCACAGTTACAGCTAGCATAAGTACATCGCTGTAGAAAACAGTGAACACATTTTTATTGTATTACAGTCCCACTGTATTTAGTTAAAGAAACACAGATAGATTGTGTTGTACCTTGTAGTAAATCTCAGGATCCACTACAGAATGGCACTCTGCAAAGGTGCTATTTGGCTGTCGTAGCAAGGCGCACCAGTGATTGGCATACTTTTCTATAAGTAGATGAGTAAAAATGTCATTTCTTGCTTATATTTCTTGCTTGTTTATATATGCTGCAATTAGTGCCTGGAAAGTAAGTTTCAAGAAAATGATAGCAATTAAAGAAATAAACTTCCTTCCATCCATCCATCCATTCTCTTCCACTTATCCTTGTCAGGGTCGCGGGGTGGGTGGGAGGTAGGGTACACCCTGGACACACCGTGGACACGTTGCCAGTGTGTCACAGGGCTAACACATAGAGGATAGACAACCATTCACACTCACATCCACACCTATGACCAATTTATAGTTACTAATTAATCCAAACCCACTAAACAAATAGGTGGAGTTCAGAAAAAAACATAAACGTGGACAACAAAATAAGGAATAAGAAATAAACTTGATGGACAAAAACACTTTCCAGTTTACCATTTTCCACACTGAAAGAACAAGGGTCATCGAGTCTGTCTTCTCTGTCTTGGCATATATGGCTAGCCTTCCAGGAGTTACTGAAAGCTGCTGCACTTCCCTCCACAATGCCCTGACGAGTGTTCATGTCATCAGACAGGACCATGTTGTAGTTCCCACATAAACCTAAAAATTACAGATTCTTAATGAAGAAATTATCATGAAATGCAAATAAGAATGCTAAAGAAAAAAGTATATCAAAATAAATTATTTTCAATGACTTGCTAGTTGGGTGGTATTCAGAGTGGGACAATCCTGAGATCATCCCTGGTCACATACAACACAATTTCTCTATTATGTTCTTTGGCTACCTCAGTGTCTACTTTTCACTGAACCTTCAAGATAGCCTTTTTATTTTGGCATACCAGTTAGCTGCCCACACCATCTTAACTGGTTCCTTTTCATCTGAAGAAGCTAACAGTCTATTACGAGCGCCTTCATTATTTTTTAAATTTCTCGCCGTAGCTCTAAGAGTGGGCGAGGCCATTTATTACAACCTTTTAGCCAAAAGGTTGTAATAAGGTTGCTGGCAGTGTTTAATTAAAAAAACAACAACATATGAATCACTGAAGTCAACATAATCTGCTGTTGTTTCATTTGTTTAAGCTGCAAATGGCAAAGTTTGTTTCGAAATGCACAGATATAACCATCTTCAACAGACAGCATTCTTTAAGTCTTGCAATAAATAGTTACTTAATAAATGCATACTAGCCCTCGTGATATAATGCTTTAAGACTAATGTAAAACTTACCACGTGTCTTTTCTCTGTAGCTCTGCTCCAGGCTGACATAGACTTGCATGAGAGGCACATGTTGGATCTGAATTTGCAAACCAAAACTGGTCTGGAGGATGATGTGAAAGGACGAAGCGTGGAATATACTGATATCCCCTGTGAATGAAGAGATACACAAAAATCAGTGGTATCAGTGGCTCAGTGGCTAAGTTCTTACATCTCAGCATAAATGAAAGTAACATCTTAAATCGAAAGTTCCTTATTTTCCGACCAACCTGAGAAGTACGGCAAACTGATACTCTGCATATTCTGCTTTACTGCGCCATCAGCAGTGAATGTTAACACCTGAATAAAAACAGAATCGATCATTAAAATGTTGCAGCTGTCAGTATCTATTTAAAGCACGAGCCCGGTATTAAACTCACATTGTGTCTGTCATTGTTCAGCAGGATTTTGATGGTCTTCAGACAGGTGTCATACTCTTGGTGTGCACATGGTACCAGTTTGACCAGAATGGTAAACGCAGGGCTTGCATCATCCTGAAATACACATAATGTAAGCAAAAGAAAAAAAATGTAGCCTAATCCAATATATTTTTACTTACATGTGCCCAACACAGTATTGTCTAAAATTTGACTGTACTGTACTAAGGCTCATTTACCTTTCTTTCCACCTTTGCCAGGGTGTAGTAACAGTCTCCATGGAAGGTGAAGTCTTTCCCATCAAAGGTGGTTACATGTGAACCTTCTTCAACCGCACACGTAGAAGGTGTTGAAAGACTTTCACAAGCCCATCTACCTTCAAAACACGTGCTGAAAAAAAAAAAACCCAAATTCATTAAGAAAACAAAATATGCAGATACATTGTTAAAAATTACATTCTGATTGCATTATGAACATTACCATTCCTCTCGCTCCTGTCTGTAAACTTCACCAGATTCATAGATTTTTCCATGCTTGCACTGGCATTCAGACTGAGCAATACACCCCCTCATGGAAATGTCATCGAACACGGTTCCTGAAATGGAAGGTTGGCATTTGAAGGTAACATCCCATGAAAAGAGAAGCTTTAACAGGTGTGTAGAAAGAAACTTATTTGACAAGCGCGCTAACCAGGAGGACAGAAGCAGCCGTCCATTTTGTGGTCCTCACAGAATGAGCTTGTGTCTTGATGCGTGCAGGTATCCACACAAGGGGATCCACTCTCTTCATAAACCATGTTGAATGGGCACTGTTTGGCTGTGAAGGAAGTGGGAATTTACGCAAAGTGTCTAAACATCAACTTGTTGAAGTTTTTCACTTGAGTGTAAAAACAGCAGATTTTTTTGTGCACTTATTTTACTTCTGACATTTGCCAAATTTCACCATATACTTGGCTCAGGTGATTTCAGTGTTTTGGTACTCTCTCTACCGCTTAATATATAAAATACAAAAAGAAAAAGAAAAAGAAAGAAAAAACAAAACTTTACCACAGAACTCAGAAGTCCTCCAGTTGGGAGGCTCCCCTCCTGCATGGGAACACTGTCGAGAGAACTCAGAGAGTGTGCTGCAGACACAAAAGTCATCTGAATGGTTGGTGCAGCCACACATGTCCTGCACACAGGCCTGAATGTAAGGCTCGGGGTCAATCAGTTTGGTACAGGAGCTCCAGGTTTCTGCATGCAGCATCTCTTCACAGGTGTTTTGCTAAACGACAGTAAACACATGCACAATTATTTAATGCAAACAAAAAAAAACATCAGATCTCTTTCGTTAAACCTGGCTAAAGTAGGTAACAAAACTCACAAACTCTTTGCATGACTCTGGCACATTCATAGCTTCCTGTGAGACATCTTCCTCTTCATATGGGTCCTCACAATCATCATTTGGACGATGGACTTTATGTATGTTGCCAAACTCAATGGGGCTGATTTTCCGACCTTTTGCATACAATTACATTAGTAGGGACACGCAATAGCCAGCATATTGAAGATTTAAAAAATTAATGAATGATGAACAGCTTTTACCATCAAGGAGGAACTCGTTGTAAACTGGAACACCGTTAAAATCTCCACAAAGTCCACAAGTGCGGTTAGTGTAATCATTATCAATTTCCACCTTAAATATGGAGTAAAGGGTTAGAAAAAGTTTTAGAAACCAGACATGACATGTTTAAGATATTAATACAGTATATATATATAATATATAATATATATAATAATAACAAAATAAAATGAAACGAATGCATCAAAGTTGCCACATTTAAGGACTTTACATGTATGCAAGGACAATAGTAACCACTGTAACTATTGTTGTAGTGAACCAGGTAATCAGCAATTCAACTCGAGGACAATGTGTTTATTTAAATGCCACACAGACCAAAATATAAAAGTATGGCTAAGTATTTCTGGAGGTTGGGCTGTTAGTCATTAATAAAAGAAATGTGTTTAAAATAATGTCCTATTGGATCTGTCTATTTTAAGGATTTACCATGACTGCATCATCAAGGTTCCACATGACAATGATGCCAACTTTGGACTGGAGCTTGATGTAGACTGCATTTCTTTCCACTTGTACTCCGGCCTCGTAGTGTGGCAGTTTGACACTGAGAAGAAAGATAATATCTTTTTGACAATTATAATTCATTTATATCTATAATTAACATTATATAAGAAGCATCTCTGTAATGAATAAAGTCTTTTGCATTAGTAAATCACTCTGTGAACTTCAGCTGTGCTTTTTATGAGTGTATACAAGTGCTGAGGGGAAGTGTGCGTAATGATGAACATGGTCAATCAATCAATCAATCAAAGATTAATAAGCATGTGGATATTTCTTCCTACTCCATTTCAGACTTGATGATGATTTAGTGGTTAATTCATGTCATTAGGATTGTGTGTATGTATTGTTTATATATATATATATATATATATATATATATATATATCTGAGATAAAAGATTATCATTGTCATCATAATTCTATCAGAGTTGCTTTTTTTTTTTTTTAAACTTACGGCAGGTCGTTTACAGTGACCACATCCTTGCTGAGGTGAAATGCAAAATCGATGATGGTGACCACCACATAACTGACTGTCGGGTTTCCATTGTTTTCATTCCTCTTCATGTGCACAGAGAACTCTGGGAAGGTGTCATGGCAGTCGGAGACCAGGTTGTATTCACACATGCCAGGAAACTGGTACACATCACCATCGAACGTCTTGAAGTGCTCCCTGCCCCATGTGCTACAGATGCTGCTCACATGGTTGCGGACTGGAGAAACATTCACGTAAATAAAAGATGAATATTGGTGGAAGTATTATAAATGTTGTGTTCATATATGCATCAATGAAGAAGATACATTTATTTAAATAATTGAGGTTTAAAAGCAGACCAAAATTATTTGAGTCTTACCCAATCTGGCTTGGATCTCAGTGACATGGGCTATAGTCAAAGCAAGGAAGCACAACCCCACCGAACTCCCCCTCATTGTTGCCACTGTGGACTTGATGTTCCCTGAGTGGGTAATGTAGAGAGTGGTTCTTGACTACCTTTTATATTGAGATCAGACTTTTTTTTTCTCACAGCTTCTTCCTGTGTAAGACGTGAAGATTTATTGCTAGTCGTGGCAAACATGTGCTGGATGGCTGTCCAACACCCTTCACAAATCCCATATAACTTATTATTACATCCTTCCTCTTGATTGAACAAGTATGTTTGCACTTGAATATATCTTCATTTCAAGACAACAGAGGCAGCAATAAAATGCTCCTCTGTTCTAAATCTATTGTTTCATAAGGATCCAATAATTATAATTTATTAAAAACAGAAATGAAAAGGGGAAAATGAGACACTGGGATGTCAAATTTCTTACAAACCTGCCAAGGAAGTAAAGATCTCATGAGTGACTATGACCATGCAGGTATCACCTAACATAATATGAAATCTACGTGACATGCTTTAAGCAAAGCTTATGCCAACTTGTCTACCATCTGCTTTACATTTGATAAGATCATTGACAAACATCCTGCAATACTCGGGAGCTTGCTCATGTATTCATGTTCTACTCAAAAGCCATTAAGCAGCAGAGTTTGATTCCTTCAGCTTTATCTCTAGCAGCTCATTCTTGGGAATGTTGCAAATTCACAAACAGAAAGGAACTTTAAACCGAGGAAAGAAAAGTCTCAATTTGATCGGGGGTGTTTTACACATTACATACACAATTGACCAATGTATGTCTTTAACTAATTTTCATCAGTTTACTCATATATCCCTGTAGGGCTGCATTCTCAGCCCCCTACTGTATGCCCTATATATTTATGACTGAACACCAACCCAACCAATGTCATCGTTAAGTAGACCAATGTCACCACCACTATTGGGCTCATCTCTGATGAGACAGCGTACAGGGCAGAGGTTGAGAATTGATAACCTGAAACTGAACCTCCCTCATACAAAAGAACTCAGATATTAGTACTTTAAGTTTGGGACCCATCAGAAGGCCCATCAGCGGCCACACTTCCTCTGCATCCAGAGGAAGAACAAACTCGACCTGAAGCTGCTACTGGCCTACTACCGCCCCTCAGTGGAGAGCGGGTTCTCCTACTGCCTGGATGTTTTCTATTCAGGGACCACGAAAAATCATTCACTGTACTTTTCCACCACTGAAGGGCATCGCCAGATCGTTCTGTCTCAGGAAAATCAGACCTATCACAGGTGACCCCTTGCACCCTGCCTGCTTGACCCGCTGTCCTCTGGTCGGCGCCTCAGGTCAATCAGGTCCCACACCTCCAAACGCATAAACTTCTTCCCCTGAGCCAGTGTCATGGTCCTGGGTCGTGTGACCCAGTGCTTTGAGTTTCCATGTATTTTGATATTGATTGTGTATGTTTAGTTCTTTTGGTAGTAGCTTCCAGGTTACTTAGTTTACTTCTTTGTTTATTAGATCCCTTTATGTCATCACCCCTGTGTTAAGTATTCCCTGCTGGTTTGTGTCATGTCTATGTCTCTCCATATTTCCTGTTTTATGTTGAAATGTCTTGTGTTTCTTTGTACAATGTGTTTAGTTTTACTCTCCCCTGTGATGTCATTATGTTTCTTTCTAGTCAGCTGTTTCCTCATGTGTCTCCACTTTCTCTGATCACCTCATGTGTGTATTTAGTCTTTGTGTTGTCAATCAATCTTTGTCAGGATGTCTATTTTCCTCCATGCTCGTCACAGCATTCATAATGTCAGAGCTTTCATATTGTCTCATAGCTTCACAGTTCTGTCATAGTTATCTTGTTTTAATTTTCCTAGTTTAGATTACAAGGTTAGTTGTCATTCCTCTTTCGCCCTTGCTTTTATTTTTTACCCCTGTCATCAGCCCTAATAAAGTCTCGCCTTTTGTTTGAATTCAACTCCGTTCTCCTGTATCTGCATTTTGGGTCCATAAGATACCGGCTGCTGACTTTTGGACTGTCAACAAACACTATCCCCCCACACCCCATCCCTGTCCACCCACCCACCAATCTAAGCCATGATCTGAGGAACCCTTATCACTCAGGCCACTCACACATGGACTATACTCAGACCAAGTCCAATGCACTACTTTCAAGCAATTTGCAACCTATCCTCTATTATGCGTTTTCCTCTTATTTGTTTATAATCCTCTTGTTTGATATTTATTCTTGCTGCAATACTATTTATAGCTTTAGTCCATGTACAGATGGTGTGGAACACCCACAATTTTATTGTGCATGTGCAATAACAATAAAAATCTATTTTGTTTTATTTTGTTCTATATGTCTAAACATTACAATGTTTGAAATTCCCCTCCGCGAATCACTACCTTGTCATGGTGGAGTGGTTTGTGTGTCCCAGGGATCCCAGGGGCTATGTTGTCCGGGGGCTTTTGCCCCCTGGTAGGGTCTCCCATGGCAAACTGGTTCTGGGTGAGGGACCAGACAAAGGGCGATTCAGAAGACCCTTATGAGAATATCACAGAGGGAACAGATTTTTCGTAATATTTGAAATATATAAATTCAACCAAAACAATAAATGCTACCATAAAATCAAGACATTGTCATTTGACAATAAAATATATTTTAAAACATATCATAAAATTATATTACTTACGCAAAGTTAATATTTGGTAGTGCAGTAAGAGTGCGTAAGGTGCTGTCTAAATTGCTACTGGCTCATGAATTGCACAGGATGTGCAAATAAACTCACAGGTCTAGATCCTTGGTGACTATCATTGCCGACCTGCAGCGTCATGTTTACATGCATTAGGTCTGGTGGCATGTTAGGCTTCAAATTTTTTAACTCTCACACATAGTTTGGACAGTAGTTTTGATTTTTACTTTTAGAACATATTGAACGACTTTCATCACCTTCTACAAAATTCTACCAAACACCTGTATTTTGGTCACAGCTTACTAAATATTTGTATAGGATAAATCATCAACACCTTAGTGAGAGGAAAACTAAACATCAAATGCAGCTTTAAAGGTGCTTCTTCAAAACAGATTTTAAGAAATGTACATTTCAAACTGCTTTAAATGTACAAATATGGCTCCATGTTGAGTCAATGTGAAAGTCAGAGTTCAGATTTTTGCATTTTTGTGTCACAAGTACTATATAAGATAGATAAGTTAAACCTTAATTAGTCCCACACATGAGACATTTTTTGGTTACGGCAGAAAGTGGACAGTACAAGTTAAGAGAATTAAACGTTAATAGAATTGAGTAAGATCAAATAGAATAAGATAAAATTGAATAATATACTATACGAAAATAGAATAAAATACTTTGCTATATCAGGGATATTGCATCTATCTATCTATAGATACAGATATAGATATATTAATTAGGGTTGTTTTTTTTGCTTTTTTTCCCTTTTTGCCTCTCCTTTCTGGTACAGTAGCAATCAAAATTACCCCCTCCCTGGACCCAGCTTCCCTGCTGATGCCAGTGGGCACCCCCGTTTTCCATAATCAACCAAGAGCAGGGGCCCTAGGCCCATCCAGACTGGGTCCCAGCAGCAGCACTGCCAAGACCCACAGAGCACGGGGCAGCCCACCTGACCACACCACACCAGCAAAACTACACCCACCCCAACATGTGGTGGCTCAGGTGGTAGAGCAGATCAGCTACTGATCGGAAGGTTGGTGGTTCGAACCTTGGCTTTCCCAGTCTGCATGTCAAATATCCTTTGGCAAGATACTAACCCCAAGTTGCCCTCCAATGTGTTCATCAGAGTGTGAATGTAGTTTAGCTTGCACTTGAGTTTAGAAGTGCTTCGAATGGGTGGGTGTGAATGGGTGAATGAGGCATGTTGTGTAGTACTCCGGGAGAGTAGAAAAGCACTATATAAAAATCAGTCCATTTACCAACAATCAGTCAACTCCTAGAATGTTGTCTAGGAAATAGCAGCTCAATGTGGTGGGTTTGTTCCATACAGTACATTCAACATATGACAGGTCTTAGAGAAAGCAGATCTGTCAGTGATAAACCAAGTTTGATCCTGTCAAATCAAAGTGCCCCCAAATTTATTAAGACGTGAAGACAAGATTATTTTTTTAATTAATAGACTAATTGGTGGGGTCTCTGTCCTTCTTAGGAAGAAGACAAACATGGGCATCATACACACAATCAGAAAAGAGCACCATGCAATGGAGCAGTTCACCATCCTGAGTAAAATTGGAGCAATTATATCAACATGGGCTTTACAAATGTCACAGTTCTGTGTCTGTGGGCTCCATGTTTTTCTGTTTGCATCAGTTATCTTTGATTTCATGATGCGTCTTTCCTAGTCTCTTGGTTTTTGATTTCTCTCTCTAGTATTCCCAGCTTAGCATTTCTTGTGTTCTAGTTCTGAGGTTGTGATTCTGTGCTCCTTCTATTTAGTGAACAGTCATCCCTACCGCTTTGTTCCCTTTGTTCTCTGTCAGCTGTATCCCTTAGTCAAGTCTGTGTCTGTTATGTGTTCTGTTTTACTTTGAAAGTCATTATTGAAATAAAATTGAATTTAATTTAATTCTTTCAAATAGATGCAAGTAAAACACATCAAAAAAATAAATAAAATCAAAGATTCAGCGCCACTAATTCCTGTTGCTCATAAATATATTTTCACCTGTTTAAAAATGTGAACACTGGCATCCTTGAAAGAGTGACCTTTGTTCTTTAGATGCAGATGGACAGCCGAGTCTTGTCCCGTGGAGGTGGCCATAGAATGGCCACCTCCACGACGTAATCATGATCAACTGAGTCCAAGGATGCAAGCTAAAATGAAAGCATTTGGCAGTCTCATTGGAAAGACACCATGGTCTAGGAAGCCTTTCACCTGTATCTGCCCAACTGCTTGCCATTCAGCATTACAAAAGGCTGGCCTCAGCCTTGGAACTCGTTCAGTTTCACCTTCACACTGTTCCAAAAATCGCTCCCAAAATGCAGTGTAAACCTCCCTTGACACTCCAGCATCATCAAAAGCATTTTCATTTACAAAGTTCATCTTTAAAGTCACATTCGTTATGTTACTGTCCATAAATACAGCCAAAAGATCATCAACAACCTTTGTCCTGTGAATTGACACACGGGGCTCTGTGGACTTCCTGAAGTCGATGGGGAAAGATGGTTGCTTTAATCAAAAGGCAAACCTTGTGCGATGAAATTCAGTACATGGTCCTGGGTACAAGACAAAACATGCACATTCCATAAGAAATAATAATCTTCCAGGTGTGTCAGAGTAGTACGGAAAAAAATGGGGGAAAAAAAAAATAAGATGAACTTTTGCGAGATTCATTCATTTTTTCATTCATTTATTTATTCATTTTCAGGCACAACAAATACCTATATTGAACATAAAATACACAAAACAAAAAACAAAACTTGCCTGAAAAAGGAGTGGGACGAAGAAAACTTATTAAATCCCTCAAAAGATCCCGCTACTTTTTGAAAACTAGAAACTCGATTTCATTAATAGCATCTTTGTGTTTTCTTGTTGTTTCTGTTCCATGAGTAGGTTTCCTCCCGGAGCTCCAAAAGCATGCATGGTAAATAAATGGTAATTGTAAATTGGTCTTGGAATCTTTCCAAATGTACACTGGGACAGAGTCCAGCCCTGCATAATGCTGAATTCAACACTTGCTGTCATGGCAGGGTGTGTTTTACTACAGGACCCAGAAGAGGTACTGCGGTTTTCTGCAAAAAAAACCCCAAAAAAAACAAACGAGCCATTATTCTCATATACTCAACACAATGACAAGAACACACCAGACTCTTTCAAAATAAACCGGAAACATGGAGACATAGACATGACAAAGCAAGCTTGACAGACCTAAAACACATGACGGACTAGACAAGAAACCAAAACACATAAACCAAGGAAACAGATGAGAAATAATGAAAAACCTAAACTCAAATAAACCCTAAAACATGAACTTATAACCAAAAACCTAACATAAGAGACTCAAAAATACAAAATAAAACTCAAAACAGGTACAGAGACCCAGCCTGTGACACTTGGTTAAAAAATGGCTGGATGGACGCCCATTAGGCCTTCAAACACAACTCCCTCTCTGAGAGCTTAATCTTTAACTTTCCCTGTTTATAACATATTCATCTAATAATAAGAATGCTAATAAAAAAAGAATTTGAGATTAATTTAATAAATTGTGCTGTAGTTCAGTGAAATGAGCTGTTAACAATGCAGTATAACATACAGGCTAGAGCTTACTTAGAACGAGCCCCAGACAGAGTTATTGCTTCCTTGGTCTTGCATGTTATATTTGAATGATCATATATTTGAATGATCATATTATAACTTTTAAATGTATTTCAAGTCTTCTGTTGTACTTTATTTCAATCCAACATGGAAAAGAAAAAAATAAAGTGAATAAAACAAAAATAAAAAAATCATCTGTGCAAAGCAAATTGTGGGACAGTGATCATATCTTGATATCCAGAATTGCGAATGAAATTATAATATGTTCAACCACACAGCTCCAGTGAAGATTTTTTGTTTTCGCAATATTTAAAATATCTAAATCCAACTAAAATCCTACAAAACAATAAATGCTACCATAAAATCAAGACATTCTCATTTGACAATAAAATAGATTTTAAAACATATCATAAAATTATATTACTTACTTAAAGTTAATATTTGGTAGTGCAGTAAGAGTGTGTAAGGCACTATCTAAATTGCTTGTGGCTCATGAATTGCACAGGATGTGCAAATAAACTGACTGGTCTACATCCTTGGTGACCACCATTGCCGACGTGTTGTATCACGTTTGCATGATACTGTATGAGGTCTGGTGGCCTCTTAAGCTGCAAATTTTTCAACTCTCACACACAGTCTGGACAGTAGGTTTGTGTTTGCTTTTAGAACACATTCGGCTACGTTTAACACCTTCTACCAAATTCTACCAAACATCTGGCTTTTGGGCCCAGCTTACCAAATAATTGTATGGGATAAAAGATCAGTAACTTGGTGAGAGAAAAACTAAAGATGGGCAGCTTCAGAGATGCCCAAAGAATGATTATGATGATTTATGTTCACTATTAAATTTCTACTGTCCAAAAATCACAGATGTCCTGTGATGTATTTTGTTTCTTCTTAACAACAAATTTCAAGAAATGTGCATTTTTACAAACTGCTTTAAATTTACAAATTTGCCTACATGCAAAAGTCAAAGAGTTTTTGAGCATTGTGCGTCACAAGTACAAGTATAAGCAGTTGTATAGTCATCAATTACTGAAGCTGGTGCAGTCATTCCTCTGGTGAGCAGGGATGTAACCAAGCTATCTGTGATTAGATGTATCTACAGATAAACACATGTTTAATCAAATGTTATTTTGCACGCAAAGCTCTTCTTAGTGCAAACAGGGCTTTGAACCACTCCCAAGTGAGGACAGCTGCATGATGAGAAGTCTTTTGCTATTCCTGTCTATGAGTATACATTGTGTTGATTCAGGGAGGACAGTACATGCATCAAATTATTCCAAGACAATTTTGATTAGAGGTGGGTCCCTGTTTACATAATACTATTTAACATTAGATACTTGTTTCAACACTGCTTAAACCAATAAAATAAAGTCCTTAAGCAACTTAAGCATGCTCTTAAGATATGAATCAAATTTTGTAATATATTTGAGATTATAAAGATAAATTTATAGATTAAAACATTTTTTAATCTATAAATTATACATTTGTATTGCTTATATAGTTTGGTGTACTATGGAAAAAAATAAAAAATATAGTATTAAAAACATTTTTTTTAAGTTTCCATTGTAATGCATGTGGAGCATCATGATATTCTGAACCTTTCTTTGAGGAAACTTTCTCTGACTGGACTTAAATTTTAATAGAATTTCCCTGGTTTATGTATTCTAATATTATTTGGAGATTTTACATCAAATCAGCATTAAATTAATAAGCAGCCTTGGTTAATACAACAGAAACTTGTTTTATGTTTTCAGCAAGTAAATTGATATTCCAATAACCTAGATACTACTGTGTACAGTGAGTTCAAGCCCTCATGTTTGCAGAAACATTCTGATAAATGATCAGAATTTTAATATTTCTGACTGTCTGGGTCAAAATTGAATCGAATGAAATCAGTGAGATCAGTGAAATCAGTGAAACCCAGCCCTTTATGTAACTTCATGGACAGAGAAGCTGTTTAGCGGAAGGTGCCTTACAGAAGGAGAAAGAGACATGCTACAAGCCTCTCTGTGCGTTTTGTTTGTTTGTTTGGGTTTTTTTTTTTGCTGTAAGTGCAACAGTTTTCAGAATCAACTTATAATTTTTAAAATATGACACTATCTTGCAGATTCAATCCACTACCAGCTTCGCTTCTCTCACATGTGGACACGTAGTTCCGTCTGCGCGATGCAGATGGCGTTATTTATTTGCGGGTGGCAGGAAGCTTGGTCCTGGTTTCACGCATGCGCAGATACCCACTAGTACTAAATGGAGGCTGTTTGAAACAACCGAGCGGCTTGCTGTGGTGGAAAAGTTAAAAGCATCCGATGATATTGCCTTTAATTGCCTGCTAATAACGGTAGTCAAGAGCGGTCAGTATGGGTGAGTTAAAAAGTGTGCGTCTGCCTGCGAAAGTTAGATAGAAATCCACCATTAATAACTAATTATAGCTGTTAGCTTAACCAATGAACGTGAAATGGACAACATTTAGTATTTATAAGCACCACCTTTACCTTTTACTGGGTGTGCCTTTGTTGTTTCTTGATATTTAGCGTTTCAATATTTAGCATGACACTAAAATGATACAACAAGATTTACTGTAATCTGTTTAAGCTTTGTGTGGTGAACTATAAACTGTATTCAAACCCTGCCACGGTACGTTTAACGTTACGTTAACGACAAAGTGCCAGGAGGGCTGGCTGCCTTTTCCTTGTCCGGATAAATACCTGTAAAATTAAGGTATGCCGTCATTCTAATGCTCCGAGCATGTCAAGCGCAGTGGCTGTCGCGTATATGGCACACTTTAAAACAACAACTCATAAAAACAAGTTCAAGTTAAAATGCGATTCATTGCAAACGTCTAATGTAAAAGGCAAACGTAAACAAAAGCACGACTATAACGAAAAGGAAAGGTAAAGTAAACAAGTGAAATAAAAACCTAACAAACTTAAAAGAGTAAATAAGAAAAACCTTGACTGTGGACTTGGGGGGGGAGTCAAGCCTCATAGACAACAGTCAAGCAGGCTATAACAGAGAAATCCCAGCCACTTTGGGTTTTTAGGTGTGGTTTGGGAGCTGAATATGAGGACATATGTGGAGATAATCGATCTCTAATCTATCATGCAGCTGATCCTTAAAGGGCTCTCAAAAATTATTAAAATGTATTGGTTACCAAATTCTTGAGCCATCCTGGCCATATTTTGCTTCCAAGGAGAAAGGGTTTAGTCCAGTCTTTGTACCTGACTATTTTCTGAGAAATATTTTTCCTTGTTTGTTTTTTTGTTTGTTAAGTCACTTAACACGTGACCTATCAATCACCCAAACAACAACAACAAAAAAGATAACTGACTCAAAATCCAGCAATGGCCTGAAACAGACCTGAGAGATGCGGCTATTACAACTTACATCTATAAATATATTGTTTCATGCATTGTTCAAAACACTAGACTTAAGGAGCACGACGCCCAGCCGAAAACACTTCAAACAAGTTGAGTTGTTGCTTTCACATTATGAGTGTTGGGCCGAAGTTTTGGAGGAAATCTGCAATGTAGCATGCTGCACTGCAACGACAAGCCGAACAACGCATCTCTGTATGAGCTTAATGGCACACTTGATCCGAGACTGGACACTCTGTAGTCAATATTTGCAGACAAGCTAGTTTTCTAACAATCATACAGGAGCAGTAATGATAGCTGAGGAAGCTCTTGCGTGACTGGGGTCAGCTAATGTGTGTCACAACGGGATAATGCCATGTAAGGCCCATATTTAATTCATTTTTAATTATTTAATTTAAATGTAAAAATATAAATAGTAGTTTCGATGTGGTGATAATATAAACTATTCCCTCATTTTTACGGAAAATGCACTATATTGTTATATCCATTGCTAATGATTTGTAACAGGATTTTTAACATTTTGTTTGTGTCACACAGTCTTATTGACAATCAAAAATGACTGGAATTGGATTAACGTGTGTACAGGGAATTATAGTATTTTATATAAGAGGTAATACAAGCAGGGATAATTATTTGTACGTTTTTTGTAGTTGGTAAATGCAAGGAAGTAGCTATTAAAACTCCAAGCTTTTTAACTACAGTTGTACATATGTGGATAGAGGTTCAAGTGCTTTTGTTAGGGTATTAACAGAAGTAAGGGGTAAAATGACTTAGATTTTGCTGCCACTTATTGATGTTAAATTTTTCAATCTGAAGAGATCTGAATAATCACTGAGCCTTTACATCAAGTGCTACGGAGAAGTTTGTAGAAATCAGAAACACCAAAATATTGGCTGATAATCTCCTTCATCATTTCTGTAATGCGTTCCTTGGTTTATTTCCTCAGATGGTGGCGCTGACGGTGCTGGGCAAGTGGAGAAAGAGAGCTCATCCCCTCCAGCTGAAACACAGTCTCCTATCATGGACCGTAACCCATCACCACCCCCAGACGCAGCAGATGGAGCGGAGGACGAAGATGTGGATGCCATTGGAGACACTGTTTACAGCAAGCACTGGCTTTTTAGCACCCTGACTCATCTCATCCATGTAGGCTGGCTGCTGATGTAAACTGAAGTGATAAATATTGCACGTTTCATTCAGCACTTAAGTCATGCATCGGTTTGCTGGTTTGGTAGGTGAAAGTGTGCAGTGTTACAGCAGCATTTGCTAATGTCTGTAAAATTGTCTTGCAGATGGTCACAGAGCATTCAGAAGAGCGCTGTGAAGGTCCAATGCAGCTATCTGATGATGAGGAGGAAGACTTGTGCAGAGTGTGGGATATGGCAATGGATAAGGTAGACTTTCTCTTCTGTGTTCCAAAGACCACACACTGTTTGTTTTCCTTGTTAAAGGAGAATAGTTTCATTTGAACAAGTGGCATCGAGGTAAGTATACTGCCCAGAACAGAGAAATCAATTACTCGTTAAAGAAAAATTGAAAAATAACAATAGAATTTGCATTTCTGCAGGTAAACTTTCCAAATACCAAATGATGTTAAAGCTTAAAATATTGCTCTGTCACACATGATGCATACAGCTTGTGTCCTGTTTAATGGCGATCGTGGCTCAAGAGTTGGCAGTTCGCCTTGTAATCGGAAGGTTGCCGGTTCGAGCCCCGGCTCCAACAGTCTCGGTCGTTGTGTCCTTGGGCAAGACAATTCACCTGTTGCCTATTTTTTTACTGCAAGTAGTTTTGTCAACAAACTCAAGTTGGTTTTATCACACCTTGTTTTGGTATGAGTTATTACAACAGAGTTTATAATAGCTATCTTTTTTGCATTTAAATAATTTAATTACAAAGCAGTGCAAATAAAGCTGGTTTCTACCTGCCTGGCTTTCACATGGTCTGCAGTTAAAAGTGATTAATTAAATGTTTATATATTTACTAACTGACTATTTATTTACCACCTGTTTGTAGGATGTGGCTGGTTTTCTGCAGGAATTTAAAGCTGCAGATATTCTTCTAGGAGTGATTTCCAAATCACGTTGTCCACGACTTACAGTGAGTGAAATCCTTTTTTTACGCATACTTTCTCTACCAGAATAAATCCTGTACAATTAATTTATTTTATACCGGTAATACATTTCTGATACAGTGCTTTCTTTTTTTCCTCTAGGAAATTAGTGTGGGAATCCTTGGGAATATTTCGTGTTTTCCTGAAACTTGTATGACTTTGAGCCAAAATGAGGACTTGGGGTGGGTAAAAAAAAAAGTTCTTTGATAGATGTTGTGCATCAGGGGTGGGGAACTCCAGGCCTCAAGGGCCAGTGTCCTTCAAGTTTTAGGTGTGTCTTTTATCCAACACAGCAGATTCAAATGTTTAAATTGTCTCCTCAACAAGTTCTCCAGATGTCTGGTAATGACCTAATGGTTTGTTGACCCAGGGTGATATCCAAAACCTGCAGGACACTGGCCCTTGAGGCCCAGAGCTCCCCACCCCTGTTGTACATAAATGGGTTTCAATCTACTCTTTGTGTCCACAGGTCTGTGGTGCTGCTGCTTCTGGGAGATACCGATCCTCCAACACTGCTGGAAACAAGCAGGTGCGATTTGCATTTTATGTAGACGTGTGAAATAGAGAAACGGAACGAGAAATATTCATATTTCCTCATGATGTTTGCAGATTGCTGCTGACCTGTCTTTCTCAGAAAGATGTCTGTTCACTGTGGCTTCAGCGAATACGACAGCACACATCTGTGCGCTCCAATCTCTGTTTCATCATGTGCAGCTCCACCAATAGTATTTATTTTTATTCTGTTTAATTCCAGTTTTAGTCCATTTCTCCAGTAATAACCTGGTTACTTGTATTGTTTGACACTGCAAGTCCCTGTGACGCTTATAATTATTGTTGACATGAGTGTGTTGTAAACTTACCATTATAAGTATATACTGAATGTGTTTACAGCGGATCTGCTTGAGAAGGTGGGAGAACTAGTTGACAAATTGTTTGACCTTGATGAAGAGTTAATGAAGAGTTGGATCACAGCTCAGCCTGATGAGGAGCAGGGGGATGATGGTGAAAGCCATCTGGAGATGACCTCATGTCTTCTTGAAGCAGCCAAGCAGCTCAGGTGGGAATCTGAATCTGTTTTATGAAGTATTTGTATTACTGTTTTTGATGACGCATATCATTTAACCAGGCTCTTACTGCAGAGTTAAACTAAATACAATGTACTTGTGAAATTAAAGGTGAGGTTGATTGTCAAGAATCCACAGTATTAAATTGTTTTCACAGATCAGAGAGTCCGAATGGCCTAGAGGTTTACCTTCATATCCTCCAGTTACTTACAACTATAGATGAGGGGATTCAGGTTTTTGGTGAGACATTTCAGTACTAAAAGGTCTTTATTGAAATCTTGTTCTTAAACCATTATCAGATAACAATAGAGAAGTGGTTGCCTTTTAAAATTAGACTTTGTGTATTTCTTCTAGCTGCTTCTGATGGACCGGGGAAATCTGTGTGGGAGTTTGTCTGTGACGTCGTGTGTGAGGACCTCTGCCAACCAAATGATCTTCCAGTTGTACTGCATGAACAGAAAAGCATTCTGGTCCAAGCACTTGCTGTGCTGCAGGCTCTTTATAAATGTCACGATGAGTGGTGCAGCAAAAGTGACAGAAGTAAGTTTTCATAAAGCTACACTGATGTTTAGCTGCACAGAGAATGTTGCCGATAATAATAAGTCCTCTTGATAGCCATACAGGAAGTGAAGAAAGCAGATTTTGTGGTCACCCCATTGTTTGAATAATTAGTTTAAATGAATGTTGCTGTATATCACGGTATGATTTTCAGTGCCATCCTAAAATTAGACTTGTCTGTCTGTTAAGCTGTTGTCATATTGAAGCCTAAAACACCACCAGAGGTCACCAGTGTTCACAAACATTCAGCTGAGCTCATTAGGCTGTGAGCAGGGGTCCGTTCTTCGTACCTCGCTTAAAACATCCAAGATCAAATCATCGCGCCAACTTTGAGCTCGCTATTCCGGTTCTCCAAACACACCTGTTGTTGACGATTAGTATAGCTGGATGAAGTAATGTGAGATCACTGGGTGGCTTAACAGGGGCTACGCATCGATAGTAGAAACATTGATCGGCAACCCTTTGATTGGTCGGCGAAAATGTCGAAGGAGCGCGCTCAGTATTTTTCGGCAGCAGAGCAAGAACTCTTGAGTGAGGGATTTCAGGAGTTTCAGAGTTTAATTAAAATGCAAGGGAACACTGCAAAGGCTGCAAAAGCAAGGAGCGAGGGCTGGCAGGAAGTTGCTGACAAATTAAACTCGTAAGTAATTTAATAATAATACTAATGGATTGGATTTATATAGCGCTTTTCAAGGCACCCAAAGCGCTTTACAATGCCACTATTCATTCACTCTCACATTCATACACTGGTGGAGGCAGCTACGGTTGTAGCCACAGCTGCCCTGGGGCAGACTGACAGAAGCGAGGCTGCCATATCGCGCCATCGGCCCCTCTGGCCAACACCAGCAGGCGGTAGGGTAAATTTATTATATTATATTACATTATATCCTCTTTCACATTAGAGCCACAACAGGACCCACTAGAACATGGGAACAAGTAAAAGTGAAATATAAGAATATTCTACAGAATTTGTAATAGTTATCACTTATATTGCTTTTAGTCTCTTGAAAAGAGACCCTGAAATAATCTGTTTGTTTGTTTATCACAGCAACCAAGAAAAGGGCAGAGCAAAAAAAGACAGGTGGTGGTCCTGCACCCCCTCGTCAACAAGTTGGTTAAGTGAATAATACCCTCACGGGAAAATCGATATCTCTCTATGAGCACACTGTTTTAGGAAATGACCTGTATGTATCTGTATGAAATCAATAAAAGAATCAAGTACTGCATTATCTTTAGTTACATTGATAATATTTATTTATGGTAAAACAGTGGTAAAATGTCACTGTTGCTTTCGTATAAATGAAGCGGACATACCTGAGTGGCTGCGATCTAATCCTGTTTACATAAAGTAAGCCTGCTCCCGAGCAGGTTTACGCTTACGGATCTGTTGCTATGACAGCAAGTCCCGGATTAGCTTCGGAGAACCGAACGATCCAAGATCACGCGAAATCGTCAACAATCAAATCCAGCTAACTTACTTAGCGAGGTACGAAGAACGGACCCCAGGACTGCAAACAGTAAACAAAGATTAAACTGTGTGGAAGTGTTTGGGCTTTAGTCTCTTTGAAAAGGATGACCCATCTGTGCAGTTTCAGTTTTTTGGGTGATGAATGAATATATGGTAAACATTATTTTGTTTTTTTTAATTTGCTGCGTTTTTGGTTGAATACCTCTAGGTTTGCCTCTCATTGGGAGCATCTTGCGGGTATGCCAGTACCAAAATGAGTGCAAAGACGGCAGTGCAAACAAAGAAGATGAAAAAGATGAGCACCTCGAGACTGTTGCAGAGATCACAGCAGAGTTTTTGGCTGACCTCTTCATTCACATTCAAAAGGTAATATTTAGGGATTTATTTTGCTCACTTTTGTGGGCCAGATCATTTTAATCAGCAGCCAGTAAAAACCAAGGTTTAAATATGGATTTTTTTTTACCCCCCATTTTAGGACACAGTTGCAGATTTGGTGAAGAAAGTTTACCTCACAGAGAAAACCTGCCTCGCAGCTGCTGCCACTTTACTTCCCAAGTTTAAGAATTCAGTAAGTACTCCTTCTAAATGGTTAATTTACAATGAGACACGTACATGTGAATAGATACCGTTCAAAGGGGTTTAGGCCGTTTTAAGTTAACTGAGGTTTCATTTGCACAAACACAACAAACTGTTGTTTTGTCAGAAATAACAGGACAACTTGTCAAATATTTTAACACAGACTTATTGCTTTTACTTGAGAAGGATGAACTCATGTTACAGAGTTACAGTCAGATTTTAAGACCTGGAGTCCTTGTAGGTATGTTACAGTGAGTCACAGTTCATCATGAAATCCTAAAACCTTCTGATTAAAATTAAAATTTATATTATTTTGAAAAGATTTATTGAGAAAAAAGATTTATTCATAGCAAAATGAACAATGACATTCTTCACTGGGTATAAAAAGCAAATGCTCAGAATTTCTAATACTTTAATACCTTTGGGGGGTTTTCAAGATAGAATACTACTATACTATTTAAAAAACATCACATAATACTTGTCCAGATGTAAACTGTAGGCAGAAATTGTTGACCTGTAATGCTATTAATACAGCAAAATACTTATTTTAGAGCTCGTGTCAGATCAGGATGTGTGATGGACTGCTGCCATACTCCCACAGCTCCTGTGGAAAATAAACATTATGTTTCCACCCTGCCCTTCCTCCTCTTGTGCAGTTTCAGCACCTGCAGACCGTGTTGTCAGAGGCTGATCCCCAGTTGGCAGATGTGATAAGGACACAGTGTCCCGTCTGAAGCACCCTGCAGATCAGTGTTCAGCACTCATTCAGACTCTCACCTCTGCTTTTTATAGCAGCCAGTATTTCCTCTCCAAAGATCCTGCTTCAAAACGAGCTATTTGCATTTCCACTGGAAGGACAACATCACGAATGACAAACTGTCATGTATTTGAATATTGTAAGCTACTTTTAAGTTAAGTCTGGAAAATTAAAGTTTGGGTTTGTTTGTTTTTTAAGCCTTTTTTAAGAATACTATTTTTGTATTTAATTACAGACAGTGTTTAATTAAAAGTAATTTGTCTTTAAGCCTTTTTTAGTGTTTTTTCATGTAGAAATTGCAAAAAAACAGCTGAATAATCTGCAATGAGGAATTCAAGTCATTATTAATACTACGTTCTGATTCCAGACTAGGAATAAAGTATTTTTCTTAACATTCAGCTTCAGTCAACACAATTTAGAGCTTTTAAGACAGCCAACTGGCACTAAAATTTAATAATGTCAAACCACAATTTTAAGTGTTTTTTTTTTTTTTTTTATATAAGGTAGTAGTTATATATTTGGTTATAAGTAAATGAACTCACTTTGGTTATTTAAATGCTTCTGACTGTTTCTTTTTTCTTTCCTTGTGTCTGTCAGGAACATACACAGGAGAAAATATCTTCTCACAGGCTGAGAAAAGAAATTTCTAACCAAACATTAACAAACCTGTATGCTTACTTCTAAAATACTTCAAAATGCACTGTTAAATATTCTAAATGTATGTATATTTGATTAATTCTAGATTTTTATCTAATTAAATTTAAAAAATATAAATATTTATTTAAGATAAAACTGAGATAAGTGTATGGGCTCACCTTTTTAAGCATATGAGTAATGATGCTAATGCTGATGACAACATCAAGTGTTTACCAGAGGGTGACAGTCACTCTTGTAAGGACAATAAAATTAGATGAAAGGCTTGAGCCTGGCAACAATGAACTCATTTGGTTTCCAAATACCCCATTTCGCCCACTCATTGAGAAGAGCAGGAGAACCTGCGCATTTCCAGCAAAGCTCAGGAAGGCTCTGTGAATATAGCAGCTTTTTAATTAAAGCTTGGATTGATGTGAACGCTCTTTCTAATGGAAATCCCGAGTGTACGTGAGACAGATCGCCCTATGTGGGGGGAGAAAACACAGAACAAAACACGTGTTTGAGCGTCAGCTACACCCATGATCCACGTAGGTTGAGGTAACCAGTGTCTTGATCTAGACGTCATGACCTGTTTGTGCTGTAAATGGCTAGAGTGTAATCACGCTTGGCCTGTCAAGCTTGCTTGTAGCCAGTGACTTGCACTGTGCTCGCTACTCTGTCTCGGAGCCTCGCTTCCAGGCGTGTCATGTCACTGAGATCAGGGTGAAGCCCAGATGTTTCCTGCTGCCCTGCCAAACCTTATTGTCGGTCTGCCATTCTTCATGTAGAGTTGATATGATCCGACTCTGTGAACACAACACAGCAGGCTGTTCGCTGCGTGGATGGCGTATTATACACATCACTGGCACTGAGGCATGTCAGATCTGTCTGAGCCTGATGTTGGATGTCAGTGATTTCTTTGTTTTTTGCCCACAAATGTGTTGGTCTTTTAAATGACATAACATTTTCCCTCACACTGAATTTTGGATTAACCTTAAGGTCACGTCCTGTGAAAGGGCTTTTATAAAGCACTGACATAAAACACTGACATGGAAATGTTCTCTTTGAGAGACTGAGGAGTTAATAAAAGTCTCTTCTACACCAAGAAACAGTCATTAAACATTAAATTGAGGGACCGCATCAATGAAATTAGAAGACTATTTAAGATTAAAAGGAATTTGTCAAAATCAGCAGACGTTTAATTTTTATGATTTTGTGACTTGATCTTTCAATGTGCTTTAAGTGCATTTTCTAAAGCCAGGGTTATCATAATTGAGCTGTCACAAGTGTGCAGAATGGCCCCAACACTGTTCTAGCGGTTGTTGCTGGGGGTGGATGAGCGATAATGAAGGGATGAAGAATGCGTGTGCAGCGTCACGTCCCCATCCTTTGATTCCAAGGCCCGTCCTATTCAGATCCGCCTGGTTAAGGCGTGTTAATAAAGACGCGTGATGCAGTGGGTGCAATCAAAGCCCCCTTCAGTTCATTTCCTGAGTTCCCTGGCTTTCTATCTCTTGTCAACAGATTGACAATGAAAATGTTCCCCTCACGTTATCCCTGGATATCAAAGCCTCTGACCTTTGCTGCTCGCAAAAAAGTGATGTGGCTACGACGATATTTGCGTTTGCCTTAACCGCCTTTTGTGCTTCTTTAATAAAGTTATCAAGGAAGGATATTGTAATGATAAAATACACAGCGTGGGCGCTACTTAGCAGCTCAATTTCTTTTATAGAGAGGTGGAAAGGTTTTGAATCACCAAATAAATGAATTCAAATATAATGATAGATTAATTCATTCTTAATTTATAATTATTATGTGTTTCATATTTGTTAGACATCAGCCTATGAGAGTTATATTTGCTTGCCTTGATCTGGACGTCATCATTAGAGTGTAAAAGGCTTATATGAAGGCAAATGATTTCATAAAATAAATTAGTATCACATAAGTAAATTAATTAATATATTTTTGTTTTTTCAAGAAGTGCTGTGTTAAAAAACATCCTTTATATTTTTCCTTGAATTATGTTTTAAGCTGCTTGTATTGGTGAATCTGTTACATTTAGGGATGCAATACTGCCATTGCCATCACTTTAACTAATTGTGTTTTTTACATGATCTGATATGACACCAGAATAAACAGAACATGCGGAACATGTTCAGTGATGCTCTATCATTTTTTTGCATCACGTCCAACGCGTCTGTTTTGAATGCAGCAGGTGTTTATGGGTGCAGCTCTAGCCGGTTCTTGTGTACACTGACGCCTGTCACCAAGTGGCATATGTTGCTGTTTGTTCTGCATTGAAAGAAATGGAGCTAATTAAAGAGAAGCAGCCCTGTCACAGGAAGTGTATGCAAGCTGACCATTCATTGCTCTGATTAGTTAGTTGTTGAAACAGAGCTCAGGATTAGGTGAAAGACTGGAATTCTATTGATGAAGTGCTATTAGAAGACCTTGGATATTTGGAAATTCAAACACTGGTCTTATAATCAGCTGCTGGGAAGGGAGCACAGATATCCCACCCCACTGGTAACGTTCATCTTCCTACAATATGAAAAGAAACATTCGCTCAAATTATTTAATTTATACCCACTCGTGTATCTGAGCTTTCCTATGAAATGCAAGTCCTCACTATTGATATACCATTAAAAGAAATTTGGTGTGGCTGAGTTTGTTCAATAAAACACATTAAACGAATTCCAATAATGTCTTTATTAATAACTTTTATTATTTAGGAAGAATAATCAGTACTTTACTGAACTGAAGCCTGTCAAATTACAAAATTGTATATCAAATAAAATACAAATTACTCGATTCATTAATAAATAAAGTTACTATAAAATCACACAATTAACTAATCAAATTACTGTGATATTAAATAAAGCCTTAATTGTAAGGGTAAATTGCCTTTCTTTTTTTCTAACTCTACAAAATCTGTATGTGTCCAGTGTGAATGGTTACATATGTATTTATAATTACATCGTATATAACAGCGGTCCCTAACCCCCGGGCCTCGGACCGGTACCGGTCCGTGAGTCGTTTGGTACCGGGCCGCGAGAGTTGAGGCTCATGTGTGAAATGTATGATTTTCAGGGTTTTTATCGGTTTTCGGTGTTATTTTGTTATCGTTTTGATCGTTAACTCGGTTTTCCTGGGTCTTTTCACGTGTGTTATGAATAAATCTTCTTTTTTCCAGTACCGGTACTAGTTTTTGTTGTATTTATCCACGACACATTAAAGGCCGGTCCGTGAAAATATTGTCGGGCATAAACCAGTCCGTGGCGCAAAAAAGGTTGGAGACCGCTGGTATATAACACAGCACAGCATAGCAGGCAGTTGTAGTTAATCTTTATATCAGCATATAAATGCTAGCACATAATAGCACACCAAAATAGTTACATTCAGTCTGTATTTAAGCTCCTCATTAGATCTTGATTAATCGTGATCTTTTATGATAAATAAGTGTTTCTTATCTCCAAAAGTTGATTCTGTTCATCTGGACGTAGCGTTATGAGTGACAAAACGTTTCTCCCACAAAACGTTTCTCCCACAAAACGCTACGTCCAGATGAACAGAATCAACTTTTGGAGATTTACTTTCCTGGATGATTGAGAATGCATCAAGAAGTGTTTCTTATCTTTCTTATTGCATCCCAAACAAACAGGCATGTTTGATCATGTTTTTTTTCAGCCGTTACTTCTTTATTGTGTAGTTTTTGCTGTGCTGTGTATGTGTAGCTGTTGTTGGTGTATACTGATCATGTGAGTGCAAATGTAAACCTTGTATTTCTAAACTAGGGAAGGACTCAGTGCATCAAAAGGTGGCATCTGCCCTGCTGAAGTATCATTGAGCAAAACCTCCTGCACTGTGACCCCTGACCTCTCTTTGGAGAGTGCACCATGAATGCTCATTGTTATTGTAGTGAGTTAGTGTTGTTCTTTTTCCAAACACTCTGTGAGATATAGTAAGTTCTAATACACATAATGCGCGTGTTAGCCATAGCCATGGGTGAGATTAGCCAGAGAGATCTCTTGCAGCTTGATGCTCAGACACTGTGAATAAATCCCTCTGATTAAAGGGAACAGAACTGGGACAGACTGGCTACCATGCAGCTTTAACGCACTCAGTCACGTCTGTCACAAACCACAGGAATAAGAGTGTGTACAGTGACTTATGTGCTGCGTTTTCCTTTGAAACTTAAAAAACAACTGTGCTTGCACAATGAGCCTAGCAGGCCTATTAGAGAATCCCATGGCTGGTTTCTTCTAAAGTAGGTTATGTTTCTGTAATCGGATGTGTTAATGTGTTGAGTAGTCTCATTATCTTACTCTAGAAGAGCATGAAAAGCCTCATCAAAAGCTGGAAGAAATCTGTTTTGAGTCTAAGAGTATTTGAGTTCAAGAAAAAAAAGAGTATAAGTAGATGTATTTCTGTAACTATACCAAAAATTGCACATTTAACTTGAAACTTTAGAAGGTTTGTGTGATGAGTGTGTTCACAAAAGAGGTTTTGCATAATTTTCATGATATAATTTCCAATAATATAATTATTATACTTCAGCTGGACAACAGGGTTTCAGATTGATGTTTATTATTAGCTATATTGTTGCACTGTAGCATTTCATCTTAATTATCAAGAGACTACTGTTCACATAAGAGAGGTGAGTCATCAGGAGAACGAACTAGAATGAGCCATCTTATTCATGCTGCACTCTCTGACCCTTGTTGGCTTAAAGCATCTCAGTGCATCTTGAGTCAATTCCCCTCTGAGTGGTGAAGCAGAAACGGCACGAGCCACTAGTCATTGTTAATAAGAGTTTAGATTTTTGTTTAAACGTGATTTAAAAGAAAATTATATTCCCAACATGAGACAGGAGGGGACAGATAAACCGATGCTTTTTAAACTGGATCCAACATGAACTCTAATAGCCTCTGACACTCATTAAACAAAGGGGAGCTGGTCCTGGAGCTGTCAAGATGCAAGGACATCAAAGACATAGACAGGGCCTGTGCAGCATAAAAGTCAGATCTGTGGAAATTATATTATGAGGGAATTTGGATGTGCTCGGTGCTCTGTGTGCAACACCGTCTTACTTGATTCTTGAAAGGTACCGTTCGTTAGAGAGCCCTGAACGATACTGACACACTGTTCATTAGGCTGCTTTCGGCAGTGTGGCCACAATACCTGCCAGAGCACTCTTTATTGCTTTACACAGCAGCAGTCTTCTTAATAACCTTCAACGTATTGTGGTGTAAATAAAGAGCCTCTGGATTACAAAGACTTTTATCAGAGGTCTAAATTGCATCATATGGAGATTGATTTATTCTTAAAAAATGATCTGCGCTGATTCCTTCATATTTTATGACATGTTGAATCAGTTTAGTTTTTTTCTAGCAGTGCACCAAAATGACAAACACAGACATATACAAATATATATATAGTGTATTTTTTTAGGTTTTGTTTTTTCTTCCTATTGCTAATAAATACTATTATTATGTTCTTAAAATTAGGATTGAGGAAATTGGGAAATTTAACTTCTAACTTATTACAAATCCTTAGGTTTAAAAAGGTATCTGAACTTAAACGGTTAACTGACATTTTTATTTCATCTCCCTAAATAAACAACAGAGTTCCTGTTTCAGTGCTTCTTACCATAATGTAACTTAATAAAATTCTGATTTGTTTATGTTCAGCCTGTGTTTTGTTACCCAGGGTGTGCATATTGTGTTTGCACAGTGAAGCAGAAATGTTCACCTTCTACATGGAAGCAATAAGGAGCTTAAGCTAACAGTAAGGTAAACATGTTTACGCGTTCTTTGCTACAAACTTTATGGCCACATCACATCAGTGCGAGTCTTAAGAGGCTGTCAGGTGAACACTTCTAGCTCTATCTTACACAACATCTGAGGAGGAAGTTCCCTTCATTGCCCGCTTGGGTTGTGTAAAGCATCTGTCCGTGTCACGAGTGACACAGCCCAGGACCACCTGAGACAAACAGCATGTGCATTAGCCACATGTATCATCACATTAGATCAGCGAGCAGCTAAAAGAGCTTGCTAAGAGCCAGAGACATGTCACCCGTCCTATGTGTAAGGTGACTAAAGCTTAAGAGTAAACAGTGGTGTTATCTGTTTAAAGTAATGAGGTCTCTCACGTCCAGCGCCGCTTCACCTTGATTCTGTCTGTAGAGGCCTCTGAAGCTCTCTCTGCTTTCTGTCTTGATCTCATTTAAAAAGGTGCATTGTGTTAAAGAATGGAAAGCATGCAGATTATGGCTGTTATGTGCAAGAACTTAGAGGAGCTTATGGTGCGGGATTTCGAAGTGGGGGGGGAGCATGTTTGGATCACTGGATGGAAGGCTGGTGGGCTACTTAAATCTTAAACCTCAATCTTTTCTTTGTCTCAGGGTGTCAGCAAGCAATAAGAATGACCTCTGTGTACCAATCTAACATGAGTTCACATTTAACATATTTAGTAATAGCTAAACAATTCAAACATTAAAAGAGAGAGAGAGAGAGCAAAGCTTCCTAATAGGCGTGAAACGTGATTGGTATTCTCCTGGTAAAATCTGATTTCGTGACTGATCGGGCCTTTAGGTGAATTAAAAAGACACCCCTTTCCCCCTAATGATGTGGGCGGTGCTGCTGCTCCTTTTCCATTTGCTGCTTTGGGTGAGCTTATTGCCCCCTCCCTATTTCTCAGTGCGGTTAAATAGCACGGCGCGCCACTCCACTGGGTAGACACCCCACTTTGCAAAGAGGAAAGCCAACTAAATAAAAAGGCCTGAAAGGGGAAAAACAAAAAAAACAAGAACACCAGCACTTTAACATGTACTCAAACAAAATCGAAGGACCACGTAGAGGAAGATCTTTTGACTCTATGAACCTCGGCTTTGAAGAAAAACTGCTGAACAATGAGGTAAGAACTTCACAGAAAGAGAAGAAGGAGGAAGGTTTTATTATTCTATCTTAAAGAAACCCCTTTATCTTCGATCAAATCAATAGAAACAAACAAGATGAAGAACTTTTGCTTTGTTTTGTTTTTAAGTGACTTTTTTGGACAGTGGTGGGGAGATCTGTGCGGGTCATCTTATCGAATAAGCTTTCACTTTGTCGTCAGCGCAGATTAATTTAAGCCGTTTTGTTATACCGTAATTTACGTCAAAGAGTTAAGAGGGTTAAAGAAAGAGAGACATCTGAATTTGGTATGATAAAAGACACTTCAGTGCTCATGCTGAGCACCATTCGCAGACAGAGGAGATAAAAGATAAACCGATCAACCTGCAGTATGTGATGTCTCCAAGCACATGCAAGGGGAAAATAGAAAACGCTGACAGGTACTCCAGGACAATATCGCAGCTGCTTTAGACATGGAGATAAAACGAAAAACACACATGTTTAAACTGGAGTAAAAGAAATCAACGACGTTTAAGGCAGATTTTACAGCGGAACACGTTACTAAATCCTATTAAAGTAAAAGCTGGACAAATTATACCCCCATGCATGCAAATGTGATCACACCTGTTTTAAAAAAAATCTAACATTTTTTATGTTTCTCGTTTATACCCCTGGATTTAAAAAAAAAAATCGTATTTATTTCACAACTATAAAAAGTAAAGTATTTGATGAGGGGAAGCGATGTTCTCCCACTTAACGGCCTAAAAAACGTGCGCGCTGTAGTGATTAAGCGCTTCCCTAACGTGTGGCGAGATTTCAGAGTGGAGGGGAGCTAATAATAGGCTTCCCCGCTCTCCAAATGAGATTGCTGTAAGGCGATTCTTTGAGACAGAGACAAGTTCATCTTCGTTAAACCGAGACGCAAAACGTTGACCTCGGGCAGCGTCCTGATCCAGACTCCATGCACTAATGCTTTCAGGGATACTACCGGCAAGGGCTCACCGAAAACTGGTGTGCCGCGCGGTCTACACCATGTACGAAGGGCGAAATGTGGTAGGAAATAATTTAACTGAATTTAATTGTCTCACGTGAGGGGCGTGATCCTTTTAATCCAGTCTAAACGTTGGACTTTGGCATTATGTACCTATTGTTTGATGACAAATTCGAAAGTTTTTGGGGGGGAGCGCGGGTTAATTTTTTTAAAAATACCTCAATAAGCAGTATATAGGTAGAGTAAAGGAGAAGACTTTGGAGTCAATCAAAACAGATTAGTTATTCTGTGCTGTTGGCATCTTAACAGCCTCGCTGCTAAAATCTGAGGCAGGATTAAAATAATTTTCCCCTGGCGTGTGCAGCGCGCACAGGCACGCGTCAACGTGAGAGCGCTATCCGAGGTGCTGAACTGGACAAAGAAGTTGGTCAGCCTTAATCTGAGCCCTGCCTGTGCGCATGCACTGCACTTCCATTACTCATTTTTTACACCAGCGATGTCAAGAAAAAGCCAATGATTCCCTTTAGAGTAACAAATATACCTGCCAGTGTATGTTTTAAAGACTGACTGACTGTCTGCAACTCTTTATATTTATAGGATTATTATTGTTGTTATTTAGGATGGTTTTATAGTCTTAAGTAATTAGAAGCTCTGCATCAAGTCTGTGGATAAGTGCAATATGTAGACTTAATTATTATTTTAAAGCCAGTTTAGATTGGCTAGCAAAAGTTCATTTGCTCCACTGTTTTTTTTCTCCCTATTATACACAACTGAATCGCTCTGTCTTTGTTGATCATTTTCAGATAAACAAGTCAACCTTCACCAAAATTGAAGAAAACAACGAAAAGAAGAATTCATCAGAGAAAGGGAGAGCGACAATCATCTTTTCCTTGAAGAATGAAGTTGGGGGACTTGTAAAGGCACTCAAACTCTTCCAGGTACATCCCCCAAACCCTGCTCCTTTTTACAGAATGACTTGATTGCGACACATTGTTAGCTTTGAAATGAATAAAGAATTCTTTTGTTTTATTCTCGCAGGAAAACCACGTGAACCTTGTACACATTGAGTCCAGGAAATCCAAAAGACGCAACTCTGAGTTTGAAATTTTTGTGGACTGTGACAGCAACCACGAGCAACTGAATGAAATCATCCAGCTGCTGCGGAAGCATGTGAATGTGGTGGATATGGAGCCTCCAGATAACTCCTGTCTACGCGAGGAAGGTGAGAAAGTAGTGAGTGAATACACTCCAGATGCTGAATTAAAGGTACAACATTAAATTTGAGCACCTTTTTTCTTCTGTTCTCAGATATGTATGAAGTACCCTGGTTCCCAAAGAAGATTTCAGACTTGGATAAGTGTGCTAACCGAGTCCTGATGTATGGATCTGAACTGGATGCTGACCATCCGGTACATTATCAACCCGCTGCCTCACTTCAGCAAACAAAACCAAACTCTCTTAAAATGAAGCATTCTTATATTTTTACATTTCTCTTTATCAGGGTTTCAAGGACAATGTCTATCGGAAAAGGCGAAAGTATTTTGCAGATCTTGCCATGGCCTACAAACAGTAAGTTTTGATCTATTTAAATGTCTATTGTATTTTTAAAAAAATCATGATTCTTATGGAGTTTTTTCTGTCTTTTTCCAGTGGAGATCCCATTCCTCGTATTGAGTTCACACAGGAGGAAGTGAAGACTTGGGGTGTTGTGTACAGGGAGCTCAACAAGCTGTACCCTACCCACGCCTGCCGGGAATACTTGAAGAACTTGCCACTGCTGTCCAAATATTGTGAATGTCGGGAGGACAACATCCCTCAGCTGGAAGATGTGTCACGCTTCCTCAGGGGTAAATTATCAATTTTGATTAAAATATTCCTTTGATTTAAATCATTTTGTTCACTTTTAGTGGTGCAATCACTCAATGCAATATATTTTCACTATCTTTCTAGAACGTACTGGATTTACCATCAGGCCTGTGGCAGGTTACCTGTCCCCCCGTGACTTTCTTGCTGGTTTGGCATTCCGCGTTTTCCACTGCACCCAGTATGTGCGGCACAGCTCCGACCCCTTGTACACCCCTGAACCGTGAGTACTAGCCAACACTATATCTAAATATGTAATCTAAATGTTAATTTTGGTTTTAATATTTGGTTTTCTTTTATTATTAAGGGACACATGCCATGAGCTGCTGGGCCACGTCCCGCTGCTGGCAGAGCCCAGCTTTGCTCAGTTTTCTCAGGAGATTGGTCTCGCTTCACTTGGAGCCTCCGATGATTCAGTTCAAAAACTGGCCACTGTAAGAGTCACTGCTGCAATCTTCTTTTCAAACAATATTTATGAAGATATTTCTTTTTTAAAATCCAACAAGGTCGTCCTAATTGCTTGTGTTCTTCTTCTGGGTTGCAGTGCTATTTCTTCACTGTGGAGTTTGGTCTATGCAAACAAGAGGGGCAGCTGCGAGCTTATGGAGCTGGACTTCTGTCATCTATCAGTGAGCTCAAGGTAAAGACATCCAAACAGGATGGTAGGATGGTACAGTGGGCACCTTTACCCAAAGAGCTTTAAAAACACAGACAGAATAGTCTTTTTACGTTACAAACTTGATCATATTCCACCTTAGGACACACAATAAATAATCTTTTTTTGTTGAGAAAATATAGATGCACATTTATTAAATGATCAACTTGTGTTTTCAACATCTCCACTGTGTCTCTCTCTGACAGCATGCGCTCTCTGGTAATGCAAGGATAATGCCTTTCGACCCCAAAATTACATCAAAGCAGGAATGCATCATCACAACGTTTCAGGATGTCTACTTTGTGTCAGACAGCTTTGAGGAGGCCAAAGTCAAAATGAGGTGAGCTTAATTATAAAGACTGTGTTGTAAAGACTACAACACTCAGCATTTAACTTATACATTATAATATATAGGTAGACCCAGCAAGAATAGCTGTAAGCTTTTTAAGCTAAACTGCTGATAGCATATTATTTAATATTGTGTTTCAGGGAGTTTGCCAAGACCATCAAGCGTCCCTTCACGGTTCGATACAACCCCTACACCCAGAGTGTGGACGTGCTAAAAGACACTCCCAGCATCAACAGTGTGGTGGAGGAGCTGCGACACGAGCTTGACATCGTCGGTGACGCACTCAGCCGGCTGAACAAACACCTGGGTGTCTGACTGCGCACAGTTCACATGGAGTTACACTGACAGTCTGTCATCCCCGGCACTGCTGTAGAGACGTTGCTTGTGTGTTGTCCTTTGCCAGTAACATGAATGTGCGTCGTTTTTTTTTTGCAAAAATGTTCTGTCGTCTCCACTGCATGGTTTATATAGCTTACACAATTTACAGGTGCACTAGGTATGTTTAGACGCTAACTTTAAAATATTTGACAAACCCAAAGAGCTGCTTAATCTGAGGTACTATTTGGCTTCTATATTCCAAACAGTTTATGTGCTTTGATGGTACTTCAGTTCACTTTTGAAACACTTCCAGCTGTTACAGACACCTCCAATTGTTATTTCTGCTTTTGTATATGATTGTGTGAGTTTTCTTTTCATTTTTTTGTAAATCATTTCATTCTTCTTCTTCATGTTTAATACTCCTCTCTTCAGTGAAATGTTTAAAATGTACCTTCTTTGTATTTGTCTTTTGGTGTGTGTGTGTGTAATATTCCTTTTTTGTGTGCTGTTGAGGGAAATTATGAAAGTGACACCTTTAACTAGCTGTTCTTATAAGAATGCTCTTGTGATTGATTATGATCGATTTGACCCATGTCAGCGATTACTTTACAGTGATGATTTTTAATACTTCCTCTTGAATTGAATTCAGTTGTAGAACTCCAGAAATCAAGACATTATTTTTCTACTGTAAAGAAATATAGAAATTAGAACTAGGTTATGAATCAAACAAGAAAAAAAAAGAAAAAAAAGTCATTTGTGTGTTTATAGCATGCCAAAACAGTTGTTTAATTGTTGATTTATTACTTTTATTAGTTTTTGTGGATGTAACTTTGTTATTGAACCCTGAGGATGCTGCTGCTGTTGATGATAGACATGCAAGATGATGGCAGCGAAGACTCTGAAAGTGATTATAACAATTATTTTGAGGCTGGAGTTTGCAAAATCTCAATAAAGTGTTGCAGAAAAAAATATGCCTTTGATTTGAGAG
The DNA here is from genome assembly GCF_057382185.1 of Mchenga conophoros. NCBI lineage: Eukaryota > Metazoa > Chordata > Actinopteri > Cichliformes > Cichlidae > Mchenga > Mchenga conophoros. The sequence continues at coordinate 14,920,632 of NC_140532.1, forward strand.
CCAGGACGCTTATTACCTAATGAAAAAGTCCAACTGGGAACAGAACTTTCCAAGATAGGTAGCAGAAAAATCAATAATGACTCTTAAACGCATTTCGTGGACACGTAAATGGCGTCATACAATTTCATTTTTATTATGTTGTTATTATTATATTATATTTATATTATTTATTTATACTTTGAGGATCTGATGAATGAAGAAAATGAGAAAGAGAGTTAGTGAATCTGGAAGTACAAAGGATTATTAAGGAGAAAGAGGATGAAGACTGGAAAGGTGCTAGGTCCAGATGATAAACGTGGAGATAAAGCACATGCCAGGGTGCAAATAGTGGAACCGCACCAGAGAAATATGTGAGGGTGGCGCAGGACATCTATGAGGACAGCAAGACAGTGGTGGGGGTGGGATAACATCAGAGACTAGCCCTTGTTGTTTTCAGTGGTTGGTGGGCAGACTGACAGAGGTCAGGCAGGAGTCTCTGTGGACAATGATGTTTGCAGACAGCAGTATGATTTGTAGTGAGAGTAGAGCAGGTGGAAGACAGCCTGGAGAGATAGAGGTATGCTCTGGGGAGAAGAGGAATTAAAGTCACTAGAAGGAAGACAGAATAAATATGTGTGAACAGTGAAGATGACAGGAGGAGAGGCAGCAAAGGACAGAGCAGACAGACAGAGCAGAAAACTTACTTTACTGCCCAGCTTAAGAAATTGGTCTGATTTAACACATCAAAACTATAGTTTCAAGAAATGACACACATAATGGTAGCTTATATTTAAAGGTGAATAAAATTAAAACTTAGGCAGCAGCATAATAGTGCTGCCCAGATTATTCTAAATTTGTCACCTGAAGAATTTGATCATTTAGTATTGAAGTTGTTTTTTTGTGAAGCTGTAGTCTCTTCTGCAGTGGCGTTACAATCGATACTGAAATATCGATTCCTCCGATACCAGACATTTATGATCTAGAATTGATTCTCATATTAAAATATCAACATTTTAGTGATTTGAGGTAAATTTGTAGTTTATGATTAACAAGAACACATTGGAGCGTAACTGTATTATTGGGATCCTAGGAACTACTTCCACTAGTTCCACCTGTCGTGGTGATATGTGAAATACGGCTGTATAAATGCATCAGGGCTTATGTGCATCAGGCTTTACAGATCAACGCCAGTAAAACCAAGGAACTGGTGGTAGACTTCCGCAGGCACAAGCATTCTCCACTGCAACCACTGAACATCCAAGGTATGGACATTGAGGCTGTGGACAGCTACAGGTACCTTGGTGTTCATCTGAACAATAGACTGGACTGGACTCATAACTCAGACGCCCTCTACAGGAAAGGGCAGAGCAGGCTGTACCTGCTGCGGAGACTCAGGTCGTTTGGAGTGGAGGGCCCACTCCTGAAGAAATTCTATGACTCTGTTGTGGCTTCTGCTATCTTTTATGGCGTGGTCTGCTGGGGCGGCAGCATCTCTGCTGGGGACAGGAAGAGACTGAACAGGGTGATCCGAAGGGCCAGCTCTGTTCTAGGATGCCCTCTGGACCCAGTGGAGGTGGTGAGTGACAGGAGAACGGCGGCTAAGCTGTCATCCCTGATGGACAACATCTCCCACCCCATGCAGCAGACTGTGACAGCACTGAGCAGCTCCTTCAGTGGGAGACTGCGGCACCCACGGTGTGGGACGGAGAGATTTCGCAGGTCTTTCCTCCCCACTGCTGTCAGACTCCATAATAAAGACTTTAACTGATCAAGCACACACATCCATACATATGAAATAATACTAAGTGCAATAATCCTTTCTGTCATCGTTGTATTTTTACTCAGTTGTATATAGTATTTGTATTTGTATTCTATTTTTATCTTATTGTATATTTATTTTATTTTATTCTACTGTATATAGTATTTTATTTTATTCTATTCTGTACAGTTGTGTACTGTATTTATTCTTATTGTATTCTAATTTTTGCCTCACAACTTTTGCACTGTCCACTTCCTGCTGTGACAAAACAAATTTCCCACGTGTGGGACTAATAAAGGTTATCTTATCTTATCTTATCTTATCTTATGTGTGTTTACTCTCTCAATCAGTGATAATGGGTGATAGTAAGGCAAGTCACGTGTGGAGCTATTTCAGCTCCACAAACAGCCGAAACGTGGTTTGGCAAAACCACAAACCTTGTCGAACACAAACAAGTTAATCATAACACAGAATATGATGATGAGTTTATGTTGAGGTGAATAAAAAAATCCACCCATTATTTTACCAGATATTATGTATCTGTATGTTAGATATTGTTAGATATTACATTTCTACAAAGTCATAACTTAGTTTGTAACTTTTGCCACTCATATATCCGTTTTAAGCGCCTTCGCGACAGTGTCGCAAAGCATACTTGAGTGTTTAGCCCAGATACTCCATGGAAACACACGCACGGTTGGAGTTTTGTTTACATTCTTGGGTAAGTTTGTTATATTGAACAGTACACTGTAAAAGTCGCGTATATCTGGTTGTGTAATTCCTTTATTTAAATGCAAGGAACAAAGTGACTCTTCAATTGGAAACGCAGAAGACGTAGCACTTTTGCTAACGTTAGCTTAACTAGCGTCCAAACTTACTGTCTTTACAGGTGAGGCGACAAAAAACAGATGTTAACATCTGGTTCACGGTCACCTGAGCACTGATAGTAGTTTTCGGTCTGTCATATACTTTTATTAAGCTGTGCTGTTATTGTCAGGGAGCCAACAGTTACGGGCAACTGAGCCAGGGACATGTAGAGGACCAGGCTTTGCCCCGGCTCTCTAACATTGCTGCCCTACAAAACAGGCCAGTCCGGGCTGTCAGCGGCGGTGGGGGACACTCCGTAGTTATTACCGGTACGTATCCTTTCGTCCTATATTAAACACAAACTTCAGCCCACCAGCGAATGATGTTTGTAGTCTGTTGTGGTATTGTGAGCAAGACCTTCATAAGTCATGTGGCGCCTCCTTCTGGCCAGTGAAATTAATTGTTTGTTTTTATGTTGATAATCTGTTAATGCAAAAATTATGAATGATCTAACAGCAAACGGTAGAAGCAAACTTCCACTCAGTTCAGTCTCGTTTGTTTAAGTAAATGTCTAGAGTGAGTGTACAGGTGTAACTGTCCCAAAAATAACACATCTAAGTAAAATCTTTGATTGTTTCCATGCTGGACAGAGAGTGGCCAGGTGTTTGTGTGTGGACAGAATAACAGAGGCCAGCTGGGACTTGGCCACAGTGGAGACATCGCAACTCTTCAGCACTGCCCCATCCTGAATCAGAGAGTCACAGACATCGCCTGTGGTTGGGATTTTACCCTTCTTCTCACTGGTGAGCAGTCAGCACCGTTTCCTACCAGGAATTTATCCTCATTTCTAGTTGTACTTGGTTTAAGGGTGATATTGCTAGCCAAACCACAGGTGTTTCTTTGGGGCAGGGATAATAGATCTTTTATGGCAATGTTAGTTTTTATTCTAATATACCATTTTATTATATTTGAATAATACAATAGATGAATTGTATATAAAACAAAATAATATAGCTGTGTTATATTAGAAATTTCATTATATTAGATCTAATTTTTCTGAAAGTGCAGATAGAGTGGCTTGCAAAAGTATTCGGCCCCCTTGAACTTCTCCACATATTGTCACATTACAGCCACAAACATGAATCAATTTTATTGGAATTCCACGTGAGACCAATACAAAGTGGTGTACACTTAAGTGGAACAAAAATCATACATGATTCCAAACATTTTTTACAAATAACTGAAAAGTGGGGTGTGCATTATTATTCAGCCCCGTTTGGTCTGAGTGCTGTTAGTTGCCCATAGACATTGCCTGATGAGTGCTAATGACTAAATAGAGTGCACCTGTGTGTAATCTAATGTCAGTACAAATACAGCTGCTCTGTGACGGCCTCAGAGGTTGTCTAAGAGAATATTGGGAGCAACAACACCATGAAGTCCAAAGGACACACCCCACTTTGCAGTTTTTTTACAAATAAATAACTGCAAAGTGGGGTGTGTGTAATTATTCAGTCCATACTTTGTAGAACCACCTTTTGCTGTAATAACAGCTGCCAGTCTTTTAGGGTATGTCTCTACCAGCTTTGCACATCTACAGACTGAAATCTTTGCCCATTCTTCTTTGAAAAACAGCTCCAGCTCAGTCAGATTAGATGGACAGCAGTTTTCAGATCTTGCCACAGATTCTCGATTGGTTTTAGATCTGGACTTTGACTGGGCCATTCTAACACATGGATATGTTTTGTTTTAAACCATGCCATTGTTGCCCTGGCTTTGTTTAGGGTAGTTGTCCTGCTGGAAGGTGAACCTTCGCCTCAGTCTCAAGTCTTTTGCAGACTCCAAGAGGTTTTCTTCCAAGATTACCCTGTATTTGGCTTCATCCATCTTCCCATCAACTATGACCAGCTTCCCTGTCCCTGCTGAAGATAAGCACCCCCAGAGCATGATGCTGCCACCACCATATTTGACAGTGGGGATGGCGTTCAGAGTGATGTGCAGTGTTAGTTTTCCGCCACACATAGCGTTTTGCATTTTGGTCTCATCTGACCAGAGCACCTTCTTCCACATGTTCGCTGTGTCCCCCACATGGCTTGTGGCAAACTGCAAACGGGACTTCTTATGGTTTTCTGTTAACAATGGCTTTCTTCTTGCCACTCTTCCATAAAGGCCAACTTTGTGCAGTGCACGACTAATAGTTGTCCTATGGACAGATTCCCCCACCTGAGCTGTAGATCTCTGCAGCTCGTCCAGAGTCACCATGGGCCTCTTGGCTGCATTTCTGATCAGCGCTCTTCTTGTTCGGCCTGTGAGTTTAGGTGGACGACCTTGTCTTGGTAGGTTTACAGTTGTGCCATACTCCTTCCATTTCTGAATGATCGCTTGAACAGTGCTCCGTGGGATGTTCAAGGCTTGGGAAATCTTTTTGTAGCCTAAGCCTGCTTTAAATTTCTCAATAACTTTATCCCTGACCTGTCTGGTGTGTTCTTTGGACTTCATGGTGTTGTTGCTCCCAATATTCTCTTAGACAACCTCTGAGGCCGTCACAGAGCAGCTGTATTTGTACTGACATTAGATTACACACAGGTGCACTCTGTTTAGTCATTAGCACTCATCAGGCAATGTCTATGGGTAACTGACTGCACTCAGACCAAAGGGGGCTGAATAATAACGCAAATCCCACTTTTCAGTTATTTATTTGTAAAAAGAAATGTTTGGAATCATGTATGATTTCCGTTCCACTTCTCACGTGTACACCACTTTGTATTGGTCTTTCAGGTGGAATTCCAATAAAATTGATTCATGTTTGTGGCTGTAATGTGACAAAATGTGGGAAAGTTCAAGGGGGCCGAATACTTTTGCAAGCCACTGTATATTATCCTTAGACCATTATGATACATGTGTTTCTAGAAAAAGGGTGGAAAAAAAACTAACTCACATTCATTGCTATATTGTCAAAAAAAAAAACCCCTACATATTTAACAGAATGGGAATAACGGAGGACACCTTAACTACTTTCCACTCATCCAAAAGCGTAATTTTTCAGTGTGTCTTAGTTAAAGGCATATTTCTTTTCTTGTTATGGCACACTCTCAGACGGTGGGCAACTATTAGCATGTGGTTCCAATGCATTTGGGCAACTGGGTGTTGGAGAGACTGTGACACACTCAGCAGTTCTACTGGTTGTTGAGGTGAGAACACGTTGGGGGTGCAGTTTTTATAAAGTAAAGTTTTTAATTTATTTTTTTAAAATATCCATTCAATACATCTTGAGTGATCTACATTAGTATAAATGATCTTTACTTACCTGTCATCTTAATCACTTTCATTAAGGCAGATGTCATTGTGCTGTTTGTTGACAGAATCTGAAGGAGCCACTAGTTAGTGTAGCAGCAGGACTCCGACACTCACTTGCTGTTACTGGTAAGGTAGCATTGTGAACGGCCCTCGTTTTTTTTAACATCTGCCAAAGTGGTTACATGATTGGTTTTTTGCCTGTCTTTTTGTTTCTTTGTCTTTATGTTTCTTAGCTGTATTTATAATATATATATATATATATATATATACACACACAAACAGCCAAACCACGTTTCGGCTGTTTGTGGAGCTGAAATAGCCTTTTATCAAATTTAAACTTTGGCTTGATGTTCTCAAGAAAATACCATAAACCAGTCTGCAACCAGATATCTTTCATCTCATAGGACTTAGTGCATGCAGGGAATTTTCAGTCTTGGTGGAGGTATGCACTCTGACTGCTCCTGTTTTTCATGTGAAGCTATAAATCCTGTAATTCTGTTTGACTTTCAGGCTCAGGCTGTGTTTATCAGTGGGGAACTGGTCTTTTCAGTTATGCTAAGAGAGCATTCAGTCCACATGCTGTCCCATCTCACTTTAACTCTAAGGTGCCCTGTCTGGTACCAGGTAACGTAAGTTGTACTGAACATAAATAATTAATAATTTATTCTATTATTGGTGATTTGTAGATGTGACAGATATTTATGACCTTGTTGCAGGTCTGGATCAAAGAATATCACACCGGGTAACTGCAGGGTCAGCACACTGTGTGTGCCTTACAGGTAGGATGGTAGTGAGTTGCTTCAATATGTTCTGCAATAATAAGCTATGTATTTTGCACTGCTCATTCATAGGGACAATTTACACACATAAGCACACTTCTTTATCATACATCAAGTCTGCCCTCTCTGATGTCCTGTAATTAGTTCACCAGAGCATCTCAATTGCTGTTCTGCTTTTTTGCTGCTGCTTGTGCTGAATGAAGAGTAATGCTGTCGCTGTCATGTGTGCAGGAGATGGCGATTTGTTTCTGTGGGGAAGCAACAAGCATGGTCAGCTGACCACCACAGAGCCCTTCCTGTCTTCTCCCACTCTTCTGAAGCGATCTCTGCTGGATGGAGAAAAAGTGATAAATGTGTGGAGCGGCTGGACTCATAATGTTGCTCAGACAGGTACTCGGGTCTGTGATGTTCAGTAGTTTTTACAGGATTTAGAGGACAGTTGCCCAAACTGAAAAAGCAATCCCATTATCTGTTTCAGAGAGCGGGAGAGTGTTCACATGGGGAAGGGGAAATTATGGACAGCTGGGCCGTCAAATATCAGCCAGTGAGGACACAGAGCAGCAGCCAGCTGGCCCTGCGGCACAAGGTGGCACCCAGGAGGTTGGACTCCCTGCAGAGGTTGAAAACCTTTGTGGAGCAACACAGGTAGGAGTGTTTAGCACTTCGCCAGATGGCAGAACCTATAGCTGTGCTGCAATCAGTAACAATTAAATGTTTTCTTGACTTGTGTTTGGATTGTTGGTCTTGAGGATAGTGCTTTGTTGAAAATGCCAGTAGACGTCCAGCAGGAGGCAGCAGACAGTTACAGTTAAAGTAGCTGTTGATTGTTTAGTATAAGGCGAAGCATGTTTCCCCTGAACAGAAGGTTCTTAATGATTTGGATAATTATCTCTTATGTACAAAGCATACTCGCACTGTCATTATAGTTCAGCAGGGGGGAAAAAAACGACTTGTGTTTATCAGTGAAGGCAGTTTTCTCTACTCCCGTAAGGACAATTACATGTGAATGGGATTGTAGCAACTAACCTGTAGTCTAAATAGTGACAATATGGTCATTGCCAATGAAGCAAATGTCAGGGACAAACAAGGACAAGCGCTCCTTTCATCTTTCCACTGCGCACAGATCATTGCAACAACACACAAGGTGTCAAAGCTTTGTCACCTTGTGTGTTGAGCGTGAAGTAAGATGAATTGGCTGAGTGGGATATGAATCACTCAGGCCACACTACTTTGTTAAAGCACTGTACATATACACTGACTGGCCACTTTTTAGGTACATCTACCAACAGCCAATCACATGACACCAACTGATGTATGAAGACGTGGTCAGGACGATGTGCTAAGGTTCAAACTGAACATCTGAATGTGAAAGAAAGGTCATGTAAGTGACTTTGAATGTGACATGGCTGTTAGTGCCAGGAGGGAGCCATGTGAGCATTACTGATGGACAAATTTCAACCCGTCAGTGGTTCATGATCAGTGGGTCAGTTTCAGTTAATCACTTGTTTTCTTTGTCAAATAAAGTGCTACATGCAAAATTCTATATTTTGCTACAAAAATGGGAATTCTGTACACTTATTTATTGGTTAAAGTGCAAACATACATGTAAATACAGTGAATAAGGAAAAAACTGCGTTTGCACCTTTCTAACGAAGCTTGATATTTGTTATGGCTGCCTTTATTCTTTAACACTGCCTGAACTCTCTTAGGGAAGCTTTGTTGTAATTTCTGCAAGTAGTCTTCAGGAACAGTTCTCCAGGACCTTTGAAGGACCTTCAGACTAACTGTCATTCTGTTCTGTTCCCACACTGCTTCAATAATGTTGAGGTCTGGGCAGAGGGGAGGCCAATCCATGACCGATGGTGTCCCTGTACATGAGCTCAGTTAATCACATGCCCATCTCTTGCATGTTTTTCTATCCATCTATGCTTTTATTGTTTTCAGGATCGTTGTCATTGTGAAAACTAAAGCTGTTGCTAATTAGATGCGTTCCAGATAGTTCTGCATGACAAATCAAAATTTGACAGTACTTTCCATCAATTTTGACAAGAGCCACTGGCTAATGTGCACACCCAAGCCATGACACAACCTCCACTTTTCTTTTCTTTTTTTTACAGATGGCTGCAAACACTCACTGTTGTACCTCTATCCTGACCTCCTCCATGCAAATTAACAGTTATTTGAACTTTGAAAGACCTTCAAAAAACCTGGAGAACTATTGCTCAAGACTGCTTGCAAGACAGATTGCAAGAAAGTCTGGCTCTTTGGAAACAAAATATAAAGAAATGAGGGGTGGCTCAAGACAGTACTTTAATTGCATTTAATAGCCATGCAGTGGACTGTGTCTCATATGCAGGATTCAATTAGCATTTAAGCATGTCCACTCAATTCTTGTCATACTTGTGAAGGGGGAAGCAGGAGAAAAGGCCATTAAAATCTAAAAGGTTTCGGTCAGCAAAGGGCAAGACTGTATAAGCATCCTCAAATGGCTGCATTAACTCCTCCAGCAAGCCCAGCAGTGGCTTTTAAGAGTTATGAATCAGTTGGGTCTCTGCTATAGTTTCAATTTATATTATGCGCTAAAGGGAATCGTATGCTGGAGTACCAAACGTATGTAAAGATGTGAAAAAAAATCATTATTAAATTATCAAATTTTAAAATTAAATCTAAGTGGCTTTATCTTGTCATTTTATTTAATTTGTAAGGGAGAATGCGATTAATTCAATTGTCAGTATCATATGTCATTGAATATTAGAGTCTTAAAATTGCACATTTGCTTTTCAACATGTATTTAAAAGTTATTTTCTCCACAGATTTGCTGTGGATCAGAACATAACCTTGCTACTGTAGGTGAGTGTGTTCTCTCAAAAATGTCCTTGCAGTTTCTTCACTTTTCTCCTAACTTATTATTCACATAATGCACAAGTGCACTCAACATTTCCATAGGAAACAAAAGCCTTTTATGAAAAATTAAAAGCAAAGTTTGAACTTACTGGGTTCTTTAAATTCTCATGGCTGAAATGAGAGACATCCTCAATGGCCTGAGGTGACTCTGGCTGTGTTTGCATGAAGTAATGTAGAAGACACATCGGTGAGGCTAAACTATTTCAAGCTGCCCTCACCCCTACTAAAAAGTTAGTAAGGGAGCTGTCTAATGCATTACAGTGTTAACAATTAATCCTTGTAAAGCTGCAGAGCATTTCTGAGGTCAGCTCATTGCTCAGTGGCTATTGCATGAGGATGTAATTACAGTGTGGATAGATGGATATCATTGACAGAAGCAATTACCCGAACAGGCCTGTAAAGGGGATGAATTAACCAGATGCCCATTTACAGGCAAGTTTTTCCAGTCATATGTTTGTAGAACGATCTCCCTTTGTCTGCTTAACCGCTGAACAGACTCCGCACACTCACATGCATCCCTCAAAGAGAACTGAACAAAGATAGACATGTCTGACTGCTTGTTTGCGATCGCTCATTAGATTAAATGTGCTTTTATTCTTGCCAGGCCTGCCAAAAGTCTCCTGCTTTTCTATAGTAACCAGCTAGGCATGTAAAAGGGTTTTTGGAAGTAAAATCTATCACATTAATTTTTGAACACTGACCCAGTTTTTTTTACATGAGCACGAATATAAATATCACAGATTATCACTGAAATACAGGCGCATGCTTCCATAAGAGAGGAAACTGTGAACATCGGTGGTGTTTCTGCAAGCATCCATGCCATTCACTGGTGTTAATCTCACTAATTGATAGCGATAATGAATGTGCGATTCTAATTTGAATATGTGGAAATTGTCCATCATCCATAGTTCGCAAGAAGCACTTTGAAAAAGTTGAGTTATGGGCCGTGAAGGCAGAACTAGCAAATAGAGGTCTCATCTGAACCTCCAGCATCTCAATCTTCTGCCACGCTCACCTCTCTTCCTCCTCCTGTCTGACGTGTGGTGGCAGGAGCAATGAAATAGCAAAACAGGATTGGAAGCGCAGACCTGAGTGCTGCTATTTCGGGTGCTGAAGTAGGTCAGGCGGAAAGGAACGGAGAGCATTGCATGCTGCTTATGATATCTGTTGCCTGCTCATCCTTTGCTCATTAGAACCTGAGCAAGTTCTCCTCGTGTGTGAAAATCATCAGCGGTGGTCAGAGGTAGGGAGATGGGTCAAAGACTCTGTGGCCACAGCTCATCCAATCTGAGGAAAGATTTTTGGTTCATGTGAACATTTTTCCACTTAATGGGATTGTAGAAGCACGAACACCTTAAATTAGAGCTGTATCTGTAGAATGATGCAAGTCACACTAAAAAAAAGGCAACCTCCGCAGACTGTGTCACTGTGGCGTTGTTATTTGGGTGTGAAATTTTAAATTGACAAATTTCAAAAACAAATAACAGCATTTGTTTGCATGCACAAATGGCCTTTTGGTTTGAGATTCCTTATTTTTTTTTATTATCCTTTTGTCGTGCAGAATATTATGCAGACACTTTGTTGCCATGGAAACACTGATGTGCTATACTCCAGTCAGTGAGCCCATGAATTAAGCACAGCACGAAAATAAAGATATATTTTCTTCCCAATGAACCAAATGTTTCAACACATTTAGTCCAATAATACTTTCTGAACACTAAATCAAAGAAAAGGTGTCAGTCCAGTCGTAAATACATGCACTGTCTTTAAGACGGGCACTACATGCATGTTTGTAACGCATAAGCGGTTTCTGGCAAACTGTCACATTGGCATGAGCTGCTTGGCATGGCATCGAGGTCTGTGAACTGGTGAAAACATATGCGTCTTTCTGGCAAGCGCTGCGGCTTTTCGGGGACGAGCTGAAAACGCAGACAAAGACAAAGACAACCTCGCGATGAAACAAATGAAAAGATGACACGAAAGGCACACGACTGCAGTACGGGGAGAGCTTGAAGATGTGTTACCCTTGAGAAAGCAAGCTCGCTTCTGTTGTCATGGCAATGGAGCCTGTTAGGTAACTGTGTTGCCATGGCACGTGTCTCCTCGGTGATGCAGACCTGACCACACCCACCGATAGGCTCTCCAGCTGTGAAGAGCAGCGAGGCTTTGATATTGACCAAGTGTCAGGGTGGGGAACAGGAGCTGTGTGTGTTTTCTTTTGCACCCTGTTTTTTTGTAATCCAGGATGCTGATTTTAGCCTACATTGTACACACTGTACTACAGCTCCCTCATTCTTTCTCCTGTCAGTTACACTGACCCATGATCCTTCTCCCTTTCAGGGGGAAGTCTCTTCTCGTGGGGCTGGAATGAACATGGAATGTGCGGAGACGGCTCGCAGGCCAACGTCTTTCATCCACAGCTCGTTCCTGGTCTAAGACCTGTTCTCATTGGCTGCGGAGCTGGACACTCCATGGCAGTTTGCGCTGCAACGACCGGCACAGAAAAAAATTCTGCACCACTCGAGTAACGCTGGAGCAGGGACATTTATTCTGCATGACAATCAGAGGCTATAAAAAGCGAATGCTTTGGGGAGTTAACACATTTGTGTTTTAGTGGTTTATCGGTGCCCTGTGAAACCCACGTGCGATCATTTTAAGTGCCCTTGACTCAACACTAACTTTCACATGTTAAAAGGCTACCTGAGCTACTTGAAGCAGTCACACTTTAATCTGCAGTTTGTCATAAATATCCTTGTATGGTTCTGTGATTTATGTTTCATGTGGCCATAATTTGTCTATGATGGACACGATGGGGTCAATGGCTTTGCAGGGTATGGCCACGCCTGTAGCTGCAACTCCACCTGACGTGTTTGCCTTCCTCAATGAAGCTGTTACAGGTCATATGAGGGATGGGCTAGACTAGTGTTACAGCTCCATCTTCTCATGTCAGGGGTTTTATTGCTGTGATCTTGAATGTCAGGAGGCAGTCAATCTCAGCAATCCATGGTGAAAAATTCTCTGTCATGTGATGTACCACTCGCACATACACACAACAGCATTTTATTTTCCATTTTTCTACTGGTCTATCAATTATTTATGCCTTTGCCCATCTGTGTCATATTCTTTGATTTTCTGTTTGTCTGATTTGCACCACTTTCATACTTCATTAATCTTGGAAGAAACTCATCCACTGGACATGACCCAACCTACATATTTATAAGGAGTAGACCTCCGCAGTGCAGCACCTGGATACCAACTGCAGTTGTTAAGGCAGTGCCTTTGAGAAAGGCAGTGAAGGTACTCAGAAAAGCTGATGCCGACTTTTCCGTGACTTTCTTTTATATGAAAATTTTTACTTTAAATGTTCATATAAGTTAAATGTGGAAACATTAAAAAATGTTAAAGTGCTTTTACCAGGATTATGTTCGGGATGGGAAAATAAATGGACACTCGCTGAAAAGTGATAATTTCTGTGGTTCTTTTTTATTTATCACTATTGTACAAGTCTGAACTGTATTGGTCAAAAAAGACACAAAAATCCCTAAACAACAAACCAATCAGAACGACCACTGAACACCTTATTGAGATAACTAACCACAAAATGCACGGTGTTCAAAACACACACTCTGAAATCGCACCAAATGCCACAAATTAGTTGCCTCTAAGTTGTGTAATTGATTCTGTTTCATGATAATAGCTTTCTTTCTTGCTTTCTGTCTTACATGTATTATAACTTGACCAGCACACAGTCCCCCCAGCTCTATTGACATATTCAGATCTGCTGTACCAGACTGCACTCAGATCTCAGCAAGTGGTTGGCAGTGTGTTTGCAGTTGTTTGGTAAAAAGTTGGTCCCTTCTCACTAACTTTGTCTACACAAACAGTGGATCAGGACTCTGTATCTTTAACTAGGTTATGCTCGTTGCTTGCCTTTAGAAGCTGATCAGCACTGGGGTCGATGCTGCGTACACGTGCTTTCAAGTACTGAGCTGATGCTTGTTTTCAATGTGCTGGTGACTGATGGTTAATTTAAAAGAAAATGCATATTGTTTCATCGTCGTGTTGGTTAAGCTGTAATCCTGAATGGTAAGAAGAATTTACATAACAGAGGCACTTGTCCAGTATGATGAGGATAATGGTTTGGTATTAGTTAGTATTACATACCAATGTAGCAATTTGGATGTGTCCAAAAAAAATGATGAAGAGGTATAATCCAATTATACGTGATTGTCAATTAAACAATTATTTAAATGCCTGTGCTTTGATACGAGAATGCATGTTATATAGGAGCCGTCTTTGATAATCAAAGTACAACTGCATACCATCATTCAGTAAATAAAAATCTGTCATTTCGTTCCTACCTACCCTGCAAAACCAAGATTTGCATCACAAACTATTATTATTGTAACAGCACAACTTGCCATTTTAATGCCTCTTTAATACAAGGTAAGAGTGGTGTGTTTTTTAGTTTTTTTAAAGTTTTTTTTTAAAGCATGACATTATTATTACTATATTGTTGTGGACATTATCTTTGATGCATGAAAACATATCGAAGGAATGTTAAAGGTTCACTGGTGCAAAACAGTGCAAAAGTCTACAAAGGTGTGACGATGACAGTGCAAAGTTAATGACTTGTTTTCAACGGTTTAGTCTGGCTGACGTGACGCGTGACAGGTTTTTGCTGAAGGGGGTTTGCGGTTTAAAATCGGAGCAACATTTCTTTTTGTTCACTTTTGGACAGAAGAAGCACACAAATATTTGATGATCACTCAAAAAACATTGGTACACACAACTTCAGCACACAAAAAGCATATTTACAGCACTGGCACACACCAAAAATAGGCACACAAATTACAGCACATTAACCAGTCACAGATACTGAGCTACATAAGGCTTGACAACAAAACGTCCTCTGTGCTACATCTATGCTGAGTTTTGTGATGTACAGGTTGTCACTGTCACACCCATTTAAAAATACTAATACACACAACAATGCTACAGCACTATCAGGTGGGTGATGGGCCGTTATGGGTCATACACATAGTGGTTGGTACACCATGGTTCATAACACAAACTGACTCTGTTGGTTGTCTGCTCCGGTGCTGTCGTTGGGTTTCTATAAACATATAAAAAAACAACAATAACAAAAATAAATTATTACACAAATTATGTATAATGGTGGAAATGATGGCGATGATGGCTACCTCTGCAGGTGCAGGGAGAGGTGAAATGACACTGGCTTGGAGAGTAAAGAAAATGTGCTCCGTTAGTTCTTCATGGTAAACATGGGTTTACCATGTTTTGGGTTTTTGTTCCCCATGCTTAGCGGAAGGCGTCAGACACCAATGTACTGTCTGTGTGCAGAGGTTAGACTCTGAGTCGGTTAATAAACATGCCCAATCATGCTGCGTTTGACAGGTTTATGTACAGTAGTTCAGTCATTGTCATGCGTTTTTTTATACTTTGCGTCATGCTCTCACAGTCACCTCTTTTTTTTCTTCTCTTTTTTTTTAAAGCTCTCTTTGACCTGGACAGGGTCAAACAGCAGTTGGTAACACTAGCCGGACGCTAGTAGGAAAGGAAAGATGTATGTAGATGCATGTGCTGTTGAATAAAAACGGAGTCTAAACACTCATTGTGTATAAAATTTATTTCATGCAAGGACTTATATTTACATATTTTTATTTGAATACTTTTCTTTTGCATAAATGTAAAATACATGCATTTACCTTTCCCCAAGTAAACCCACAGCCCATGCTATGTCTCACTGTACTTTTTTTTTCCTTCCCACCCCTCCACTTGAATTGCATGAGCATATAATTCACCTGCATCTCTTCACATCAAATCTTAACAAGTTGTTGTTGTTGTTGTTTTGTTTTTTAAATATATAACATCACTTAAATACCACAAGAGACATGACTCAAAAAATGTAAAACTCTGCTCATTCAGAATAAAAACAGAAACTAGTTGCTATAATTTGCCTATCTTCTTCTAGAAATGAACATTTCTGATTGGTCAACAAAACAAAAAATAAAGAGGAAAAGAAAAGAAGAAGAAATTTGTTAAAGTGCCCTGAAAAATTTGTGCATAATTATTGGGACAGTATCAATACATGTAACCGTAACAGTATTGATGTTTTAAATCAATAGACATACATACTGCACGAGTCATCGTGACATCTCCAACTGATCCTAACTCAATATATTTTTGCTCTGTGGAGTTGCCTTGTCCCCTTTACTTATATTTTGTGCTTTATTATACAAAAGACGTGGGGACTAATAAGTGATTTTTTAAGGTTTTCTTTTTTAGTGCTTCTTTTTTTTCTTTTTTTTTTGCTTGGTGCTATGTATCCCTACTAAAGGTTCAGTCCTAGTATGTGTTCAGTGGTGTAACAACAATATCCAAGAGGGCTATTTTTTTTAAAACTGTGATTAAGGGAACGAGGGTTTTGCAAAAGGTACAAGGTTCACCTACAAGGTTATAAATAAAGCTTTTGTTACACTGTTATGAGCATGGAATAAAGTGTAATGATGCTACACTGGGAGCACTTATGTTAATATCATGTCAATTTATTACTCGTTTTTACTTTGCCTCTCCAAGTATGAAGGCACCGTTGTTTCGTAATTCATGAGTCCTGCCTTAATTTAGCAGCACAGCGGTATAGACGTGGTGGCAGTCTACTGATACCCTTTAAAAACTTGTGACTACCAGTAAATATATTTGTATAAAAACTATTTATGCTCATAACAGCATTAGTTGGCTTTATGACAGATTGTTCAAGTTAAATCACGCTATTTTTTTTTTTTCTGTTGGAGGCCCCAGTCAAATAAATACAAGAAAATAAATATATGAATTTGGGGAAAGGCAAAGAATGGTGGCTACATAAAAACCTCTGCTATGACTGAGTCTCTTGTAAAGCTGTTTCAAAATGCATAAAAATGACAAAGCTTATGAAGCTTTTGAAAGAAAACCTTTTTTTTTTCTCCTTACAGGTAATTGCAATACAGTTAGCTTCTTGTTGAACATAATTTCTCATGCAGTTCATGCAAATGAACAGTTTTAGTTCTGTTGACATTAGATGTATTCATCACTGGCATCATAGGAATTGTCATCATCTCCATATTGCATCGGACATCATGAACTGTATGTTCATTTTTTCTTTTCTAATGGCCACTCGGGTAACATTATCTGGACTGCACTTTCAGAATGACGTCTCTACTTTGCAACGTACAAAGCACTTAAGAGAAGTTCCCTTAACAGCTTTTGGATATGTTTTAAAAGCCTTGTATAATTAATGTCCAGCATATTATTGGCAGGGGTTACATCTTATGAAAATTTATTTCACAAAAAAAGTTGTTGAAAAACAAAAAACCAAAACCAAAAAAGCAAATGAGATAAGTTATTGGCAGAAGAGAATGAGAGATCAAAAGCAACAGAGCAACAGGCAATGATGTAAACACAAGGAAAAGAGTGTGGTTAGCCTGTGATAAGAAGTAGAACGGTGCTTTGTCTGCAACTGAGGTGACCCATGCAGAGTGGCATGTGCCAATGTTTTCTAGTCTATGATATGATGACACACCCAAGGAGAACACTTGGGAAGCTTAAGTATAAGCACAGTTAAGATACAATTTTCCAGAAAAATAAACATAAAATAATAATAATTTTAAAAGAAAAAGAAACAAAAGCAGGTGTGAAGGCAAGTGTGAAAGCAAAATCTGACAGGAAATATAAGAAGTGTGGACTGGCCTTCCAATGGCATTGTATCTGCTACTCAACCATGCTACATAATGGATGGGATGGGAGAATGTGAGTGCTGCATTAGACAGGGTGGGCTGCAGGGCAGGGCGGACACTGAGGACACTCCAGAGGCATCCCCGCTCATGCCAGACATGCTGTTAAGGCTCCAAGGCTTTTCATAACCTTCAGTTGAAAAACAGAGAACGTTCTGAGTACACTGCAGCACTGAATCCACGACAAAGTGTTTTGGTGTTCCTCACTGGTTATACTACACCTGTTGCTTTCTTGTTTTTGACTCCAAAGAAACAGGTCAACACAGACGTGAGACACATTATTATTCTCCATGCATTGAGTGCATTAGGAGTACAACAGCATGCACCGGGTGGTACTGGAATGGTTTGGAGTATAACACTTAAAAAGTCAAGAAAGCTAGGCACCTCAGGCAGGGAATGTTTCGTCAGCTACAGGTAGAATATCACACTGTATGCCGTTTTCTGCACACAGCTGGAGACTTACAGGACGTTCTTAGAGGAATGTTTTGATTTATCATTAATAGAAAATTTAAAAGCAAAACAAAAACAAAGGGGCGATCCCCATTATTAAAGTATAGAAATCTGTAAATTTCAATTTTGTCTTGTCTTCTTAATAATAACATCTGATATTAGCTGTCATCCATCTGTGTTGTGCTCCTTCACCATACTGATAGCACCCATCAGCAAGACACTTCATGCACCGTTATGATCAAGAGCAATGTTCTCAAAAGTCAGGATTCCGCATGGTATTTATCATTAAAACACATATACATACATGGTACACGCGTAACACGTAAATACTTTCTTAGGCAGATAAGACAACACATTCTAGATCATATAAATCTCGAAAATAGTTTTCTTACTTGTAAATAAATAGGGGTATTACATTATGCACGTATCAAAAAATATAGTATGTAGATGTGGACAATTACTCTGGACATTTGTGGTGATTGTGCTTGATCTTAACATGTTTTAGTGAATCGGAATATATACAAATCCCAGCAGGATGACTGAGGAGAAGCAGCTGCTGTGAACGTGTATGATAGCTGTAATAAAGAGGTTTGTTGTTGTGTGCATGTGTGTGTGTAACTGTGCCTGTGTCTCTGTGAGTGTGTGTGTGTATGTGTGTGTGTGAGAGAGAGAGCCTGTGTAAAAACTGAGGTGTAACTCTCAGCAAAGAGGCAAAAAAGGGGGCTTGTCCTGCCTATATGGTCTACAGGGTGTCAGTGTCTCAGGGGGGCCTGTGATTGGCTGTTACTGTACGTACCCCTCCTCACTCTGCCCCCTGTGTGGTTGGGGCGTTCAGTAGTAGTGGTGACCAGGAAGCAGGGTCGCTCTCTCTCGCTGGGGCTGAAGATTTCCTCCGGAGATATGGCCTGGTCTATATGAGGGCAATCTTCATTGGCCAGAGCTGCGTTAGCTGCCTCACCGTTCAGTTTAGAATCTTAAAAGAAACCAAAAATTAAAACGAACAAACAAACAATCAGATTTTTCTGTACAGGCTGTTTATTTAATTCAAGCACTACATATTTGAATATGTAGTTTGTTTTTATGTTCTGCTACCTTAATTCACACTGGGATAAACTCGTTCAATAATGCTGTCTGCATAACTGCTGTTTACCTTCCACTCCTTTGCGGAAGCTCTGTTTGAAGCTTTGTTATTGAAGCTTGGAGATTTATGAGCGCAAACTGAATCAAAGGTCAACATATCTTCGCTGTAACGACACCAAGGGTGGGGTGGGGGACATCAAACTACTTACACTTTTCTTAATCTTACAAATACATGCATCCGGTTAGTTTTAAGAGAGAGGAGGAGTGAATCACTGCATTAAGGAGTGCAAAATCAATAGCAAGATTACTCACAGTCTGCTGAATCTCTCTATTCGCCTATCCAGTCAAATATGCTTTTCATTACATATTTTATTGATTTGTTATGAGCGGAGAACTCGTTTTGTTTAATCTCGTGCCTGAATCATAAGCTGATTGAAGTGTGGGAACAGACGAACAGTGAAACAGCACAATAGAAATAGGATGAATAGAAATGAGACAACTCATTTATCAGAAAGTATGTCACGCTTGTTTCTTACCTTGAAACTTTATCTCGAAAACATCGTCATTGGCAATGGGGCTCTGATGCTGGGAGCTGATGCTTGTTTTGCAGAAGTTAGGAGAGCCTGGTTGGGGTGCCCGAGGGATATGCCTGTTTTTTTTCTTTGGTAGTTTCTGTTTTGCCATCGCCAGCGAGTAATACATTCCAAAGTTGTTGACAATCACGGGGACGGGCATGGCGATGGTCAGCACACCTGCCAAGGCGCACAGAGCTCCAACCAGCATACCGGAGGTCGTCTGAGGGTACATGTCTCCATAGCCGAGGGTCGTCATGGTCACTACAGCCCACCAGAATCCAATCGGGATGTTCTTGAAGTGCGTGTGCTCGCTGGCTCTTGGGTCGTTGGGATTAGCTCCAATCCGTTCAGCGTAGTAGATCATAGTGGCGAAGATGAGGACACCGAGAGCGAGAAAGATGATGAGGAGCAGGAACTCATTGGTGCTGGCTCTCAG
Source organism: Mchenga conophoros (assembly GCF_057382185.1). Classification (NCBI taxonomy): domain Eukaryota; kingdom Metazoa; phylum Chordata; class Actinopteri; order Cichliformes; family Cichlidae; genus Mchenga; species Mchenga conophoros. The sequence goes on from NC_140532.1 coordinate 14,940,485, forward strand.
CGTGTGGCCCAGCACCCTCAGCCCAACAAAGTGACGGGTCAGCTTGAAGATACGCAGGATCCGCACAAAGCGGACCACTCTCAGGAAACCCAGCACATCCTTAGCTGCTTTGGAGGAGAGGCCGCTTAGGCCCACCTCCAGGTAGAAGGGAAGGATGGCCACAAAGTCGATGATGTTCAGCGCATTTCGAATGAAGTCAAATTTGTTTGGGCAGAAAGTTATTCGCATTAGAAATTCAAACGTGAACCACACCACACAGACACCTTCGATGTAGGTGAGATAGATGGCGGTCTCAGTCTCCTGGTAGGTGTTCATCACTGTCTCATTGTCCACCACGTCCCATTCTGTGCGGTTGATGATGGGATTGAAGGCTTCGTGGGTCTCCAAACAGAAGGTGGTGATGGACACCAGAATAAAGAACAGCGAAGCCAGAGCCACCCACTGAGCAGGAAATATTTAGGGGGCAGAAAAAGAAAGGAAAGAAGGAAGAGGAGAAGGACAGAAAGGAGAATGAGCACACTAATACATGCAGTGTAATCAAGCTTGACGGCCTAGCAGCCATTCTTAGTAAGACACAATGCAATTTAATCTTCTATCGCAGACAGTGGCATCTAGTTTGACAGTGGCAATAACACCCCAGCTGCACTCCTCTCTGATGTGTGTCTTGAATCTGAAGCGCCGCTGCAACAGGGACAATTAATGCAAGCTTGCTGTTCTTCCTTCTCATCCATCTGCTGTATATCAAGGTTGTGGCATTTTCAAGGGTATGGTACATATATAATTATTAAGCGCCTGTAGCAGCAGTAGCAGCAGACAGGACACTAGTGTCAACCCACTGGACTAAATTTAGCTGGGGTTCTTCCCTTTAGCTCCATCACCACAGCAGGTCTTCCCTTACACAAGGTCATACTGTCCACATCATCAAGCTCTTGGGAATGACGGTGAGCTGAGAGGCTCACTGAGCTGAGGACAGACTTTTATGTGAAGCCATAATTTCCCTTAATGGGAAAAAAAAAGTACTTCACCCCCTAGTATTGATTAGCTGATCAAATTTCTTCACATTTAGGTTCTGTTATTCTTCCATACTACATGGGTGTAACAGATACAGTGCTGTCCCCTGGGTATTGATCCCAGCCCTGTCCTCATGCACTACTGGTTTACAGCATGTGTTATTGTTCATGCTCTTTACTGTAGGGGGGAAAAACAACAACAGTAAACAGTAATCTAAGTTCAATCAGAGGAAAAAAGATGGACAGAGAAGTGCACAGGAAGAGCAAATATCTGATTAATGATCCTATGAATTGCAAATGTTGGATCAATAGCAATCGACTCATGCATAAAACCTTCCTTAAATGAGGCCCTGCTGTACCTTTCAAACTAATGCACAGTCTTGTTAAGTAGCAGGGAGGAATAATGAATGACTAAGTTGGAAAAGGGCCGGTCTGGGCATGAAGTCCTCTGAGAGAGGGGAATGATCTGTACTTGTCAGTCGGTCTCATTCAAAGTGGGCCACTAAGACAGGCGATGCAGCACAATATAATAATAAGAAGAAGATGGAAAACAGGCCTTCATCATCATGTCTCATCAGTGGCAATTCATTGCCCCGTGCTGAGGAAATCACTGCTCCTTATGAATGCCTGCCTTCCTTCCATCTTAGCATGATGGTCCAGAGGGAAGCTGTGTTGACTGCAGAAGCACCAACTCCTGTCAGCAGAGCTGTCGTCTTTGTTCAGAGAGACAACATCCCAGTTCACAATGTGGATCTACACGCTGTTATGTAACACAAATTTGGCGTAAAATGTTTAGCATTTACGCATTCAAAAGGAACGTGGAGCACTTAGCATTCGCAGGCAATCGAATAGTGAGGCGACTTTAATAAACACGCAGTGGTCGAGATAATAACGTTCAGCTTTTGCAGATATGATGTAAGAGGAGTTTTTTGCCAAGTTTCAAGGCGTTAATAAGTGGTGGTGTTTTTATCAAATTGCATAATGTTGTTGTTTTTGTCCACCCCCTCTCCACTATGTGCTGCACGAAAAAAGAAACAAGTACTCCTTAGACAGTAATAGAGCACAGTACCACCACGCTGCAAAACAATGACTTCAACCAACTGCACACGTTGGAGTCATAATCGACACCTGCTGGCTTGCTGTGTTTTAGGCGACTGTAATCTAAATGTCATTGTGATTTGAATTTTTGGGAGTTGCACTAACCATATTTTTTTTTCTCTACTTTGACACAGAAAATTAAAAACAATTATGAAAACAATCCTTATTTGAGGCAAGTCACCACTGCTGCCACTACCATACAAACTCCAGTGCGATAAAGCCTCATAATTTGAGCTGCTTTGCCCCTGATTCCTCCTAACAAGCAGGCTCGCTCAACCCTCTGAACATCCCACCCTTCGAACTGTTAAACAAACGCTGTGTCTCATCAGACTGCCTCCTAAATTATGTGTCTGTGTGACAGTTAGGAACAGTGTGGCCTGGAGGAAGGGCAACAAGTGACGATTGTTTGCTCCTTATTGGCTAATTCTCACTGTTGCCAGAAAACCATGGGTCTACTGTGCTGTGCAGTGGCAAGGGTTTTTCCACTGATGTATCTACTGTGAATAGAGTCAGTAATTAACTCTGAGGCTCACTTCTAATTAATCTTTCTGCCTGTCTTTGTGGAGTCGATCCCTGCTCTGCTTTTGTCATGCTTGTTGTTAAATGTAGGACACAGCTGAGCTTCTGCTGGGGGAATCTTTCCTGTGTGAAGAAAATCAAATTTGGAAGTGTGTATGTGACGGGTGGGGGGTGGCACTGATTCCATAATGCTTTCTGGAAGAGTGAGAACAAGTCAATGCAGTTTACTCTGTCTGGATTGGTGCCTGATAACTAATTACTACAGCTACAACAGCAGCTGTTAAAGCAGCATGCAGCACAGCAGTTGTTTTAGGGGCTCATGGTCCAAAAAAAATTACAAATATATTTAAAAAAAAAGTGTAAAGTTGTCCTTGTCACCAATGGCAAGTATTACACCCTGATGGAAAAGTGCCCATGACAAAAACTAAAAATGTCACCCCTAACAGCAACCTAATTTTGTCTGGAGGTCTGCCACAGAAAGAAAATGTGGTGATGCCAAAGATCTGGTTTCCTAATGTGCAGCTGACCTATTTAACCAAAAAAGCCAGCCTGCCCTGGGATCCCCGTGTTGTGGAAATATCTATCTAAAGACCTGTGAGATTCAAAATGAGTTTCTTCATCTTCTCCAGCAAGATAAGAGGAGGACAGAAGTGATGATTTTCATGCAAATGGTTCTTCTACATGAAGTTGGTTCATTTCCCCCCTCTCCTCCTCTTTCTCCCACATGCACTCTCATCGACCTGCTGTGGGGACCCTTAGAAGAGCAATTTCAAGGTCATCAAAAGCCCTTTCTACAAAAGCCCACCACCAAACGCCTTTGTTTCACCATCAAGGAGCAGAAGAGGACCAATTAACAAGTGTATTACTTTTAATGCATCATGACAACAACACCAGAACATTTTTAGCATTTTTGCATAACATACATAATATATACTTTAATTTAATTTAAGAAAAACAATGACACAAGGACATTTTTAAAAGTGACTCACCCTTGCATATTTAGAGGAGTAAGGGTCCTCAAACAGAGCCCAAACCCGTTTCTGCCACCGACTCCACAGGCTCCCATTCCTGGTATCAGGAGAGTCTCCCTGAGCCAGCCTTCTCGTCATTTCATCCACATCATCCTCAGCATGCTCCTGGTCTGGCTCCTGATCATCATTCCCCAGGTCTAACAGGCCCCCCCCGCTGAAACTATCAAGGGCCTCTTCTGCCTCCCGGTGCTGGCGATAGGTCATCCAGCAGCATGGCTCCACGTCTGTTTCATCAATCCCCCAGAAGGCCAGTTCCTCCTCATAGAGCGGCCCGCAGACATCGGCAGGGCAGTGCAGTTTACCTGTCCTGTAGTAATTAAGGATATGTGCAAAAACGCCAGGGTGGCGGTCGAAGAAAAATTCCTCGATCTTGGCATCATAGTCAAAGTGGTTGGGCGCATCAGGCTCGGCCAGCCAGGACAAGCGAGTGCCAGGTAGAGTGCGCAGGGTGCTGCGGTATGTCTGATGTCTGATCCCTCCCACGTTTATCACAATGCGATCCTTGTCGTCGCTCAGGCCCATCGCGTCCCCTAGGCATTTCTCCAATAAGTTCCCTTCATCGCAAAGGTAAGTCTAGGCGCACAGTGCAGACCATGCACAGGAGTGATCAGGGTGACGGAAACAATTACATAAGGAAAGCAGCTCACAAAGCAACCAGTCCTTTTCTCAGCAGCTGTGAAAGAAATCGGGGCAGTCTGACACGCATCCCCCTCTAAACCCTGAATTTTCTGCAAGCATCCATTCATTCATTCATTCAGCTGGAGGATCAAAAACGCTCAGGGCTGCCAAGCTCGCTGGAAGGTAGAGAAACCGAATCCAAAACCCAATGTAGCCAATGGCATCACATTAAGAATGGACGTCACATCATCGATAAATCCAAGATGTCGAAAGAGATATATAAAGAGAGGGAAAACGCCGACAGAATAAATCCAGCTCTTTAAACTCACTAGTATGCGACAGTTGATAGATCAGCCCTGAGGAAGGTTTATGACTTTCACAGCAAGGTGACTGCGGTGATGATGATGGTAGTGGTGCTGGGTGGAAAGCTCCTGATGGAGCTGCTCAGTCCTTCTGTTGCTGCCTACAGACTCACCTCCTTCACACTCCCGCTCCCTTCCTGAATTTAACGACACGCCGCCACTAAGCAGCAGGTCTTTGTCTCAGCGCTGAGATGCTTCCTCGCTCACAGACTTCACTGCCGTTCATGCATCGCTGAGAAGAACACATCCATCGCTCTTTTTGATGGGAGGATCACCCCGTTCCCTGCACTGCTGATAAAGAAAATCAAAGATGAGAGGGCGACAAACCTCCCCCAAGAAGAAGAAAAAAGAAGAAAAAACGCCCAAACGGCCAGTTATTCTCACCGAGCACAGCTCTTCTCTCAGCACAGATGGAGCATGCCCAGTGGAGAGCCCTGCGTTTATTAAAAACACGCTGTCAAATCCCCCAATTACTGTAAGGATGCTCAAATAATCATCCTTGCTCAGTTTTACTTGTCCTCCTCCTGCTCGCTGAACGTCGTCGCCCAGAGGGTAAATGCAGGGTTAGCGCCTCTAACAGTCCGGATGCTGCCAGGGAAGGTCTTCATCATCTTCACGCACAGCTGGCTGGAGAAGGTGTGACCCTGAAGCCATGAACGCGCACATCTGCTCGTAGCATAAAAACACGATTAGAAGACGGTAAAGCTTCGTGGTTTGCAGACAAGTTCAGACAAGAGCTGAGAGCTCAGATATGAACACAAAGACCGGAGAAGATTCAAGATTTGCGCAAGTCTGCGTGCTGCACAGCGCGCCTAAATAATTAGTCGATGAGGATCGTGTTTAATTCGCCAGCAGAGGGCGCGACTGCTCAAAGCAAGGAAATTTTATGGTCCGAATCATTTCAAACATTAAAAAACATAATAATTAAAGTTGGCAGAATTGCTCCATAATCTAACTAAAAAAGTAAGTAACAAAACAAAAACAAACAATGAGATATTTCTAAAAATGCCAGTTTTATAGCTTTATAGTGTTTTTAAAGCTGTTTTGAATATGTGATTTAGTTGATTTAAGTTGCTTTAAAAAATTGTCCTTTCTTTCGTTCGTTCGTTCTTTCTTAAATCTGGAATACTCCCTAGTGTGTTCACATTTTATGAAATCATTGGTTTTTTACTTGCTCACTCGGGTAGATGGGCAACTTGTTATTCACTCGGCCACCTCCTGTCCAGTTCACTTGGTGGGCAGTCCTCCCGTCTCGGTTTTCACTCTTGATTATAAAGGAGGAGTTTGCTGTATGAGTCCTTCCAGCCCAGCTGGCCGAACAAACTGAGCCCCCCCCCGGCAGTGACTGTGTGATCCTGGGAAGTAGACTCCTCTCACTCTCACAACTTGTTTGATTTGGGCGTAAGGACGAGCTGACAAGACCTGGAAACATGGCTGTTACGGGCTGTACGAAATGCATTAAATATATGTTATTCTTCTTTAATTTTATTTTCTGGGTGAGTCGACCATATTTTTGTTCTCCGACGTTAGTTCTAAATTTATTTGAGTAACGTAGACTTCCTCTGCTTCTTCTTCTTTTGTTTCTCTCGTTTTCTGTTTAACTGATTTAACAGCTGCAATTTTACACATCTGTGAAGACCATAGCTTAAAATAATTTCAAAAAGATAAGCACAGAGGAGTTTCCCTCCTGAACTGCTCTACAAATTAAGCTGCTCCCTCTTAGTGAGAAGGGCAGCATCCATCCATCCACACAGGCACAGCGCACAAACTCTTGGCAGGAGCTAAAAATGCTCTCCCAACCTTCATCAACTTCTTTTCAGCCTGACTGAGCAAACGGGGAAAAGTGAGTGAAAGAGCCGGGAGGTAAAAGCCCTCCAGGCTGGCTGGTGTCTCTTCCCCCCCCTCCCAGTCTTTTTTACCGGGATTGTACTCTCTGCCTGTCACTCATCATCTGTACTTCAGGTCCACCGTTGATTTAACCAGTGTTCACCTTAACTGTGAACTCCAGACAAAAAAAAAAAAAGATTTCAGTTTAAAAAAAGACTGAAAGACATTTAGGTGACGGGAATAGGTGTTTCCCTCCGACTGTTTCCTTTTCCTAGAGTAATTCCCAAATTCCTTAATTCCTAAACATCGTGCTCAGACTGCACTGTGTGAAATTTCACATCATTTTAGTACATTCAGCCTGTAAACTGAGCTCTTCTCAAGGCAGTCCCTTTTTTCCTTGCTTCAGTAATATGGGACAAGCCACAGTAGTTAAACAGCCTAATCTGGGTACATCAGTACATCACTGCAAACTATAGATATCCATTTTAAGTGCAGAATTGACCATTTGCATGGGGTGTTTTTAGATTTCCATTTGGTTTGCCTGTTTAGAGTGTGTTTTTGTTTTTAGGACGAACAGAATGCCCATATCCTGGACATGCTGCACTTGATTGAGTGTTTCCTCTGCTGGCCTCACTGCTGTGCCTGTCATTGTAAAAGCGCTAAGCCCCTTCTTCCTCATTTTGCTATTTTCACGCTGAGGATTCCGTTTCCTGTTTGCTGAGAACAATGGATTTCAGCCATGGCCAAAAAACACAAAAAAGAAACGAAAAGAAAAGTGCAGATATAAACACGGGCATGTGAACAATAACAGGAGCTACGTGCACTTTAGCTGTTCTATGATGACACTTGTCAATATATTTTTGCTTCATCAGATACATAATTTAGAAGAGAGATCAGGGAGTTGAAGTTGAGTCGATTTTAAACAATGCTGCGTGGACATGTCTGTGTCGTGGGTCACTGAGGTGTCAGGATGTCCTTTCTTTTCTTAAATGACAGGGGGACAGGTCACACACACACGCACACACACAGATATTAGCAGAAAGGCTTTGGTGTGGATTTGATCTCCCGAAAGTCAGCTTTCATGTTGTCTTAGATGTCACGGTGCTGTCACATGTAAAACATGCTGATGGGTCTTTTCTAAAAAGTCTTTAAAATTTAAAAACTACAGGATGATTTTAATATTCATGCTTCCTTTTCACTTTCATTTCAGACACTTAGGTGGGTCTGATCCTCATAAAGGATTCATCAAAGTGACCAAAAAATATGAAACAAAACAATTAAAAACCTTTTTTTGTTTCTTTCTGGGACAGCTGGCCGGAGGTGTGATCTTAGGAGTGGCTCTGTGGCTACGCCACGACAGTCAGACCAGCAACCTCCTCATTCTTCAGTTTGATGATCAGCAGGCACCGGGCACCTTCTATATCAGTGAGTATACACCAATAATTTGAATAATAGTGAACTGGTCCTCAGGACTGTGTGTAGTGAGGCAAGGAGGGCTGCTAGAGGAGAGGTGTGGACAACCAGGAGAAAATGTGGAAAAAAAAAGAAAAGTATGTGTAATTATGTTTTTAAAGGGGAAGAAATTAAAAAAAAAGTGAACTTTATTGTTAAGGAGTATTTAAAAAATTGGGCAGGTGTTGGGGATTAATTCTTTTTGGGTGGGACCAGAAAACATTTGCGAGCCACCAACTGTCCTGAAATACACCCCTCCCTAACACACACAGAGCTCATGGAAATCATAGTTTTGAGTTGGTCTTCAAAACTTTTACCACAAGTAGATTATTCTTAGACCAGTTTTGAGGTGGCTTTAACACCACAGGGAGATTGTGCCCAGATTTAATGTTGGGAAAGCTGTTAATATTTTATGTTTCAAAGCTAAATATTCACAGAGTGAAGTGGCCTCATTTTGGCATCTACGGATTCTTACATTATAGCTCATACCACCCTCTCATTCAGAGTCAGGTTTCTATTTTAAGGATACTTTACTTCATATAAGGAAACTGCTCTGCCCTCGTTTTTCATCCTTATCATGATGGAAAGTTTACATTTAACAAAGTGATCAAATTTAACTCACGTGCTTCATGGTGAGCTGTGAGTGACATCCAGATATTTTGGAAATAGTAGGCGTGACACGACCTCTAAGAAGACCAGGAAACAGGACTTGCGTACATCCGCAGCATGAATTAAAAGCGGCAGGGCCAGGAGCTACACCTCAGTCCACATGCTGTAAGGCACATGCAGGAGAACATCTCTGATTCAGTTTATGGAAAAAGTCCCAGCCTTGATGTTCTTTCAAGAGAGAGGCCAGATGCTTCAGACAGATGTTTAAACACATGCTGGCTTTGAGAAAGTGGTCTAAGAGCGCAGCTGAAGCGATCATGAGCCTTCTGTTGTTCACACTTTAAAGTATTTTATCCTCAGGAAAATTCAGGAGTTCTGCACTACTGAACCGCAGCTCCATCTCTGTAACTGCACATGTTTTGCATTTTTTAACCTTTGTGTTGTGTCATGCCCACGACATGAACTAAGGTTATGGGTTGCAAGCACGTCTCCTTCACTGCCCTCAGAAGTCCTAAGGTTGGCCATGAAACCTACAATACATGATACAATTTAAAAATGTCAGCAGTCCGTGATCTTGGTTTGTTGTGGTGGTGAACTCTAGTGAGCCCATTAATTTACATTTGGGCCCCTGCTGCGCTCCCATACTTACTCCTCAGTAAGTATACGGAGCAAAGGCGGGCCGTGCTTTTTATAGAGGCGAGACACACTCGTGATTTTAAAGGCAGGGCGGCAAGTGGGGCCCACCCAGGCAAGATCAAGAGACTGCTTCTTCTTTTTTCCTCCCCTGTCCCTTAGACATACGCCCTTACATAATTCAAAAAAACCTTGTACATCTGCACATTATCCCTCAAATTAGAGTTTGGAATGGATGTTTTTAGCATGCTGGCACACCAAAGTGGTATTTATGTAAGACTGAAAATACACACCATCCTGCCTCTTCACCAGAGCTTGAACCCATTACTTGTGGCAGCTGACAGTAGTCTGGTCTGGGTAGTGTTACAACTCCTCGTACTGTACATTTCTACAAAACATGCTTAATGAGGCTCTTAGAGGCAGATAAGAATTAATTCCCCCTCTCATGTCTGTATGTAAATATGAGATTACAGCCAGGACTGGAAAACAAGGGATAAAAGCTTATAAGGCAAGCCAAGAGCTGACTAAACCCAGAAGGTTTACACAATGTTGTGAACTCTAAAAGTGCCAGTTGTCTTTATACATGCCCCCATGTTCGGCTTCATGATAAATCACCATATTTGACAGTACAATCACAATGAGAGAGGAGCCAACCAATTAGACCACTATTTTCAGTGGCAGGAAGTAGATACATTTCCTTGTATTTTTAACTGCACTATTCTCACCTCTGTAGCCCAGTGAGTCAAACCCCCAAACTGCCCCTGATATATCAGCATGTGTGTAAAGCTCTTTGGGTGGTCCACTTTTTTATTTTAAATTGGATCTGTTATGTTCATTTGCAACTCCCCCTTTTCTTGGAATTTTTCGAGTAGCTTGCGTGATTTCAATGTTCATAATAATCCTTATTTATCTTACACTTAGGTCCTGATGCAGGCTTTCGGTTCAACCTCTGATTCAAACAAGCCGCTTCGGTCAGAAAAATGGAAAAAGTCCTTGTGTGTCTCTTTTGTCTGCCCTTTTTGTTTTAAAGTCTTTGAAATAACAAGAGAAAAGCCAAATAGATCTTTTTTTTAAACAACTAACCCTCCTCACATAATTTCTCCACTGACATGCTGTATAACAGGCTTCGTCTCCGTTGTCTTGCTCCTGACTTTTCCCTTTTTAAATACTGGATGAGACGAGCAAGTGGGGCTTTTAGCTGGCGCCCACCCCACCACCACCACTTGGGGAGATTACACTCTGAGACAAGAAATAAATGAACTACCCCGGGGGTTTAAAATCGCCTGTCTCCCTTAAAGTCTCAATAGCCTTCAAGCTTCAAAAGGTGTTGTCATAGTAATGGAAGGCAGTGGAAATAATGCCTGCTTTGCCGCGTTGCCGGGTTACTGGCCCTGGTAGCCGTTTCACAGCGCGACAAAAGAGAACGAAAAAGGAGGGGTAGTGAGTCGACACACAGAGAGCGCAGATCTAAGGATGGGAGATAGTTCTGCGTGATAAATGAGGTACAGTGTGAGGTATTGGAGACCTGCAGATGCAACAGAGTCAGAGTCACTTACTGTCTGTCCCCTTTTTAGACTGCTCTGTCAGGCCACATTAGAGGATCGGTGTGCTTTGTTTTTTTATGCACACAAGAATAGAAAAGCCAGAAACAGACTGTTCCCGAACCATTTCCCACTAAAAGCACCGCTAGAAGACCCCCTTCACATCTTATGTAAAAGTAGCGGTACACTGCACGCTGCTAGTTTAGTCCAGCAGCTCTAACTTTAGCAGCTGCCCTCTGAAGTTTGTAAATGTAGGATAGAAAGGGCTGTGACTGATTTTCATATTCCTAGTTTGAATTTTTTCCCTTTATATGGAGTCTTTTATGCTTTGTGAATTACATAGTTGAAGATATCGTTTCACTCCCCTCTAACATGGTTCAGGAGTCTAGTCTTTGGACATCATCTCGTAATATGAGATCTTCTGTACTCTTGGGGATTTAAAAGGTGAGATTACTTTGGGTACTTTGGGAAGTACTAGTCTAATATTAGGTGGTGCGGTGGTTAGTTCTGCCACCTTACAGCAAGAAAGTCATGGGAGTGAATCTAGGCTGGAACTTTTCTGCATGTGTCTTCCCACAGTCCAAACACATGCCTGTCTCTGTGTTAACACTGCAACGTACTGGCAACCTGCCCAGGGCCTAACCCCACCGCTCACCCTGTGAGAGCTGGGATAGGCTCCCTGAATAAAATAAGTGAAAGAAAATGAATGAATGGTTTAGTATCATGAGAATTTCTTGCTTATTGTGCCTATCATGTTGTGTTATCCAATATCATGTTCTGAAATCTAAACCTGAGCTACAGAAGAAATAAGAAAACTGTAAAATAGCAGAAAATCTCTAAAAGGATTCTTAAAGTTATAGCTCGTTGGATGGATATCATGAGATTATTATCAAACAAATTGCAGTTTGTCAGGAATGTTATATCGTCTAGATTTTTATTCATGCTGATAATTTGTTTTCATTAAGATTTTTTGTGTGTGTTTGAGCGGTGTCCACCCGCACCCTTCTCGTGCTGCCTCTGGAGAAAACTGATTGCAGTTATTCTTTTTTTGTATGTGTGTTTCTTTTGCGTGGGCAAATTTCCTGGTGTAACACAAATATGCTGCCATTTAATAGGAGATCTCCACAAAAGTGGTAGAAAGCGAGTACGCACAGTGCTTACAGCACAGCTTTCATGCTGGGTGTAGTTGAATGCAACGCCTGCTAGGAGACAATTCCACATGACTGATGCTGCACATGAAATTTTTTCCTACAACGCAAATGCTGAATCTATAAAACACAGTCAATTTCCTTTAGAGACTCTAACAGTAAATAAAGCAATTACACTTGGCTTCATGTGAGGCAACCGACGTCAAATTACTGGTTTCATGTTATCACCAATAAGTAAAGCAACTCATGTATACACGAGAAGAGATTAGAGGGCACAGTAATTCTGAAGGAGACTTTATTGCATTTCAAGTAAATTTACTTTTTATATAATCCTACACCGATAATGCAAAACAGATTTTTAGCACCCACACAGTGTTTTTTCCTTTAAGCTGCAGAAAACACAAACTGGGCCTCTGCTGTAACTGGAGCTTTATTACCATCCATTGACTTTCTGCTAGTGTGGAGTGCCTCCATTATGGCTATGTGCCATTTACATTTAAAATATATATTTTTTAAACATAATGCCAGTTTAAATTGCAAATAAAAAAAATGTGTGTACATTTGTGGGTGGGTGTCAGTGAGTGTCTGTCCTTCTGTTTCCTGGGGAAGTATAATGGTCCAGGTCAGAGGTCAGTACAGAGGGGGGTTGAGGGTGTCTCAAGGGAATTTCCTCCCCTAAGGGAAGCACGCAGTCATCTCTGCCTCTCTTAGTCAGGATCTGGAATCTTACCTTCAGGATGTCAACAGTTTCATTCTACAGAGTCATCAGGAAGTCAAAACCCAAACAATGAGCAGTGGACTAGCGAGCAGTGGGAACTTGCAGGTCTAACACTGCTGCCCTCTAGTGGTGCTGATGATGCGCTGTCGCTATGATAAATCAAATGTCTTTAAGCCGTTGATGGACAGTTTCCTGCTCACTGTGCGTTTACAGGTGTGTACATACTGATAGCTGTGGGAGCTGTTATGATGCTTGTGGGCTTCCTTGGATGTTATGGTGCCATTCAGGAATCTCAGTGCCTTCTGGGCACAGTGAGTATACCGTTTTATCCACAAGTGACACTTTTTTTTCCAAATAAAGTATTTTAATCTTTGGAGTCACTGAAGTTAAAATAAATATCTTTGATTTGTAGTTCTTCTTCTTTTTGGTGATCCTATTTGCCTGTGAAGTGGCTGCAGCAATCTGGGGTTTCATGAACAGGGACACTGTAAGCACACACACACACAGTCACGGTTCACAGCATGTTTGATGTCTGCGTTGATGTTCCTTCTCTGTACCTCTAGTGAATCGTCTCTGTTTGTTGCTGTGTCTGTTAAACACCCCATCCCCACTCCTGATTATTCACAGATCTCCAAAGAACTGATCAATTTCTACGACTCTGCGTACATCAAGGCTATGGATGTGTCTGGGTCTGCCAGTAAAGACAGCGCCATCAAGGTGTTGGATGTCTTCCACAAAACGGTACGAAATGATGGGGGAAAAAATCATCACATTCTTTTTTTTTTTTTGGCCCTGCTGCTTTGTTTTTGAAATGACAGGGTACAGAAATATTGTTGACTTCATGTTCCTGTGTTTTCTTTCTTGTTCAGCTCGACTGCTGCGGTAAAGGAGACGACACGGCTCTCTTTTTACAACTTGCCACCACCTTATGTCCTACAAAGTCTCCAGAGGATTTTCAGTTGAGATCTCAGGTATGCACAAATCTTTTGTTGTCTTCCCACTCCTTTTCAATATGTAACTAAAAACAGGTGAAACAATATTGAAATGTATTAGCTTTATTTTGTAAAGCATTTTTTTTCTTTTCTTTGCTTAATGAACTTTGTATATTGTTTCCATGATCGAAATAAATTAACACACAAACAAGTATTAGTAGTAATAATACTACTAACAACATTAATACTAATGTAAGCTTGTTTATTATATTTTTGTAATATTAAAAAAAAATCACTGTAAAGTATTACTAAGGAACTGGGTTGCTACATGTCCCAAATGTAATATGTTCAAGTACATTTAAAATACATTTAGTCCCGTGAAGGCCACAGCAAATGAATCACATGTGTGCTCACATCATTCAGTAATTCCTTACTCATCATGGACTGTCACTCTGGAGAGACCACTCCCTTTAGGATTTGTCTTAATTTGCAGTGATATCTCCCTAAGGGACAGCTGGACTGAAACCAAGCAAGTGTTGCAGAGCTGATTAGCTCTCATTACTATGTAGGATTCACGTTTTTTTTCCTGTAGTTTTGTAGATTTGTAGGTATTTTGTTGGTTTTTCAGTGACTGCAGTGCGGTCACGTTAGACAGAAAATGTTAATGTTAAGAAATTTCAGGTATAACAAGTTTGCAATATTCTTAAGACACCTCTCAGGCTCAAGGAACAAATCAGTGTTATTGCTACACATAACAGACAACTTAGCAAAGAATCAATATTGAATTGCCTCTTTAGCCACTGTTGCTGTCAGTCTATCATAAAAACACAAAGTTGTTCCCATTTCTTTCGTTAAATTTACAAAAAACACAGTTTGACAGGCATAAAGTTGCACTTTTGCACCAACATGGTGACTTAAAAAAAATGTTTGTTAAAAACTTAGCATATTTCAGCACTGTGTGCTGTGTGTGTCCTTAAAGATTTGAGGAGAGTGAACAATTGGAGAACAAAAGAAGTGACAGGCCTAGAAAAAGCTGTTTATATATAGCAGATAAACAGTATCTGAGCCACGACCTTAAGAAACAGGAAAAAACATTCAGCAAAGACTAGATGCATCTGGCTCTTCAGTTGACCCATGCACTGTTCCCTGAATCGTCATCAGAGATGGTCTGAGTGGAAGGATAGCTGTCAAGAGGCCATTCTTAGCCAATTCTTCCTGTTTTGCCTAAGGAAGTGAAAGAGCGAGCAAAGGCTGAGGTATGCCAAAATACACACAAACTGGACTGGAAATCAGTGGCAACAGGTCAAATGAAGTGATGAATGAAAACATTTGAAACTTTGGGTTAAAATCAGCGTCAGTGAGTGTCTACAACCAATCGATAAAACACAGTGGCGGCATCATTTCAGTTAGTTGTGTTGGAAATCTTGAATTGCTGAAATTCCGAACACAGAAAAGTAGAATCAGACTTTAATATCGTATGAAAAACGTCTGATTGGCAAGGGCTTCATTTTTCAGCATGGCAATGATCCCATACACAGTGCCGGTGCAGTGAAAGCATACACAGATGCACGAATAGAAAAACACAGTAAAATAAGGCTAAAATGTCAGATTTTTATTCTTTGACAATTACTTGTCATCGTGATTTTAAAAAGAGTTTGGAGATTCTGACATGACACATGCAAGGATACACCTCATCATATTTAGTAAATGACCAAACTTGGTGATACCATTAACAATGACTTGTATCCTCTTATAACTGTTAATATGAACATTGCTATCAGAAATCATTTAATTCACCATTCAGAAAACTGATCAGAACAAGCGGATATTCTCCACCTTGTTTTGACTGCAGGCTCTGCTCTCAGTTATTAGTGAGCCGTAACAGTATGTGTGCAGAGTGAAGAGCATTCTCATTCATTACTGTGGCGTGGTCAGCATTCCTTATTTTCCCTCTTTCTCCCTGTCAGAGCTGTCATTATAAACTGATCGAGCTCTTCTCTGAGAAGCTCTACGTCATCGGTCTGGCCGCCTTGGTCGTTGCTGTCATCATGGTGGGTATTAGATTGAAAATGCATTTGTCTAAATCTCTGCTTTCATCAGCTGTGATAACATTGCAGGTACTGGAATACTCCCTTTGAATTAAACTGCTTTCATCTTTCACATTTAGATCTTTGAGATGATCTTCACCATGGTGCTCTGCTGCGGGATCCGCAATAGCCCCGGAGTATACTAGCAGTGCAACAGGCAGCAAGAGCCGCACCATCCTGTATTGGAATCATTTTGTTGTGTGTTTCTGTGCATCGGCTCCACTTCTTCATGCTTAAGTCACAAGATGGATATTTCTGCATTTGTTTTATTTTCTAGAGAATTGAAAGCTGTTTTTAAGATCTGTCTTCACTAACTATTTAGACAGTATCGTAGTTTCTAGCAGTGAGATTTTCCTTATTTATCATGGAAAATGTCTTCATTATAAATCTTTTATACATGCAATTTGTTGTGAAATATTTATCTGTCAGTCATTAATTCTGTTTTTACAGATGTATAAATTGTACATATACTTCTCATATGTTCATGACAGGAGTTAGTGTATTCCCTGATTGATTGTTGCATCTTGCTTCAGTGTGATAGTAATTTAAGTGGCAGGCTTTCAATAGTTGAAGGAAATATTCTGTTTTGCTCAAATAGCAAAAAAAGAATCGACGAGCATGTTTTCAGTCCGCTGTGTGTTTCTTCCTACTTGAACTTGCTAAACACCTTTCTTTAAAAAAAAAATAGGATAAAACATCAATATCTTTGCTCATAACCGGTTTTAATAACTGTAATAAATTATGCTAACTCTCTTGTACCATTGATTCGTCTTCATCTTTGTCTTTTTTTCTTTTCTTTTTTTGTTTTTGACTACTCCCTTTAGGTGTTGTCACAGAGGATTAACTTTCTTATTCACATATTTGACTTGGCAAAGATTTATGGCTTACCTGACGCGATCCTCCTCACTTACCCAGGCTCGGGCTGGCAGTGGGAGTGCACTGGCTTTTGGCCCTCAGGGGCTTGCTTTCTTGCATCGTTGCTTGTGATCTATAGGTTGAAGTGCTTTCTTATGTCTTAGGGATTTTGTCACATTGCTTCCCATTAGTTAAATTAAAAACAAAAATAACAACATTTAACAAAAGAGAAACACATCTGTCGTTTCTGTCTTTTGTTCTATTTCCCTCCCGTCACGCCCAACCGGTCATGGCAGATAGCTGCCACTCCGTGTGACTGGTTGTGCTAATCTCAGTGATAGCACGCACTTCCAAAATAGTTTGTATGAGCAAGTCTCATAAAAGATGTAGTATTTAAGTCACTTTAGCCTCTGGAAGCCACTTGGCAACCCAGCTCCTCCTTACTATATTGTGTCTGAATCCTTGTCGAGCTCTCCCTGACTAAGGATTTGCTAATGCTTGTGGAATAAGGAGCAAGGTCCCAGAGCAGAGCCACACTTCCAAATTTAAATCACAGCAGGTCAAAAACCATCTTCTTTTAACTAAAGTTAATCTTATTACTCTCATTTGGTAATATCTCAGTTCTTATTTCCTACCCAGCAGCCACTACATTCATCACTGCTGCATCACTGTTGGCTTCCTGTTGAATTTAGAGTACATTTTAAGATCCTGGTCTTGACATTCAGAGGCTTGCATGGACTGGCACCACCCTACATCTCCGATCTGCTACAGCCCTATGTCCCTAGCAAGTCCCTGAGGTCATCTGATCAGGGCTCACTTGCTATAAAACAGACTAAGATGAGAACTAAGGTTGACAGAGCTTTTGCCGCTGTGGCCCTGAGACTCTGGAACTCTCTCCCTCATAAATTAAGAACCGTGGACTCGGTAGTTGTTTTTAAAAGACAACTCAAAACTCACCTTTTTAAAACTGTTTTTGGTTAATTTTTGCCTGTTTTATATTGTCTGTTTTACCTTTTTATTATTTGTTATCTTATGTGCAGCACTTTCTGAGTTCGTCTCGAAAGATGCTATATAAATAAAAATTTATTATTATTTTTATTATTGATAATTATCCAGGAGGAAAAATATGCAACTCGGACATTTTTTAAAAAGTTTCCATCTTTGAGCCATGTCCAGGTTGTCCATGTGAATCCACATCTTCATAAAAACATCCAGTTTCTACACTGTGAGCTTTTCAGTATAGAACATGCCGTGCGTGAGCTCTCTGTTCAACATTAAGGACTCCGCTCTGTTGAACCATCTCGCTCTTTAAGTTTCTTCTTGATTGCCGCCTTGTTTCAAACCTGCTCACAGGCCTGCCGTTTTTGATGCGAGTCACCACCGGGTGGCACTGTTAGCTTCTTGCTCACTCAGCACCCCCCCACCACCATCCTCAGCAGCAGCAGCAGAGTCACTTCAGTTAAAAAGTGAACTGACTTGTCTTTCTGGCCCTTTGGCAGACACACCCGGTACACATGTTTGCTCTGGCTGCTTTCTCATCAGAGAACGAAGCATTTGTGCTCATCTCACGTGTTTTTAAACCTACATTTTGCTGGTTGACAATCTCTGGCATGTTGTTCTTTGCTTTTTGTTATCATATCATCGTGTGTTGTTATGTGCAAGCCCACACATTTGGCCTGACTTTGGTCTGTTGCTTGAGGGCGTGTACTTTGGTTCCAAGTTGAAAGAAAAACCAATGCAATAATATTTAGATAACAGCGCGTTACAGTCAGAGTGGAGGATACAATATGTGGAAGCTGCATTTCCTGTTAAAAAAAATCAAAAATCAAACTTTGATCTCATTAATGATCTTGCGGCTGATTGAAAACTGCTTCCTGACGCTTGCACCCAAAATTTCATGGAAAGGCAGAGGAGTGGAAGCTGTGACAGAAGCACAGCAATGCCCATGGGTTTGCTCTGGGATGTTCAGTTACCACACATAGGTGTAATCAGCGGCCATTATTCACATTTTGGCTGGATGTTTGAATCAGCACTGAGGTTTGGCAAGCAAATTAGATTAACTTTCACCTGGAGAAAAATCATCCACGCCTACAACCTTCACACCTCCTTCTTGCGTCACTCAGGTTTAAATGCTTCAGCAGACCCTGGGCTCTCTTTAAATGGACAGTTTGAGTGTGTGTGTGTGTGTGTGTGTGTGTGTGTGTGTGTGTGTGTGTGTGTGTGTGTGTGTCTTAAAGGACGTTGAAAGTTTTTACTTTTTAGTGAGGTGACCAATTATTGTCAAGGTACGGCTGAGAGGCATGATATGAACTAGAACGCTGGACTCAGGAGACGGAACATAAACTTAAAAAAGGACTTTTAATGTTGAACTCTTGAACAAAAATACAAAGTGCAGTTAAACAGGAGCAAGTACTCTGAAAACTAGGAATATCTGGGGGGGAAACAGAACAAGGAAACACCCAACCATGCAGGTTGATGCAACGAAGAACAAGGGAAGACTCAGACAATGTATGCATACGCATGCCAGCTAATGAGGAGATAGGAAATAGGTGGGAGGACAGTTGAAGCTAATCATGAAAATTAGATGGACACAAATGAAAGGGGAGTAACTTCCCACAAGAACAACTTCACACAGGAAGCACAGAAAGACAAAAAAAACCCCACAAAAGTGGATAAACTAAATACTACTTAACCAAGGTACACAAAGACAATTGGAAGATAAAGGTAAAATATAAACAAGACAACCCGTTATACAAAAGGAGCAAACACAACACAAATGATCCTTCAAACTAAAATGTATCATAATTCATCACAGAAACTCAAAAACCTGGGCATTTGTGACAGATCTCACAGATAAAGCTAACACTTTATAATACGGCCTGCAACCAAGGGTGTAATCCAACTTTAATTGAAAGGCAATTTTAGTGTGTTTTATTTGAAATAGATACACTAGAATAAGGGAGTAAACAAGTCAATTTTCTATAGGAAAAAATAAATAATTATACTGTAAGTAAATTTAAGTACAGCCTAATTTCCTGGTAATTTTGCAGAAAAACAATCAAACCTTTCCCCTTCATACATCAGAAGTACACTGCATGTTTTGGGACATAAGACATATTATGGAGTGTGTTAGCATGGAGTGTGTTAGCATGCCTTTTTATGTCTTTAATTTTTCACAGCATTCTTTTAATGTTGTTATGTTAATAATAAGCAATGGTCGGGGCGACCATGGCTCAGGGGGTTGGGAAGCGTATCTGTAACCGGAACGTCGCCGGTTCGATCCCCAGGCTCTCTGTCCTGGTTGTTGTGTCCTTGGGCAAGACACTTTACCTACTGGTGTTGGCCAGAGGGGCCGATGGTGCGATATGGCAGCCTCGCTTCTGTCAGTCTACCCCAGGGCAGCTGTAGCTACAACTGTAGCTTGCCTCCACCAGTGTGTGAATGAATAGTGGCATTGTAAAGCGCTTTGGGTGCCTTGAAAAGCGCTATATAAATCCAATCCATTATCATCATTATTAATAATAATAATACATTTTATTTAAGAAAGCGCCTTTCAAAACACTCAAAGACACTGTACACAAACACGTTACAACATTTAGCAAATAAATAAAATATTTCAAAGTAGCAGGATGGAAAAATGTATGTAGAACAGGCTAATGTGAATAGATGAGTTTTGAGTCTGGACTTAAAAAGAGGGAGGGAAGTGATGTTTCTTATCTCAGGAGGAAGGGAGTTCCAAAGACAAGGGGCAGAGCAACAGAAAGCCCTGCGCCCCATGGTGGCTAGCCGGGGGACAGGGATGGGAAGAGAAAGAGAGGAGGAGGATCTGAGACACCGAGAAGGAATGGTGACTTGAACCAGGTCAGAGAGGTATGAAGGCGAGAGATGATGGATAGCCTTGAAGGTGTACAAAAGTATATTGAAATTGATGCGGTATTTAAGCAGTGAAGCTGCTGCAGGGCAGGGGTGATGTGATGCATAGAGGGGGTTCTGGTGATAATACGAGTGGCAGAGTTCTGGACACGTTGAAGCTTATGGATAGATTTTTGACTAAGACCAAAAAGAAGAGGGTTGCAGTAATCGATCCGGGAAGTGACCACACTATAATTATTTCTTTGTTTCCTGTAAAAATCAGACTTGTTACTTTTGTTTGTTTCTGGATAATAGATTATAATAGATTATTTTCTCTCTCTCTTTAGTTTGATCCTCAGCAGGTCAGCTGCAGATGAAACTGAAATCAGGTGCTTAACCGAGCCAGTTGAGAATATTGCTGCAATGGGGCGATCGTGGCTCAAGAGTTGGAAGTTCGCCTTGTAATCGGAAGGTTGCCGGTTTGAGCCAGTCTCGTTTGTTATGTCCTTGAGCAAGACACTTCACCCGTTGCCTACTGGTGGTGGTCAGAGGGCTCGGTGGCACCAGTGTTTGGCAGCCTCGCCTCTGTCAGTGCGCCCCAGGCTGGCTGTGGCTATAATGTAGCTTGCCATCAGCAGTGTGTGAATGTGTGGATGACTGGATGTGTAAAGCGCCTTGGGGTCCTTAGGGACTAGTTTTTTTAGGTTCGTGTGGTAAATCCTCTCAGGTTGTGATCCTGAAGTCTTCCCATGCGGACATCCTGGATCCGAAAGAGAATTATCGATCACAGTCAATCGTGTCATCAGTCAGTTTTCCTTTATCTAATATGTACATGTCAGTTTTCAGGTGGCATGGTGGGGTGATTGTTGCACTGTCAACTCACAGCAAGAAGGTTCTGGGTTAAAATTTACATCCTCCAGTTTTCTCCCACAGTCCAAAGACTTGGGGTTGGGTTAACACGTGATTCTAAATTGAGCAAAGATGTTAATGGTTATCTGTCTATCAATGTTAGTCGTGCTATAGATGAGTGACCTGTCCAGTGTGTGCCCTGGGACAGCTGTGATATTTTTTCCACTGAAGCTTTGGGTGTTTAAAAGGCTATGTCTCACCTACAGGTATCACCTATCTCACCTGTGAATAGTGATGTAAACCGACTCAAATTAAAATTGAGACATCAGTCTAGTGTCAGTTTATTCATTTCACATTAAATATGCACAGACCCTGGCAGAATTGAACTGCAGTAGCAGAGCTGTCCAAACACTTGAGGTCAAAACTTTATAATGAAGAAATAATAGATTATAATAGATTATTTTCATGGTCAATCAATAAACTGACTTTTCTTGAGTTTACAATCTTTACAAATAAAATTCACAAATGAAATAAAATTTGACCTGTAGTTTGCTCCGACCTGAAAAATACCAACAAAAGAGACGACCACAGCAGAAATGATGCAGCCATGACAACCGATATGTGCATCTTCATGTCTGAATGTCTGGTTTCTATTTTTTTTTTTTCTATGCTTTCCTAATGTCTGGGTGTCTTCATTCTTCTAGTCATAGGTTTCAGAGATTACCACAAACAAACAGATGGTTTCTAATACATGAGGCAGCACGCAGAGCAAGGGTGTCTTGCTCTTACCATCAGCTTCTCTGACGCACACATGCACACACGCACACACGCAGACATGCACTGCCCTGAGTCAGTACCCTCTATGTAGACTTCTGTCACTCAGCACCTCTGGTTTGTGCTGAGAATTCAGTGTAACAGTTGCTCCAATGCTTTAATTACTGACTGACTCATCAATGAATTGTTGCGACATCCTAAAATAAATTCTAAAAAAATTCCACTAACATCGAGCCGTAAAGCAACATAAACAGAGATATTTAAAAGCAATTCACATTACAAAACCTGCTCTGTGTTCTCAGGGAGCCTCGGTTCAGTTCAGTTTTAAAAAAAAGTCTTTCGTTTTCATTTGCCGCTCTTCCTCGGAATCACTGACAACTGTCGATTTTTTTCACGCCCCACAATGTCTTACTCCCATTTGACTCACCTCTTTGTTTTCTGTACCTCTGCATTTGGTGGAATTAGAATTTTCTGGGCGGTGACAGTAGATATAACTTATACTTTCTAATTGCCCCCAGATCAGGTCAGAACAGGTAAACGTTTGCAGAGAGAGAACCTCCACACTCAACTCCACTTCAGTGGTAATGGTAAGTCAGAACTTATGAACAGACTTTTATACTCAGTGCATTATGTTTCCTGCTGTTTGGACCATGAAGTAATATTCTTTTGAATTTCATTAGCTGTGGAACTGAAAGATTTGCAGCATCACTCGGAGCTTCATTTATCTCCTACATGTGAAGCGGCCAACCGTTTCTGCTTATAAATGTGCTTTGACAATAGAGGGGAAGTCAGAGAGAACGGGTTTGCAGAGTGTGTGAGGAAATATGTAAAAGGTGATTTTTCAGTTACTAATCTGAGGAAGGAGGTCATGTTTCCATAGATCACCTGCTGCATGTGTTTCAGTGTAAATGCACTGAGATTGATTTGCTTTTGGATAAATGAAATCTTTAACGTTATTAGCAAGATGAAATTGCATAATCACGGGAAAATCAGTGAAAAATAAGCTTTAGATAGATGAAGTGTAATATTCCTCTTTTTCTTATATGTCCAAATGCACAGTACAGTCAGATAGAAACCATTACTGTGTTTATCCTGTGTTTTTCTTTTCCCCTAATCTTATCACATTTAGGTAGGTAGATGGTGCCGACATGGAGATAACGCGTCTTACTATCACGCTCTATATCACCTTTGTTTTGGATACAGTGACTCATAGTTGCTAAGAGCTGGAATAAAGCAAACTAGATAAAACTGGGGTGTGGCTCAGCTTAATAACAGAGTGTGACTGTGCCACACCTTGTAACAGTCCTGCATTCATACATGACGTCATTTGCGAGACTCAGCTTAATATCGTGCCAATTTGTGAAATCACAGAGAACAAAGCTCTACGTAAATCTACCCAGTGTATTTTAAAAAGTACAACGAAGTAATACTATGATTATTACAAGCATACAAATAGGATTATTTAGAATATATAAGGATATGTTGACAAATCTGCATAATAATTGACAAAAACACAAGAAAAAGAAAAAGGTGAAAGACGTGTTTGCTGCACAGACATTTTTCTGTCCCACCATCTGACATACACACTGTCACATTATCTTCTGACATCATGTTTAAGAATAACTTTATTTTAATGGTTTAAATGTTAAATAGCAGTATTCCTCAAGGGTCATTATACTGAAGCATTCCAGATCAGCAATACTCAATTTACAACCCACATGACATCTGGTGCTGGCTGACCCACCAATCATTTTCTAATTCAGTAAATAGAACTGACTGAAGAGGTTTAATGTGTGAACGCTTTCAAATGTAACAAAAAAATCGGTTGGTGTTTATAGCGTGTCTGCAGTTTCGTGTGCTTAGCTGATGACGGGAAAGTGATGCATGGTTTTAAAAATCTAAACTTACAAGCCAATCAGTAGAGAGAGCACAGACTGAGAAAGTTGGTGCATAAATATGGCAGAAGGGGCTGGCCGGGATTCAGATTGCACTGGTTAGCTCCACCTACCAGGCAGCTAAAGGAACACAAAGGGAACACACACACACACTCAACAGGCCTGGACAAAGCTGGGTCATTACAAGTGTCAGCTTTCAAATGCAAAATAATAAATTATTTGTTTGTCAAATGAACATCAGTGAGTGTCAGTTCTTGTATACGGCTAATGTAACTAACATGTTAGTTCATTTATAAATAATTCATTTTGAAGGAAAATTTGTTTAAAAAAAAAAAGTTGAAAAATGTCACTGTTATTTATTCATATTTATCTGATCCATGTATTTTATTGTGTGTTAAGTACCCCTGACCTAAACCTAGTCTTACACTGAGGCTTATATTTATACTGGCACTAGTTTTCAAAAGTCAGCAGATATTTTTCTAAAATCCAGTGACTCTCATCACGAGTCTCGTTAACAGATCACCGTGTTTTTCTGCCTTTGCTATATGCTCAAGGTGGAACATTGTGAGTCACCACAAAGTCACAGATTGGACTTTTGTGGATGGTTATCACAACTACAGTGTGAGCCTCACAAACCTGTAGCAAAATGATGCATGCCTCACACTGAAAGCCAAACAAAATATAGGTATAAGGTAGTTGAAATAACAAATTTTTTAAAAGTTATTGGGATAAAAAAAAGAATACATGACAGGAGACTATCACGGCAGGGGGAAAAAGAACTTTTATGCTCACAGTATTTATTTAGTGAGGTGTTGAGAACAGTGGATCTACATGCCAAATGCCTCAAGCTATTAGTAACATTTCCAACACAAACAATTTTTGTCCCACATTTAGGTTGTTGCAATTTATTTGCCCTCACTGACATAAAACAATGCTCTTAATATATCACATCTCCCTCTATGTAAAGCTTTCACATAATATTTTTTTATTAGATTAAATTTGATTTGATTACTTTTTTTTTTTAACATTTTCAACAATTTTCAGTCAGTCCCAGTACCTGACCATGATTTATAATTTGCTGAGCCGCTTAACACTGACCTATGAAACATTTAAAAAAATGCACCTAACTCAAGGGATGAGCACATAACAGACAACTTAGCAAAGAACCTAATTTAAATTGTATTGTCAGACACTTTGTTACAAGCATCCTTACAAACCCCCTAATTTGTCCCACTTTCTTTAGCTGGATGAAGGAAAATGCCAAAGATAACACAGTTATCAGGCATAAAATTCTATTTTTACACTAGCAAGATGACCCATTAGCCAAAAACTTCATGGCTTGGAAGAAACTTGACCAGTGGAGGACAAAAGAAAAAATGGAAGTCCTAAAACATAATGCAGATACAATATGTTCTTAAGAAACAGGAAAATATCCAGCAAAGATCTGACAAAGGTAGAGATGCAAGAGAACTGACCCCTCAGCTGAGCCATCTACTGTTCACCAGTCTCATCAAAAATGGTGTCAGTGGAAGGATGGCTGTAAAGAAGTCATTTTAAAGGAAGGGAAACGAGGACAAAAGTCAGAGGTATGTCAAATTACTGTATAAAAGAACTGGACAGAAAACAAGTGGTAACGGGAGCTTTTTGTGGCGGGGGGGGGGGGGGGTCAAATAATCACCTATTTGTATGAAACCAGTCAGGAGACAGGCACAGCAGTGAGTGTCTACGGTCATCTGTAAACAGTGGAGGCTCTGTTATGGTTTGGGGCTGTAATTTAGCCAAAGGTCTTGGGTGGTCTTGTCAAAATTGATAGAATTATGAACACAGATAGACTTGGATCCACCATGCTTTACCATCTGCTGAGTGTCTTATTTGCAAACATACTGCCAGTACAGTAAAAATAAACCTGGATAGAAAAACACACAGTAGAACACTGTCAGTCATGGAGTCCAGAGCCTGGACCTCAACACTACTGAAGCTGTGTGGCATCATTTTCACAGAGAGCAGATGAAAAGGCAGCAAACATCCAAAGAAGAGCTTTAAATGTCCTTCAAGAAGCCTTGAGAACTATTTCTAAAGACTACTTTAGAAATTATAAGAAAGCTTGCCTAAGAGTTCAGACTGTGTTAAAAAGAATAAAGGTGGTCACACCAAATCTGGACTTTCAAGCTCGCCAGAACTCCACAGACTGTTTTTGCCTTTATATACTGTATTTGCATATTTCAATACATCACTGCAGCTATTTCACATTTTTCTACCAAAATTTGAAAAATGAAAGTTGGCTTAATAATTCTGCTCGATTACTGTTACATGCATCGCTCGCTATATTTTGTGTGTGAACTCTTGACGCTAAAAAGTGTCAATTTGAAAGTCATCTCACCACTTAAAATAGAAATACTCGAATACAATATTCAGCTTTATAGTATTTGAATAAATCTTCTTAATTTATTTATTCTATTTAAAAAATCGTTACTACAAAAAAATGAGTCAATTTAAAAACAAAACCAAGAAGAAAATCAACAACTTAACGAAAC
The DNA here is from genome assembly GCF_057382185.1 of Mchenga conophoros. Taxonomy (NCBI): domain Eukaryota; kingdom Metazoa; phylum Chordata; class Actinopteri; order Cichliformes; family Cichlidae; genus Mchenga; species Mchenga conophoros. Next base: position 14,966,829 of record NC_140532.1, read on the forward strand.
AAAAACGGAAGCTGACGTTCCCACAACCGTTTTAAAGAGTTGTTTCCATATTTGTCCCGGTTTCTGGTATTTTCCAGTGAAGTAGGGAAAAAATGCAATCAACTTCGCATGACTGTTTTGAAAAACCTTCAAATGACTGACTGAGTCAGCGAGAATTTGGATTCTTCTCCATCTTATCGGACTCTTGTCTAAAGGGGGAGCAGCTCACCTGTGAATCTGGTAGTAAGTGTGACTCGTCTCTGAGGCTCCACCTCCGGCTGCAGAGCTCGGCTCTTTCGGTGCGTCTGACCACAGACAGTTTGAGCTGCCACGACGCAGAGCGCAGGCACCCTGTCCGCGGCAGTGTGTGACCTATTTTTGCTCTCTTTTAACTTTTCACCATGAGTACAGTCGGCTCAGAGCACGTGTTTTTGACTGCTTTACAGCCCAACACTTCAGTCTCAACTTACGCCCTCCCGTCCGAGATCAAAGTCGGGAATGGGGGCTCTGTGTCTGACGACTCTGCGAAAGCGCGACGCGTCCAGCAGCAGATCCAGATGAGACTGGCGGAAAAGTCCACACTTCCGCGTCAGAATGGATCCACCTCACACTACGCCATGTCAGGTAAACATCAACGAGTTTTTAAGTCGCTTTCACATGGAGTTACACCTACACTCTCTCACTGCTCTGCATTTCCAATTGAGAGCTGCTGTGTGAGGTGGTCTGTGTTCAGTGCGGACAAGTGGCGGAATTAAGTGTGACAATCCAAGTTTCCAGCCTGGCGCTGCGGGCACAGGTGCTCAGCAGTGCTGAGTGATACAGATGAGTTGTTAATCAGACCACTCAGTCCTGTGACCATGTTTCCTTTGGTCTTATTTGACGACATTATGATCTGTCACACTGACTCAGGTAGTAAACATGCCAGGTAATAAAAGCATGATCTTTATATGTCCAGACATATCAAACTCCAGCCAAGAAAGGCTTGGTTTGAGTTTTGAAACAAGACATATTCATAGAGCTCACGCTGAGCTATAAAAGGATTCATCTACAGACTCCAACACCCATAGGAAATTTAAAATGCTGACATTTAAGAGGCTGCATTCATTTTCTTTTACACTTTTTACTGTGAAAATTACCCAGATGATTAATCCCATCAATACAGCTTGAAAGAGAAACTACTTCCCTGTTGCTTCACCACTTGTTTATTTGTCTAATAAATAGAAACCTAATGATAAAATTAATTTGTTTTTCTTTCGATTCGTTTTTTCCCTAAACTCTTTTCAGACCTCCAAGTCTGACTCCGAGCCAATAGTTTCAAATGCAAGAGTGACACTCAACTGATATGGCCTGGGGGGTGGGGGGTGTTCTGCATGCTTGTCTGAATTCCTGTGGACTCATTTTTCTCGTCAGCTCTTCGAGGAATTTGCATTTTGTTCTGAGATGAGCTCCAGCAGCAGCCATTTTACTCAATGTCATGTCTCTGCAGAGGAGAAACGGTTAATGTGTAACAAGCCCGAACAAGTGCTCCTTTCATGAACTTCACTGATAGCAGACTATGGTGAAAACCTCTCCCCCCTCTCCCCACCCGTGGGATTAGGTTTCAGGTAGTGCTTGGCTTAAAGGTAGGTGGGTTCAAGAGATACCAGAGGGGCTCGTTCACAGTTGATACATTATCATAACTGGTCCGTCGGAGGCATGTTGACACGCAGTCAAAGTCAAGGTGGGACTGTTATGTAAGCAGTGACAACACTCCCACAAGGGGAATGAAAGGCAATACTGAAGCGCTGGGAATTAGTATGATCAGTAGTTACATCAAAGTTTATGATAAGACTTCAGTGAAAGAGCTGAGCTACTCATGCTCACAGTCTTGTCATGGCCTGTGTCTGCTCTTAAACCTCATGACCGCACACGTGACTGATGCATGAAGCTACATGCCAGTGGCATTTGAGGCCAAAGCATATCTCGCCCAAAGTGACCATAAAGTATATCATCCCGTGCATACCTTTGCACTCCATAATTTTCTGTGTGCGACCAAACTGCGAGGAGACGGCAGAGGAGCTTGACGGCTTGGGTCTTTGTTTACCTGAGCCTTTACTCGCCTGCTTCAGCGGAGAGAACATGACGTTCATGCTGTGTTCAGCTGCAGAAACATACGTGTCGGATAAATATGTCATTGCCTGCGTTTCTGTGTGCCATTCTTTGCCCTGGGTTTAGCTTGGAAGAAAACTTATTGTCATTAACTGTGACTTCATATTAATCATCTTCTGAAAGCATCTACAAGAGGCACATTCCTTACCACACAACAGGGAATGCTGCTGTTTCAGTGGTTTGCGGTTTTAGAAAAGTTCATTATGAATGCGTAAGTGTTTGCACATGGTTTCTGGTTCATGGATTCTGCAAGGAATGTTTTTTCTACTTCGTCCCAATTCTAAAAACTGCTGCAGCTATGCATTTATGACAGTGAGTGAACAGTGTTCAAGCTGTATGTGGACAAGTCTCAGCAGAAAGCGAGGGTGAAAAAGGAAATATTTACAAGGAGTCCTGGCTTGGTGATCAAAGTACATTTTTTTTGAGTGGCAGCAGAGGAAGGGAAAAAAAGTTTCCTCGCTGAAGGACTTTTCAGGGGGTGTGTTGTAACGGCTGTTGCTCTCAGGTGTGTTGGGCGTAGTCAAAGTAGAACAGGGGTCAGGCCCGAGAATGTGTCAGTCTGGTTTTTATACCTGTGGTATGCAATAAAGTAGCATAAAGGGCGGTCCAGCCCACCTTTCTTTACATATATGGTAGGTGTAAAACCGCTCAGGTTCAGCAGAAACATGCATGTTAAGTACACTAAGATACAATGCATGGCAACAAAAACACACAAACCTGATTTTTTTTGAAAAAATAATGTCTACAAGCCAGAAGCTCAGGTTTTGTACAGTTTTTTTGCTCTTGGATCAGTATGATGTCATAAAGAACGGATATACCTTATATAGACATGTTTCAGATACACTGAAACATCTCTGATGAGACATCTCTGACTGTGAGCAGTCAGATGATGCATTTCACATCATTTGTCTTTGATGTGGGAAGTAATGAAAATACATCTTTACTGTACTTAAGTAGACTTTTCAGGTACGTGACTTGAGTCTGTGTTTCTCTGACAGCATTTTTCTTTTACTGCCTTAATTTAAACACAAACATCTCTACCTTATACTCCTAACATTTTGCTAAATGAGATTGGTTTTTTTCCCCCAGTTTAAGACGTTTTAGGGGAGTTATAGTTTCATGTCACCACACGCCTTCAAACATCAAACCAAACCAAAATGAACCTAAATGGAGCTTAACAATAGCACATAAAAGGCAGTCCTATTGGTGTGTCCATCACCTGTGCTTCTGACACTCAAAGAGATCAAAGAGGCAAAAAACAAACTTATAATTTATATCTTATGTATTGTGATAATTTTCTTTTAATTCTCTTTTTCTCTGCATAACAGATGTTCAAGCTGAGTCCTTTCATTAGAATTTAAGTTGTAATAAAATTTGTAGTACCGTGTGTTAATATTATTTTCTTATGATATTAACATTAAAATGAGATTCATTTAGCAGGCAAAAAGAGTTGGTAGAAATGCCTTCTAAAGAGCTCTCCTTTGCCTTTATAGCACAACATTTCTGTCTGTACTTTTATTTGTATATGTACTTCTGCTTACATGAACGATCTCTGCAAGTTTACCACCTCATTGTATGAAGTGCAGCCAGGCGGAAATAAATAGTGTTATGGGAGAGGCGTTAAAACTACTCTGAATCAGAATGAGCGGGTTTAATACAAATCATTAGCTTGAACCTCATTTTAGATCATTCAAAAGGTGAGTTGAAGACATCACAGTTTGAAAACTGGCAGCTAGTTACTGTTTTATGACATGTTAGTAGTCCAGCCTGTAAACAAGTCCATAGACTGTTACATAATATTAATAAATGTCCCTCTGCCACTACCTCAGTTTTGAAATTTTATTTTATAAATGACACATTCTGGTCACCATTTTGATCCCAATCAAGTGTAATAAACACATAAATATCCCTTAAATTACATTTTCCCTACAGCCACCAGAAGGTCAACATTTATGACCAAATCCTTGCAAAACTAATGATTCTCCAATAAGTCATGGCTCTATTTTGTGTTTCAGTAAATTACAGGCTGCAGAATTAATTTCTTGGGAAGGGATTCTAAATCACATAAACATAATTACACCCATAGATGCTACTTTATAATTAACATAGTTTTGTCACTGACATATTCCCCTCTCAGCTTAGATATGTGGGTCGACAAACTGTAAGCCTGCTTACACTGTAAATAGCTTGCTCCATGGCTGCTAGTGGAGTCACCACTTGCCATTTGAGTCTGGACGGAGAGCAAAAAAACATTCGCATACTCTGTGTTTGCTGACAGAAACCTGCAAATGTCTTTGTATGTAGGACAGGTAACCGGAGACATCGGCCCTGCTGACTGGTCAGGTCCTGCTGCAACACACCGTGTGAAATCAAACCTTTGGGCTTCGGCGCAACACGACACCGGCTATTTAGACAGAAATGTCTTTCATGTAAAACATTGTTGTAAATTAAAGAGGCACACCTTATTGTGGGATTTTCGTCTGCGATTGATCCCACCCTAAAAGTGCCTTTTTTATGACATGCAATATCTTCTTTGAACTTCTTTTTTAATCACACTTGGCCTCTTAGAAGTTGCAAGAATACAGTCAGCAGTTGATTCAACTTTCAGAATGAAAGTACTGTATAAATGAACTTCCCTTTTTGAAAAATGGGAGAGTGTTTCTTAAGAAAAAAAGGGAACTTTTTCAACTATTTTTGTAGTCCAATCACTTCCTGCTGTCATTGTTCCATTTTTGTCCAGACCTGTTTAGAAGGGATTTTCTTTGACACTAGTAGCAGTAGGGTTAGGCTAAAGACGAGCTGTTAAGTCATAAATCTCTCAAATTACTGATTCCTTACCTGACTTGGTGGAACAGCGGTTTAACAGAGACGTTAGTCACCAAGAAATCGCTTACGTTTCTGTATAAAACAGAATGATTATTATTTATTATTATAAAGGTTCTATAAAACATTTTTGTGACTGTAGCTCAGGAGGTAGAGGATAGAAAAAGCTTTTAGAAACAAGTGGTTGTGTGAATGAGACGTGTTGTATAAAGACTGCTCCAAAACACCATAATTATATACAGCAGTTGTAATGTGTATAAATATATTTTAATGTGTTGTAATTATGTGTTATTCACTGACAAATGGTGGATTACATTTTTTTTTAAATTTTTTTTTGCTTCTTTTCAGATTACGGTGGTTCATCGTCAGTGAAATATAACACCCATAACCCAAGTTTCAGCTCTAAATCATCCTTCATGTACTCTGGTTCCAGAACAATCGTGAGTGGAGTGTTTCTCACTTTTTCAGCCCAATATTCACACACACAAATGATTAAACTGAGTCTTTAATCTAACACCAGACGTTATATTAGCTGGAAGCTCCCATCTTAAAAAAGCTGATGGCTTTGCTGACATGTCACGTAGGACACAGCGTGTGTGGTATTTCACAGTAGGCTGTGATTAGATCAGCTCTGAGTTTTCTTGTCCACTCACTAGATTCCTCAATCTTAGTGATTAAATTCGAAAGACGCTGGCTGATTAATGCACGTCAGTGTCCTCGCCTTTGTTTCCGTAACAGTCCCCTGAATAGATTTAGAAATATTTTTGATTCATCCAAACTTACAGTTCAGTGAAATATATTGAGTAACTCTCTTTACACATCTGTTTGTAACAGTAACTCCTCTCTCCACCCTCAGGGTCCGCAACTGTCTCAAAGGTCAGGCTTCAGCAGCCGTTCTGCTGCCCCAGACATGGCTGGCCTTCAGAGGATGAGTATGAGGAGTGGAGGTCCAGGTTATGCTGTTGGTGGGGGTGGTGGGGGTTTTTATCAAGAAGAAATGCGCATGGGGACCATGAAACGAATGGACCCAGAAATCTCTACGCATTCAATGCAGCCAATGCCAATGCAAATGAGGAGCTGGGGTGTCGACAACAGCGATGCTGGCAGTTTAGTCTCCGAACGTGATGCCACCTATGGTCGCTCGTATGCTCAGAGCGCGGTCAATGGCTACACCAGCCAGATGATGCAAGGAGGAGGCAGCTCGGGCTTTCAGTCAACCATGCGCCGATCTCTAAGCGGCACTCTTTCCCGTGGCGGAGGGGTGCCAGCAGGTGGGACAGAGATTGTCCAACAGCAGTCCTTCAAAGGCCCGGCCCACCGCACCATCAGCAGGATTACAAACCGTAACCGGATGAGCGTGGGCTCCATGTCTGGAACCATGCAGCAGACGTCAGGTGGGAGCGTCTACGGGGGAGGTGGAGACACTGTGGACGGAGGGTTCATGATGTCCACGATGTCTGGCTCCCAGGGGAACCTAAGGATGCAGCGTCAAGGCACCATGTCCCGTGCCATGTCGGTGAAGAGCATGCAGAGTGTGGGCAGGGGCATGGACATCTACGACGGGCAGATGGAGTTGGGAGCCAGCATGGGCAACCTGAGCGGGTGAGAAGCTTTTCACATTCATAGGATCAGTGTTTTCATTGGTAGCACTGATTTTCCTGTACTGTACTGAAGTTTGTGATAACTGTATGATGTGGTGCAGGTCAGTGTCTGGAAAAATGCCCATATTTACATTTGATAGGTCAGGTTTTATCAGTCATCAACATCATCAACCTCAACAACCAATGATGTTGGGTAAGAGGAATTCTAGAATCCTAGAAAAACAGAACAGTGATTGGTCTTTCTAAGAATTCAGTATAGTTTAGTGTGTGTACTGTATACAGGTCTTCAGCTTCAGCCCATCATTTTTTTCTGTCAAAGAGAAAACGGAAAGCAAAGAAAGCAACGCTAGCATGAAGAAAACTGGCATGAGTGTGATGTCACACAACCTTTAGAAAAAAAAACATTTAAGTGCTGATGAAAGGAATTGATGAGCTCAGAGGCGTATTGATCAATTTGGAAGCAGTCCTTTAACAGAGGTGGTTCTCCACTCCTCTCTCTAGTCATCCTCATGACTCAGTTTGTTGTATTTGTCACTGACGTTCTTAGTGAAGGTGATGAACCAATGTGCCGTAAATTTCATGTGTCACTAAGTTCACAAGGGGAGTGTGCAATGTGAAAAGTGAGTTTCCTAAGAGCTGTGGATTGGGAGGTGGCTCCATAGTGGCAGGACTGGTTTCGGGTGTGGCAGCTCAGTGTCAAGCTTCACATTTCACACATCCCACAGCGTGTGGTTAGGGCGAGCTGATTTGCAGCACACTGTGCGATTTGGAAGAAGTTCAACAACACAATTTTGCACACAAGTAACAAACCGCCTGCGAATAGCTGTCTCTTTGTGTGCTACCAAACATAACAGCAGGGAAGTTATGTAATAAAGTGTTTTTTTAAGTTCCTGTGTTGAATTTGTTTATTTGCTTCTTTGTCAGGTTGGACATGCAAACAGCAGTGCAGTACCTGACAGAGGAAGATCCCAGCCTGCAGGCCCTGGGTGCCGCATACATCCAGCATCAGTGTTACAATGACAAAGACTCTAAAAACCTGGTACTTTGCACTGATTAAACTCATGGTTACAATTCCTTCAGTTCTTTCCTCTGTGCTATTAAGAAACTCATTCATGAAAGTTGTTTTCCTTCAAGTGCCAGCATCCACTGATAGATGTTTCTCCTCTTCTGGTGACTTTATATAAGCTGGGGCTTCGGTTCTGGTGTGTCCTAGTTCTTCTTCTACTTTTTCTTCTTCTTCTCCATTTCTTAACTTGAGATAGTGCGGCAATCTCTTGTCGGCAGATTTAACTTCTCCAAAAATAATTTTTAAAGGGAATTTTCTGACTTTTTCAAGAATTAAATGACCCTTTCACATTGTTTCACATTGAAGCAACTCTCAGTTTTTATAATTTCATTTAGGTCCCTGTCCCAGTCCTAGAGATTGTATAAATACCCAAATGCCCAACTGTTTTTTCCTTCCCTCTTTAGGTGCGTCAACTGGGTGGCATTGGTGATTTGGTGCAGCTGTTCAACAGCCAAGACCCAGAAGTACGGCGCTACGCCACTGGTGCCACACGCAACATCATCTACGAGAACCAGGAAAACAAGTCGGCCCTGATCGATAAGGATGGCATCCAAGAGCTCGTCAAGGCGCTTGAGGAGAACGATGACGAGCTCCGCAAAAACATCACAGGTATTGCAACGCATGCACCAGAGAAGCACCTAGAATATTGTTTTGGAGCTTTCCCACAAGAGGAAGTGGCTACAGATTGGTTCAAGTCAGTGTGTGGATTTAAAGTGATCAGATTGTCAAAAAGAGCAGTCTTTGAAATTGATATTGTTCAAACAAACGAGAGCACACCGTGGAGATTTGCAAGGCATGGGGCGTGTCTGAATACACAGAGAGTTGGATGGGGAACTGCTGTCATGTCTATAGACTGTGTAGGTGAGGATGGGAGCTGTGTGGGCCCGTGAAGCAGCAGTATGTCAGCCGCCCCCTTTGATGAGACAAGACCTTGTCACTTTTGTCCTTTAAGCCACAACACAGAGTGCTAAGTAAAACGCCTTGGCATAGGGAATAACTTTTACCTGTACTTATTAACATCAGTGGGCTTCCAAAATGTGACAGCAGATGACAGGTTTTTGATTCATGGAGCACAATGTAATCCTCAAATGGATATTTTATTTTAATGGCATGTGTTTTTTGGGGGGGGATATTTCTGCTAAGCTATGGTAGGTTAAATAATTACTGTGAAATCATTTTAAATTGGTTAATGTTCATTTAACTCACTGCTGGCCTGAAAAAACATAGTTTCCCCCAATTTTTTGGTTAACTGTTGCCATACTTCTTGAACTCAATCAATAAAAACATCCTGAAATCATATTTGAGAAAAGCTGATGACAAAAAAGAGAAGCAATAATATGCCTAAATGCCAGTTTTTATTTGTCCGTATTCGTGCAGGTATCTTTTGGAACCTTTCATCCAAAGAAAACCTTAAGGAGAAACTAGCCAAAGCGACACTTCCTACACTTGCTCAAAAGATCCTCGTCCCCCTCTCGAAAAACGAGATGGGTCGGACTGCGCATACCGATTCAGACACAGAAATCCCTCCTGAGTCCCCTTCCGAGACAGAAATCTTCTGCAACGCCACAGGATGCCTCAGGTGCACCTCATTTATGTGTCTTGCATCTGCAGCTGCTACATGACTGATTAAAATGTATGCGTATGCTTTTCCTTTCCCATGACTGCATTTGCATTTGGCAAGCTTGTTTTTTCACACCCAGCGCTTTTTTTGCTGATTACTCCAGCCTCCAGTTACCTTTGACTCTATTCTGTTAATGCATTGGTGCCAGGAGTCCTGTAATCTATATGTGCACAACACTCAATCTGACCTGAAGAAGTTCTCTGAAATCACTTGCTTATTTTCTGTGTTCTTAGGAATTTGAGCTCCGTGAACGAAAAGACCCGCCGGTCGATGAGAGAAACAACTGGAATTGTGGAGTCTTTGGTGAACTACATCAAGGCCTGCCTCAAAACAAACAGAGCCGATGAAAAGGTGGGAGAATAGCTAAAAAATAAGGAGAAATCCAGAGAAGGCAAAAAATAAAATACACATTTTTTTTAATAAGCCCCTCCTACCAGAGGAGGCGAGGCACTGCCACATGCTTCAGTAGCACTAAAAGTAAGTCAGTGTTGACGTTGGCGTTCATGTGGGATTCAAACCCTGGTCCTCCAGGTGAAACCCTTCTTTTTATCTCTTTTTTAAACTATATATATAGTGCTCAAGTTGGTTTGATAAATGACCTCTTACAGGCTTGTTTTTGTTGTTGTTGTTTTTAACGCCTACAGTCTAGTTTCCCCTAAGACAACTTGAGTTGCAGTATATTATATATGTTGTTTTTTTTGTTTTGTTTTTTTGTCCAAAATGATACACAGGCCTAATTTCCTTTGTGTACTTATTTGTCTGGATGTGTGTATGTCTGTTCTAGGGGGTGGAGAATTCAGTGTGTATCTTGAGGAACCTCTCCTACCAGCTCTACAGCGAACTTCCATCTTCTGTTTTAGCCCGCATTGAACCAAACAGAGATCAGGACAATGGGCTGGGCAAATCCATCGGCTGCTTTACACCTCAGAGCCGAAAAACCAAAACTGTAAGCACGTGTGAGAATCGCTCCATTAGCAAGTGCACATAGACCATCCTGCACATCTTAATTCTGCCTTCTCCTGTATTTCTTTGACTGACAGAAAAAGAAGCAGTTTCAAATTTTAGGTCAAGTTGCCAAAATGCCAAATGGTATGGAGTGGCTCTGGCATCCTGATATTTTGAAGGTGTACCATGAATTGCTGAAAAAATGCGAAATCAACAGTAGCACCCGCGAAGCAGCTGCTGGAGCACTGCAGAACATCACAGCTGGAGACAAAAGGGTGAGCAGCAAATTCATCAGGGATTCAAATGTAGTAACCATACACTGTATATAAAAGATGTAAACAGCTACAGTGGCATCACCCAGCATCCCAGAGTGGTGGGAATACAAGTTGCATTAATAAAGAGTTTGTTGTGTTTAATGTAATAAAGACGTTCAGAGATCAAAGACAAATGGAGTACATCTTATCTTAATAAGGTCCAATTACCTAAAAGAAAAGTAAAACAGTCGAATTTCACTCACCAAAATGAAATAAAGTTTTCTTGGATGCACTGTAACACAGAGAAAGCCAAAACTGCTTTTTCCGCTAATTCCATTAAAAATGTTTCCAAAGGAGTCGCTGGTACATACAAGGCCAAACTGTCCGGATAAGGGACTAATGTCAGTCGTAGTTACATTTTTTGTCTTGTGCCCGCTCTCGGGGAAATACAACTACAACTGGAAAAAAAGACATCACAGTTACGGACATTACACATATTACAAGGAAGTGCTGAGTAACACAGTGATAACATCATCACAAATCAAAGCACAAGCGACACAGAGATGAAGGACTCGGTATAAAAGATCTCTAACAATGCAAAGTTTACAAAGGTTGTTTGATAATTGGCTATAATTAGTCCATCTCATACATTAATTGCTCTGTCTCTTTAACTTGTAGTGGCCTGCGGTGCTGAGCGATATGGCTTTGGACAAAGAACGCATGCTGCCAACCATCATAGACATGGTACCTCGTTCTGCCAAAGATGCAGAGCTGCGTTCGCTCACAGGTTTCCTACGAAACCTTTCCCGCCATACCGACGATAAAGACGACATGGGTCAGTCTTCTTTTTTTTTTTTTCTCTTCCCCTTCTGTAGAAATGTTGATGTCTCTAAGACACAGAATATAAAACCCTAAACTGTTGTCTTTGCAAAATTTTAAGAATTAGTGGATTGTCAAAATTGATTTTCACATTTCTTTTTATAAGATGTGTAATTTGTATCGGTTTATTTAGCCAAAAAGACTGTGAACACACTGGTGGATAAACTGCCTATGGATGGAAATCAGAAGTTTCCCTCCAGCGAATCGGTGGTCAACATCTGCGGTGTTTTCAATAACCTGGTGACTGGCAGCATGAGTGCAGCCAGAGACATCGCCCAATTTGATGGCGTGCTAAAACTGATAAGCATCCACGACACACGAACCAGCAGGTTGGAACATTTTTCCAGACTCCTGATGTTCAATTTTAATGTTGCTATCCAAAATTTTGTGTGTGAAGTCATTTGTATCATTTAATAACCTTGGATGAAATATTTTTCTAGCCTTGAAAACAATAAGGCATCCACAGCAGCAGCCACAGTTCTGTCCAACATGTATCATTACAAGAAGCTGCACAGACAGTACCAATCGGTAAGAGATGGCTTTGAGCTCTGCACTTCTAATCATGACATGCAAGAAAAAATCAATAATATATCAAAGATAGAGCATCTAATTTCCTTCTATTCCTCATATATTTAGACAAACACCAATCTTTCCATTTTCAGTTTACTATTTTTTTCCAAGCTTTTGACACTTAAAAAAAAATCCTTTTAAAGAGTTTCCTGACCTGTCCACACAAAAGTGAATATTCATTGAAAACAGTTTCTTTTCTCGCCGCCCCACCCTCATTCTTATCAGCTTGTGTGCATTTGTGTGTACATGCACATTATGTCTGAGTGTGAAAGAGTGAGAGTGACGGGAATTCTATGACGAACTCTGTTCATTCTCTGCAAAACTCTCTCAGTTAGATGACACGTTTAACACCTCACACTGCTACTCTTTAAACACACACACACACACACACACACACACACACACACACACACACACACACACACACACACACACACACACACACACACACACACACACGCGAACATATCCAGTCAGGCAGGTTCAGGGCTTGAGAAGGATAAGGTAATTTTACTGCCTTCTGCAGATCGCAGCTTGTCCCACCCAAAGGTGTGGCGTACAGCTTGTTTCTTCATGAACTTGTTCACACAACAGGAAACATGATTTAATGTTGGCTTTGATTAGAGTTTTCATTTTATTAATCAGATACGCACTCCATTGCGTTACTTTACATTTTGCATAATACTGTAAGTACAAGAGCACAGATTAAACATGATCTTAAGATCACGGCAGGTTGTTTTTCTGTGTTTTGAAGTATATTTAATATCATAACATCTTGTTTGTACCTTTTGTGCTACAGAAAGGATTCACAAAACAGTATCAATCAACGCTATTGATCTAAAGCTGAGGTAACTTGGGACAAATTCAATTCTACAACAGCGAACAATCCTGAAGTCTACCAGCACTCAGTGGCAGAAATCTATACCACAGTAACATCTGCTCTGTCTTCACCTGCAATCATTTATGTTATGGATATCAATACACAAGTAACAGAGGATCCATCCAAAGGAAATGTCAGTGGCATCAATGCAGTGCAAGAATTTATGGATTCTAATACACATATTTGCACCTTAAGCATTTACTCTCTTTGTTAGATCACTGTATGCGTTTTATGTATAATCAGGGATTTATTTTCTGTCACAGAGGTTTTAAAGCAGTTGATGGACAATCTGATGGACACTTGTGCCTTAGGTTTTAACAAAACTCCGTTTTGTCTCTCTCGTTTACGGTTCAGATGCAAGATAGCCTTGTTTTTGTAAATATTGCTTTTTCTTTTGCATCGAAATGACATGTGTGTGTTTTATAGACAGCAGTCCTTTGTACTCGTAGTTTTCAGATAGATGATGTCTGTTATATTTGAATGTAAACCATAGATTTATAGAAATTTGGATGTAAATAAATTAGCTTAAGGGGGGGGTGTCATTCAATGTGGAATTTTGTTTATACATATTTCTATTCTTATGCAATGTTGTTATTGTAATCACTGTTTTTCTGTTGTAATTAATGGTGTGTGCTTAATGCTGGGGTGGCTTGATTACTTGTTGCAGGACAGATGAAACCAAGTATTTGTCATTTTAGCTATTAGCTGTGGCAAATTGTAGATGTAAACGTCTTTCAAACCTGGATCCATTGTGCAGTAAATCTATTTTGCAAAGTCTATTGTATAAAAATTAAATCCCTGAACTGCAGCAGTTGCTGCTCAGTGGCATAAATGGTAACCTTGTGTTTCTGTGTGTGCAGTAGAAGACACTTTGTTTGATTCTTTTTGCAGAGGTGTCATCTGCATATTTAACATCTAATAAAGAGAAACATTTGGAAATGAAATGACATTTTGTTTGCGTTTCTTTAGCGTGTGCGCACAGCACCATTTGCTGCCGAAACAGACTCACACCAACACTGTAAAATGCCAGCCACACCCTGTTTGCATATTTGTTCCTGCTCAGACAGGAACAATACCAGACCTTCCCTGCTGCACCCTTATTTAGGCTCTTACCTCAGTGCAGGACCTCCATGAGGAGAGAGAACATCAACGTTTACAAAGGAAGAAAACCTTGTGATTGATTTCCAGTACGTGCAAAGCTTCCAGCTAAACAATCCTATTGTGTGGGAGTCCCGTTCCTTCACCTGACTAGGAAAAAAAGCATATTCCCTGGATTCTCTGGACTGATATCTGATCTGTCATGTGTATGTTTTTATGTCTTTGCCAACTATTTGTTTACTGCCAACTATAAAAGGAAGATCGAGTGCTTATAAATTAAAAAAGAAAATCCTTAAGACACCGTCATTACACTGTCTTTTGTTGGAGACTAAAATAAAGATCAACAGGGTAAATTGGCAATTAATAAAATATTTATTGTACACACACTCTTAATTACACTTACTTCCCTGAAATACTTCAGACAATTTCTCACAAAGTATGTTACACATCAGTATGAAATGTAAAAATGCTAAAAATCATCTATGGCATGTAGAAACAGAAAGCAACACACTGATTTTAATAACACATTGTACAGAATGGAAACAGTTGGCTACACGATGGAGAAAACAAAGAAAAGACGTGCCGACAGCGATCTCTACAGAGCGTCGAGTTTTAGAAAGGAGTGTGAATCAGATGTCCTCAGCGACCAGGCAGTAGAAGTCTGAGCGTGCTGCGTAGTTGCGTGATCCCAGGTCCGAGATGTCGATGTCAGAGGGTTTTGGCTCAGCTGCTGAGCTGGTTGCAGCGGGGAGAACTGGAGCTTTGCAGGACAAAGCTTTGTAGACAGGGAGGCGAAGACCTGCGACACAGAGAGAAGGAGAGCGATGCAAAATGTCACTTTCCCCTTCTTTGGTTTGTATTGATTAAATTGTGTGGTGATTTTTTCTGTATGAGTGTACAAATAAAATATTTTTTTTACATTTTTACTGCAAAGTAAAAGGAAACTATTGCTTTGATTTTTTATAAAGACTTAAAATGGGTGCTCTCTGCTGGGCTCTGTCCAAAGTTACCATCACTTGAAAACCTCACCAGCACCAAAGCTTCAACATGAATAATTGTATGCTCAGCTCTTTGTGGCTAAGTGTAGCGGCTTTTTGAAAACTCATAAATCCAGACCTAGGACGAGTGTGTTTATTACTCTTTACCTTTGGACAGACCCAGCCAAGTTGTTTATGCCATCACAAAGTTAAACTAACCTAAGCCAAGCCAAGCCCACCATCATTTGACTGCAGCGTTTTGTAAATAGTTTTAATTCTTGCATCTAACTTCCTGCAAGAAAACAAACTAATGAACAGTTTTTAACTCTTAAGAACGAAATGAAAGCATTCTCATCAATAGTGAAATGAAAAGTAAATATGTGAAAGACCATTGTGATATAATGCCTTAGTTATGAAGTTAAGTATTAACTATAGCTTAGTCAGTATTTGTTTATTCAAATTGGGGACTAACTAAGTGAAATGAAGAGAGTTTCGACTCTGACGTGTTTTTTTTTTTTTTTTTAAGTCTTTCAGGTTGAGACTTGTATGAAGGCTGGAACATTTTATGTTGCACTCTTGTGACAACAAGTACAAGAACTGCTGAATAGTTGATGATTTGCATTATTGGATCAAAGTCATTAACAGGTGCTTGTTAAACATGTGAATGCTTGCCTCAGTATTTTTTCCAGATATTAAAATTTTAACATTTTTGTGTGTGTTTCTCACACAAAACCTAGACTGCACCTCTTACCCAGATCACCGGCAGGGTCCGTATCTGAACGGCAGTTCAGGTAGTCCGGCTGAAGGGTCAGCATCGGGTCTTTGTCATCCTCCAGCAATGTCTGAGGGTCACCAGCAGACTCCTTGTGGAAGACAACACTGCGAGGCATTGCTAAAGCTAGCTCTTTCCAGAAGACAGATGAAGGCGTCTGTGCAAACACAAGCACAAAGACACCAAATAACATTCGTCCCAGCAAGCTGCTACAAAGTCAAACGAACCTTCTAAAGTGCAATGCTATAGTTTTCATTTCATTTTGAATTGATAAAGCTGCTCATTTTTGATATCAATAATGCATGATAGCAAAGTGAAAACAAAGATGTTTCAACTTTTATGAAAGACTGAGAAAAATATGTGAAAATGCATGACTGTGGCAGTCACTTTTACAAGCTAACTTAGTGATAATTCAGATCTTCTTGGGGGGGGGGGGGGTCCTGTAAAATAAACACTAGCTTTATCACTATTATTATTCTAGCCTTGAACCTTCCAATAAACTTTTGAGAACGTAGAAGAACACAAAAATCTTCTGACTTGTAACTGACAGATTTCTATCTGCACTGTTACTCTCTGTTATTGTCTCCTCTTCCTGGTTTTCCCTGGTTTGAAGTGGGCAGTGCTACAGTTGAAAATGTAATGGCATGTACAAATGCAAACCAATCATTCCCCACATTTTAAACCTAAACATCGTGACAACCAATCAAATCTACCACACCCACAGTGTCCTTCGGATAATGTCAGTCGAAACTATCCATCATATTAGCAAGGAAACAACATATGGCTGGAGTATTACCACAGAGTTGTGTCTCCAGGTAAGTATGGTGAGGCAGTGCTGGTGCTCACTAAGCTGCTGTTTGAACTCTGGCCTCATGCGCTTATACTGAGCATCCAACAAGATGAAGATGGGCTGCTGACACAACTCCAACAAGTGCAGGAGGCCTTGTCTAAAAAATACACAGAGCTCCAGTTAAACATAGGACACTGCATATTGGAGCAATTCTGCCCTCAAGTGGTACGATGTACTAATACACAAATTATTACATTTGCTTTCACACTTTCATAACTTGGCTGTTTGCTATATAAATTCAATATCATTTTTATTTATAAAGCAAAGTTTAAATAGTGATATTTCTGTGTATTCCGTCCTACCTGAAGTTACTGGAACACCAGTCCTGTTCAAGGTAAGCAAAAGAGAGCAGCACGATGAGGCGCCGAGAGCGACTGATGTTCATTAGGAGCTCTGCAGAAGGATCTGAAAACAGATGGTGCAATTAAAAAGGCAAAAATTAATGTTTTTTACACGAATCAGTGCAGAATATTAAGAACACTCTTACTGTTTCCATAAACATTAGGAGGGTAAGTAGCAGCCATGTGCTGCTACCTCTATAAAAGTAGAAGAGCTGCATCTCAGACTTTGCAGGCCTCAGTCAGCATATTAAAGGTTAAAGTTACAACAGCCCCTCCTTGAATCGCTACCTTATCGTGGTGGAGGGGTTTGTGTGTCACAGGGATCCCAGGGGCTATGTTGTCTGGGGGCTTTTGCCCCCTGGTAGGGTCTCCCATGGCAAATTGGCCCTGGGTGAGGGACCAGACAAAGAGCGATTCATAAGACCCTTATGAAAAGGACATCGAGGGAACAGTTTACCCTGCCCGGGATAGGGTTACCGAGGCCCCGCCCTGGAGCCAGGCCCGGGGAGGGTGCCCGAGGGCGAGCGTCTGGTGGCCGGGCCTTAGTCCATGGGGCCCGGCCGGGCACAGCCCGAAGAGGAGACATGGACCCATGCTCCCGCAGGCCCACCACCCGCAGGAGGCGCCATAGGGGTCGGGTGCATTGTGTGCCGGGTGGCGGCCAGGAGCGGAGGCCCTGGCGGACTGACCCCCGGCTGCCAAGACTGGCAATAGGGACATGGAATGTCACCTCTCTGGTGGGGAAGGAGCCTGAGTTAGTGCGTGAGGTTGAGAGGTACCGGCTAGATATAGTCGGGCTCACCTCTACGCATGGCTTGGGCTCTGGAACCAGTCTCCTGGAGAGAGGCTGGACTCTGTCTCAGTCTGGAGTTGCCCCTGGTGAGAGGCGGCGGGCTGGGGTGGGTATTCTAATATCCCCTCGGCTTGCTGCCGGTACGTTGGGGTTTTTCCCGGTGGACGAGAGGGTTTGTTCCCTGCGCCTTAGGGTCGGGGAACGGGTCCTGACTGTCATCTGCGCTTATGCGCCGAGTGGCAGTTCAGAGTACCCAGCCTTCTTAGAGTCCCTGGGGGGGGGGGTGCTGGAGGGTGCTCCACCTGGAGACTCTGTTGTCCTGCTGGGAGACTTCAATGCTCACGTGGGTAACGACAGCGAGACCTGGAGGGGCGTGATTGGGAGGAACGGCCTCCCTGATCTGAACCCGAGCGGTGCTCTGTTATTGGACTTCTGTGCTAATCACAGTTTGGCCATAACGAACACCCTGTTCGAACATAAGAGTGTCCATAAGTGCACGTGGCACCAGGATGCTCTAGGCCGTAGGTCGATGATCGATTTTGTAATCGTATCAGCAGACCTGCGACCATATGTTCTGGACACTCGGGTAAAGAGAGGGGCTGAGCTGTCAACTGATCACCACCTGGTGGTGAGTTGGATCAGGTGGCGGGGGAAGACGCTGGACAGACCTGGTGCACGTCTAGCAGAGGCCCCAGTCCGCGAGATCTTCAACGCACACCTCCGGCAGAGCTTCAACAGCATTCCGAGGGAGACTGGGGACATTGAGTCCGAATGGACCATGTTCAGCGTCTCCATTGCCGAAGCTGCTGCATTGAGCTGCGGCCGCAAGGTGGTTGGTGCCTGCCGTGGTGGTAATCCCCGAACCAAATGGTGGACACCAGAGGTGAAGGGAGCCACCAGGCTGAAGAAGGAGTCCTATCGGGCTTGGTTAGCCTGTGGGACTCCGGAGGCAGCCGACAGGTATCGACAGGCCAAGCGGAATGCGGCTCGGGCAGTGGCTGAAGCAAAAACTCGGGTGTGGGAGGAGTTCGGAGAGGCCATGGAAAAAGACTTTCGGGCTGCCTCGAAGAGATTCTGGCAAACCGTCAGACGTCTCAGGAGGGGAAAGCGGTGCTCTACCTGCACTGTGTATAGTGCTGGCGGAGCGCTGCTGACGTCGACTGAGAAAATTGTCAGGCGGTGGAAGGAATACTTCGAGGACCTCCTTAATCCCACTGACACGTCTTCCGAGGAGGAAGCAGAGTCTGGGGATGAGGGGAATGACCCGCCAATTTCCGGGGGCGAGGTCACTGAGGCAGTTAAACAACTCCTTGGTGGCAGAGCCCCTGGTGTTGATGAGGTCCGCCCCGAGTTCCTGAAGGCTCTGGACGTTGTAGGGCTGTCCTGGTTGACACGCCTCTGCAATGTTGCGTGGAGATCAGGGGCAGTACCTGTGGACTGGCAGACCGGGGTGGTGGTCCCCATCTTCAAGAAAGGGGACCGGAGGGTGTGTTCCAACTACAGGGGGATCACACTCCTCAGCCTCCCTGGGAAAGTCTATGCCAGGGTGCTGGAAAGGAGAGTTCGTCCGTTAGTCGAACCTTGGATACAGGAGGAACAATGCGGTTTTCGTCCTGGTCGCGGAACACTGGACCAGCTCTTTATCCTCTCCAGGATACTTGAGGGTGCATGGGAGTTTGCCCAACCAGTCTACATGTGTTTTGTGGACTTGGAGAAGGCATTCGACCGTGTCCCTCGGGGTGTCCTGTGGGAGGTGTTGCGGGAGTATGGGGTGTCTGGCCCATTGCTACGGGCCATTCGATCCCTATACAACCGTTGCAAGAGCTTGGTTCGCATTGCCGGCAATAAGTCGGACTCGTTCCCGGTGGGTGATGGGCTCCGCCAGGGCTGCCCTTTGTCTCCGGTTCTGTTCATAATTTTTATGGACAGGATTTCTAGGCGCAGCCAAGTGGCGGAGGGCTTTCGCTTTGGTGGCCTCAGAATCTCATCTCTGATTTTTGCAGATGATGTGGTTCTGTTGGCTTCATCGGGTGAGGGCCTCCAGCTCACACTGGAGCGGTTCGCAGCCGAGTGTGAAGCAGCGGGAATGAGGATCAGCACCTCCAAATCTGAGGCCATGGTTCTCAGCCGGAAAAGGGTGGAGTGCCCACTCCGGGTCGGGGATGAGTTCCTGCCCCAAGTGGAGGAGTTCAAGTATCTCGGGGTCTTGTTCGCGAGTGATGGGAGAAGGGAGCCAGAGATCGACAGACGGATTGGGGCTGCAGCTGCAGTAATGCGGACGCTGCACCGGTCCGTCGTGGTGAAGAGGGAGCTGAGTGTAAAAGCGAAGCTCTCAATTTACCGGTCGATCTACGTCCCTACCCTCACCTATGGCCACGAGCTGTGGGTAGTGACCAAAAGAACGAGATCGCGGATACAAGCGGCAGAAATGAGCTTCCTCCGAAGGGTGGCTGGCCTCTCCCTTAGAGATAGGGTGAGAAGTTCGGCCATCCGGGAGGAGCTCAGAGTAGAGCAGCTGCTGCTCCACATCGAAAGGAGCCAGCTGAGGTGGTTCGGGCATCTGACAAGGATGCCCCCTGGGCGCCTCCTGGGTGAGGTGTTCCAGGCATGTCCCACCGGGAGGAGGCCCCGGGGCAGACCCAGGACACGCTGGAGAGATTATATCTCTCGGCTTGCCTGGGAACGCCTTGGTATTCCCCCGGATAAGCTGGAGGAGGTGGCTGGGGAGAGGGAGGTCTGGGCCTCTTTGCTTAGGCTGCTGCCCCCGCGACCCGGCCCCGGACAAAGCGGATGAAAATGGATGGATGGATGGAGTTACAACAGTACAAATAGAAAAAGACTGACAAAGTGTGGCTTGTTTGGAATGTTTGAAAAGTTGCATCTTAGCAAACCACAAGACTTCTGGAACAATGATCTGTGACGGCCAAGACCAAAGTGGAAATGTTTGGCCATGACGCAAAGCACCAAATATAGTGAATACCAAACATAGCATATTAGCACAAACACCTCATACCAACTGTGAAGCACGGTGGTGACGGGCTGTGATTTGCGCTTGTTTTGCAGCTACAGAACCTGGGCACCTTGTGGTCTCTGAGTTGACCAATGGTGCTGGAGTTTAGTGACTAAGAGGCTGGCAAGGCTAGCACAGAGAGCTGACCAGTGGATTTGAACTCATAAACCTTTTCTGTTTCATTTCTAACATTTCTAACTATTGTAACACTGTATGGCCTGAGTGTAGTTAACCTCCTAAGACCCGAACTCTTCCATGGCATGCATTTTTAATTTCTCTTTGATATTTGGGCATATTGGGACCTGATGAGTGTAAAAACAAAGAATTGCCAGATTTTTTTTGTTTTACCTGATTTTTGTTCCTGACAAAAATGAGATGCACATATGAGGATATTTGTTTAAAATTTCAATAGAACAGTGGCAGTATAATGTCCTCGTAAGTGGATATCAGGCCCTTGTAGAGCAAAATTTTGTATTTTGGTCTAGACAACCCAAAACGTGATGTCCACATATGTGGACACCGGGTCCTAGGAGGTTAAAGATGAATTTGACTTCTTCAATTTCACACATTCCTGAAAGATGTGAACTCAGACAGTCAAAGACAGCTGTTATACATTAACTCTCACTCTGTCTACAGGTGTGACAGGCAATCTGACAGAGAGTGAGACCTATATTTTTGGTCTTTTTCTGACTGGGACAACTGATTTTCTATGGTTTATACAGAGTGCTGGCTTTCAGCACTTTAACCATATCTAGTCACATATGGGGCAATCTGTCTGAAAGCTAAAGCCTGGTATGAAATTGGGTCATGCAACAGGCACAGCGGTAAATATACAAGAGAAAGCTTGAAAAAGAAAAGAATAAAGGTGCTACAATGCCCCAGCTGTGCATAGACGAATACTCACAAACTTCAATGAACTAAAGCAACAAAGAGTGAGACGAAATTCTTGCACAACGATGTGAGAGACTGATAAACTCGTGAAGAAGTTATTGCTCTGATGTGGTTCTGAAAATTACTGATTCAGAGTGTCCTATAAAAATGATGTTTTTCATGATTGTTCATTTCAGTGGGTTACTTAAAATTATATATGCTGATCATGAAGCAGGCATGAATGAGGGAAGCAACACAGAAGCAATAGTAGCGCTGCAGTGTGGGAATATAATCATACCTGCACCAGGTAGTATATCGTTGTCATTGAGGTGCACTTTGTACCCATTTATATTTTCCAGGTGAGGTTTGAGTACGAAGTTGACAAACTTCCTGTCATAGTCATTATTCACATATGAGATATAGGCATCATATAATTTCCCATCTGAAAAGGTTCAGACACAAACATCCAGGTGTTGTTAATACAAAAATATCAGTGCGGCAACTTAATTTAAATTCAAGAGAGGTCTCACCATTGAGTTCATAGTCTCCATACGAGTTCTTGTACCAGAGTTTGATGTTCAGGTGGCACCTCGAGTAAATGACAGCAGCTAAAGCCAGGAACAGGAGGAGGATGACAGCTGCAATCACGGCACCTGTGTGACTGGGGCTGCCTGGACATAGATACCAGAAGCAAAAGGAAAATCAATGGAAATCAATGGAGAATATAAAGGTAATACTCCAATTAAAAGATTTTATATTATACAACATATATTGTGGCACAATTTTTAATATACAGCATAGACAGCAAGTAAACTTTTGGAGGAAAATCCAAGATAAAAAAAAAAGCACAGTTTTTTCAATTTAAATGATTAAAGATGTATGCTATATAATTATTCCACCCCGGAAAAAGAACAGCTCAAAGAATTAAAAGAACAAAATTACCATTATATTTATAGAGTATATGTGAATGTCTGACCACAACTGCACAGAAATAGTTTCTTTCCCAGTCTTTGTTTTTTTTTTAAAATAACAATAATGTATACTTTATTGATCCCCGTGGGGAAATTCCTCTCTGCATTTAATCCATTCACCCAGTGAAGCAATGGGCAGCCATTAGGCACCCGGGGAGCAGTGTGTAAGGATGATACCTTGCTCAGGGGTACCTTAGCGTAGCCTTTCAGTGGATTTGAACCCCCGACCTACTAATCATGGGGGCACCACTCTACCTACTGAGCTATCCCTGCCCCATTTTTTTATTTTATTCTTACCATGTAAAAAAAAGTAGTTACTGCTCACATAATATGTGACTATAGTGCTTTAAAGCATCAGTCTGGACCTGAACTAACTCATTATCAAAAATTATTCAATCAAGACAGAGCTACACAAGCATATCAAGTCAGATTCCTGTGTTTGTTGAGTTTGATGGTCCTGTGTAAGCACTTTAGTTAGTCTTTAATATTTAAGTTTGCAGGGAAAGGGCTGAAAATATAGTGTACGCTTAAACTAACTTCTTTTAGCTGCCGACTGTGTCCAGAGCAGTACATGCAAAGCCTAATGCCATCCACTGGAAGTAACCCACTGACTGTGGATCAAAATTTCAAAGAACCCCATTTAAAAGAAAACACCCTTAGCTGAGTAGATGGAATTTCTCCGTTAAATAGTTAGTATTTAAAGAATATGTTTAAATATGGAAAATAGACCCATTATGTATCCTGAATAGCCTCAACTCCTATTTGAGAAACTTGTTTGTTTTTTTATTTTTACCTAGATTCTTCAGACTGAAGTCAGCAGAAATGTTCCTCACTGTGCAGCTGTACAGCCCAAAATCTTCCAGCTCTCTGAGGGTGATCACTAGGAAGCTATTTACCATCAGCTGGTTGGCACCGGGGGACCTGATATAGTTAGACAGAAGATTAAGCACAGGTCTAAACACAGGTACATTATTAACTTTCGCCAAGCTAATATTCAACGGCTTCAAATCACCATGATGATGTGTTCAGCGAGGAAAGTGTGTGGTTATTGAGGGGATGACCATCTTTACTCCACTGCAACGTGGTGTCACATTGCTTCTCTGCTGGGTCCCAGAAGAGGAGAGCAGTGCAGTTCAGTTTCACAGTGGATCCCACATTTTCCCAGAGTGTTGTCGAGCCCCCGTTAGGTTTAAATTCTGGAGCCTTGGAGCACTGAGACTCTGTGTAAAGACACACAGCTGTTATCCATGTTCACTGCAAGATCTCCAGACAATAGGGGCCTTCATGCCAGGTAGCACCTGAGCCTGTTACTAGAAGGCATGCTGAAACAAAATACCTGTTTGCAGGTATATCCATTCAATTAACCCCTTCAAATCCACACACAAACTCTACAGCAGCTCATTGATTTCGAAATAACTTAATTACTCTAGCACACTGAAACATTACTTTACCTTTAACTAGGAGACGCACAGTAAATGTGACCGTGCTGTTGCTCTGTTGCATACAGGTGTAATTTCCTTGGTCTTCCAAATTTAGGCTATTAAAGTCCAGGTAGATTTTGCTCTCATTTGTAGGGAGCTGCACGCAGTCCTTTTGCCAGGTCAGCTGTGTTTGAGATGTGCTCTGAACAATCTTCAGAGGGCACTGTAGTTGATATGGATGCCCGACAAATGCCGCCTGTTCTTTAAACCTACTCTCATCCACGCAAGTTTGACCTTCGTAGAGAAGAAATACAGAGGTTTACTTAGGACAGAGTATTCAGTCTGTGTCAGTGCATTCATATCCCTAAGATAAAATCTGTAGGCTACACCTCAAAGTATTGAAAGACTTAATATTTATATTTACATCTAGATTCAATTAATTTTATGAATCCCCAAAAGGGCAGTTAGTTTGCATCTTACCCAGACAACCTATTTAACAGTCAAATTCACACAGCCTACACTCTTTAAACACTACTCACAAACATTGTTCCAGTAGAAGACACAGATCAACAAACAATGAAGTTAAATAAAAAATATTAATAAAATAAATTAATAGATTAACAAGGAGAACTGTTTAAAAACTAGCAATCATGGAAAAATTAATCTAAATGATCCTGTCAGGGTTAAGTGATCAAATAGCCGAGGGAATTGAGGATTTTTGAGGAACCATTTGTTCTACACTGGACATAGCAGTGACTTGAGAGCAACTTCCTGAAATGAGACCACAAAGCATACAAAACATGATCAGGATGTTCAATACTGTTTTTTTCCTCCTTTATCCCCTGTTTTTTCCTGATCAGGTATCATGTTATGTAAGGTAACATGACACCACGCACTGTTGCATCACTAAAAACTGAATCAGATGCCCAACAATCTAGTATGAATGGGATTTATGTTATTTTGGCCCATAAACAAACCACAATGTAATAAGGCTACAGTATTAGCACAAATCTACCCCTGATGCATGCGGTATGATCAAATGGATGCAGGCCAAAATCCCCCGAAATTGGCTTTACTTCCTTTTAAAGAAACATTTTGCATACAGTCTGTGCATACAAGCAGCTTGCACAGACTCTGTGGAGCGACACGACACTGTGTAGTTTTTAGGGCCTGGAGTAAGAGGTTAATGATGTATGAAGGTGAAGTTGTTTACACTTTCACCCATGAAGACGATGAGCAAAGGAGTGTTTCCCTGACTTAGATTATAATAGATTCAAACAATAATAATAATAATAATCAAGAAAAACAACAGCGTATTCAGTGTAAACAAATGAGCCTTACCAAATTAAACACATCGGATAAACTAATGTCAGCTGCTGCTCTATTAAATCCTAACCTGTCGGTCAAGTTGGTCAGCGCATGCGCACATTGTGACGTTAAGGAAAAACCAACAAATATTCGCTCCTCCTTTTGACTTTTCCTCCTTTTCTTCTCTGTTTTTCTTTCAACCCGTCCGGGTCTAAAGTCCGTTTCTGGTCTTGTTGCCGGGCAACAGCATGTGACTGCGTGACACTGACATGCGTGCACGCAATGACCACATGTGCATTGACCTGGTTGTTTAGCATACTCATCAGCATCTATGACCGCGATAAATAGTTTATAATAAAAACGCATCCACAATGAATACATTGAATACAGCCACAGCTCCCAGCTGTGGAGCTGTTAAGCAGGTGCTCCAAGCAAACTCTAAACCTGCCCTTAAAAAGTGATAAGTAAATAACACCCTTACCGACTGCGAGTAAACCTCTGTCCCATAACCCGGAGCACATCAAAGTGAAAGCCACTAAAATCACAGCCATGAGCGGGCAGCTGTTTCCCTCTTCCTCCGTCCTCAGGTGAACACTGAACCGAGTGCAGAGTTTTCTGTTTAACTACATCACTAAACCACAACTTTCCTGGCTTATTATATGGTTACAAACAGAGTCGAGGCGGATATGCAAACGACAGCCTTCCGGTTCACTAACTGCACCTGGAAAAACCTGAAGCTCTCCTGCCGATTGGCTGGCCCTTGGTCATGTGATGCACACACCGACTTTTACCTGCCTTGCACTTTAACTTCCTGTACAGGAAGAAAACTGGCTAAAAAGGGATGTATGTGAATACTGTAACAGAGAGAACAACCAAAATGGTTTATTGTCAACTTTTTATTTTAGTATTGCTGTTTAGATGTATGACACCTAATATACAGGCGCCATCTGGGCCCGAGAAGCTCTGGCAATAGAGATTATGAATCTCTAGATTTTGAATGCCTGGTAAAATAGAAATGAATAAACACCTACATAATATTAGTTGTTTATTAACAAAGGGTTTGTAAAAGGTGCGTTGAATTACTTTGTCACAACCTAGTACCGGTAAATGTATTACCTAAAGCTTTAAAATAACTTTTTATTACAAATAAAATTTACAGTATTTGACCCCTTCACAGTTTCCTTTTTCTTTTTCTTTTTTTTTGTGCATATTTTTCAGACTTCTATTATTCAGACCAATGACTGTAGAAAAACAGTCATTGATTCAGACAAAGACAAAGACAATACAAGCAAGTATTTGTAATAACTGGTGTTTACTTTGTCATAGCGCTGTGAAGGCATTTTGGCCCACTCCTCTTTGTGAATTTGTTTTAATTCAGCCACACAGGATGGTTTTCAAGTATGGATAGTCTGATTAAGGTCATGCCAAAGCATCTCAATCGAATTTAACTTTGGACAGCTACTCATCCACTCCAGGTGTACTTGAGCTTCATGACATGAACTGATGGCTGGATGTTTTTCTTCAGGATTTTCTGGCAGAGAACAGAATTCATGGTTTAATTTCAGCAAGTCTTCCTGAAGCAGCAAAGCAGCCTCGGACCATCACTTTACCACCACCACATTTGCTGTTGGAATGATGTTCTTTTTGTGAAATGTTGTGTTAGTTTTATGACAAATATAACGGGACAAAAAGCCTCCAAAAAGTTAAACTTTTTTCTTATCACTGTAGAATATTTCCCAAAAGTCTTGGGGTTCATCAAGATGTTTTTTGGGAAATGTGAGGGAGGCCTTTGTGTTGCTTTTGGTTAGCAGTAGTTTTCTCCTTGAACTCCCCTGGATGCTATTTTTGCCCAGTCTCTTTCTTATTGTTGGATCAAGAACTTTGATATTAACTGAGCCAAATGAGGCCTGCAGTTCTTTTGATTGCGTTTGCATTCTTTTGTGACCTTACCATAAGTCTAAATGTCATAAATAAAGTCATTAGTAACTAAGTAAAATGTTATTTTTATAGCACTGCAACCTTTTGCGGCTGAATTTACAGCGAGGAAGACCAAGACAAGGTATGTTGGAAGCAAGAGGCATTTATTTGCCCATTTAGCTCTGGCTATGACAGTTACTCACATGTCAAGCCTTCTCACAGCACGAACAATCACACTCATCTGATGACAACTGGCAGCCTTAAATATTCGCAGCTCTTAAGTTCTAAACCATTTTTTTACTGTCAGGTAAAATTGAGGTTGAGGTTTTTCTAAATCTAACTGTCCACCAACATTCTACAATACACAATTTTATTAAATGAATATATACATACATTTTACAACTTACATGTTTTTTTTTTTGTTTTTTTTTTTTAAAAAACATGTTTTGCAACAAAATGCTAGAAACACAAGGTTACCTTATTGCAGCTGCCCCTTATCACATGACTTCAGGGGCATGCTGGGGATGTAAAAGTTCACTGATGTATGATGTTGCTGCTTCATGCAGACCTCTAAAAGTAGAAATCAGAATCTGAAAGTGGACTTATAAGTTAATGGGGAGCCAGTGCAACTGAGTCAGCAACTGTGTGACATGTGAAGAATTAGTCTGAAACCTCGTGGAAGTGTCCTGAACAACCTGCAGCTCTGTCAAAGAAGTTTTGTTAAGGGAAGAAAACAATGAATTACAGTAATCCAGGCGTGATGAAATAAAGGTATTAATAACCATCTCCAATTCATGCCGTGACACAGAGGAATTCATTAAGGAATGTTTTAAATCAACAGCTCTTCTTATATTGGTAGTGCAAATCCTATTTTGTTTTATGCACACAAAATGTAAACTGCAAATGTGTAATATTTACAATATCTTTGTGATTAAGCTACTGCTTTAAAACCTTTTGTTTTAAAATGTATTTTTCTTGAAAATCAAACTTGAAGACAAAAGACGTGTGGCTTTTTTGCCACTGAATCGAGATTGCTTCTACTCCTATCCATGGCTTTGCAAATTCAAAAATGCTCACATGTTAAATTAATAGACAATCACAATGACAGATGTTTTCTCTTTTGTATTTAATGATATAAAATGTTATAAAGCAAAACATTTTTGCATCTGAGTTACAAAATACACAATTGGATTCTGCCTGTAGTAAAGCAACAATCATCACAGCGCTTTTTGTGTAAAACAGTATACATTAAGGCATAACACAGTCAACACCCCGTTTACAGTATCAGTATAAATTATCTTTAGTCTTTCAATACAAAACACAGGCTCGTATATATGGAGTTTCTACAGCAAGCAAGTGGTGGATTCTCAATGCAGAATAAGAATAATCTCGTGAAAGTTGCGGTCAGTAACATCAGCTGCTGTACACTGGTTTTCTTCAAGACAAATTGCCTTTACAGTCCTTTTAATGGATGACAATCCAGCCACAGGCCTCCATCTGAGCTCCTCAGAGAGATGATTAAGAACCTTGAAGTTGACGCAACACTGCAGTAGTCTGGAGACTTTAATGCACAGTCTCCAGACTGTGCATTAAACTGGGTTTGTGTTGTTCGGGTAACATGTATCCCGTTTACACCGTCATGCTTCAAATGATCTGCAAGAAATAAAAACAAACACATTTTATAAGTCATCATGTATCAACAATACTGTTAAACATTTCAAATTAGAGTACTGTTGAATTTGTGTAGAAAACTATTTTAAACAGATATCACGTGGCAATCGCTAAGGAAGTCAGGCTGTCTACATGAAAAATGTTGAGAAAAACCTAATTTAAATACACCCTTTTTAATATAGGCATGTTTAAATAAATCTTCGTTAGTTTTTTAGTAGCACTACTATCAATATTATTAGTTCTGCAAGCAGAATAAAGGTTTAGCTTTTAAATAGATCTTAAACAACAAAACTGTGTTAAAGCAACTCAATTATGCTTATTGACCAAATACTTGACAAAGAAGCCCTTTGTCCTACTTGTCCGAATCTGTGTAAACGGGCCAGGATGGTTAAACTTGATAGTTTCAGCTGAAAATCAGAGACTTAGGGAAAGTGTACAGTTTAACTTTGGGGCAATAAATGAGCCACCTTTTCACTGCTCATATCAGCTCATGATATTACTGTAATTGAAAGAAAGTAACGTGTAGTAACAAAGCATTTTGATAACACTGACATATTTAGTGTCTCATGTCATGACTTAATAGAGCTAATAGTGATTCAGACACATTCTGAAACCTTTGGGGACACAAGCATTACTTACAGGTACATTTCAGAAGATACATGACATGTCACACTATTGCACAACAGTTTTGGGGGGGTTTCTTGCATTAAGCAGTCACACGTAAGCATGTATTATCAAAGACTCACTGGAGTTCCTCTTTTAGCCTCTTGAGTTTATCTGAGAGCCTACAGTTCTTCACTTCCATGGGAGCACTCGGTATAAACCAGGCTGCAATGAACTTGCATATGACAACAACATGCTGCAAGCAGAGGGTACATGGTTAGGAAGTGGATCTCATTTTATAAACAAACAAACAAACAAACAAACTAACTAACTAAAAAAAAAAACGTAATTTATTATTTAATTAAAAAAGGAGGTTATGGGTTATTTCATACACCTTGGTTTTGTTACAGCCCGAGTCTAAGCTCTGAAAACTTTTTCAAAGCTGTCAAAGTTAGAAAATCATTGTGTTGAATACATTGTAGTTAGGAAGAAGTAGCATCCCAATGCAAACTCAAAGACAGACTTGAAACTTGCAACAACCTTTAATTTAAGGTGTATAATAATCCATAGAAGATGGGAACTTACACAGGGAGCACAGCTGAAGCAAATCATAGATAGAAAACCAAAGTACAACACACTGGGTAACAGACTATCACAATAAAACAGGAAATGTTGTCAACACTATGACATACAGACTTGATAGAGGGGCAGCAGAAACACATTGTAACAAACACAGAGATCACAAATATGGGTGACTAACTGGGGGAACAAAGGGATGAAGAAAGATAGTAAGTAAGAATTATAAAACCAAGAATAAAAATCAGAATGTAACAGAAAATGCAAAAGATATTTATCAGTCAAATAAATATACAAAGAGAGGCCAACAAAAGTATAAAATTCTCCCAAACTTAAAGGATGACAAAACCCAAAAACCTTAATAATTAATAGTTACAAGTACCAAATCCTGGACCCAAAACCCAGAGATTGTAACAGAATGCTAAAAAACTGCTCAGGAAAGAGGTGAATGTGTGAATGTAGTGCCGTGCTTTGTAAAAGTCCAAAGGTCTTACCTCAAACAAGATGACGAACGCAAAGCGCGCAGCTAAAATGATCCAGAACTGATGGGTATGAGTGTAGTCATCTTTGCTCCTGTAGTCCTTATATCTGTCAAAAGGAACATACTAGATTTTGATCAGATGTTTTATTTATTTATTTATTTTTAACTCAAAAACTTAATCTGTAAGAGAAAACTAAAGGAAAACAAACCTGCACAAGAAAGGCTCTTCACCAGGAGGGATGTTCTCGCTGTATTTATATGAACCATTCACACGAAGAAATGGGGCAATGGAGAGAGTGTTGTTGATGTAACCCACCATACAACTTGAACATGAGAAAAAGAAAAACGTAAAAGAAAGCCATATAACCATATAAGCCATACAGCCAATTGCAAAATGTATAGAATTTCGAGAGGAATGCACTTCTCACTCAGTATCTGGTGCAGCTGTGCCTAGGGCACACGGGCCGTAGTGATAACGGTACACAAGTCGGGGGATGAAGTCCGAGGATACACCAATGACCAGCCCATTGACAATGACTGCTAAGACACCAATAGCCTCTAGTATATCTAGCCACACACCTAAGGAGAAGCAGCAGTGTTACTAATGCTCAACATGCTAACAAGACCCACAGTGTCCTGCCTTTTCACAACAGTTCTCACCAATATTGTTGGTTTTCTTGGGAACCATCCTCCGCTCGAGAGTGACCATCTTAATGGCATCCAGACGTATCTCTATGACATTATTGATGAAGGCCAACAGAGGAGCGAGAGGAAAGGCTGCCACAAACAGGGTGGTAAAGCTGAACTGGATCACTGAGAACAGAAAGTAAAGATCAATTTTATTTTTTTCCCAATATTAGTTTATCCTTTACTGTTGCTGTTGAAGCATGACACTGAGCACATACCCATTTCCAAAAACTCTCTGAACAGGCTAAATGAGTCGACATCATTTAGGCGGTAGTTGCTTAGCCAGTCTCGGAGCTTGCAGTTTTCACAAAGTTCATCCCCATCTTTAGTGTCTGAGTCATCTTTCAGATAGCAGTGAGCACATTTCCTCTGTAGTTTCTGGGTTCTTTTTCCTTTCCACAACCGGCATAACCAGCTAATTCAAACAAACCGCTTATGTCAGCACAAATACAAGGTTGAGGCATATGTACAAGTTTGTATGAGATTACAAAGCTCTTTTATACTTACGGTCCAGTGAACTCAAAGACATTGCTGATGGTTTGCTTTAGTACCATGATAATGGTCATTTGGATAAACAGGTCGGTCAGACAACCAGTAGGGTGACACTGCACGAAAAAGTTTAAAATAAAGTCAGAAAGTTTATGTAAAACATCACAAAAATAATAATACATTTGTGTTTCTAAGTGTGGACCGAGCCATACTCACTTCCTCAAGTCTCCAACGGCCTGCAATTTTTACATAATTCCCAGGACGGCCATTTATCCTGTAAATATATATGTATCATTAAAATGTGAATTATTAGTCAGATAAGTCCAAATGATCAAAGACATACAGCATGTTTGAAAAGGTAGAACAATGAGATTTATAGAGAACTGAGCAAAAATCTTGAGCCATCCTTCAATTCTTTGAAGAATTTGATAGAAAAAGGGGGATTTAATGAAACATCTGGAAACGCATAGGGTTTGTACCACTCTAACAAGCTGTAAAGTCAATATCTGGTATGACCACTTTTATTCTTTATTTATTCTTTACTTTTATTCTTTGTTTTATTCTCATTCTTTATTCTTTACTTTTATTCTTGTTATTTCTTTAAATAGCTTTCAGGAATAGTTCTCCAGGCTTCTTGGCTGCCTTTTGTTTCATTCTCTGTCAAGATGATCCCACACTGCTTCAATAATGTTGAGGTCCAGGCTCTGAGGAGGACTGAAAAATGAAGATGCTGCAAATCAGCACAACCATAAATTTTGAAAGGCATTCAGACAGCAGTTCTTACCTGCCAAGAATGAAGGCCGCATAAAACAGTGAGGTGAAATAGGTGAAGAACTGGAAGGTGAACATTTTGACTGTGAAGCTCTTTTCAGTGGAAGCAAACGACCTTATCTCCTCTGGTGAAGACAGAAGTCGTGTTAGTGTACGTCAGCATGCATGCATCTCACTGTTGCCAATAGATGGCACAATCGCACATCCTACAAAAGAGCCACATCAATTTTCTCTGATTGTATCTACTTGCTGCAAAAGCGTGACTGATAATGTTTGATCCCTGCATGCCTGTGTGTACATGCACATGTGTGTGCATTTGTGAGCCTCATCACACCAAAACAAGGGCAGCTGCAGAAACACTATCGCAAAAGTGTTTTGATTTCTTGGAATGTGGCTTCTCTTGGTGTGCAGATTTTATCAACATCACCAGGTAGTGCATCAGATAGCTGAAACAATCTTTCCTTCAAAAATGGAAACAAGAATGGGAAAGAATTATATGCTTCTGGAGTTATTCATTTAAAAAAAAATCCCATTAGCCGCTTGAATTTCAAAATTTTCCGATAGGACCTTCATTTCCATGTTAGAAAATTGTTGTTTTACTGCAGAATTTCAATCATTGGTGAACTGTCAGAGATTTACTTTTAATGTATGTGCTTTTGTAAAGAAGCACAAGTACATAAAAGAGCTTAATTGATTCAAGTAAAACAAGAATACTGCAAAGACACATTACCTTTTAGATACTGTGACACATATAACTAGGTTCATACAGTTAACATTCATCTACTGTCAATTTATTCCTGTGCAAGTCAGTGAAATTCATGTATTCACTGCATAAAGACTCCACTACCCTTGGCTCAGCTTTTCTATGCCCACACCCTGTCATCAGTTTATTACGGTGATGATGATGATGATGATAATGATAATGATGATGATCATTATTAGTAGTAGTAGTAGTATTTAACAGGCCATCACACAGAGACACATAACCATTCACCATCACACCAGCAGACAATTCAAACTCAAGCCTTCTTGCTGCAAGGCAACCAATGCATCATTCTGCTGCCAAGCTGTTTGTTATATTGCCTAGCTCATGTAACTAAATTAACAGCACTGTAAAGCTAAAATATTTCTAAGGTTAGCCAGAGTTTTTTGTGTTCTGCTCGCTCCAAATTCAGCCCATGGCAAATAAACAGCAATTTATACAGTGCTTTTTTGCACTCAGATATTACTGAAAGCCCTTCTTATGCTGCAAGCTCCATCTCCAGACACATTTTAATGCTCTCTCTCTCTCTCTCTCTCTCTCTCTCACACACACACACACACACACACACACACACACACCTAGATGGATGCACAAGTTATTTCCCAAGGACACAAAAAAACGACGACCATTCCAGAGAGCATCCTTGTATTATATTTGTTAGGTCTAGCATTTTTGCAATGTGTATCTACTTTTGTAGATCTTATTTTAGTGTCTTGGGTGTCCTAATTTTTGACAATTTTTGACCATTTCAAAGAGATCAATGCATCATAAATATTTTATAAATATTATAAATATGTGTATAAGTCGTGTAAAAATCAGTTTTAGGAAAATTTATTGATGAAAGCTCTGTCTGAAAGTTATCTGTCTATTACCTGTGTTATCTGCTTCCTATCTGACTACTTTCCTTCCTGCCTCCTCCTGAAGCTGTTACCTGACAGAAACTCCTTAAAGTTTGGGGGGGGGGGGGGGGGGGGAGAAGAAAATTAGGTGCATTAAACATACCCATGTCACAGAGCTTCCTGGCCACAATCCAATTTACCTGCAAAAAAAAAGGCAAAAGTATGATAATGGTCACAGATAGCATCATTAAACACATAAAGAGATGTACTTTAAGACATCTGTGTACCCGTGTCATGATAGTGATGATGAAGTAATGGAGGAAACCCCCAAGCACCATCACAGATATGTTGGAGTGGTGGCTTAAAGATTTCAATTTGTACTTTGCCAAAAAATCTGCTGCAATCACCCTGAACACCACCACAGCACTCGTTAGGCTGATGATCACTAATATCTGTAGAAACACAAAGACACTAAGTTGGGTCACCATACTTTTCCGATTAACAACATCATTTTTCTTTCCAAAACGTTCAAACCAGCCTGACTCTTATGTTAAGCAGTACATTATTAAATCATTATTAATCCTTATTAAATGCATTTAGACAAAGAGAAGAAAAGATATCCTACCATAATTGTTACACAGATAAAAATCAGACTGCTGGTCCAATAGGAGTGCTTAAATTTTTTTGGTTCACAGTTGACATCATTCACAAGTTCCAGGATCAGTTCCTCCTGTAGTTTGATTTGAAAAGCAAAAAAACACATCCTTACACATACATCCATGAAAAGTAATAAACACTGTATTGGTGGATAATACTGTCAAATACCTCTTCCTCACTCCAATCAGACACTTTCCATTCACACACATAGGTAGCACGATGTCTCTTCCAGAACTCCAAAAACAGTGTTGCTGTGAAAAACAGGAGTTTCTGTGAGATTTATAGAGCATTTTATGCACCAAATAGTTGCACCAATTAACAGTGACTGTTCTTGATCACCACATGTTAATAACCTCTGCCAACGTTGGGAATATTTTAGGTGTTTGTCTGTTTTAAATATAACTTTGAGTGGAAAATATGTCAGTGTTGGCCTGCTTTTAATTTGAGGTTGAAAAGCGTATTATTATTTCTTATTTGACCTCTGCCAGCTGTCTGTGACATAGTATTTGTGAAATGGTTTCTGTAGTAATCCTTAGTTTTTGCTGTTGTTGTTTTTCGTTTCCATGTCCCTCCTGGGTTTCCCCTGTCTGTGTTTTTGTTTGTCTGTTTGAGTTTTACTTTCAATTCTTTCTACTTTTTGAAGGCTGTTCAAGTAGTTTCGGTGTATTTACTGGCCCGCTTTGTTCCTTTTCTCACTCTCTTTATTCTTTTCCTGATTGAGCTGCCCCATGCCACATTATCCCTCACCCAGTGTGTGTGTGTGTCTGTTTATGTGTGTCGGCTCTATTAAGCATGATTCTTACTTATCCAGCCAAGCCTAATAAAGGTGTCAGTATTACAAAGACGGTTCACGTGGTAGAGAGCAGGTTATGTTTGAGATTCGAGATCAACAGGTTTGCACAAAGCACAGTGACCAGTCAGCTCTCTGCAAAATATCAACAGATCTTAGCATTCATGTGAGATCTGTGGCTCCCTCTGTGAGTAAGATGGTCAAAACTTTTTTAATTGCATCTGTCAATAAAAAGCATCAGTAAGAACGATAAAATCTAAGAAGTAATTACTTCAATTTCCTTTTCCCAGTGACTGCAAAGTCATTGACACTTTCAGTGGTCTATACAGAGGGTCTATAAAGAGGGTACTAAAACAATTTATACTTGTGAACCTTTGATCAAATATTCACATAGATTTAACCTACTTTGAATTCTGTTTTTATATTCAATCTTTACTCTCCGACAATAAAACTACCTTAAAGACATTTAAACATTAACTGGAGGGAAGAACAACTCTAATCCATCAGATTTTTTTATCTCTGTTAAGTTACTCAGTATGCATTTTTGCCAACTTTCCTTCCAAGCTTCAAATAAGCTAAACATTATAATATACTAGGTCTTTTCCAGTTTTCCTGGCCACACTTAAAGTGCACACACATTCACTTTTATTTTCCCTTTAAACTCATAACAGAGTTCTCCATGTTTGTGATTGGCCAGATACTACCAACACCAGCAATTAATTCAGTGATAAGCTATCAAGTTGCTAATTACCTTTGTGTGACTATACAGCATGATTAAAGATGTTAGTTTAAGTGAAGCTAGATAATGGAAAGGTGTGTTGAACTTGCTTCACAGTGTAATACACACTGTGTGTAGCTCACTGGAAGTATTTTTTGTTGTTGTTTTTATTGGATTATTCTGCCTCTTCCTATATGCAGTGCCTTTTATTTGATTGTGAGTGTGAATTAAAGTCTTCTTTTATGAACAATTCTTTTGAACACTTAGACACGAGTCTCAGCTTTTGTGTTAGTAGCTGAGTCCACCTTAACAACTTTTACATAAACAGGACAGTTTCAAGTAGGGCTGCTCGATTATGGCAAAAATGATAATCACGATTATTTTCACTGAAATTGAGATCACGATTATTTGACGATATTTATTTAACCCTTTAAGACCTACCATAGAACCAAGTCCACCAGAGCTTATATTATTTTTTTTACATGCTGTAGTGCCATTTGTGGGAGCATTTCAAGTTGCTATACATCAATACAACTGTTATAGCCCATATTTTAATAATATGTATGCATTAAGTCCATAGTAATTACATAAATTGCAAAAAAGTGCAATAAACTACAAAAAAAATTGAAAATCGCTTTTGTTTTGTTTACATATATTTCTACTTGGAGAAATTTAAGAGGTTTATCCCTCAAAACTTTAAATACAATAAAGTTGCAAAAAAATAGTTTCCCACCACAGGAAATTTATTTTGAGTGTCTTCATAGTTTTATTTTGGAGATACAGCAATTTTTATATACTGCAGGAAAAACAAAAAACAATCCTATGATGCAAATTTGCAAAGAAAACAGCATGTGCATCATTTTACTGTGGGAAGTGTTACGAACAGCTGATAGGAACGGCGAAGCGTGTTTCTGGAATATTATGTTTTTGTTCCTGCAAGCGCTTTTTATGCAATTTTTGCAAAGCTATATGTGGAACGAAACCGTGACCTAGGACAAGCTGATGGCATCAGATGTAAGTACAACTCCTCCGGTTTCATATGCAAAACAAATTATTGCGCTAGCTTACACGGTTCAGATTCTACAGGGATTTAAAAATAGTTACGCAAAACGGAGCGTGCTGCTCTGACCGGCTTTAAAGGGTTAACAATGACTTTAAAAAAATAATATAAAATAGTGTGCAACACCACTGAAGTTGTTTTTTTTTTTTTTTTAAACTCTTTTCAACCAACGGCAGTCACTCTCCAAATAACTTCTGCTTAGCTTTCCGAGCTTCCCTCGGGTCCTCTTAATCAGCGGTCTCCACCCTTTTTTGCGCCACGGACCGGTTTATGCCCGACAATATTTTCACAGACGGCCTTTAAGGTGTCGCGGATAAATGAGGGAGGGGCTAATAATCGGCTCAGTCATTTTTAATGATCGTTGAAAGCCCAGATCGTAATCGTGATTAAAATTCGATTAATTGAGCAGCCCTAGTTTCAAGGTTGAACTAACTTGAATGTGAACTACTGTTGAAAGAGGTTTAGTTTACAAAATCTTTACTTAAAAATAAAAAGAATGTCTGAAAACTCTAGCTATTCTCTATG
Source organism: Mchenga conophoros (assembly GCF_057382185.1). Classification (NCBI taxonomy): domain Eukaryota; kingdom Metazoa; phylum Chordata; class Actinopteri; order Cichliformes; family Cichlidae; genus Mchenga; species Mchenga conophoros. Next base: position 15,004,553 of record NC_140532.1, read on the forward strand.
TCAGTTGTCTTATGATAAACTCCTTATATCTAAACTGTCATATTCTATTATTTCAGCTTTTGAAGTGTTTTTCAATGAAAAATTGTGCATTACTTTTCTTTGATTTAGTTTTGGATTGTGTGTGAAAAGTGACCTTCATTCAGCATAATCCAAATAATATCATGTCTCACTTCCTTTTGCCCTTTCCCACCCCTCCCTACAAACCAGTTCTAGCTCATTCTCTTCAAATCCTGTGCTACTTAACACCCCTGAAGCATGATCGGATAAATCCTTAGCTTAAACATTAGAATTTAATATTAGATGAAGTGTGATTACAGACTCTAAGCATCTATAAAAACATATAGATACTAAAAGCAGAACAGTGAAAAGCATTTATATGTTCATATAGATGAATGCTCGACCACCCCCATGGCCAGATGGCCTGCGCTGATTAAGATATGAGTAGCCAGGGAGAGTAGGTTCAGTGATGTGGCATCTCTTGGCAGTGCATGTCTGAGCAATCATAAAAAGACTGGCATTTGAATGAAATAGATCTGAGGCTGATGAAAGACTTGTCTGTACAAAATGTCCTGTATGTTCAAGCAAATTAAAAAAAAACATAATTGCATTCTTATTTTCTATTATTAAAAGATCCTATTGCATGATTGTGTCTATCTCAAATATGGATGTGAATATTGACAAACTCACCCCATATTGCCATGAACATCGCAAAGAACACTGTCCCTTCGTTGTCAAACAGTAAGGTCACCTGTAAATAGAAAAAAAGCCATAGTAAGCGGTGAATGTACAATCACATTGTTAATCTATTTCGCAATAAATGTAATGATGTAAAATGATTTACCTTGGTATAAATGCAGGTGTCATTGAGCTTCCACTCTTTGCAACCCTTGTCACAAAGTGGACACATGGTTGTGTTGGAGTTGCAAACCTCATTTCTAAAAGATTTAAAGTTTAAGTCATTACAAAGGAAAGATGTACTGTATGAGGATACAGCCAGAAACTTACAGGAGGGGTGAGTGTTTGTAGTAGGAGATGCCATAGAGGAAGATAATGATCCCGATGATAGCAGGTGGGATTAGGAGAAATGTGTACCAGCCCAGCCACAGAAAGTACAAGGCCACTTTTTCTCCAAAGTAGTTCCTGACACAATAAAACACAGACAGATAGAAAAAAAAATACATTTATGTCTTGATGCATGCTCAATCATCCAGGTAAGTAAATCTCAAAAAGTTGATTCTGTTCGTCTGGACATAGCATTTTCAATGGGACAAGCGTTTCTCACTCATCCAAGTGACTTCTTTAGTCTCAGCTGAGTGCAGGTACCCCCAACCTTATAAACAGTATATTTTGCACAATGACTGAAAATAGCCCAGTGAATAAACAATGGACTGTGAGGTCAGTTCCTTATTATTAATATGTAAATTGTCATGACAATTGATCAACATGTCACGGACCCGGTTCCAGGGACTCGGGGTCTGCAGTGTGGACTATGATGATGATGATGATGATGATGATGATGATTATTATTATTATTATTATTATTATTATTATTATATGGTTGTACTCTGTTCTGCTGCTTTTCCTGCACTCCATGTTTGTGTTTTGGAAGGTGTGTGTGTGTGTTTGTGGGCGCGGTCGTGACAGGCACCTTCAGGCCTGGTGGGTGTGGCCCTGCCAGTTGACCGGTCACACCCGAGGATCTCCACACACACCTGGCACCGATCGAGCCTCGTCAGAGGAGCTACAAAACAGTGTGGCTGAGAGCTTCTCGACGCTGGATCGTTGAGTGACTACCCGTCAGTGTTCCCAGCAAAATCAGTGAGTTCTAGTCTGTCACTTCGTAGTTGTGTGTTACCGGCTGCCTCTGTGGATTTTCCAGCAGGAGTGCGGGAACGGGAGAGCAGCGAGCACAAGTTTCACGGGAGCAGAGACACGGATCACGAGCACTGGGAAGGAGACGCGTCACGGGAGTTGGAAACACACGGGGATTCATTATTGTGTACTATTTACTTCACTGTAAATAAACGCACTGTTTGCACCGCAGAGTCCTGCATCTTGGGTCCTCCTTCCCCACACACCCACGGTCTGCCACACAGACCGTGACACAACAACCACTGATCAAAGCCAATGGGTTTACCACGGGTTCCCCAGTTTCACCCATCATCGCTAACTTGTACATGAAGGAAGTGGAAAAGAGGGCCTTGTTATCCTACCCGGGAACACACTGGTTCAGATATGTGGATGACACCTAGGTGAAAATCAAATCTCAGGACGTACCACAATTCATGGATCACAGTAACTCAGTGGACCAACACTTAAAATTCACCAGGGAGGATATGAAAAGTAGCAAGTTAGCCTTCTTAGACTGTGAGATTTCCATCAGTAATGGGGGACATCTAAAAGCTGATGTGTACCCCAAATCTATGCAGTATTTAAGGTTTGACTCTCATCATCGACTGGAGCATAAACTGGGTGTCATCAGGACGCTACAACACAGAGCGAACACCATCTCCACAGACACAGCGGCCAGGGAAGCAGAAGAACATCACATTAAGAAGGCTCTGAGTAAATGTGGTTATCCCAGCTGGGCATTTATCAAAGCTGGGAAGGCACCTAAAGAAATCTCCAGCCTAACCAAGAGAGAAGGACAACTCCTGCCTAAGCAAAAACCCTTAGTGATCCCCCTATGTGTCAGGAGTATCAGAACTGTTGAGATGCATTTTTTCTAAACACAGAGTCTGTGTGGCTTATAAACCCCTAAACACACCAATATTGAACTATTGGATCAGGTCCCCGGACACAAATAGACTAACATAGTGTACGCTGTTAAGTGCCAGGAGGATTGCCAGGATTTATACATCAGGGAAACCAAACAACCTCTGGCGAAGCGGATGGTACAACACAGAAGAGCAACCTTGTCAGGCCAGGACTCCGCAGTCTATTTACACCTACAGGCCAGTGGACACTCTTTCATTGATGAGGATGTACACATCCTGGACAGGGAGGAATGGTGGTTTGAGCGGGGAGTCAGACTAGCTGGGCAGCAGACTGATTTACGTGAAAAGGGAACGACCATCTCTGAATCGAAGAGGGGGCCTAAGGGTACATCTTTCACCATCTTACAATGCTGTCATTGCAGCCATTCCCCAACTCTCTGTGAATGGTACTTGTGGCCATTGATCAGTGGTTGTTGATCAATGGTCATGACAATTTGCACACTAATGATCAAGGAACTGACCTCCCAGCCCATTGTTCATTAAGTGGTCTAGTGTCAGTTATTGTGCAAATGTACTGTTTATAAGGTTGGGCAAACCTGCGGTCAGCAGACTGAAGAAGTCACTTGGATGAGTGAGAAACGTTTCTCCCATCAAAAACGCTATGTCCAGAAGAACAGAATCAACGTTTTGGAATATACATTTATCATTTCTTCTGAAACAAATGTGGATAAAAATGTTCACTTCACAGTAACACATTTCTTAACAATTCTATGCATTACTGATATAGGACAGACTTTCTTTATAATAACTCCTCACTGTATTTATCTACTTTACTGGCAAACTTTATGTCAGTGTACAGTTTATGCTATGCATAACATAACACGATATAACATGCACTGTGTATAGTTCTGATAATACACAGTGGTAAGAATAGTCAGCATGACATATTTTTACTGCAAGGAAGACATAATTCACTTTTGCACCACAGCTGAACTCCACTGACATTAGTGGTCCCTTTATGTCACTAACAGGTCAAAGCTTTAGTGATTCTAGCGCTTTGTTTTATAGCCAAATATCTACTTAACTAATAGCATTTAGCATTTCCAATTACTTCCAGTGTTGTGTGTGTGTGTGTGTGTGTGTGTGTGCGCGCGCGCGCGTGTGTGTTTATTAGAAAATACACTGAACTCCAACACCTTAGTAAACCTTGAACCAGGTAAACTGCAGGATGCTAGCAACAACTCGCTAAGATTAGCATCCTTGCCATGCAGCTAAGCCTCACTTAGTTAATGAAGTGGCTGTAGATTCTTTAAGTGTAGAGTCCTGTCTTCAAATGCATGTGTTCTTGCCAAATGGCATTTAAAATAATTACAGTCCTGAGAGAAACAAGTACTGCAGTGATGTTCTGTCTCAGAGGTTAGCTGATTAGCTTATGGTGCAGCACATAAGTGAAAAATCCTTTGAAAAGCAGATACAAGCATCAAAACGTGCACGTTTGTAACTTTAGAGCTATTCATTTGGAAAAATCACATGACCAATTTTAGGCTCAAATTACCGATTTACCACAGAATTTCAACCACTGGTGAATTGTCAGATGTTTTACTGTTACTGGATATGCTTCTGAGCAGGTAAAGAAGTAAGTTAAAGTTATTTTCAGAATTTTTCTTTGTTTCAAACAAAACAAAAGAACTGAAGTGCCACATAATATGTTATAAGTTAAAGGATAATCCTTTAACTCTTGTAGTACTTTAATGCAACTCACTTCAGGCAGAGCATTCTCATTCCAGACGTTGGTTCAGGCATTCAATATTCATCAGGTGCTAAATTATTCTCGTGCAATTTCATAAAATTCATGTATTGCGTGCATAAAGTCTCCTTGATTCTTGGCTCAGTTCTCCCATTCGCGCACCCTACCATCAATTTTTTTAAAATTATTAACAAGCTAACATAGAAAGACAGATGACCATTTACCGTTGCACCAACAGACATCTTAGTGACCAGTTAATCTGATTAGCAGGTATCTGGACAGTGCCAGAACCACTGCACAAATGAATTGTAATTTATAGAGGCACTTTTTACACTTTTTGCAAGCTGCATCCACAGATACTTTTTTAATACTCTTGCTCACACACACACAAACCCAGATAGATCCATAAGGGGCTAGCCCAGGTTTAGTATCTTTCCCAAGGACACTTCAACATACAGATGAAAGAGCTGGGGATCAAACAGCCGACCATCATAAATAACAAGATTTTAGGGGGATCATTTTAGGGGTTGAGAACTGAGTAACCAGTGAGAAGAATAAGAGGTCCATCCATAATACTTGACTGAAACAGTATTACTTCTGCAACTACACCCCATATCATACTGCACCCACATGGATGAACATTAGGATCATTCAAATAAGGCACATATTATGGTGCACCCATCAACTATTTCCCTGTAATATTAACTTATCTGTTGCACTATTATTATAAGAGCTAAATAAATTCTGAAATTGTATCTGTAATACCAACTGACAAAGAAGCTAAAAATGTTTACTAAGGGTTGTTAAATGTATAAAAGATATCATATAGACAAAACTGCTGCTGTGACACGTGGTTTATGTTTTAGATACACCTGAATCTAAAGACAGAGACATCTCTGCTCTCTTCTAACTCAAAACTCCACGAATTACTGTACATTATTTTAAAATCATGGCTCCAAACAACAGATTCATCATGTTCATGACATGTTTGCTGTTGTCTTGTTTGGAAACCAATTATGCTGCAATAACTGGAACAGTATAGAGTGCAGAATAATAAATAGGCTGTTATGCTGCAGTCCAAACCTGACAGCAGTTATGGGTTGCCCTTGGAGACAGGCTGTCCACCGTGCCCATCCCGCCTTCAGTTCTCTCTGTTTCTTTTTCTGAAAGCAGAAACACACAAAATCAAAGCAAATCAGCAACATGTAGAAAATCTTTCTGCAAGCTGCTTAACAAAACACACAGTTACACTGAGAACAGAAGCTTTCTTGTGTGAATATGTAATCTGCTGGCTTTTTAAAAAACAGATTTCAACAATTAAGGGCTTCTAAAACCAACTCGACCTTACAAGTTCAAAGCTGAAACTGTAAGATACTTTATCTAACATACATGTGCTTGTAAAGGCGACACAACAGACTGTGGCTCATGTCCGTGCTTACACAGTAACATGTAGTATTCATCAGCAATCATGTACACGCACATACCCAATTATTCTCGGTATTAGATGACTCACAGCATTAACATGACTCGCAGTGTCTCTGCCAACAAATACTTTTTTTTTGGCACCACTATTCTGTTTTGAGAGGCCATTGCCAAGTTTCAGTTCATTAAGCTTTTGAGAAAACCTCAACACCTAAGCAGCCATGTGAAAGGCAATGGTTTAACAGTTTTTAGTGTCACTATCTTAAGCGTAGGAATGTGTGGACCCACATAGAGAAACAATGGCAAATACTGATTTATGTGATCATTCTTATCTGACTTCTTATCATTGTTACTCCTACGGTGACTGCTTTTATTCTTGGCTATCATTATCACTCTCCATGGATGTGATTTCTGAAGAGGAAGAAGACCATTTCTTTTCTTTCTTTTTTATACTGTAAAGCAATCAGCAGCCCTCATTCTTCCCATGTCTATACTGATCATGTCACTTTTGTCATAGTACTTCATATACAAGGATAAGACTTAAAACCCAGAATTAAAAACAAACAAACAAAACATTTCACCTCATGTAGACAGAACTTGGTCTCAAAAACCTTCATCTTTATGAGCTCCCGTAGATTTTCTGTGCAGATTAAAAGGTAAAGAGAATAATAATAAAAATATTCAGGGTCTGGTTAAATGCAAAGGATCGGGGTTGTAAATAATTCTGTCTCACCTCCTGAATGAATTCTGGTGTGACCTAAGATGAAGTGGACAATCCGTATCCTGAAACAAGGACAAGAATCACTCATGCAGCTGATCATAAAGTACAAATGTCATTAGATTAGTGCATCTTTATTGATTCTTTAAAAAATGCATTTTAAAGAGACAACTAGGCATTCCACTTTCATAAAAACACAAAGGCGAAGACCTAATCTAAATACCACATGGTTAGAAAAATTTGGAAATAAATTGCTTGAGAACAAGTCCTTTGTAATGATAACACAACACAGTGCAAATAAACACTGGGATGCTTTAAGTGTCAGAAAACAGCAGCAAGGAATGTTTAAAATGCCAAAAATAGTTTCAGTAGCCTTGTTTACCTCGTACTGAGAGACACTGCGCTCTGATCTGAGCTCCAGTTGCAGGCATCGGACACCTTGAGCAGATACCTGTACTTCTCAAAGATTTCCTTGGGCGCTTGAATCCCATAGAAGACGTGATTATCATCTATGATTTTCTAACAGAAGGAAATTAAGATGAATGACTGTATGGATGAAATGTATATTTTATAGCAGAAATGTTAAGTGTACTATTAAACACCCACCGTGACTTTGAAGTTCTTTTTTTTTAGCTCTTCGATGTACTCAGTTTGCTTCTTGAAAGACTCTCTCTCCTGGTTATTAATCGTTTTGGCAACCAGGACGTAGTCATAAGAGAGTGGAGTGTGCTGAGTGACAAAAAACAATACGCCAAAATCAGACATTATATGCTCTAATATATGCATTAACATGGCCAGGACTGGAATTATAATTATATTAAACTATAACTGTGGACAATGGCTTACCACAGGCGGAAATGATTGCTGTTCATTGCCATTTTCTTTTACCACTCCCAGCAGCTCCAGCATCTCAATACTGGACTGAAGCATCAAAAACAATGAACAATGTTACATTATGAAATCACCCATGCTGATGTAAATACATTAAGTCGTGGTTTTAAAAATGGCATGAAAAGTATGTGGTAAAGACTTTTGTCACAACAGATGAGTTTCAGGAGGCCACTGTTTTGTGATACTGTGCTTGTGAAAGTAAGCAGGAAGGTTATCACCTCCAAAAGAATCCTGTCTAACGATAACACGGGGGCGTGACAATGAATGCCACTGCGCTGAGAAAGCAAAGCACAGAGAGCTAATCTAACCTGAATGAAAAACATGACGTGCTCATATAGTCTAGCAGTCAGTCCAAATCCATGCTTTCTTTAAGTCCTCAGGGGATTCTCTCACTGACACACGTACATCCACAAACAGTGAAGTCATGGCAGAGGCAGTAGCACCTGAACATCCTGATTCATACGCAGGGCAGATTAAAGCGTGAATATGTTCAGACCTCATCTGACTAACTTGATTTAAGTGAATCTGTAGTGGGTTTGATGTAATGACTGCTTGATGAAGCTATGTGCAGTCATGATAAACAGCAGGGCCGCTGATAACATAAATTCTGTTAAAGTGTGAGGCGGCCTCAGAGCATCTTCACTACGTAACGATAAAAAAAAAAAACAGAACCATCATTATTATTCATGAATCGGATCACCTACCTGTCTGTTGTGGAGAGGCATGATGAGTCGGTACTGAATGAAGCAGTGACTTTCCGGTTACAATAAAGCTTCGATCACCATTCAGTGACACCAAAGCCTCAGCTCAGCGATTTCTCCAGCTATAAAATGATATGATGTCTCTTCAACAAGCAGTAGGCAACTTCCGGATTGCATCTAAGATGAACTGCGACGTTGTTTCACCAGCAGAGGTATGTATAAAAACCGACTCTACCTGTTGCTGATGTCACGCCATCTATCTTTACAGCCTCCACCTTCTTCTGTGATCACTCAGTCCAGGGGGAAATCCAACAAAAAACAAGACAGGAAAAAACACAGTGTGATACAGAATAACCCCAGAGACAAAGAACATACAGCCAGCCAGTTGAACTACCTCCTTTTCACTTGACAGATACGATGGAATGGCTTTCCTTCTTCTTCTTTTTTTTGTTATGCCTCCTCCTTCTCTCCTATGAGCAAAGTACCATTTATCCACCGCTAGATGGAAGCAAACACACTGGCTGAAACCGCCTGTTAAACCCCCTGACTTGGCTGTGACTAAATCGTCCTACACACCATTGTCAGCACTGACTGTGACATTTACAAAATAAATAAATATATAAATCCTTCAAAATTAAAAAAAACATTTTGGAGTCTATAATGGAAGGACTAAGCAGGTTCGCTAACATTTACTAAAAAGGCAATACGGAAAAATAAAACAATAGGGGGAAGCACATTCATTCTAAATATTAGGACAAATATAGTTAAGTTCCCTGTTTAGAATGAGATCATTATATCTATGCACATGTGTTAAGCGGCACATTGTAATGGGCATCTTGTTTTGTTTGCTGGATATAATTGAATCTATTCCACCTATTTACAACAACCTGTCATCTTTACAGGTAGTACTAAAAGGCTTCAATGATTAGTATAGTCAATGTTCTGGTGTTTTTCATTGTGCTGGGGGTTTGAGATTCTCTGGATATACAGTCCTGTGCAAAAGACTTGAGGCACATTTTATTTCATTTTATTTTGGGAGGAAAAACAAGAAATGTGTGTAACCATTTATTGAAATGTGCAAATATAACTGGGTAATTACAGCATGTATAAGGCATAAACAGTTTATACAATTGTAACAAGCTTTGGTGCGACAACCTTTATTCGTCAACACAGCCTGAACTCTGTTAGGCAGCTTTATTATTGTTTCTTTAAGTAGTCTTCGGGAATAGTTCTCTGGGCTTCTTGAAACGTGTTCAAAGCTCTTTTTGGATACTGGGAACCTTTTGTTCCTTCCTCTGTGATCCCACACTGCTTCAGTGGTGTTGATGTCTAGGGAGGCTGCTCTGTGTTTTTCTGTCCAGGCATGCTTTTACTGCATTGGGATCATTATGATGCTGTAAAATTAAACCATTGTCAGTCAGAAACATCCCAGATGGTACAACATGGTGAATCAAAATACGATTGTACTTTTCTAAATTTACAATTCCATAAATTTTGACAGGATCCCCAACACAGCTGGCTGAAATGGAGTCCCAGACTTCCACTGTGTTTTATAGATAGCTGTAGGCACTCACCATTGTAACTCTCTCCTGACATATTAATGATGACTTGAACTAAAACTTTCAAATTTGGATTCATGAGTCCATAAGATCTATTAGCACTTCTTTTCAGTCCAGTTTAATTTATGTAATTTGGCATATCTCTGCCTTTACTCCACGTTTGCTTTCCTTAAGAATGACTTCTTAACAGCCATTGAGAGCATCTGTAATGAAGCTTCAGGGAACAATAAATGGACCAACCAGAGGGCCAGATCCACATCCCAGGTCCCGTGTAGGGTGTTGGCTGGATTTTTGTCCTGGTTATTGAGAGCATGACTTTCGGATACTGTTTGTTTGCTGATAGCTTTTGTTTTAGGTCTAGTTCTTCTGTAACTTAACAAATGAACAAACAATAGGCACTCTAAAAATGATCAGGTTAAAGGCGTGAACTGCAAATGTGTGTGAATACAACCAATGTCCAAAGAAAAAAATCTTTAGGAAGACTGAAGAACGACTGCACAAGACCACTTCAAAAATTCTTCAATAAAGCACTGTATTTGTGTGGTTTCTGATTTCTGTATTGATTTGGTTATATTATGTAGTGAACTTGATTTTAGATTTCTGGCTTACTTACTACCATTGTGTGGGACCTATTTTCAATGTTTATGAAAAAAAGTGATTTTTCAATCTCAGATTCCTTGCCTTTGGCTCATGTTCTGTGAAGAATATATCAAATAGCACATTTTCATTGACTTCACACCTCTAATTACTGTGTTTCACCTCAATGTACTTGCTATTCCTGCACAAGATTCCAACATTGTTATATTTAAAGTACCTGCACGTATTTGCTCCAGCATTCCTGCACGTTACCCTCTGTTTTACAGCAACCATTATCTATCTTCTCACACTCTATCCTAGCTGTAAATCAGGCATCAGACATAACAAATAAAATTGTTTTGTGGCTCCTTACCAATCAAGATTGTAAAAAAGAGTCTCTGCTCAAAGAACCTCAGAGATTTTAGTTCAGAAAGAAGATTTGGAAAATCACAAAGAAAGAGTTTCCAGAATAGAGTCCTTTCACCATTATTGGATGGGGCAGTGCAGACAGTAGAGAGAAAGGTGGAATGACACAAAGGAAATGGTCTGGGGTAGACTGAAACCCAGCCCCCTTCAGTAAGAGCTCTTACCTTCAGTTCATGGCTCACCTGCTCAACCAGGTGAGCAATCTAAGCCCTGTCAGAGTCTGACGGTGAGTTTAACGATGAGAATGAGACACGCCATCAGTTAAAAAACACAAACTGAATGGTCTGCTCGCAAAGAAATGAGTCATCCTGTATGACTGCTGATGTGGTGCAATCAGAGACAAAATAAAAGGGTGATTCCTCTTATCAAATCTCAGATAAGCTGGCACAAACTGGCTCTTTGTTCAGCGCGGCTGATACAGTTATATAGGTGGACGCAAACCTGTTCACCTGTGATGTTTTATTAGATAGTAAACATAATTGTTCAAGATTAACATGTTTTTTTATTATGATTATGATTATTTTTTTCAAAATTTTACCTTAAAAATGATAGACCTTTTATTCATAAATGGGCGACAACAGGGGTCAATATCAATCATGTGGTCTGCATCACTTAGAACTGAAATAAAGCTGGTTTTAGGGTTCTGTTGATTTAAAAACACAATAATCCACCCAATCCCCCTCCAATATACAGACACACAGTCACAGATACACACACACACATGGCTGTTGGTTCTCACAAGGATAGTAGAATGCAGATTTCTGTCCTCACAAAGAAAGCTAGACACAAACACACACACACACACAACATCCAGTGGCTGCTTTTCCCCTCCAGCACAACTATTTTGATGAGCACTTCCTTTACTGTTGTTCTTGCAGAGACACGTTTTTACAGCACAATCACCTACTGAAATCATTTTTAAGTCTCTATCAACAATTTATGTACACACTATTTTATATTTGTCATGTATGGAGGGTCATGTCACATAAAAACCTTATTAAAGCCAGTATGAGATTAAATCAACAGGATAGCCATGACTAAGCATACAATAAAATTGAATGACTAAACATTTGGCCTATCATAATTTGACTAATGTATGTATCTGATACTACAATTAGATTCTGTGTCACCTCAATGTATTTAAACCTGCCTGGTGTCATTACAGCTATACTTTATTGAGCTATGTTTTCATTCTGTTTTAATGATTTTGTGAGATGATGGGGATATGATTCCAGCTGTGCAGTCTGGATCTATTTCTGTGGCCCTCTTCTTAAACTTTAACTAAAGAAAAGGCAAAGTAACATGTCAAATGGGTGGTCCTCCGTGCCTTGTTATTAAGGAGGATTTTCATCATTAGTCTTGGAATCCTGGAAAGGCAACGCTCACCCAGGAAAACCCACATCTCAAGGAAGATAGGCGATATGAGGGCGGAGAAAAAGTGGTTGCGAAAATAAGCTGCTGTATTTCTGTACTCCACCACACCCCTAAGAGGAGGACATCATAATTACACCCACACAGGATTGTAGAACCACTTCAAGGGTGATGGAGGGGGTGGGGGCACTGCTACTAAATTTGACCCCAGTGTAAGAAGACTGGCTGGGGTGGATAGGAGGTGGAGTGAAAATGCTGCAGATAGTCTCTTTCCTGAACTCCACGCCAGAGAGGAAAAGACGTGCCAAACAAAGTCCTGCTCTAAACAAATCTAAGCAAATATATACAAACATCCACTGCTGAGGGGATTAGTTCCAGGAAATGTCTGCTCAACAAAGAAGTGAAAGTCTTATATTTCATACATATATATATATATAATCAAATTCAAATTTTATTTGTCACACACACACAACCATACACAGTATGACATGGGGGTGAAATGCTTGTAGCTGTACAATGCCCGACCATTAAATGACAGAAAAAAGGTTTTACAGTATTTACAATTTACAGGTTACTACAAAATTTACAAATTAACTTAGGAATTTACAGTAAAAAATGTGCAAACAGCAGAAAGAGATTATAAAGATTATAAATTATAGGAAATGTGTGGTGGTGTGTGTGGTGATGTGATGTGTGTGAGAGTCCAGTCTTATAGTGATGTGTGTGGGAGAGTCCAGTCCTACACCTGGTTCAGGGCCTGAATAGCCTGGTGGAAGAAGCTCCTCCTCATTCTCTCTGTTTTGGCCTTAAGGGAGCGGAAGCGCTTCCCAGACCTCAACAGTGAGAAGAGTCCATTGTTGGGATGGGAGAGGTCCATCATAACCTTCCTAGCTTTGGACTTGCACCGCTTGGTGTAGATGGACAGCAGGTCAGGGAGCTCTGATTGAATGATGCGTTCGGCTGAGCGCACCACCCTTTGCAGATCTCGTCTGTCCTGCTTGGTGCTGTTCCCAAACCAGGTGCAGATGTTTGATAAAATGGGGTCACCGTGTACCCATTTAACTACCTGAACACCCTCTTATGTGAAAGACAGAGTAGCTTGTGGGATCCTACACATACTGGGAAATGTGTTGTGTCTGTTCACATGAGTGTTTGTGTGAGAAAGAGACAGTGCCTTCCCAAAGTTAACCCTGGACATTTTGCTAAACAAATTACACAAATGAAGTTTTACAAGACATCACTGACTAAAAAAGGAAACAAAATCCTTGTGACCATGTGACCTCTGTTTTGGTTTAAAGCAGCAGCAGCATTTTCATTGTGAATTGACAGATCTTATCACAAGGGCTGGGTTGTTGCTATGGCTTCTTCTTTTTTTATTTTTAGCTTTTTCATTGGTTTCAGTGTGTGAATAAGTGAACCAATGATTAGGAGACAAGTTGGGACAGAGCCATGTTTACCGCTGTGTAGCATTCCCTCTTCTTTAGACAACACTCTGTAAATATCTTTCAGCGCCTGTGGTGCCTTTTCCGATCTATAAAGTTCCAGTTCTATGTATAATGGGTCAGAGATGCAGCCACTGAATGCAAGTCAGATGTTTCATCTCATCTTTAGTCTGTAAAAAGTGTCCATCTCTTTGCAATTTTTATGTTGAGGAACAGTAATGTTGTAAATGTAGATTTTTGCAGACTTTCCTGCTTGGTGCTGTTCCCAAACCAGGTGCAGATGTTTGCCGTCAGGATGCTCTCGATGGTGCAGGAGTAGAAGTTCTTGAGCACCTTCAGTGGCAGATGGAAGTCTCTAAGTCTTCTGAGGAAGAAGAGACGTTGACGGGCTTTCTCAACCAGGGTGTTGATGTGACAGGACCATGACAGGTCCTGAGTGATGTGGACACCCAGGTATCGGAAACTGTCCACTCTCTCCACTGGCGTGCCACTGATGATGAGGGGTTTGTAATTCCTCGCCTGCTTTGTAGTGAAGTCCACGATCAGCTCCTTAGTCTTGCCGATGTTTAGGAGGAGGTTATTCTCCTGGCACCAGTTCTCCAGGTTCCTAATCTCCTCCAGGTAGGCCGTCTCGATGTTGTCGGAGATCAGGCCCACAACAGCAGTGTCGTCAGCAAACTTGACAATGGAGGTGGTGTCTGATGTGGCTACACAGTCATAAGTGTACAGTGAGTACAGCAGGGGGCTTAAAACACAGCCCTGAGGCGCTCCAGTGCTGAGTGAGATGGAGGGGGAGACTTGTTTTCCCACCCTCACTGATTGGGGTCTGTCTGTGAGGAAGTTGAGGATCCACTGACACAGTGATGAGCTGAGTCCTAGATCCATCAACTTGGTGAAAAGCTTAGAGGGAATTATTGTGTTGAATGCTGAACTGTAGTCCACGAACAGCATCCTAACATAATTCCCTCTGCCAGTGTCCAGGTGACTCAGGGATGTGTGGAGCAGGTGAGATATGGCATCGTCTGTGGAACGATTAGTCCGGTAAGCAAACTGAAGTGAGTCGATGGTGGCAGGAAGTGAAGAAGTGATGTGATCTCTCATCAGTCTTTCAAAACACTTCATCACAATTGAAGTCAGTGCTACTGGATGGTGGTCATTGTGGCAAGAGGGCTGTTGTTTCTTTGGAACAGAGACAATGATAGACTGTTTGAAGCACGTGGGAACCACTGCTTGGGCCAGGGAGAGGTTGAAGATCTCCGTGAACACCGGTGCTAGTTGATCAGCGCAGGCTCTAAGGACCCGGCCAGGGATTGCATCTGGTCCTGCTGCCTTCCTGGTGTTCACCCTCCTGAAGGTGTTCCTCACGGCATGCTCTGTGATGATGAATGCATTTTCTTCACTGGTGCACTCCGAGCGCGCGCAGCCGTTTGTTGTTTTAATTGCTGCGGCGTCGAAGCGAGCATAAAACGTGTTCAGCTCATCAGCCAGTGAAGCATCGGCATTCATCATTGACAAAGCTGGTCGTTTATCATTTTATCACCTCATGTGCCATGAGGTGATGTACCCATTTAACTACCTGAACACCCTCTTATGTGAAAGACAGAGTAGCTTGTGGGATCCTACACATACTGGGAAATGTGTTGTGTCTGTTCACATGAGTGTTTGTGTGAGAAAGAGACAGTGCCTTCCCAAAGTTAACCCTGGACATTTTGCTAAACAAATTACACAAATGAAGTTTTACAAGACATCACTGACTAAAAAAGGAAACAAAATCCTTGTGACCATGTGACCTCTGTTTTGGTTTAAAGCAGCAGCAGCATTTTCATTGTGAATTGACAGATCTTATCACAAGGGCTGGGTTGTTGCTATGGCTTCTTCTTCTTTTATTTTTAGCTTTTTCATTGGTTTCAGTGTGTGAATAAGTGAACCAATGATTAGGAGACAAGTTGGGACAGAGCCATGTTTACCGCTGTGTAGCATTCCCTCTTCTTTAGACAACACTCTGTAAATATCTTTCAGCGCCTGTGGTGCCTTTTCCGATCTATAAAGTTCCAGTTCTATGTATAATGGGTCAGAGATGCAGCCACTGAATGCAAGTCAGATGTTTCATCTCATCTTTAGTCTGTAAAAAGTGTCCATCTCTTTGCAATTTTTATGTTGAGGAACAGTAATGTTGTAAATGTAGATTTTTGCAGACTGGTGATTCTCTGTCCATCCTCACTTCTGAAAATCTCTGCCTCTCTAATGTCCTCTTATCTATGCATATTCATGTTACTGACCTGTTGTCTATGGAACGCCAGGACTGCCATAATGAATTAATTAAATACACCATTAAATAATTAATTAAATGTGGCAATAATTAATTAATTAATTAATTAAATAAATAGTTATGACACATGTAATTAATTAATTATTGCCACATTTAATTAATTATTTAATGGTGTATTTAATTAATTCATTATGCGATTCACATTCGTATATACGCAGCCAATCAACGTAGTTGACAGGCTATGACAGCGTCCTTATGTGCCGACACTGGTGTTTTAGCTAGCAAAGCGGTGTGGCTGATGTGGAGTGAAGCCAACGTGTACAACCATTGGAGATGTGAGCAGGACAGACGAAAAATTGATGGGAAAAGTGTGGACTTTATAACAGTTTTTAAATTGTGTTGATAGGCCACATAACACCAGAGTTGTGATAAAAAGAAATGCAATGTTTGGTTTTCTTCCTTAATACTATCGTTGTTTATATTTACTGCGGAAGAAACGGTAAAAACTGCGTTTTATATGAAAAAAAGCTTGAAAGCATTCTCCGCCTGTGAGCAAAAAAAAAAAACCCCGCCCCCTCTCCCCCGCTGCCCCTTTCCTATTCGTCCAAAAAAGTACCATGCCGACCAATCAAAAAATGATATGGCAACCTGGCATCTAGTTGTTAAGAAACGGGGGAAGTTTTAGGAGTGACGGCAGTGTTTTGAGATGTGAGAGATTTGAGACATTTAGCGCAAATCTTGTGTAGTTAGTGTGTAGTGTAGTTTTGTTGTGTGTGTCAGAACAATGAGGCGACTGCTGAATGTTACAGGTGTTACAGGAGTGATACATCTCCTGTTGTCAGGCCTGCAGGTATCAGGCTGTTTTTCTCCTTTATCTCATAGTGGACAGAAATTATTTGTTGGAGTAGCACAAATTTGTGTGGCATCAAATTTGATGCAGAACAGTAAATAGTTTGAGATGTTTAGTTAAAAACGCCTTGGCTGCATTTAAAAAATAGCTGCAAAAAACGTTGTTTGCTAAACTCAGTTACTTTTTTTGAAGAAGTAACTATATAATTAATTGCCCAACATTGGTCATTATATACTGTATTTTGCAGACAGAGAGTTACATGACTCTCTCCCAGACCACAGACTCATACTCATGATACAAGTCAGAGCTTTATAAAAAGAAAAAAAAAGAAAGTTGTGTTTTCGAAATTGGGGTTCAAGTTATTTTTACTTCCAATAGTCTTAACATGTCAATGACTAGATTTTTTTTTTTACATTTTCATTGTAAGTGGGCTAAAGTAGTTAATTAAAGGTAGTCTAACATAAATGTAAATGCTGCCATTTGATTTGATTTTAATAAACCATGTAACTTGGATGGATTCGATGCTGGCATCACCACAGTGCACACGTCTGATGTCGCTCACAGTGGTCCCAGGGATCGCTCAGGGAGTTTGTGTGCTTGCTCAGACACATGAAAAATTAGAGGAAACATTGCTCCTGGTACAACTTAACTTTTTGAGACTTGTAGCTGGCTCAAATTTAAAAAGAGATCATATTTTTCTATGAAAAAGTAAAATGTCTCAGCTATTTGTTGTTGTTTTTTTAATCATCTGTTTATTATAAAAGCTGAGAAAGCGACCAGCATAGTATGGAAACTTCCAAAAATTTAAAATGCATCAAAGAATCGTACATATCATATAAACATAGAAACAGTGTATAAAAGAAAACAAGCACAGACTTCTCCAGATAAACATTTCCTTGTAAATTTTAATTACTGACTGGCTTTTAATAGTTGATACACATTTTAGAGACTTTGAGAAACATAAACATAATTCTGCACTGCATATACATACAAGGTCTTGAAAAATTGGGTCCCATCTTATCTTAAGAACCTCCTTGTACCATACCACCACAATAGAGCACTTTGCTCTCAGATTGCTGGTTTACATGTGGTTCCTAGAATATTTAAAAATAGAATGGGAGTCAGAGCCTTCAGCTTTTAGGTCTCTCTTCTGTGGAGACAGCTCCCAGTTTGTATTTAGGGAACAGAAACCATTTCTACTTTTAAGATCAGACTTAAAACTTTGCATTTTAAGGAAGCTTATAGTTAGGGCTGGATCAGGTGACTCCTCCCTTATTTGGCTGCCCCTCCCTGAGCCTGATTTTGCTGGATGTTTCTTCCCCTTAAATGGGAGTTTTTTACTTCCTATTGCCGCTAAAATGGTTGATCACAGGGGTTTCTATGATTGATGATTGTTGATCTACCTTGCAGCATAAAGTGCCTGTAGGTAACTCTCCGTGTGACTTGGCACTATATAAATAAAACTGAACTGAATTACATAATATATCTAATAAAACAACCAGGTTAATAATATTATGTAACTATTTTTCCATACAGTCAAAATAGGTGCTTCCACAGAGTTATACGCTTTTGCTGCTCAGTCCTGGAAAAATTAAATTTACCAACAACTTTTAGCAATTTTGACATGGGTCCCATGTTTGGGGGGAAATAGCATGAACAAACAAACAAGTGCAAATGATTTTATTAGAAAAATACAAAGAAACCAGTTAAGGTCATATTGCGCAAAGTTCAGGTTAAATACATAGAGATACGTTTAACAAATACATACAATTCAATCTAACACTATATACCAAGAACAATGGAAAGATTCAGGCTATTAACACAAAAACTGAATGTAAATGTGTTAAATTACCATTAGTTTGACTACGATGACCTGGATGACTGAGAACCTTCACAGCCATTAGTTTGTTTCTTTGTTTTTGTGTTTTATCTACGGTAAGCGTAATATTGTCACCTGGACTATCTTCTTGAATTAGTTCAGTGTACATAGCACGTGGACACTTGGGTGCAGTGTCTGTTCACCGTCGGGCGAAGACTATTGGCTAGTAGCGTGGAGGCACTTCCCTCATGGGCCTCCCTTGAGGCTGTGGTGATGCGCCAGTGAGCGGTCAGTGGGTGAAGGAGGGCATCCTGGCGAGTGAGTCAGCCGTTTGGCTTCCCGAAGGGGGATCGACTGTGAAGCGGAGCGGTTCGGGCGAGACATAACACGCCTGGCTCGGAATATATTAGTCCAGACCAGAGCGGATTAGAACGGCTTGGCTTCGCGAGTGTCTCAAGATGCACAGATTAACGGGGAAAACGGGAGAAGACAGCTTAATTGAGATGAGCCCGACAGACTCTTTCAACGGTAAGTAGCTGAGAGCCAGCGCTGGTCGGCCATGTAAAAAAACGTTTAAAATGTAGCTGAGAGATTTTCAGCCTGCCGAGAAGTTACTGGAGTGAGCTAAGTATTCTCAAGTCTGTACGCCAGACTTTCACAAGCTTGCTAAAATTGAACTACAGCTATAATATGAGACCTTTAATATTTTAACAATATAAATGAAACTTTCCAGAATGGGTTTTTCCAGTATTTTTAAGTAGCCTTTAAGTCAGCTGACAAATACAATTGTTCTTTGGTTAGCTCTCTCACCGTCAGTTATACAGAGGGTATATTAAAACTTAATTATGTAGCCGTTGCTTCACTGTTGTAAAGCGTTTCCACCCTGGTTATTTCCCCTTTAAGGCTCCAGCCAGCTCACAGTCTGCCTTTCTCTTTAATGGAAGTCACAGTGACTTATGTGCAGCTGGGCTCTGGCAGCTGGCCTGCTTACTGGAAATACTGTGTCACTTACAGACAACCACGTTATCCACCAGCAACAACCCCCAAATCCATCTCTGTTCCCCGCCTATGTAAATTTTAAACCAGTGGCCGGACACGGATTTTATTTACTTAAATTTTTTGCCATTTAGGGATATATTTTAAAGAAAATGTGTGTTGATGATTAAAAGGTGAATCATCCTGAATGCAGAAAACCTTATCAACAATATTAAAATGAAGTGTGTCATTCAAACAGTCTGAAATGAAAGTGATAACCACAGGGCCATCCTCTGTCAGTTTGGTGTTGTGTGCTTATGGTTTGTTGAGATAACGTTGTAACAGAAGCAAAACATATCTCACAGTAGTCACAGATGACTTGGTTATTACAATATAGAAGTACAGATTGTGTCTTTTATAGTTTGTACGTAAAAATCACAGAGCTGTTCATGATTGTGGGTTTCACACGAACATGCGTTACTGCTTTGTAGCAGCATTGTCTTAAGATGTGAGCTACGTTTTGTAAAGTAGGTGTATGTGTGCATCTGAAACCAACCCCTCTGCAACATGGCAGGTGACTACTGGTTTCCTGTGCGTGTGAGGAAACCAAACAAACTCATCTACTTTCACTATGGGCAAAATGTAGCAGTTTGAGTTGAGTCTAAAACTGTTCATTTAGTCTAGAAAAACAGCTTTAAAATATGGCCTCCACCTGAGTTCAGCTATACCAGTTCTAAGAAGCTAGATCAGTCAAATGAAAGTTGTTTACAGTTTTGACTTTTTGTTGTGACACTTGGGCTTGGTGTAAAATTGATTTGGCGGGAGTTGTTGCCTGACCATATTTGTCGCCGATGTTGCAGTTCATTTGCCATTTATTGTCAGCATGCGCTGTGTTGCAAAGTAGCTTTCGTGTAAATAATCAACGTATACAGTTTTTGACCCCATGAGCCTTTATGGCTCATGGGCTCATAATTTCGTTGTTCTCATGACAATGACAATAAAGTTTCTGATTCTGATTCTGATGGTTGTGCGGCTAACAGAGCGAGAAAGAGGGAGGGAAGCAGCCTTGTGGCATTTCCACTGATCAGCTGCTCACACTTGAACAAAGCCTCAACTGTAGAGGATATTTAGTGGGAAACGACTCTTGGCATGAATGAACTGGCTAATATTGCACACATTCTTGCGCCCAACTGTGCAAAGAATATCCTCAGCTGTTTGAGAGGCGTTGTCATATGTTGCAAAAGAAATCTATCCAAATGAAAGTCACTTGCTATCTTCTCTCTTTGTGAGAAGCTGAAAGGCTTTAAAGCTGTTGTTCAGAAGCTGAGAAATGAGTTTGTATTTCACTTTTGAAGTGTGTCTTTTATAATAAATGTTTGTAATTTCAGTTTTGCACCACCAAGTTTTACTTTGTTAACTTGGCGTTTAATAATGTAGACAACGGTCTGTGTAGACACTCTTCCTGTGCTGAACCCAGACTAAATATAACTGGAGAGAGAGAGAAACTATCAATTAGAACATTTTCTATTTTAAAACACAGACACAGAGCCCGAGACCTTTCGCTTTATATTTTTTTAGCTGTAGTGGTGCAAGCAGGGCTCCATGTTTGTCTTGCTTTTTCATCTGTCTTTCCATTTGTTTATGTAACTCTTTTCTCAGAATGATCTGGAAAGTTGTAATTACATGCCAAGCAGTGAGCAGTAGGTAAAGTACAACTCAGTTTCAGTTTTATTGTTTAGCCAACGTTCATTTAAAAAAAAAAAAAAAAAGACTTGTAGGGGGGCTTTCCAGACGTTTCGGGCATGTTTCCTGCAGTCACTTCTGAAATGGGTGCATATTCATCTCAGTAGCGTCGTTCACTGTTAAGTCACCCTGTTTGCCCCACAAGACCACAAAATGCTGTAAACATATAGACCACAACATGGGCCAAAGTCATTATTCAGGCAGTTGTTTCTGCATTATCCTGGCTGTCTGAGATAACTTTTTTTTGTTGATTCTTATTATTCTTTTACACTGGTAAGAGAGCCGTCTCTTAACTGCTAACTGTGTTTTTAATTTTGTGTTTTATCTTTTTGTCTTGCAGATGATGTAAATGGCTATCACCATCATGCATCATCCAGCACAGGTTCACCGGAGCAGGGACGATCGGAGGTAAAAACCAAACTCACAGCATGCCCTCAGTCACACAGACAATTCTACAAAGCAAGAACTCCATCACTGACAGTCTTTTCACAACAATTCTAAGTAGGATTTTTTATTGTTATTATTGGTACCTTATTTTTTTGCATTTTTATGATTGTAGGTGCTTTATTTGTTTTGCAGTACCTGCTATTTAAAGTTATGGAAAAAAAGCCTTTTGCAGGCAGATTTATGGAGCAGAAGGTCCAAGCTTCACATTCAGCTCCCTGCCTATAATCGTGGTTGCAGGAAGCATATTGTGTATAATTACAAAGATTAATCAAGATTTCCTTCCTGCTCTTTATCCACTTCTTCTTTTTTTTTACATACCCACCAAAGCAGTTTATTTTGCGTGTATAATACTAGAGATAACTGTACTGAGTTTACTTCCATCTTTTCAGTCCATTCATGCTGTTGTTTCACAACATACAAATGGCAGAAGAGAGTTAGGTATAACTCTAATACTCATGTATTCTCCTCTTTCATACTCTAATTAAAGTTTGCTTTAACGCCCGATGTGCGTGTAGAGAGCTGTGAGTCTCTCAACAACAGCCTGGCCTCGCTGGCTCCCTCTGACCACAGCGACAGTCCACAGTTTGCGCCTCAGACCATAGAGCAAATCAATGCTTTAACTGGGGTAAGACACCAGTCGGGGGCACAGGTCGCTGTTGCTTGTGTCTGTGTCTTCATGTCTCTGTCGTGTCTCATATCTCTGAGCCTCAAACCTCTAACTGACTGTGATTGTGCCTGAATCTTCATGTATGAAGTGTTTTTGGACATTATCTGTAAATGTATGTAGATGTAATGTAAGCGTGAAGTGCCTGTTCCCCTCTAAAAGGGTGCCGCTTCTGTTTTAGCGGTATGCTGTTGAATTTTGTTTTGAATCGTTTTGTCAGGCTTTCTCTCACTGTGCACTCGGTTCCTCCACAGTTTTCGAGAAAACGGGCCCTATTCCTGAAGTTTCGTTCCAGGGTATGGCATGGTAAAACAAGCTTGTGTTATGATGCAGAAATGTACGCTATATGTGTGACTACCAGCCACCCATTATCTCCTACCTGCTGCTCAGAGTGTATGCTCATGGTCGAGTTTCTCTAGCAGTATTGGACATTCAGGCTATTAAACCTGGACATTGGAGAAATCAATAAGCATTTCTTGGTAGAGAGCTGATGTTGGCTTTTTGAAGGCATGTTTTGTTTTGCCTGCTGCGAGAAATGGAAACATGCTGTTGTGCGTGTTGATGTATCGTGAGAGTTCATTAAAGGTGAAAAAGGCCTTTTCTCTTGCTTTGTTCTCACCTGTGATTATTGTTGGCCTCACTAAGAGAGCAACAACCCAACCATGTGCCACAGCATAATAGAAGCTGCACATGCAGATTTCCACCTGCCTAACTCTTTTGTGTGTGTGTGTGTGTGTGTGTGTGTGTGTGTGTGTGGTACAGAACTGTATATGCTGTAATCATGGCCCTACCCTTTGCTCATGACAGGACTGCACTGTGGTGTGGCTAACCATATACTGTACTGAAGGCTTCTGCCTTTGAATCCTCTTCAATATGGCCTTGTTTAAACACTGTGCAACCCATGTTAATGAAAAGTGTGACCTTTTATTCAGAGCAGCCAATCTGCAGGGTAAAAAAGAACATTACATTCTAGGACTACAACTTAGCTGAGCATAAGGTCACATCAAGGAGTTTTAAAGGCAGCACATGTATAAACTGGCTCTGTAGTCATTACAGGGATAGAAATCTTGTTTGACTGCAGACAACACGGTTTAAACTACATGTAACTCTTCAAGAGGTTTGGTTTATGTGCATACTTGTATTATGCCGCTAAACCAGATGTAATTTTCTGCAAATCTGGAGATCCAGCTGGACATCTAGCTCTGCACAAAAGTGCACGTTTCAGAACAAACATGCAGATTGCGATGCTTTATTGCAAGCAGAGAAGCCATTGCAGTGATACAGCAGTCACCATCTACATTCTCCTGTGAAAAAAGGGGCACCTAAAGTACTTTAAACAATATAGCTAATACACCGCCTGGATGTTAGATTGAGTGGTACTAAAATCAAAGTGCATTAGAGAAGGTGGATTAAAAACACAGACTGAGGATAGACGGGGGCGTGTTCTTTGTCAGATGAGTCATCACTGAAGTTGATATACACCATAACCTAAAACATACTTTGGTTTGGACAGCATAGGAGTAACATTCTCTGCTGGTCTCCTACTTCCTCTTAATGTTTCAAATAACTTAATAAAGAAATAAAAAGTAAAAATAACACAATTACGTTTCAATATCAACTAAAGTGTGTTCAGCAACTCCTGTGTATTCCAAACTAATTAAGTGACCTGAAAATAAGAATTCATGGTTAAAATTATCCCTCCACAAAAAAAATAGTACCTTGAAAGTAAGTTGAAAATTTCCACTTACTTTTCTACCCCCTGAAATTGGAAGACTTCTTGTGTTACACCATATTCTACATTTACCCTTCACCATTAAGATAAAAGGGACACGTCGATACGCCCAGTAGTTAGGGGTTAGTTCATAAATGTATAGAAGTCTGTGGCTCTGAGCAGGGGCACGTCCCAGCTGATGCGCCGATTCCATATGGCTGATCTGTAATTACTGTAAATTAGAGAGTTTCTGTAGCAACATCCCAGTTACAGAAAGTACCACCCTGCATTGGTCAGCACGTTCCAGTCCAGGCTGGGAGGCAGTGTAGACCAGCAGTTTGAACGTATGCATAATTTGGAATAAGAGACTGTGACGGTGTTGGAAACGACAAGCTGTACACGTTGAACACGTAGTTCAGTGGCCAGACAGGGTGGTAGATACAGCTGTGGAGCTGAAGCATTTAAAGTATATTTTTGTAGCTGAATTGTGCAAGTTGTCTGAGGCTGTTGACCCAAGGCTACACAGTAGCTACCAGTTTTGGTTTTCTTTATCTCCCCCTTATCACCCTTTGTAGAAAAGATTTCTTCATGTAACTGTTTGACTTTTGCACCAAGAAAACTTGAGATGATGTAATTTGAGGGACAGATATACAGTTCAGTCACATTACCTCCCCCCTTTCCTGATGCTGTGCTCTGATTAGATTAGCTAGCTGGCGGCAGCTATGCTACCCCTCTGCTGATGTCATCTCTAGGACTGTGCTGTGTTTCTCTCCCAGTATCCCTCCTCTTCTTTTATGGATGACTGAGCAAGAAGTGAGGGATTGTCCTGGGAGGTGAGTGGACTGGTTGGCTCCCGTTTGGATGGGGATCAGTGGAGTGAGGGTGAGAAAGGCAGTGCTTGCTGGCCTGGACTCTACTCCCAGGAGTAAAGCAGTTTAGCTCTATCAGGCAGCTGGCCTGTTTGCTGCTGCATCGTAACGGTAAAGGGAGTGGACCATGAAGGTAAAGTGCACTTCCTTTCCTCCCTTCCTCCAGAGTGTTGCCGTGATGGCACGGGGCAAAGACACTAGCCAAATATGTGCCTGAAATGGATATTACAGTTTTTATTTTGCTTAATGGTTCTGTGTATTGCCTGTAGTCCTACTGCTGCTGTAATGTGGCAGAGAGAAACACACTATACATAGTTATTTTTAGCTTTCTGAACAGCTGAAGCAGCAACCAGTCATGGGTCCTCTCCTTAAGCACTCCTTTGCGGTCCAGTTTTTGTAGCTTGCTAAGCAACTGCCTCTGTGGGGCTGATACACGTACTTGGAATTTCTTTGGAGGTCAGTGCTGATTACAGAAAAACAGATTATTAAATTGCAGCAATGTTGGAGCCTTAAGTCAGTATGGCTAGTTTTGATCTTCGATATCTGTTTTAGTTTCGCCCTATGATATAACAGGTTTATCGTCTTGTTCAGTATGACTTAAAAACAGACAACAAACAATAAACATCAAAGAAGCTACCCTCCATTTGGCATGTTGTTTGTGTTTTGAGTGATAATTATCAGTATTTTGCATTTTTTGCATTAGCTACTAGATGCAAAGCTTGACTTTCTGGTCTGCTGTGGTGACTGCAAAATATCAGTCCCTGTCTATTTATGTGTGTTTAAAATCTCACCTCCTTTGTGTTGTCTCGTTCTAGATTGACAAGCAAAAATACAGTAAGGACTCCGTGTTCTTCCGTGATGGAGTGCGCAGGATCGATTTTGTTCTGTCCTATATTGACGATAAAGATGATCAAAGGAAACAGGTAAGACATTTTCAATCACATTTTTTTTCAGTTATCACTAACTGGACTAACTTATTTTTTTTCATGTTTTGCGTATACAATGCTGTTACAGTTGTATGTACAACTGAAAAGAGTCCCATACAATTGCACTCAATATATCTTAGCGCAGTTTAAATGTTGACGTTATTTCCACTGTTAGATTTTAACAGTCCGAGGTGGCTCATACAGGATATCCTGTGGGTTCCTGTGACTCCACAGCATACCATAAATACCACAAAACAGACAAAGCTAGGAAGACTTTTGCTGTCAGCTGTTAATAATCCTGTCAAGGTATTTTCTAATAAGGTGACTTTGACATGTAAATCCATTCTCAAGTCTTTTTTTTTTTTTTGTATAAAAATAATTTGTTTTTAAAGTAAGTCCATATGGTTAGTGGCCTGTTTTATTTATTTATTTTGTGGTTTTTGTCTGTGGCCTGTCTCTCTTCCCTCACCGATAGCCAGTCCAGTTAAATGGCAGCCTCTCTCTGACCCAGGTTCTGCTGGAGGTTTCTTCCTGTTAAAAGGGAGTTCTTCCTTCCCACTTCCTTCCTACTTCTTACAATATAAAGTGCTTTGAGGCAACTTTTGTTGTATTTTGGTGTAAATAAAACTGTATTTAATTTAATTGGTTTTGTCTCCAGGATTATTATAGTTAACTAAAACTGAAATCAAAATAAATATTTACCTGCAAAACATCTTAACAAAAAAAAAATATGCAGGAAATATCTTTACATGTATTTTTTTAGTCCGTGTGGTTGAAATTTGTCAGCATAACTAGTCTGAGGCAGTGTTGCTTCATAGGGTTATTGAGACTGGGATGTCACATTTATTTTTTTAACACTTTTTCATATATCTTGCATCTGTCAAATACAATAATGTTTTTAATGTAAAACCAAAGCTAACACTGAAATTCATAAATATTAAAACATTTCCTGCACTAAAAACTAAATTGAAAAGAGCAGGCCCACTGTGCAGGCTAACTGAAACTAAACTGAATTAATGATGTACAAATAAAAAGAAATTAAAAATTCAAAGATATAATAACTCTGCTTTGTCACCTGTTGAGTGCTGAAAGGCTTTCATTGTTTCACACTGAGCTGCTAGCTTTACATGTGAGTGTCAACACTCCACAGCTGACTCCCAGTTTTGCTTACGGCCTCAGTCGGTGAGTCAACAGTTAACCCTCCTGCCTGGTCAGGAAACCACTAATTTTTTCCACTGTATGAGGAAGGGTAAACCGGAGGCCAGTTCCTGTGTGTTATCTGCATGCATTGTTAAACGTGACTCTAAAATTCAGTTCTAACAAGGCGGATTTATTTATTCAATTTTTGTCAGTTTTTTCTGCAGTGATTCAGATAGGTTTAATGTATCAGAAATCCTCTTGTAGAAAATAACTAAGTGTCATATACCGTGAAAGCTTTTGTCATGTTACTGTTAGCTTATTTTCACTACCTGTTCTTTCTGGTAACTGATACTTCCTTGTCCACCATGGTTTATATATCACTTTTGTAGCTGTTTTGTAGCACCTGTGTCTTTTTTACTTACCATGTTTCCATGATTTTCCTCTTAATGTTGCACATATGAGCCGCTTTCTCTCATTATTATTTTATAATGTATTATTTTCTGCTTATATTTTGCTTTTGGCTCAACATACTTAAATTATTCGGCTTTTGTTATTTCACTTGTTATCTAGATGAGGACATATTTTATCATTACTTCTAATAGTATGCAAATATTCCCTACACTGGCTTTGTGGTAATATTTTGTCCATGTGTATTGCCGTTTTCTTCTTCTACTGCTTTAGGAAAGGAGGAGGGTGTATGAATCCAACTTACAGAAAGTCGGCCTGGAGCTGGAGACAGAAGATAAAACTGTAAGCTACCTACTTTCGCCTGCGCTCTTATTCACAAGGGGTCACCACAGTGGGTAGCTCCGCATTAATGAGTTGTCAGAGTGTGTACACCTTGCACAACCCAAAGGGGATTTGTGTCTGCTCCAGGGATTCTTCCAGGGATCTTTTGCTTATACGGCGAATGTGCTGATAAACACAATCCAATTGTGTGTTGTTCACAGTGTGATCAAAAAGCTCTGTCCACGCGTCCATGAAAATCAGTAACTTCACCTGATGTAAATATGGCCATTTCCTGTTCAAGATCATCTCTTTGTCCTGTCCAAACTCCGTCCAGCATGGCTCACTGGAAGTCCCATTATGACCAACTGCACTGTGCAGGCTACGATAAACATGCACAGAGGACAGACATAAACTTGTGCATCAAATACACCCAAATTTATTGTAGACGGTTATAAACTGTGAGAGCTGGGTCTCTGTCTATAACCAGCTGTTTTCAATCAAGATGTCCAAAGCTTACAAGCTTGAAAGCAGCATATTAAGTGAAAAGTAGGATCAGGTATTTGCTCATCTTTCAGGGGGCTTTGAACCTTGAGTTTGTCCAGAGAGTGCGATTATGGACATACTATCAGGGACAGCATTCAGGGAAACCACCTGAAGTGTGGTGTGTACCAGTGTGTGCTAAGTTCACGCTGAGTTTTTTCACTTAAAATGTCGGCTGCTCCCCACATTTGGTTCACTGTAATCTCATCCACTTTTTGAAAATGAGAATCAAGTTCACACGCTACAAAAGAGGCAGAATGACTTTAAAGGGATAAGTTTGAGGGGACTTGTACGGAGTGATCTAAAAACACACACTTGCACTGAAAACCATTTAGACGAAAAGATGATATCTACAACAAAAGTTGTTGTTTTTTTGAGCAGATTCCCAGATTGTTTTGCTTTTTGATCACTCACAATATGTCATAAGACCTTAATGCTATTTAGTGAACAAACTAAGAGCTATAGATATAAAACCTGTCACTTTTCAGCGATGTCCTTTTTTTTTTTTTTTTTTTTTACACTCATTATACTGTAATATACATTTCTATACACCACAAACACAGTGCTAATATTACTTACTGTCATTATTATCAGGAGTCAGAGGATGGAAAGACTTATTTTGTCAAGATCCATGCTCCGTGGGAAGTACTGGCCACATACGCAGACGTGCTGAAAATCAAGGTTCCTTTCAAGGTCAACGATATCCCAGACAACAGCGAGATCCCCATGAACTGGCTGTCGACGCCTTTCCGTCTGCCGGGGCACATCATGAACCCTGAGCCAGACTATTTCACAGCTCCATTCAACAAGAGCAAGTCTGACTTCTTCCTTATCGAAGACAAAGAGACGTTCTTCCCTCCTTCTACTCGCAACAGGATCGTAAGCACGCTTATCTTGTTTGTCACCTTGAAGTTCTAAAAATACTCTGGCATTCAGAACTGAATTAGGTTCAAAAATGCAACAATAACATTTTTCCAACAGAGTTATTTAAGTAACTAACCTTCCAGCATAGAAGGTTATGTTTTATAAGACCAATTTATTTTGTTTCTGTCTTCATGAACAGGTCTACTATATCCTGGCACGCTGTCCATACTTTAAGGATGAATGTGGGGATAGAGACAAGAAGGGAATCAAGAGGTTGCTCAACAATGGGACCTACACTGCTGCCTTTCCTCTGCATGATGTGAGTTTTTTCTACTCCAGTTTAGACATTTCTTAATCATTTTTTAGGGGAATATACGCCTATTGTTTTTGAATAGTAACATCTATTCATACAATGAATGACAGTGATCTGTGTCTTCTGTGTGTCTTCAGTCAAGGTACTGGACAAAGTCAAAGGATCCCAACTGCGAAAGTGAAAGATTCAGTCTCTACAAATACTGGGCCAAATTCTTTTGTTTCTTCAAGGAGCAGCCCCTCAATCTTGTGAGGTAAGCCCTCAACACAAAGTACTTGTCTTTGCTTTCTTAAAATATCTGGTTTAATATGTTCAAAAAATTAATTCACAGTAAAGAAGGGAATACACAAACAAAA
This sequence comes from Mchenga conophoros, assembly GCF_057382185.1. NCBI lineage: Eukaryota > Metazoa > Chordata > Actinopteri > Cichliformes > Cichlidae > Mchenga > Mchenga conophoros. Next base: position 15,034,338 of record NC_140532.1, read on the forward strand.
AGGAAGCAAGCAAAAAATGTGCCTATTATTGATAATTTAATGCACAGCCAAACAACTCTTGTTTCTTTTTAAAAAGAGTGCAGGTGTTGGGAATTTTGTTCATTCAAAATCCATAAAAGCTGCACAGAAACATGAAACACTACGTGGGTTAAAATAAGCATGAGGATAAAATGAGACCAGCTTTCTGTTTGATTGGTTGTTTACAAAGTTAAAAGGGTCTCCAAACCCTTCTTAAATATTTCTTATCTTTCAGTACGTTTTCAATTTTTTTCTACAGATTAACCTCATTTGTTTTATCATTTGTTCAATGAGTTTTTTTCAAAAACTGTGTTTTCTTTGGATACACACTAAGCAGAAATACTCATTATCCAATCTGACATCAGAATGAATGCAATAATTACTGTTTTTCAACTTTCAACAGGAAATATTATGGAGAAAAGATAGGTATTTATTTTGCGTGGCTGGGTTTCTACACTGAGATGCTGTTCTTCGCTGCTGTAGTTGGGACAATTTGTTTCGTTTATGGATTCCTGACATACGATGACAATGAATGGAGGTGAGTTTTTATCATCAGACAGATTCAATTACATCATTAGTTTTTTTTATGTTAATAATATAATCATCTCTTTCATTTAAAATATCCTTTGTTTCCTCTACAGTAAAGAAATATGTAGTGAGGAAATCGGAGGCAATATTGTCATGTGTCCCCTTTGCGACCAAAAGTGTACCTACTGGAGACTCAACATAACATGCAACTCCTCGTGGGTGAGTAATTGTTGTACTTATCATGATTCATCTCTACCCACAATATGTGACATTTAAAGAGCGAATGCAGCTTAATGTCATCAAATCAGTTCTCAGTTACCTCACTTTTTCTTCAACATGTTCTCTTTCAGCAATCACACCTATTTGACAATGTGGCAACTGTGTTTTTTGCCATATTCATGGGGATTTGGGGTGAGTAAATGTGTCGCTTCTCTGCTTTTAGCATTTTTAAGTCCAGTGCTCCACCTAGTGGGATTATCAGTCGTTCAGAATAACTGTTAAATAATTTACATGCTTGGACTGCAGCCCTAAACTTTTTAGCTAGTGTAGTTGTATGTGAGAACACAAAGCTGGGTGATGTGCAGCTGTGCTCATGTGAGAATAAAGCAGGTAACTGTCCAGAGACTTCACAGTGAGTTCATGCATGCCATCATGTCCTGCCTTCTGTGTGCTCTACCTGGGCAAGCAGCTAAAACCATGTGGGGTATTTTCAGTGAGGAAGAACTTGTCTCCTGTTACATGCCACTTGTCAATGTCTGGACTTGTTTATTGCTCACTGCCCTGGCTTCATGAATGAAAATAGCTGCTAGCTGCTAACTTTTCTGAATTTAAAGGACGTGTCAAAAAACTTTTAGTCAGAATTTTTAGGTCTAAAATGAGCAGTTTTACACCACATGTAATGAGTTGTCAAAGCAGTAAGCAAAACTTTAAACAAAATGCCTTTGTAAGCCAGGCAATATTCTTAGTTGATTAAATTAATTTGAAATAAGTTTGTGTGACGTTGGTACGTCTCTGCAGTGACGCTGTTTCTGGAGTTCTGGAAGAGGCGGCAGGCGCGTCTGGAGTACGAGTGGGATCTGGTTGACTTTGAGGAGGAGCAACAACAGCTGCAGCTTCGGCCAGAGTATGAGACCAAGTGCACCAACCGCAAGCTGAACCGCATCACTCAGGTGTTTGTGTGCTCATGAAACACTAATATCCTGTATAATCCTGTTGTGATATAAAGCCACACAAGGTTTTGCCAGGCTAAGTGTCCTGAATGGTAGGACTTGATGACACATTTCAAACCCCCTTGTATTAATTGTTTATAAACTGGTTGCACTCATTTATGAGGTGCTTTCATGGCTTAAATCAAAACTCTTTGAGAACATAGTTATTTAGCTAAATTATTAGCGGCTGTGACACAGAATTTACGAGAGTTCTATAATTTGCCATGACCACATCCTGCTCGTCTTTAGGAATCAGAGTGGGTTCTTGAAAGGACTGCTACAGATGTAATGGGAAAATTGTTTCTGTGCTGGGCCAGCGTGATCCTCTGGGTAAGGGGGGGGAGGGGTACTCAACGTGAAATGCCAGCTTGATGAGGAGAAGGCTTTGTTGTGATGTAGTTTGTAGATAACAGATATTTCTGGAAAGACTCGGAGGCACGGGTTTCCTTCTCCACCACATTTACTGATTGTCTGCTGGTGGATTATTCTGTTGGAGGTTTTTAAGAGCAGAAAATCACTCAATGAAAGAATTGGACTCAGGCTAATACAATTACAATTACTAGCTCTGCTTCACTAGTGAGGGTTCAGGTAATTCAAGGAACGTGGCCTTTTAGAGCTCCTTTTCAGGATATAACAAAGGGTGACTGACTTCTGTGTCCGTGCTTTGCTTGCTTATAATTTAGGAAATGGAGCCTTACTTACCCATAACAAGCAAGTGTGCACGCATATGCCTGTCTGGAGCTACCGTCCTGTTGTGGGTGAGCATAGTATCTTTGGTACAATTTATCTGTTTCCATCTTTCCATCTGTGCATCAACCTGATGTCATTTGTCCTTACTAAGAAACTGTTCATTATAATCATCATTATTACCAAGGCTAGTATGTATAAAATGAGCCCTAAAGACAAGTTGGGAGCTCAGGCTGTTACAGTTTCACTTTGTTTGTGCTTGGTACTTGTGCATGGTCTGATTTTACGAATACTGGCAAAATTATATGAATGTTTGAACTGTGAGCCATTGAAAGTTTATACATACTGGTCCAAACCTCATTACTGTTGTATTTTTGTTTGTAAAGCCCTGTAATATGTCACTGAGCTAATGAGAAGAATATGGCCTGACTTTTTCCAAGAGGCATGTGTGCACACTTCAAGTTTGACATTTAATACTAACATGTCCCGCTTTGTGGAAAAACGAGCTCTCGCTCTTTGCAAAGATGTCTGCATGATTCGTTTGGTGTTCTCACTCCAGTTCTGTCTTTTGATTTTCCTGTGCCATGTTGTAGTTGTCTTTCATTTTGCTTTCATGTTTTCTCTGTCCTGAAGATCTCATTGATCATTGCCTGCATCATTGGGGTCATAGCATACCGCTTGGCGGTATACGCATCCTTTGCTAGCATCATGAAGAACAATACCGCCACCAACCTGGACGTGGTTGCCCCCTACGTCACCCCACAGCTGGCCACTTCTGTCACTGCCTCTTGCATCAACTTTGTTATCATCATGATCCTCAACCTCTTGTATGAGAGAGTGGCTATTAAGATCACTGACATGGGTGAGGGGCCACAGCAGGTTTTCTGTGTCTGTATGTCCACACGTCAGTTCACATCATCAAAGTTTTCGACTGATAAAATGTGGAAGTGTATTAAAAACAAATGTTTACTGTTTTATAGAAATTCCAAAGACCCACGTGGAGTATGAGAACAAACTGACAGTGAAGATGTTCCTCTTCCAGTTTGTCAACTATTACTCTTCCTGCTTCTACGTGGCCTTCTTTAAGGGAAAGTTTGTTGGCTATCCTGGAAATTATACCTATATGTTTGGAAGCAGCAAACTGAGGAATGAAGAGGTACTAGATATATCTACGTTATATAGAATCATACTGGTTTTTGAGCTTCGGCCTGAATTTTTGTCAATGTTTGCTCTTTTCCATCTCTTTTCTACCTCGACCTGTGGGCACTCAGTGTGAACCTGGTGGTTGTCTGATTGAGCTGACCACCCAGCTGGTGATAGTGATGACTGGTAAACAGGTGTGGGGCAACATCCAAGAAGCTCTCGTTCCGTAAGTACAAACAAATACATGCAAGTACGCAGTTCATCGGCATCCACAATAAATGCCTTGTAATCTGCGGTGGTGGGGCCACTGTAAATGTAGCCTCGATGCTTAGAGTGATCTCTCCAAATAAGAACTTTTTTTAATCTTTATCTTACCTAACCAGTTTGCAATTTGGCTCAACAAAGTACACAAAGTAATGTCAACATAAATCCACTAAATAGTACTCAAGAGCTGGTCCAGAATTTGATGTGTGAACTGTGCTGTGATTTTAACCTAAAAAAGATTGTTACTAATTACATGATTCAAATAAAGAGAAAAATATTTTTACATTACTATTTATTTTTATTTCACTTATTTATAAAGCACATTTAATAACAACAGACAGTTGACCAAAGTGCTGTAAAAAGTAATAATTAAACAATAACATTAACATCATCAAACAGGTAAGAAAATTCGAATAAAAAATTGGTAACTCTTATACAGGATAGAAAGCCAGCGAGAAAAAATATGTTTAAGATGGGATTTAAAAAGAGTAACAGTTGGGGGCTTTCTAATGTGGAGGGTTAGATCGTTCCACATTTTCAGCACCACAACTGCAAATGCCTGATCCCCCTCTATGAACCATTCTAGACTTGTGTAAGGTAAGGAGCAAATGACCACTTGATCGAAGGGCTGTAGAGGGTGTATAAATCTGCAAAAGGTCAGACAAATAGTCTGGTGCTTGGCCATTTAGCACTTTATAAGTCAAAAGTAAGATTTTAAATTTAATTCTAAAACGCACCGTAAGCCAGTGAAGAGAGGCAAGCACCGGGGTAATATGTTGGGGTCTGTTCATACGGGTCAAAAGGCGGGCTGCAGCATTTTGTACGAATTGGAGCCATGCCAGACTGGACTGAACGACACCAACGTATAGCGAATTACAGCAGTCCAGTGGAGGACTACATGGATTGCTCGTTCCAGGTTTTTAAAGGATAAAAATGATCTCGCCTTGGATAAGAGCCTTAGTTTAAAAAAGGACCTCTGAACAACTGAATTAATTTGTTTCTCAAATGTAAGTTTGTTATCCAAGAAAACCCCCAGGTTTTTTACGTGTGTTTTAATAAGTTACAAAAATCTAAATCTGGGCCATTAAAGTTACAGCTTAGTCCAAAAATAATTACTTCAGTTTTGTCCTCATTAAAGGTAAGAAAATTTGAGACCATCTGGGTTTTAACTTCGTCAAGGCATTTGAATAAAGATTCCATGAGAGTGGAGGTGTTTCTATTGAGCCGAAGATAAATCTGGGTGTTGTCAGCATAAGAGTGGTCTGATTTGCTTGAAATTCTGTAGGTTACATTTTATAATGCTGGACAAGTTTTTACTATGATGCTTAAATGTTATTTTAGAGTCCAAAGTGAGCTCAGGATATTAAAACGTATTTACAACCTCAGCTCCTTGCAGTGTAATCATATCTGTATGAAACTTCGAGAAATATAGTTCTCTCCTCACCACCATTGTTTGTGGTTCAATACAACCTCCAATTTGGCTGTGTGAAAGGGATTACTTTTTCCTAATAGCACTCTATCGCCCCCTTGTGTCGCATAGGTGGCTGATGAACTGGTGGGGCAGCAGGAAGGCACGAAGTCACCCGGAGAGTCTGTACAGCCGCTGGGAGCAGGACTACGACCTGCAGGGCTTTGGGCAACTAGGCCTCTTCTATGAATACCTGGAAATGGGTAAAGATCCAGTACACAGTCAGACTATTACACACATTACTAATGACAGATTATTGAGAAATATTACTATTATACCAGTGATGTGTTAGTATTGACCTCAACAAGAAGCTGAGCTCTACAAAATATATATTCACCTTCAGTAAAAGAATAGGGTGGATGTATGGATTGATTGGTGGACTGGAGTGATCCACGTCATCCTGCAGATGGTGCTGTTTCATTTATGTCTCTTCCCATTTTCATTCCTCTCTGTGTCTCAGTGATCCAGTTTGGTTTCATCACACTGTTCGTTGCCTCCTTTCCCTTGGCACCCCTGCTGGCACTTATCAACAACATCATTGAGGTTAGAGTGGATGCCTGGAAGCTCACGACGCAGTTCAGACGCCCTGTAGCAGCCAAGGCCCACAGCATAGGAGCCTGGGAGGAAATCCTTGGTGGGATGGCCGTACTCTCTGTAGTCACAAATGTGAGTGCTGGTCTTACTTCAAAATGTTTTGGCAGACACATTATGTTTATTTAACTAAACAGACTAACATAATTTCTTTGCTTGTTATAGGCATTCATCGTGGCCTTCACCTCTGATATGATCCCACGGCTAGTGTACATGTATGCCTACCGTACACACGATGAGCTGAATATGAAAGGCTACATAAACAACAGCCTGTCAGTGTTTAACATCTCTCAGTTCTCCCAAGAAGAAAGGCCTGAGGAATATCCATCCTGGTTCAACAGCAGTATCACAACATGCAGGTGTGTGTAATTACGAGATGGAGAGAGCAGGACTGTGGCTTTATTGTCTTTTGTGTAATCTATATATTCAAATATTACAATTATTTTACTAAAATTAAAGTTGAGTCACATTGCAGAAATATTACCAATATACCTGTGATATGTTAGTATTGACTGTATTTAGACAGTAATACAAGACACCTGCTGGTATGCAGGGCCTTTAATTCTTGAAAATGCGTAATGTGATCTGCTTCTTTGTACCATAATATTATTTAATTCTTCTTTTTTTCTTATTTTTCTTATATCTATCTATATCTATAGATAGATATATAGATATAGATATATGGTGGGACAATAATGAACGTTAGTGACATTTAAGATGGCCAAATATTGAGTTGAGTTTATATACAAGTAACTCCTGTGAGCAAAAAGTCAGATGTTATGCTGCTCTAAACACCAGGCTTGGAAAGGTTTTTTTCTACTCCTGACTCTGTGTAATTTCATAGACGGCAGATATCATTTATATGGTCATCTACAGTGCAGCACTCTGGCAGCCAGTCAGATCAAAGTTGGCCTAAAGAGAATGTGGTTTTTAAGGTAAAGAAGCTAAAACAATGTGTTTTAATCAGTAAATGAACTAAAGTGCTGCACAAAAAGCTTCTTTTTTTTTTTGAGAGTTAAAGTATAACAATATAAAGCTGGAGGTTAGTGTGACAATTCTCCTTTGTGAATAACAATAAATAATCTTGAATTGGGAATCACAGTTTGTTTAAAAATCTGCAAGAAATCAAAATACGTGATGTGTTGCTGCTCTGCAGGTATCGCGATTACCGCTATCCTCCTGACGATAAGAAGAGGTACGAACACAACATGCAGTTCTGGCATATTTTGGCTGCCAAGCTGGCTTTCATCATCATCATGGAGGTAACACCAGCACTTAATGACCTTTTAAGCTTCACATTTTTAAGCTTCTTCTTGACCTGGTCTTATTTCACTGATTGTGTCCTCTTCCTCTGCAGCATGTTGTGTTTATGGTCAAGTTCTTTGTGGCCTGGATGATTCCTGATGTTCCATCTGACGTGAGGGCTCGAGTAAAGAGAGAGCGCTACCTGGTCCAGGAGTACCTCCACAACTATGAAGTGGAGAAATTGAAGATCCAGCTCAGCCAGAACAGCAACAGTGACTGCACCTGCACACCCATGATCTACCCATCTTTATCCAAACATGAGGTGCTATCAGAGTGCCTCTAGCCCAGCAAGCTGCTGGTCAGTCAGTCGAACACAGTGACATAGATTTCCCTGCTTGTGTTTTCTGATACTGACCACCAGTTTGCTGCAATGCCATGACACTTGCTAAAGTGCTAGACCTCTTGTTCTTTACTCACAGCCATCCCTCTTCTGCTAATCAAGCAATAGCAGAAGATCACACAGGTGAAAGACCAAGTCTCCATGCATGCTGAAAGTTTGAGACACTTGACTTTAAACGTCTGTCGCATATTTATGATTTCTCACTCTCTGTGTTCTAATTGTGGTGTTGAGGATGATCACAAATTTGGTTTAAGAAAAGACAAAATCTTATACACTGTGTGTCAACCAGAGAGCTTTCTTATGTTCTAAATACAAGCCTATTTATTGTTAAGTGCCACTATGAGTAACCAAAGATTCGATGCCTTAATGTGTAAAGCATATGTTGTCATTGGTGTGTCAGTCAAATGATAACTAATGTAGTTTTAAGGCAGAGTTTGCTTATTCTTGAATATTTTTTACTGTATGTGCAGCTTTGTAGAGCCACACAATAGAAATTCACGTTCAGCTCTATTGTTTGTTTGTTTCTGTTTTTACTGTGAGCATTGTTTATTTCTCTGCATCAAGGTCGCAGCACAACTTTAACAAAACCTTTCCTGTTCTTCACGCCACTGGCAGTTAGGAGGCCCAGGCACATTTTTTGCTATATGCTCACATTGGCCTCGACAGTTTCTGCAGGCCCAAACCTGACATGTGAAGTAGCTACTTTGTTTTTTTTTTCTTTAAATGAACGGAACTCTGTGCTGCTGTTACCGCTGTGGCGATGGACAGATTTTGTCCTGCAGTGGCCAGTTTTTCAGCCACAGAAGCAGCAGCTGGTGCATGTTGAATGTTGACAGTCCGCCCCATTCTTGGAGATGGGAGTGAAGAGATCCCTTTTTAATGTGCCTATGTTTACCAACACAGAGCTAATGAAAGCCGGGCCTCACCTACTGAACTATGTTTGCTCCATTACACAAAGCACATCAGCCATCACCGCCTTCTTGTGCTTCTGGCTTCCTCAGCAGTGTCTTTGTAGAGAAGGAAAGACACACATTTTGTTTTTTGGTTGTTTTTTGGTTGTTGTTGCACAAAGCACTTAATGAAACATGACTACCGAGATATAAACATGTAAATGTAATTCTTGTCATGACACTACAGATTCATGAGCAGTGTTTTGAAGTGTGTGCGAGTAACTGTTCCTTTAAATGGAACAGGAGTCGTGCTGTAGGTAAGGAGTTCAATGTTCTTTTAAATGTTAACAAGAAGATTAGAGATGATATGAAGGACATTTCACATTATGTGGTTATATAGAGACATGAGAAATATCTGTTTCTGAAGTATTTGAATTTAAGTAGCTGACTGGTTGTGCTGTAGACTCTGTTTGAGGTGTATTTACCTGTGACCACCTTACTGTTACATTTTGCCTTACTTATTATGTCTTCCTAGTTGAACCAGTGCCTGTTAATGCCTTAATGCATCTAGTACTTTCCCTTTTGTGTGTAATTCCCCTTTATTTATCTTTCATGCTCACTTTCTTCCCTCCTGTATTTCATTTGTTTTGCTATAATAGGTCAAATGTCCACGCTTACAGAAAAAGGTGAAGGAGTTTACTGTTTCCTTATAGTTTAAATTTGTTTTTTCTATTTTCTTATGTTATTTTTGTAAACCAGTCCTATATCCAAAATGTGTAATGTACCAAAAAAATAAAGAAAGTACTAATTAAACTTGAGCATTTGTTTGACACGTTTGGACCGATGCTGCCGACCAGCAGCTCTTGTGCCGAGGACATCAAAGTTGCTTTTCACAGAACAGATGGCCGGAGAGAGAGCACTGATAACTATTCAGTGTTTGCTCGCACTGGTGGGTGTGTTTTACACCAAAATATGTTGGCAGGGTTGTTTCACTTGGCACTGTGCAGATCCTACTGTAACAAAGACATGGGGAACAGTCCGGTTCAGGTAGGTTGTAAAGACTCAATGTGATTTTAAATGTGTATCAATTAAAGATGAAACTGTGAATCAACTGAAATATTTTTCAGCTCTGTGATTAGGGCTTATATGACTATCATGTTGTTCGATGAGGATGAATACTTCTAGTGTAGCCTAGATTCTGTATATGAGCCCAGTAAACAAATCGGATTGATAGTTTAGATGATGATGTATTTAAATGCCAATGAGCTGGACACTGTGCTTGTGGTCATCCAGACTCCAGAGGAAGACCTTTGTGATCTGGACACCCATCATGGTTTAACTGTGGTCGAGCTCTACATTATGCCCGCCTCCTTCCTGACTGTGCTTATCCTCGGGCTTCCCCTCAACCTGCTCTCCCTGTGGGTTTTCACCGTGCGGCTGCAGCGATGGACCCGCAGCACGGTGTTCCTCTTCAACCTGACCTTAGCTGACACCTCCTGGCTCCTGGCCTTGCCTTTCCTCATCCATTACCATCTGAACCACATGTACTGGAACCAGGGGCTGCCGCTCTGCATTGCTGTGAGGATGTTTTACCACAACTACTTCTACCTCAGCATCTTCTTCGTCACCTGCATCAGTGTGGACCGATACCTGGCCATCGTACACCCACTGCGCTCTCTAGTGCTGCTCGATCGGCGGAAGGCCTGTCTGCTGTGCGCGGCCGTGTGGACGGCCACGCTGCTCCTAAGCATACCTGTTGCCCGGATGACTCTGATCCAGACTTGCCCCGGAAGCAACCGCACCGTGTGCACCCTGTACGTACTGCTACGTGAAACAGGGGAGAGCCTCCCTTATTCCCTCATATGCTCCATTATCGGCTTCCTCTTCCCGCTGCTCGCCATCTGCTACTGCGGCCTGCGCAGCATCAGAGAGCTTCGCCGTCGACCTCTCCACCCCGATCACCTCAACAAGAAACTGCGGCTCAGGCGGCTGCTGGGCGCAGTGCTAGTCATATTTTCGTCGTTTTACCTGCCCTATCACCTGAGCCGCAACGCTGCCGTCGTGATACGGGCGATCTACCCCGACAGCCCCGCCTCCTGGCGACCCGCAGACACGGCCTTCGTCCTGGAGATGTGTATTTGCGGCCTCATTACCTGCGTTAACCCCTTGTTCAGCTGCCTTACAGGACGCCAGTTTAGGAATGAGTTTTACGGCACGATTGCTGCCATGTTTCCACGTTGTCCACGCATGCAGGCAACATCTAAAGGGACCCAGATGAACCTTAGGAAAAGGCAGGAGGTGTCCAGTGTTGCACCTGTGCGCGCACTGCCTGCACCTAGACCTTAATGAGGAATTTGATTAAATGTTTTTCTTTTTTTGTGTAAATGTGTCAGAGATCACAAACCGCTGTGAGCCCTCCCCTCCCCTCCCTTTCTTAAGTGGCAATATCGGATACATACACTGCAAAGAACAATGGTTTCTGGTCTCCTTTATCTTGTCTGTTATCTGTGAAGGTTGCTCTGCTTCTTACACAACACTGCCTCTGCGTGGTTGACTGCGTGCTGTACTTTCTTCTGGTTCTGCGTGCGTGAATAGCAAATCTTTTAAATAAACAAATGAATTCAAATACAAATAGTGAGCTGATATCTTTGTTGGATTTTAGCAAAAGCAAGGCTTTCAGCATGTTTTGTTTTGTTTTTCACAAACTATCTCAGCCTCAGATTTAAGCCGACGAAGACCAGCCCAGTGCTCGAGAGCTTGCCCTTTTATAAGTTGTCTGGAATCATCTTGAAACTATCTTCTCCTGAATTAGAAAATAGGGAAGGGTGGGGAACGATTATGCAGTTGACAGCCGTAGCTGTTAACAGATCTGAAGTTGTAATTGAATTAGAGGAGACGAGCGGAGGGAGGAGGGGCATTGCGCGGAGCTGCTGACAGGTAGATGAGCTGTGCGCTGTCCGCGGTGCTGAAACCTCCTCCAGCTGCACCCACACCGGAGATTCCCCCACCTCAGGTTAGACCTGAGCTCCGATCATCTCCGCCGGCTCAAGCTCTCCACAATCCCACCTCAGTTTCTCAAATAATAGAACAATAAAAAAGGAGGAGAAAAAAATCCAAGTTGTGATCTTCGGTGGTGCCTTTTTCTTATCGCGGGCTGGATCTTAAGATGGCACTGCACGGATTAACATTGCGCAAGGCAAAAGCGGACTTATTTGACTGCTGTTTTGTGACTGTGAAAGCAACCCTTTCAGACTGAACGCCTCTCTCGTCTTTCTCCATTTTTTTTCTGGCGCATCTATTTTATTTTTTAGTTTGTTTCTACTGGACACATGCTTTTCGCTGAAGAGAAATAGGCGCCTTATTTCTGGATTAATATCTTAACAATATGCTTTTTAATGCTGCACTTATATTTGTTATAGTATTGTAGAAATTGTTTTCAGAAGATAATTTGGATATGGAGCCAGGAAAGGAGAAAGCTCTCCCCACCAGTAAAGAGGGGATGAAACAAATGGCAGGAAAGGCCCTCGGGGCTCTGTACAGGTAAGAAATTGTACATCTCTTTTAATCGCAGAATTAGTTTTGGAAGGATCAATTAAAATAGAAAATACGTCCAAATGATTAGATGACACAGACAAAGAAAACGTGCACTGGCTTTGAATGTGCTTATTACTGCATTACAATTATTACAGTTTTTTTTTTTTAAAGAAAAAAGGTAAATCTCATCTTTATGAGGTGAATCACGAACAGGGTGCTGAGAGCAGAGTCGTGTGGCCCGAATATTTAAGGATCAGATATTTCCCTGGAGGACGGTCCCCCTCCACCAGCAGCTGTGGGTGTTTTTTAATAATTAATGAAACAGAACGAGTCGTGACACAAGGTCGGAGGATATCTATTACCTCACGTATTCATCTGTATTACTTCAAGATAGATGAACTTCATATCAACTGACTTCCTATATTCTTTAACGGCCACGAAGAGCTGCATGAAACGTGGCTCGGGTGAAACTGATGGCTGACTACAAAGGAAACAGCACCCGTTTAGATTTGGAGCAGGGAAGCAGGATGTGGTGGAATAGAAGCGAATTATTATTTATTTATTTTTTCTTTTTAATTCTCATTGGGAATTATAAATTATATTATGGCAGCAAAAACAAATCTTCGACAAGTATTCCAAAAGAAATACGAAGGTTTTAATCTGGGTCTGCATATGTTTGGAACTCTTTTGAGCCTTATTCGTTTATTTGCTGAACCAGAAATGATTTTTAGAAGCTGTAGCACAGAAAAAAAAACGTGACTCAAATCTGTTTGATTTAAGCTGTAGCTAGGCCAGTCATTTCACCGGATGAGGCCTTCGCATGTCAGGGTTTTTAAATCCACCTTAAATTTCGGTGAAAATTCCCGAATTGGAGCCAAAGCGAAATCCCTACACCGGATTTATGGCAGCTAATTAAATATTTAATAAAAAACATATATAGGGCGAAATTTAACTGCAAACAGCGCTGATGCAGATGATACTGCAATGCGGTATGAAGGTCATCTTTTTCTCCTCGATTCCATTCATCCTTTCCTTTCAACAAGTCAAGAAAAAATTATAACAGGATATTTCCCCCCTCATGAAGAGTGTGCAGGCGTTTGGAGGCCTGTGTCAGATTAAAGAATAAATTAGAGCCACTGACAGGGCCTGGAGTTGAAATGAAATTCTCATTCATAAACGCGAAGAAGCAGTGTTGGGTATTTCCAGGGGAATTATTTCTGCTGATCTGGCTTAAAAATCCATTAAAAAAAAATATATATATATATATATATATATATTTTTTTTTTAAAAATACTGTTTTCTTTCTTTAAACACAGTATCTGGCTGGTACTTTGTTATCATCCCTTCACGCCGGCTTTGAACATATGAATCACCTAAAAAAATGAGTATTATATAATCGAAATGCAGGAGACTCGAAAAGCGGCAGCAAACAGGTGAAGCGATCGAGCTGACGGAGGATGGGAGACCGCGAGCGGACGAGGAGCGGAAGACGCCCCTGTGTGACTGCACGTGCTTCGGGCTGCCGCGCAGATACATCATCGCTATGCTGAGCGGGCTCGGCTTCTGCATCTCCTTCGGTATCCGGTGTAACTTGGGTGTGGCCATCGTCAGCATGGTCAATAACAGCACAATCCACCAAAACGGGAAGATAATCATCAAAGAGGTGCCTGTAAACCCCGCCTCTTCATTCACCATGAACCCCATCCTGCACCCCACCCTCTTATGTGTGATAGGTGGTGAGATAGAACTGAGTCTGTTGTCCCTTTCAAGTGCCTTTCATGTGTTAAACAGAGTAATTAGCAAAATGAGTATAGTTTGCGCTTTTTTGTTGTAAATTTATTGGAAATTGTGATTTTTAAAAAAAATCATTTTAGATAATCACAGAGGTCAATTTCACTGCGAAGCATTACATTTTATATACACCTTTCTGCAAATATTTCTCTCCTGTAACACTTACCACTTAGGGAAAAAAACGAAAAAGTGATCTCACTGCGATACACACTACAGCGAATTAAAAGAGACGTAATTTTGTTTTTATTTTTATGTGCCTGAAAGAAAGCGAAATTCAACTGGGACCCGGAGACTGTGGGGATGATTCACGGTTCCTTCTTCTGGGGCTACATAGTTACTCAGATTCCAGGAGGGTACATCTCCTCCAGGCTGGCTGCAAACAGGTAAAACTATACACATTTTTTGAGTTAGGTCTTTGAGGAGATTATATTTAGGAAATATCGGTTTCCTACTGATTTCCCATTGTATCTACGAACAAAAAATGTATAATTTAGTGTGCAGACTTGTTGGCAAACCAGTAGGTTTGGAGAAACCTGCAGATAAACTGGGGATTTGGCTGATGCCCGCCAGGCGTGCCTCCTCATGTTAATGAGCTCCCACGGGACCACCGTGTCTAATCCTTTATGTTCAGAGGCATGGCAACCACACCGGCCAAAGCCCTGTGTGCGAAGTGCTTCTAAGCAAAGATTGTAGCGTGATTTCAACCACCGCGTCCCACTTCTATACCTTATTATTTCATTAGCAGCTGACTGGAAATATAGATAAATATACAAAACGATCATTCTTTAAAAAAAAACAAAACGGTTAAACTATCGATCAATATTAGAGCGCAGTGTAGACAGATACTGCAGAAAGAAGGAGATGCAAGGAAAAATAAAGTGCGCTAAGCTCGCAGCATGGGTCCTTATTACATTAACATTACAGGATTGTTAAAACTGAATCTAAATGAATCTTTGAAGAGCTTCATCATACCAAGTCAGCTGAGCCCTCTGACGCCTTCTGCTGCAAACACCTCCTGTCCTCACTCCCCTGGAAACCGAATAACAGCCTGTTGTGTGCGCGCTTTTGTGTGTGGCACCCAATTAGGACTGGTTTGTCTTGATTATGAGTGTTTATTCTTCCACTATATTATAAAAATTTAAAATATAGGATTCAGTCTACTGTTTACTGATATTTGCAGTTGATCAAAAAGATGCAGACCCCGCTTTTCTTTTCCTTGAGCCACATACAGATTTCATTTTGATACAAATTTGACAAATAATCTTGTAATGCTGTTTATCCAGAGTTTTTGGTGCTGCCATCGTGCTGACATCTACCCTGAACATGTTCATTCCCTCTGCCGCCCGGGTCCACTACGGATGTGTCATCTTTGTGAGGATATTACAAGGGTTGGTGGAGGTACTGATGCACAATTTGGTTTTGACCTTTAAAACACTCAAGGATGATGCCTCATTATCAAACCAGGAGCTGAGTTTGACCCCTTCCTAATGAAATTGTCCTGACATTCTGTTTTCAGCCAGGTTTTACAGCAATCTTCTGTTTCTATTCAAGCCTGCTGCTCTCTATTTGGATTTCTGCTGAAAAAAAAGGAAGCTCTATTCATTATACTGTACACATATTAGTACACAATCGTCAAACAAAGTAAAACCCTGAATAGCAGGGCTTATGTGTACTGGCTTGCCTGGCTTAGAGAGCTCCATGTTCACATAGAAACACAATGAACAAAAGAGATAAAAACCACTTGATGCGGGCGGCTCCCGCAGCTCAAGAAGGGGAATGATTTCAGAGGGAGAGACGCTATTATTAGTTTGAAGGTCATCTTCTTTTGTTGTTTTGTTTAGCTCCAAACTGTAGTTTCAGTTGCTGCTCATGACCATTCAGAGAGGGAGCTGCCTGCGTTCAGCGCCATGGCTTATTACTACAAATTAAACATTAGCATTTCAGGGTGTCTCCCACTGCAAGCCTCAGCAATTTGTGTCTATCAATAGTTGATTGTATGCCACTTAGTGTGTAATGAAGATTTAATGGGAACAATCCAGGGCTTCTTTTTTTTTTTTTCATGAAGTGGGCAGTCAGCTTGAATTTGCACTGACTCACACCTAAGCCATTAGTCTCTATTAGAAAGATCAGCTACAATGCATGTCAGTTTGTTTGTTATTAACTGCAATTTGACTTGTAAGTCTCTGGCAAAAAAGAAGAGACGGCGTCAATCAAGCAGAATATATTTTCATTAATTGTGAAAACAGCTACAGTTTTGATGAAATTAGCAAATTAAGCATGTTGTGCTTTTACGCTGTCAAAACAAGTATGTTAAAGCTGGTGGGAAACAATCGCTGTCTGATCTTACTGTTGCTGTAATGTTGTGTTTTTCATTCACCATACAGGGAGTGACTTACCCGGCCTGCCACGGGATCTGGAGTAAATGGGCTCCGCCGCTGGAAAGAAGTCGTCTGGCAACCATCTCGTTTTGTGGTACAAAACAGACACACAAAAGCAAGATTGGCTCGTCATTATCATGCATCATCACGTTACTTTATACACTTGAGTGCAGGTTTAGGGTTACATACCACTGTGCCTAAAAGGTGTGCAAACAAGAAGTGAACACCTTTGTAACTAAATACAAACACAGATCGCTTTCTGCTCAGTCATGACAATTTGTCCTCTTCAGGATCATACGCCGGCGCAGTGATCGCCATGCCTCTGGCTGGGATCCTGGTCCAGTATACTGGATGGTCCTCTGTCTTCTATGTGTATGGTAAGTACTGCTTTATCTGACTGACTTCACCTTAAAAGGACACTCTGTTCCATGTAAAGGTAGAAATAATGTAACAGTTGGGTTTTTTCTTAGCCATAAATGCCATACAGTTCAATTCTGTGCATTTTTCTTGTGCTGCTACAGTCTCATGTGGGCTTATTAGATAAAGTTAGCAAAGTCTACAAAGTCAATGTTATATAACTGACACCGGTGAGTCAGTTCACTGCCTCTCCCATGTCTGTCTATGCATGCAACTATCTAACTAATATATACTCTCTAAACTTCTGAAATAAGCCCAAGCATTATTATGACTAACCCATTAAATCAGATAGTATATATGTTTGTTTTCCATTATTTTGTACAGAATTAACCAAACTTCAGACTTTTGTATTCTGATTTTGACAGCAGCTAAATCTCCGCTTGAATTTTACGTTCTGTGGATCTGTATCATCTGAAGTTTTTTTTAATGACTGATGTGTTTGATTTGTTCAGGAACCTTTGGGATATTTTGGTACATGTTCTGGATTTTGGTGTCCTATGAAAGCCCGGCAGAACATCCAACAATCACCGAGGAGGAGCGCCGTTACATCGAGGAGAGCATTG
Source organism: Mchenga conophoros (assembly GCF_057382185.1). Classification (NCBI taxonomy): domain Eukaryota; kingdom Metazoa; phylum Chordata; class Actinopteri; order Cichliformes; family Cichlidae; genus Mchenga; species Mchenga conophoros. The sequence goes on from NC_140532.1 coordinate 15,051,463, forward strand.
GCGAAAGTGCCCAGCTCATGGGTGCGATGGAGGTGGGTGCTCAGTCTGTATCTTCTGATTTCTGATGCCACACCAAACACTGCTCAGGCTGATTTAGCATTTGTCACGTTGCTTCAACAGAAATTCAAGACTCCCTGGAGGAAATTCTTCTCTTCTATGCCTGTCTATGCAATCATTGTGGCCAACTTCTGCAGAAGCTGGACCTTTTATCTGCTTCTCATCAGTCAGCCTGCATACTTTGAAGAAGTTTTTGGCTTTGAGATCAGCAAGGTGAGTAAATTTATGCTTCATAAAGTCTATTATTAGGCCTAAAATGTCTCATCTGATCTCACCATCAAATTTCCGAAAAAAAAGATGCTATAATTGCTTCTAAAAAAGGCATAACAGGTCCATTTTGTTGTTATGCCAGCCATCTAATGTCATGTATTTATTCTTAAAGACTAAATGTTTTCATTTTCTAGCTGAACAAAGGTATCCCAACTCCGGAAACCAAAAAGAGGGTTCACCATGCAGCCACTGCAGTGACCCTATGCCTCACCAGTGGGGCTCAACCCATGATTTCAGAACCACAGGGATAAACATACCAAACTGGCCATAACTGAAATTTATTCGAGTAACATAACTGGATGAAAATATTAAAACAGTGTGACAATAATAAAGATTTTGTTTATACTTAGAAACCTACAGAGAATTTTTGGCTTCCTTTAGCTTTTCACCCACAAAGCTGTGGGTGAAAAGCTTAAAATTTCACCCACAGCTTTTACTATTTTAGTTCACTCTCATTATAGTTTTCACTCACAGATGGGCAAAGGTGTTTAAAGCAGCCATAAAGTACTTAAAACATATTATACCCTACTTGGCACATCAACCTCTTTGATTAGATTTCAGCTGCTAACGACTCCCTTTGGCAGCTAAGTAAATAATAACTCAGTTTAAAAGAAAGTTTGGGTCTAAATGGTATAAATGTAATTAAAGCCATGCGATTTTATTCATATAGCATCAAATCACAACAAAAGTTGCCTCAAGGTGCAACATTTGTTCCTGGTTTCTTTTAAGTACTATTGCATTTTAGATTGTATTAATAATTGTCACCCCAGGGTTAAATTAGGCTGGAATGGTAGACCCACGTGTATAATTGTACGTTTAGCTGCTAATACAATGCAGCAGGCTAAACGATATCATCTTAAAAAGTAATATATGAAGAAAGTTTGTTTCTGTTGAACCATTATTATATTTGCTCAACCTCAATGGAAATAATTTCCTAATTTTAAATGTATAACCATGGATTAAAAAAAAAAAAAGAACAATATAAAACAAAAGATATTTTGTTTTATATTTAAAAAAGAACATATATAAAAATTAAACAATAATTCTGAAGTTTAATGGATATTTACATTTGCAATTTTGGGACAACTTGCTTTAGAAAATGCTGTGATTTGTTGTTTTTACCTGTCCTCATGTGTCATACATGTAAAAAGAAAGCAGCCAGTCTCAAATTACCCCAGTCCTCTGAGCTCCAGCGAGAGTGTAAAGCATCACTCAGGCTGCTCTGACAGATGCAATTCAGGCTGAGGATGAGTTTCTGATATTAATGTGGTGAATTATTGCTGACATGTGATAGAGGAGCCAAGAGGTTACAGCAGAGGCTGAGATTTGCTCTGAGACTGAGAGAATCCCCTTCTTGTTGTGACAGCTGCTCTGCTGCTGTTGGAGCTGCTTCAGAAAAGTATTTGATGCTTTCCCAGGTTGGAATCGTGTCAGCTCTCCCTCACTTGGTCATGACCATCATCGTGCCTTTAGGAGGTCAGCTAGCAGACTACCTGCGAACCCACAACATCATGTCCACCACTACGGTCCGCAAAATCATGAACTGTGGAGGTGAGGTCTTAATCGTGAGATTTTTGTCAGTTCTTTGAAGTACTCCTCATCAGTTCATGACTTAACTCTTTTCCTGCTGTTTTCAGGCTTTGGCATGGAGGCTACTCTTTTACTAGTGGTTGGGTATTCCCACAGTAAGGGGGTGGCCATCTCTTTCTTAGTTCTGGCGGTGGGATTTAGCGGTTTTGCAATATCAGGTGAGTCCTAAAACAACGATGTATTGTTCATATTTGATCCCACCTCAATGTGAATCAGCAGCAGACTCAGGAAGTCTCCTTGTTTCGTTTGGTTGCAGGTTTCAACGTGAACCATCTAGACATCGCCCCTCGCTATGCCAGCATCCTCATGGGCATTTCCAATGGCGTGGGAACACTGTCAGGGATGGTCTGCCCTCTTATAGTGGGAGCAATGACAAAAAACAAGGTGAGTCGTAATCAGGCAACAACAAACATATTTTTGTTTGAGTTTTTAAAGCCCACAGCCATCTCCTGATCCTAGTCTACTGTTTAATAGTGTAATCATTTAAACCTGGATCACAGAGCTTTCCTTACTGTAGCAAACCCTCTCATTATGCCCAAAATATGACCAATCCCCTCTGTGCCTGATCCTTACCCTCATATTTTTATTTACTTAAATGCAAACCACTGGTGCAGTTGTGGCGTATTTGTTCTGCCTAATCTGAGCAAGTTAGAAGAGCACATCTGTTCTATGATATAACCTAAAACTTTACAAAGGGACTCAGCCTGGCTCCAACCTTTGTCCATTTCCCAGACTCGTGAAGAGTGGCAGTATGTCTTCCTCATTGCTTCTCTCGTGCATTACGGAGGCGTGATATTTTACGGGCTCTTCGCATCGGGGGAGAAACAGCCATGGGCTGACCCTGAAGAAACCAGCGAAGAGAAGTGCGGTTTTATAGATGAGGACGAGCTGGCAGAGGAGACGGGCGACATCACCCAGGGATACGGTGCGATGGGAGGTCCGGCTAAAAGCTACGGGGCCACGGGGCAGCTGAACGGAGGCTGGGTGCAGGACTGGGATAAAACGGAGGAATACGTACAGGAGCCAGCGGGAAAGATGTACACCCAGCGCGGCTACTCTTAAACCAGACAGTTGTGGTGAGTCTGCCCACGAAAACAGACTCATCATCACCAGTTGCACAAGCATTATATTAGATGTTTAAATCCATTCTGTATGTTAAAGTAAAAGAAGATTCAAAAGCCACTGTAAAGAAGTAGTTGCAATGCAGAACAATCCTCATTAGAGCCTCATGTTTCTCATCACATGTACCTACAGTAGGGCTTCACTATACAGACAGCAGTCGTACTATTTAGGACCCAAAGCTCATCAATCTACTTGAACAAGACAAGCCAGACGAAACTGCAGTCGACCATCATGTAGGGTCTTTCTCTGAAATACTACTCTGATTGCACTGAAACTATGAAAGTATTCTAAAAACAAGATTCTGTTTCTCAAATATGTTTTATGTACTGTATATACCTGCATACTGTTTCTGTGAGACTATTGTGAATTTTGGGTCGTTGATCTGTGTGAACATTAATATAAAAGGCCATATTTTTCATGGACAGTACCTCTTCAGGGAGACGTCTGCTTGCAAAAAAGGTCTTCTTCTTCTCGAGTGAGGCCTGTAACACATAAGACAAAAATAGCGTGAGTGAAGTTGAACCGTAGAGTTTTAGTGTGTGTTTGTTGCATGACTTTTGCTCAGATCAATGTTTCAGACGCGGCCGCCTCACAGCCACCGATAGTCCTCATTCAGCCTACTTCTTTGTTCTTAGATTCAAGCGTCTCCCGCCATTATAAATAATAAGAGGAATTTTCGTAATCAGGTTCCGGTCGTGACGTGAGACAAATCAAAAAAGTTGTGAAGGCAACTGCTGCTCAGAAAACATTGACTATTGATGTTTGGTGTGCACTGCAATAAATTCTGTGTACCAGCTGCCACCCATTACATTCTGTTTTGTAACGTGACACTGGCTTGCTGTATCTTAACTGTAATTGTTTTTGGAGTCATGTGATGATCAACATTAAGGTGTGTGTTTTAACAAATTACAATTAGTGTCTGGAGATCCCCAGCTTTAGTGCTCATGACGCAGGAGGAATGCACTGCTGTGTATGAACAACCACGTTTTGTGAGCCCCTGGTGTCCCTTGGTTATTGTCATTGTCACCAAAAAGTACTTTATTGACACATTGATATCGTCGCATATGAGTGGACCACATGGATTAATAGATGGCTCTTCCACCTGACTTTATTTGCTGTTTAAACACTTTGATTCATTTTGCTGTATGAAAAATCTGCAAGGATGTTTAAAATATATGAATATTTAAGAATGTTTATGATGACCAAAAGATGCTATTACGGCTTTGTGCCTAAAGATTATGTAAACAGATAAATGTGATTTTATGGCTTCTAATATTGTGTTTAATGAAGAGGTATGTTGATGTCAAAAGGTGTTATAAAAAAATACTCATATCATTTTATAAAAAAAAAAAAAAAAAGTAATCAAAAAGGTAATTTTTTGTCATTTTTATCTCGTGTGTAAATGGGATGATACATTAGTCCTCATTGACGGGAGACAGACTGCCAAATCGGTTAACCACCAATTCTCCAATCACTGCCAAGCATCTCCTGTTCTCTCCAAGTTTCTCATTAGTAAATCAATGGCACAGGTCTCTGGGGTCTAGGGGAGAGCACTGGACCCTGTAGCCTGGAAATTGGTAAGAGGCAAGAGATACAGCATTACTAAACTGTTTCATCCATGCACACCACCACCATTTAACATCTTTGCAGAGACTTCTGATTTTAATAAGCTGATGTGGAGTCAGGTTGGGTCTGTTTCAGAGGAAAAAAGATCAGGAAAAAACAAAAAAAGGAAAGGAAAGGTGATGACATTTTAATGTTTGTAATGTGCGGTCTCAGACACACCCATTTCCTTCTCTGCACATTTGAGCTCAACACTGTTCTCTGTAGCACATTAAGGTATTGACCCAGCTCCTTCATTATGTCCAATCACAAGACGAATCAATATTGTTTAGCTCTAGAATTCATTAGCATTTTAAGATAAAAAATGCTCCTGTTTAAAAGATTTAAACAGCACTGATGATTCGCCTTAGTAGTTATTAATGCATTTTTGTTAGAATAAAAAAACATATATATACAGAGCAATAGTAGTCGTAGTCACTGTTTGCAGCTTTAAGGTTGAAAAATATTTATATTGTTGTCATAAAATTTACCTGATAAAACTCAATAAAATAAGTAGCTCTGGTAGGGAAAATTAAAGCATAAAAACATAAAGGAATAAAAATGTACAATGACATTAGAACAAGTGACATATTGATATCTATGGAGATAATCTGTGTAGAGTTGCTGAAAAAAATGCAGATTAGAACAATCAACTCGTACTAAGAAAAATGCTCTAAAGATCAACTTTTTAAAAATATAAACACTGACTCATCTTCTCTTTCTCTTAAGATAAACTGAACAGTAACAGATTTTTTTCTTTTAACTGTTTGCTAAGTAAAGCAAGCAATCTTGATAACTGTGGTAAATAATTCATGTACGTCTCCAGCTTATTGGTGTATAAGACTATGAAAAGCACAAAATAAAAGGAATGACTGACTCCATCATCAGAAGTCTGATCAGCTTCTTGAAGAATGGCAGTGTATGAATTTCCATTGTCCTGTTACTGCAGCACAAGGTGAAAATGTCCTGGGAAAACCTCTGTAGCCTCGTGCACGTGAAACCTTTGGAGCGCTCCTCTTACCCGAAGGGAACGTTCGAAAGGCGTGACGTCTGAAGGGTTGTGTCAAGCACTGGCTTCCTGCCCGTGATGGACATTCAGAGTACAGTAGCCTTTCACCGCCTTAATTGATGGTTGGATCACAGGAAGCAGCTTCATGTCTAAATCATCCCAACTGTCAGGAGGGGGAGCAATTACAATAAATCTCAGTTTCTCCCCTGATTATTCACCCAGCCGAGGAGGGAAACCATTAACCCTCACGCCTGCTTGGCGCACGTTAATTTGACAGAAAACACAATTGTGTCACCACTCACGTGGAACATGTTTTCTCATGCCTAACCAGCTGGAGTCGTCATGGCTGTTACACCAGTGACGTGCCCGTTAGGATGCACAGTAATTGGGCAAAAAGCTTCTGTCAGCATTTCTTTCACAGGTGGAAAGTCTGTCAGCCTTCACCTGCCTGCATCACTGACTCTTTATATTTCTGCAGCATCTCCGGCTCGGTCACTGTGATGTTCGTCTGGTTGTGTAATCCGGAGTGTGAGTGGAGGGGGATTGAGTAGTTGTCAGTCTGTGGGGCAGGTGCACTTTGGCTCCTGGGGGACTGTAATGGGATGAGGCCCAGCCACAATGAGTGTTTGATGACGGGGTTGCACGCCTCCTGTGGGACTCTCCCTGCATGCAATTATCCTCCTGCTCCATCCTCCCGTCTAGTCTGCAGCTCAGACAATTTCTTTTTCCACACTGCATTCTCAATATTTTTTTAGTCCTAACGTATAATTCACATTCCTCATACCCCAAAACATCAGGTATTAATTAAGGCCTAAATTTCAAGGCAGGATTGGAGTAATTACTGTTTTACAACACCCCCCGACATGACAATACACATCCCCGGGGCAAGTGGTTTTTCCACACACCTCCTTCCTCTCTCTTGTTAATTGCTTTATTAATGGAGATCTTGCTGGCTCAAATTAGATTTGCACAAAATAACATGTTATATATCACTACTTTGCACCCACTACAAACCATATGTAATTTGAACATACACACACACAAAAAAAAAGACTGGTGTATTTCCACCATGACTCCTAAACGTTTAGATATTATATTAAAAAAACGATTTTAAATGAAACCCTCTGCAAAACGGCTTTACAACGGTGTGCTATCATCTCTGCTGTACTTTCCAGTTGTATCCATTAGCATTACATTTGATAGCATTTGCTCTAATGAGTCAGAGAAACGGGGCTGCAAAGGTGAGAATTTTCCAGGATGAGAGGAGTAGACAGAGACTGCTACATTTAATTTATCTTTTGTTTTTCACCTTCCACGGAAGTGCAGTCACATTTGAAGCAATCCATCACAGGTCCATCCACTTCCCTACCCCCCACCCCTCCATATCGGATTACACTGACAGCTTCATACACGCTGATATAGTATCAGAAGCAGACAAAGGAAGATAAGATCCAATACGATACTTGTCGTGTTTTGACAAAGCACCGTCAGCTCTGGAAGAAATCGTAATAAGAGAGTGGAAGAATTTGCAGGTGATGAGACAAAATATTTTGCAGGGTTTATTTTCACTTTGCTTTTCTGCACACAATTTTTCTTTATTTATATAATCCATCATGCCGCTCAAAAAAATAAATTTGTTGCCACTATCTTTGTTCAACCTTCAGAGATGTTTAGTTTAAGATGTTATGATGATAATCAAACCCATTTAAGCAGCGTGCCTGCTGACGGTGGTCGCTGATCGTCGTCATCCTCTGAGTGGGACACAGGTGTGCGGAGGGGTTTCTCCTGCCTCTGTGATCCATCGCTGAAAACACAAAAGGGGCCAGACTGGAGCGGCTTAGGCACGTGCCGAGGGAGGGCTCTACCCTCCTGCGCCCACCCCCTCAGAGGACTCCCTATTTACACCACCAGATGGTGGCTGGATCTGAGTTTTAATGAATGTTATCCTTCATGACCCTCCAGGAGCTGCAGGACAGCAGTCGCTCTCAGCACGTCTCACTGCAGTTTGTTACCCCCACGCTGCTGGAGAACAAACGTGACGCTGGACGGATGGAATGTAAAATAAGGAAGGATAAGACAATCATCCAACTCTTTGCTTAGAGCATGTTCTTTATAACAGACAGAACTGATACACATGTATGAAATTATAAGTTTTCTCATTTGTCCTTTTGAATTAATAAAGCGCATGACACATTTAAATTAAATAAGCTGGATGTAAGCGGCTGACTTCGACTCTCAGTCTGTTCTAATAAAGGCTTACTAGCTTGCTGCAAACAGCTGGAGGTCAAATATAAAATAAGCAATTCAGAAGATAGATGGATAGGTGGATGTTTAATAGCTAAATAGTGTTACAGACTGCCAAAAGAAGCAGTTTCTTCTTAGTGGTTTCCAGACATGTGGGTATGATTTAGACTGTTATAAATAACGGGTAAAACATGGTTTTATTAAATATTAGATTGGCATAGGCATAGTACTAAAAATGCTGCTTTTCTTGTAGGCTTATTGGAGTCAGATGGTAACACATCTGAATCATCACCATGGCAGCTCTCTCACCCTGCCAGTAACGTGTAAGGCTGTGAATCAGAGTGAGAACCACAAAGTCTACACAAGAAAATAACTGTGGGTGGAAGCACCCGATGGCTACATGCTAAAAGAGTAGAGGTGGATAATTCTCGTTAGTTTGTGGAATGGTGCTCTGAAACTGCATTTTTGTAGATTTTGTAAATTAAACACACTCCCAACAAATTCATAATTATTTTTGCATGCATTTATAACACAAGAGCAGGTTAGATCTCTGCAGTCGTTGCTGGTTGGCATATGTTCTTCACTGGCTGGAAATAAACTGGTTGTGTATGTGCTGCCCTTTACTCAGTGACCCTCGTCCGTCTCTACGAGAATTGCTTTCACGGTGTGTTAAATGAGCCGTGGCTGTGTTGGTGTTTCCCTCCGCACGGTGGCCCGGGCTCTAATTCGCTGACAGGGTTATGTCACACACCAGCCATTGTGCAGAGTTTGATTGAAGACGCCTGATCTGACTAATTGATCCCTCGCTGCACAAGCGCTCAGACACATGGGCAAGGTCTGAGATGTGTAAATTGGCAGTCAGGTCACATGACTGGAATTAAGCCAATCCAAATGTATAGGTTTAGATCAAGCACTGCTGGAGGCTTTTACTGACAGATGGTGTGAAAAAAAGTGAAAATCATTTGAGGTGTGTAGAGTTAGGAAAGGGTACGTGGTTGCACAGCGCTTTTGCTGGCTTTGCTTATTGCTATTTCCTTATAGCCCCGAGCTTATTATCAAACCCATCTCTCTCCACAGATCTGCATAATGTGGAATTAAACTTTAATTTCTTTTTAGGTCCTCATAAATCAGCCGCTGCAGAATAATTTTAAACAACGCAGCTCCTAATGGCTTGGTATTAGGATCAAATTTATGAGGCTGAATGAAACCTTGAGCTTCCAAAGACCCATGGCATCTGTTTACTGTCTCACAAGTACGTTCAGTTTAAGTGAGTCGGATCGTGTGCTGACACGGTTTACAAAGCAGCACAAAAGCTATAATGTGTCCAAACAAGTAAGTTCAACAAACAGCCAACTGGACACACACACACACACACACACACACACACACACACACTAAAAACAATAAATCCAGAGATAGAGATTAACTCCTGAAGCATCAAGAGCAGGATCTCATTTGCCATTGTTCTTGTATCATATGCCCCACCCTGTTCTTCGTCCTGCCTCTTTTTCCACTTTTCTAGATTAAAATCTCATATAATAAGCAATCTGGCCAATTTCACCAACAGTGAAGTCATCACAAATATTCTAATTATCACAATATATCATTAAAAACATGTTTACATTTCAACAAGAATTACTATATTGCAACAAATTTTCAGTCTGAGAGGAGCCACCACAGTGACCATTTTTATTATATCTTTCTACTGCATCTGTAATTAGCAGTTATGTGTTTGTCTAGATACATGAACTGAGGAAAAGTGCAACATGAGTCAAATATTGTACTGAAACACATTTCTGTAAACAAAGGTGGAAAACATTCAAGAAGAACCTAAAACTTTTTGCTCTGCTAGAACAATTCTTCTCATCACCAGCCTAAATTCTCACATGTTAAATATTTCATAAACCCACAGTCATGCTCACACTTTGGTAAAATTAAACAAAACTGACAGAAATATCATTACAATTGTTAGAACAACGTGACCATTAAGAAAAAAAACTGATGTCAGCTGTTTAATATGCTTTTTCTGATACCGAAAAATATAGACAATATCAAGATATAAACAGGAATTTGGCCACAATTTGATCATCTTTCAAGCTCCAAGACCATCAGTCACATGTTTAAAGCTGACAGCAGGTCTCCCCACACACTCAGCCCTGTGACATCAAAGTCTCCATCAGAAATCTTCAAAGCATTTAGTTCTTTTTCTACATCCCCCCTCAGAGACGGACTGGCATCGAATAAAGCCAGAAAGAGCTCAGTAAGTTTCTTGAAGGACACTCCGGGACCCGTGCTGGTTAGAACCCATTCGCCGTCACTTAAGCTGTATTCCATTTCCGAGGCCCACTTTTTCAGTACATTACAAGATGCATCTCTGAGTTTCTGATGTTCTTTTGCCAGGTCTTTCAAAAGTGTAGGAGACAGTAGAGAACACATGTACTGCAGCAGGCTGTGTTTCTTTTGCAACCAGTCTAAGAGAAAATCATGTGCAGCAGTTTGTGCAGTACAGCTTTTGGATGTCAGCAGAGCTGCAGCGATGACTAGACAGAATTGTTGCAATGCCCCTTCGCATCCCTGGAGAACAGAGCCTAAAAATTGCTCTGCCCTGCAGGTTTCACTGCCTTGGTTCAGCAGAGCCTCCAGCCTCTCCATCAGCATCTCCCCCTGCACCTCAGCATCAGCACCAAGGGCTGACATATCAGCTAGGGGGCTCAGGACCTTATAAACTGATTTGCATTGAACTATGTGACTGCAGAGACCTGTGACGTCCTCATAGTCTCCGTGCATCGTCTTGACAGGACGCGTTGTGTCAAAGAGGATCTTCATGAGAGAACTAGGAAGTTCTGGGTTGTTCAACAACCTGACGAGCAACAAGTGCTGGCACCGGGGGAGGTCCGAGAAGGAGACTTCGGTGTATCCGGGGATGGTATCTCGCAGAGTTTGGTTTGTGAGCTGCAGCTGTTTCTCCATGATCCTCCTAATAGCGGCGTTATTATGGAACCTGGAGAAGACGTGCTCGCAGTACCGGGCCCAGTGAAACGCCCTGGACAGAGTTTGTTTATCCCAGTGATTCACCGCATCGCTCTGCGCCGCCACCGCCAGCATCTCCACCGTGCTAGCTAAGTTTTTCAGCACCGCCTCCATGTGGCGCTCTCAGCATTCAGAGTTCAGCCTTCAGTCCGGCTTCGGAAACCCACTGAGGAGAAAGGTTACAGCCTGAACCTGAATCATCTGAATTTCGCTATGCTGCTGAAAAACTGCTATAGCATTTGAGATGTAGCGGTTTAGCTACATGTTAGCTAAGATGTCAACATACTAGCATGGCAAAACAAGACTTCCGGTGCCGCACTTCAATAAATAATTCCTCTTGAGTAACGTGGGTTTCAATAACAGCTGACGTTACAATAAAAAATGAATATGACAGCACGGAGAAAGTTGAAGAAACTCACATATCTGTTGCCGGTTTCTACTGCTTGATTTTCCGGTTGAATATACCGCTCGTTAGTGCGCAAGTGTGCCAATATAATTTCATCCCCTTCAAAATAAAAGCACATCAAGTGATCTTAGCGCCACAAAATGAGTTAATGAGTTCGGTACACACAAACTCGGAATTTTTGTGCTTACGTGTATTTATTATATGGATTACACACACATTTACATTAAAAAGCATCATAAGGGTGTTCTGACTAGGAAGACTACACCTGAAACACGTAATTAATGTATTAATAATGATCGTCATTCATTATTTCAATTTATTCTCAAATGCAAGATAGTGTCAAATTACGCCTAAATGAACCAGTCTTGATATAATAACAATGCGACTAGATGGATCAAACAGCACAGTTGCACACACAGACAAAAACTTTACATCAAAGCGTTTGGAAGAATAGAAACTCAGGCCAGAAAAAAATGTTACAGAGGGAACACAAAGAAGAGGCAGTGCCAACACGACCAAACTTTCCTCCCATCATCATAATCAGCAGCAGCAGCGTAGCCTGCTGTGAGTGAGTATATGTGTGCGCGCGTATGCGTGTGCTTGTGCAGTCAGCTTGTGCAGCGAGAAAGATCACCCCGGTACACACTGGTTTGTGATTTTGGAGGCTAACCTGTGGGTCGGTGCACCACTGTGAAAAGCATGAAAATTGGGAACCAGCATCTCACAGGACGAGTGAGAGGAAGGAGCGCACCAGCGAGCTGAACCCTCAGGGTGAGCACACACGAGAAGCTTTTCATTCAGGACATTTTTCGCTACTTTTACACTGTTGCTGTATGACTGTCAGACTATTCATACTTGCATTTCTGTTTTAGGTTTAGATCATTTTTAGAAAGTACCCTTTGCAATCTCTTCCTTTTGTGTGCTTTGCAGAACAATACCATCTAATGAAACTCATTTAACAGTTGAGGGGGGCTTGGTTGAATCTTACTTCTTGACAGTTGACAGGAAGGTGCTTGCCTTTTTACTCCTTTCAGAGTTAACACCAGACATCTGTAATTAAACGGAATATCATATATTTTGTGTACTAGCTGCTCTCAGTCACTTCATTGGTTTTTAATTAGCAGGCGCTCTGCTGGATTTGAGTCATAACTCATCAAGCGTCCTCCCTTGGACCTATTTCAAGAGTGGTAAATTGTCTGTTGTGGGCGCTTTATTTGTGACAGCTGTAAAGAAGGAGACAACCTAAAAAGCCTTATTGCAGTTGTAAATGAAGTGAGAGGCCAATACAGTTCTACCCAAAACCAAGCCCTGGCACCAAATTCAGAGAAACTATAAAAATAGCTCATTTTATCTGTTTTCTTGACATACAGTCAGCCTGAACTTTGGTTTGTTGACAGTTCAAATGTTTCCTTAATCAAAGGTCTGAGGTTGCATATTCCATTATGAAATCATTTCATTTGTAAGACTTAAGTGCAGATTCCCATACAGACAGTGTGCTTCATTGACTGTAGCACCTCAAGCAATCTGATACCTGAACACAACAGATTACTTGTCAGCAGTAGAAACATGCTGAGTGTCCTTATTTAGATGGACAAATCAACCTCCAGATCGGCTAACTGTTGTAGTGGAGGAGGGCACGCAGGGCAAAGAGGGTTACGAGGACAGAGCCGCTCTTGTACTTTCTAATGTGATTCATCATTCAAAATTCCCATCCATATGCCTTTCCCGAAGCAATCTGCAGCCAACCGTGGCACATTAGCATGGCTTTAGTGAAGTCACGAGATGACTCAGGATGAATGTAAATTTTGTATTTCTATATATTTTTTTTTAATGTTTTGGGTTGAAAAGTGGGATCTCTTTGTGAATGCACAAAGCCTAGCATTCGATCATGAACCAGATTCTTAAAATACACGCAGTTTAGCAGAGTGCAGGCTGCTGAAGCAAAACATGTCAGGAAACAGTATGGTGAGAGGAACCAGGTATGTTTTACAACAGCTGGCCGGGGCTATTTTCTTGGGGAAAAAATGGTGAAAATTGAGCTCGATGTTTGTTTACGATCTAGTCAAGAACAATAAAACTGAACCAAGGTTGACATGAAGATTTATTGAACAGAGACTAGTATGTGCGAATTCAAACAAAGCAAGAAAATTGTAGTGAATTTTAAGTTAATTTAAAGTGACATGTGAGAAGACACATAAGAATCTTTCAGAAAGTTTTTATACCATACAGCTTTAATAAGGAAAATGTACAATAACAATACGTAAAATAGCAGCTTGATGCATTGCCCACTGACGCAGCACAGGGAATGAGCTTGTTAAGCTCTTGCACTGGGAGACATGAGACATCCTAGTGCCCTTGTTCTGTCTGTCAGCCTTCACCAGTGGACATGGGAATGTAGCACCTGTGTGTGAGCGCCGAGCTCCAGACTTTTGTGTGTGTATGCAAGCGAGTAGAAGTTGCCTTCTCAAAGATCTGACAGCCTTGGTCGGACATCAAGGTCCTGATGTCCAGTTTTGCATCACGGTGCCATTTAGTTGCAGCCAACTCCAGACGGACCTTGAAATGTTACACAGCTTTAAAGGTCAGATTCCTCATATCGTGCTGCACTCACTCAGTATTCACAGGAAATTTTCATCCACCGCGTGCTTTGAACTACTTGTTCGTGGCAGCTTCCTTGTTTAAATAAGCTCTTCTTGCAATTTGCATCCGATATCCTGTTTTTATTTGCGTGCCAGAGGGTATGTGAAATGTTCCTGCTTGGAGGAAGCGGTGGAGGCAAAACCTTTAAAATGCAACAACAAGATTTCAAGAATGTGAATTCTCTTCAAGTAACTTTCTGTTTCTTTAAAGAACCCCGGACAAAGAACTTTACCAGAAAAAAGGAGAACAAAGTCACTTCATCATTGGCTGTTAGGTAAGCTGTAATGATACCAGACTTAAGATGTCTGTTCTGTATGTAACAGAGAAAAGACATTTTGCTCATATCTTATTTGTTATTTTAAAATAGAAACTCTTGAGTACTTTGGGAGCCTTTAAATCCCCGTTATGCCACTACCTCTATGCTCTAAAGGTTGGGGTGTCTCCTTTCTGTCTGCATTGCATCGTTTTTCTATGTCAGAGTACTTTAGAGAACAGATTGACGCTTGCAGTGCTGCTGATGTGCCCTGTTACACAGCTCAGGTCTTGCATCTGGTGCCCAGTTGTTTTGTCAGGCACTCACTCTTCTCCACCGCAAATCCGTTAATGGAGTGACACTGGACTGATATCTGAAAGATTTTCATATTGCAGCTAATGCGGTGCACCCTTGGCGCACTGTAGCCTGGTATTGGAAAAGACTGGGCCAAATGCTAATTTACTCAGTGACTTCACTTTCAAGGAAATAAGCAGCAGTTAAATATTGTTCCAAGTACTGATGTCAAATGCAATCTGTCCATCAACCTGTAACGCAAGACCTGCTGCACTGTTGACTGTGATGGGCTGATATGCACCGCTGGATAGACTGCTTAATAGATGGCAGAGTAATTTGAAGGAGCTCTTTGTTGGTTGAATAAAAGTCCTACTGTACCAGTCTGGCTGGTATAAAAGTGTCTCTTGTCCAAAGAAGGGGTGGAAAGAAATGGTGCTCTCTAATGTCATCAGGTTTATTGTAATCCATACCAGGATTTTGACCAGGAGAACAAAGCTGCTCTCCTTTCCTGTTTCAGCTTGCTCCTCCTCTGCCCCTTTTGTGAATATGCAACATGAATGATAGCTAATACAGAAGAATTTTATTGTGAGGATCCGTTTAGATCACGAGTATAAAACACACACATGTTCAGAGGTTCCTTCTGTTATCGTGACATATCATGACCGCTGTAACCAACTTTGTTTAAGCTTTCAAAAGAGCTGCACAATATTTGGAGGATGCTAACTAGAGCTGAAATGACGGATTAGTATATTTCCAGAAAATGTGTAACTACTTTGAAGGTAAATGAACCTCTGGTTTAAGGTTATTACATATGAGAATTCTCCGATTCACTCTGTTTTGCATCACTGTCAACTGAATGGGTATAACACTGGGAATTTCTCTTTTTGTTTTTTGTTTTTTTCCTTTTTGATATCAAATGAATTGAAGAAGCCCTTTCCTAGAGTGTACCCCAGCTCTTGCCCTGTGACAGCTGAGATAGGTTCCAGCCCACCTCCTGGCAACTCTAAATTGAATTAAGTGATGCATTGCATCACCTAATTATTCCCTGGAGAGAGTAATTCCTCGCAGTACTTGTTACATTACTTTAGCATTACTCAGAAACATTGCCTGAGATGAATTGTCCCATTTACCAGTTAATAGTATCAACCTTGAACTACAGTGCCACACACTGGCATGAATCCCTATCCTAGTGAGGACACAGGATCTTTCTTTTATTGTTTAAGTATTAACACAAAGCTAACAGCAAAGTTGAAAATCAGCTCATTGTGCAGATAACTGAAGAACCTTTGTAATCTAAGTAATGCTGACTGTGAAGTGTGCAGGAGTGGGTCTGCGTTACAGTGTGATCAGGGGACTTGGTTGGAGGGAATGTCTTGGACTCTTTGTCATGTTCTTTGAGCCATTCCTGAGCCGTTTTTGCCATTTGATGAGGTACATCGTCCCGCTGGGGGAGGCTGCTGCTGATGTCTGGCAGAGTTTTTCCAGTTCTTTCCAGCTGAACGCTGCTTTTTAACAATATGATCAATGTTTTTTTCACTTCACCACTTAATGGTTTTAATGTTGGGGCTCATGTATGTATATACATACATACATGGGTGCATACTCAAACATATGCATGTATAGAGAAGAACATGATGGTTTTGTTGCCTGCTACAACAACAAAGCATTTATTAGCAGGACTTAGATGGAGTCCAATTAATATGCTGAGGTATCTGGATAATATGTACCTCCTTTATTAATGTTTTGAAGATCTGCTATACTGCACACTGGAGCTGCACATTGTGTCTGCTTGCATAATATTACAGATATCTTACATGTTCATGAATTCTATATCATTGGACTGTCTTAACCTTCTCCTGCTGATGAATAGGGAACCATGTGCAGTTCCCTGAGCCCCAAACAGCCCAGCGGGCCCGGCCTGACAGACATGCAGCAGTACCAACAGTGGCTTTCCAGTCGACATGAGGCCAGCCTGCTGCCTATGAAGGAAGACCTGGCCCTGTGGCTCACTAATATTCTTGGTAAGTCACACTAACGAGCAAGAAACACATGCTATTAACAGTGAGGATTTATTACCACGAGTTATAGTTTATAACATGGTTTAATTCGCTAAGCAAAGCGAATTTAATTCAGTTATATTTATATAGGGCCAAATCATAACAACAATCGCCTTGAGGAGTAGTAATACTATTACATATATAAAGTTACAGTTATATTCCTGAACTGTGGTTAAAATGTGTTTTAAATCATTCATTTCTCAGATGTTTTGCTAGCTGTGCGAAATAAAATAAATTTAAAAAATCAGGGTGTGGTTTGTAGATTCATTGGATACACAGGCTTAGAAATAGCTTGGCTTTGAAAAAATCCTGCACATTTCATTGCTTTGTGTCTAAAATTAACTCGACTGGTCTTTGCTGATGTAAACACCTCTGCAGGGGATTGTGATCAATCCGCACCTCATTACAAACTATTTTAAAGTCCCCAGATTGTGTGGACCTGTTCCAGTTGCAACGCTCTTTCATAGATTTACTTTAAATGAATAATGGACACCATTAACTGTTCTTAAATAATGCACAGTGGGTGGGAGCATCAGCACTGTGCAAGGATGTGGTTGCATAATAAACAATTCTCTGCGCTGTACTTCTTTAACAGCGCAGCCACAAAACAAAAGCACAGTGCACTTTGATCTGATTTGAATGGGTGTGTATGAATGAGTTTTGTATGGTTTTTTTGTTGTTGTTTCTTTTTGTTTGTTCCTAGAGCCAGGGAAAAATTTGTATTAAACATGGATATCATTAGTGAAATACCTTAGAGAAACACCTACAGTCATTTCCATGATGTTTTCTTAAGCATTCTTGCACCAATGACTCACCAGAGTCAGCTCATAAATATTCTTACAAAGGCTGCCACCAGAGTAAGAATTATGTATTTGTTAGTTGGGTTTCAGAGATGTAAACTGTCTGTTAACCAGTGTTTCATCAGAATTTTAAATTTGTTAGAGTCAAGTTCTCAAAATTTCAATGACTGAGTGCTAATGAGGAAGCCAGTGTATGAGTGAACACACAAAAATACACACATGCAGCACGTTTACTCTAGCTTTTGTCATAAGTATGTTGGTTTGTGTTTGTAATTATCATGTTTGTACTGCTTTTAGGTTATTAACAAGGTTGCACCTATATGTTAGAAGAGATAAGTATGAACTGCTTGATTGTTTCTTGTTACACAAAACCAAGGGCCTCCGCTGGCCCTGGTGCTAAACGCTTCATAGACTGTGCTTTTTGTTTAAAATATGCTTAAGAACTACTGTATGTGTTATGACTGGGAGTTACTCCTGGATGCATATAACAGACACTTTTCAAACCAACTATAAGGTTCCTGAGACTCTCTCATGTCTGTGTGTAAACAACTTAAAACAACTTCAGTGTCTTCCGCGTTATCTCTGGCTGTGTGTGTGTTTGCACTGGAACCAGCTGAGCCAGAAAGCCATGGAACTAAAGGGTTCAGAAGCAGGAGCATGCAAGTGTTTCCAGTGAATAAACACTACAGAATTAATTTGTTGGTTTAGGCCAAGTTCTGTATTTGCTCAGTATTTTTTTTTATTCTGTGAAACAAGATGCTGACATCCTTGATTACAGTTTCAGGTGAGACCTGCCGTGTGGCCCGCTGCCGTGTGGGAGGAATATGTTTGGTTATACTGATGAGTCATTGTTGTCAAAGCGGTAACAGCTTGGCTCGTATTGTTTTCACTTCCCGAGTCTGTCTTTTTGTCTGTCATCATGGCAAAATGTGCTCCTCAAGACACTTACTTAAGCAGGAACTACCACAAAGGTGGTTTAAAGCACTTGGCAGGTGTTTATGTTTGTCTTTGTGCATTTGTCTGTGGACAGTTGTTCAGTTGTTTAGCAGTGCAAGAAAAACCCAAGAAACTTAACAGGTGTTTAATTGTAGTTTTAATGCAAGGAGAAGGCTGAGTTTGCAAACGGTCAGAGCTCACTGATCCTAATATATTCCCAGTGTAAGATGATCTCAAGTCAGATTGAAGGAACTGGGCAACTCGTATGATTAAATATTTAATTTTACTATACTTCTATTGGAGCCCGGTGAAAGATATTTTCCTCTCACAGCGTGGAACGAGGGTCGTACGAGTAGAGTATAAGACTCACTGAGTGTTTCTCAAGATTTCAATCTCTCTTTTCTGGGCTCAATTGCAACATTTGGAACTCATTAAACATTGAACCCCTAAACCCCTCCTCCAATAAGAAAGAGAAAAGGGATAAAAAAAAATATCTCCAGTTTCTTTCCACAGACACCCCCCTGCCACCACCTCCTATTTCACGATGATCTAACTAAGAAAGAATGGTCCTCTGGAAGTCAGTCAACTGGACACCACATGTTGATCACCAACGTAGCTCTGCAAATGCACAGGATAATGAGGCATTACTGTGTACAAACAGATGCCACGTTTTTTTTGGATTTTTTTATGCATCCCCGTAGTTGCCATCCCACGGTGTGTGACCAGGAAATCCCCCAGATCCTCTCAAATCATGTTGTACTATTTCAGCTTTTGGCTCCTCCAGAGCCGCCACAAACCCGGCAGCAAAAGCGACGCTCGGTCATTAAAACGGTTTTAGGAATCAACAGCACTGCGTCAGGTTTGACCGCAACTCGGAGTGAAGTGGAGATTAAATTTTATTTCCTTACGCTATATGTATATTTTTTAAACTTGTGGCGCTGCTCTTTCTTTATGTGTCTCCTGCTCAGGTCTGGAAATCACTGCTGAGAGCTTCATGGACCGCTTAGACAATGGCTTCCTGTTGTGCCAGCTGGCTGAGACACTGCAGGAGAAGTTCAGGCAGAGTAATGGAGATCTGCCTACCCTTGGCAACAGCAAGGTACAGAGAGACTGCAATAGTCCTGTGTGATACAGATTACAGTGAAAACACTAATCTGAAAGTTAAATCTTGGCTGAAAATCTTCCCAGACTATCAGCTTGAACGATTTCACAGAGCATTGTTCCTGAGTATGAAAACATCATCTGAGCAGACACTTATTAGGTCAGATTGACTGACAGTCACTATTTAAAACCACTTCCACATGTAATGGTCTTTTTCACATCTAAATACAAAAGGATATCCCAACACAACATTTGGAAAGTAGCACAGAGGCAGAAAGACGCTCTTGATGACTGCGCCCGTGAATTCCTACTTTGCAAAGAACTCCACAATTTTAGAAAGAAGTGCACATAAAGTGGGATGGGGGGATGGGGGCCTCTTGCCTTCAACAGGGCAAAAAAGAAAAAAAAATAAGGCTAGCAAGGACACGTTAACTGATGGGGCCCCACATCCCCTGTGAGATTTGGGAGAACAGCATTAAACGTTCTTTTCTTGTGAGCCTTGACTGAGGATTTAATGAATTTCATTAAAACGGGTGCCTTGAGAGTGGTTACCTGTAATTTCACCCAATCAGTCTGTCCAGATGTATATTTATGGGGTTGGTGACTAAAACAACAAAAACAACTAGGC
This sequence comes from Mchenga conophoros, assembly GCF_057382185.1. NCBI lineage: Eukaryota > Metazoa > Chordata > Actinopteri > Cichliformes > Cichlidae > Mchenga > Mchenga conophoros. The sequence goes on from NC_140532.1 coordinate 15,071,502, forward strand.
AAAAGAAAAATGTTTCTATTTATGCCCCATATATTATAAAAACCCCATGGATACATCCTCAAAAGTTCAAAAATATATGTTAAAAGATGGATATTTACCTTCAGTATCTGTTTATTGCAGATATTTAAATGCTGAAGTGACAGCTGGTCTCAGTGGCATGCAGCAAAAACTGTGATTGGGTCATGTTCGTGCCTCTGTTCGGAAGGCAAGAAGTAAAAGATGTTTGTTGGTCCTTCAGTGAGAGTTGTTGATGTTTGCACTGAAGCATTACTGTGCTGATGTCAGTGGGTCTCCTGATCTCAGTGTGAGCGCAGCAGCACAGATGTGAGGAAATACTTGAGGTCAATGACCGTGAGACAGCAGAGGAGCTGCCGAAATAGAGGAGTCTATTGATTGTGAATGCCAACAGAGGGAGAGAGAGAGTCCTTGGATAGGCTTTAAAATGAAACAAAGCTGCATTATGATATTGTGCAGCGAGCGTGATTCGATTCTGTTTGTCTGAATTAAGGGTTTTCATTAAAAGATTAACCGTGTTATTCATGTCTGATACACAGTATGTCATCCAATGAGTCTTTATGCTTGTCGTGGCATTTGATCAGCTCTAGTTGTTTGCTATCAGATTTCACCACTTAAAAGAGGACATCCATCTGTGTTCAAGCCCTGTTATAAGTCGATGTGGTGTGTGAAGTGGGCCTGTGACTACAGCACAGGGGTACCATCAATCACACTTTGCAGATGCTGTGCTCCAGACGTCTTCCCATGTGTTTATATCAATCAGTATTAAGTCCAGATGAGCAAAGGTTGTTTTTGTTCTTGTCATAACACTTTGACAGGCTGATTTTTGTACAGTCATTTCAATAACTGGGGGAACTTATTGCTATAGCACTGAAATTTTAAGCAAAAGTGCAATGTTCAAGACTTGGTTTCGGCAGGAGAGTGAGATGAGAAGATCAAACATCGTAAATAAGTAGCATTGACCAAAAGGGATTTTTTTTACAGGGAAAGGAAGGGCCATGAAGCTAGACGCAGCTGCTGGTTATCTCAGCAGAAAGGCTTGGAGAGGAAAAAGTAGCCCGGCTCTGTACAAAGTTCATGAAATCTGTCCGCTTGCACCCATAAAGCACACCACATATTTGCTTAACCAGTGCAAAAACAGAGATGTCAGTCGAAGACAGTTCAACCTCCAACTAACATATGTGATAATAGCATAATCTTCTCATCTACCTCTTAAAGTAAGAAAGTACCAAGTAAATGTATTTTTAAAGTGTCAAACTGCTCATCTCGTGTGTGCATGTTGAGGTATTTAAATTCTTTGAATGAAATAATTTGATTATAGCTGTCGTTGCTCATTTCAAGCATAGCAGTTCCTTTTCCTTATTATTATTCCCATATGTTTAAAGATAATCTTTTCCAGAAGTCCCCTACCTCCTGTGCAATCATTAGACATTCAAAGGTGCAGATCATTTGGCAGCCAAGGCAGAAATAATAATACATTCATCTGATTGTTAGATGAAAAAAAAAAAAAACAACCTTGGCAAAGTTGAATATTTATCCGGGAATGCAAAGTCATTTAACACAAAAGATCCCCTAAAAAAAAAGTCAAAAGGAGAGTCTGGAATGAAAAGAAAAATACCCACAAAAGCTTGCATATTTCCAGCATGAGCTCATTCCACCTTTCTCAAAGCACAGACACACATATCCTGTATAAAACCACAGCAAAGCGCATAAATCTCCCCGAACAGACCGTGTGGGGGCTGAAACCCATAAGCATGTCATTTGAGCCCAAATCATAGACAGCCTGGTAAAGTAGCACAGGTTTTCAAACCCGTCATTTCTCATATTGATCTCAATGGGAAGGGTTCTTGATCCTGGGCTGAAATCAGAGCCTCAGCAGACATCAGTGTAGATGTAGATAATGTGGCTCTGTGTTTTGGTGGAGCTCTGGGTATTGGTTCGAACAAGTCACTCTGGAGGACTTTTGTCCTTTCTTTGTTAAACTGCAGAATAAGATGTTTAAATCCGATCTTGTTTAAGTGAAAGTAAGGGGGTTCTTCTCTGTGTCTGTGACAGAGAATTCCCAATCGGAGGATACCGTGTCGGCGGAGCGCTCCATCCGGCTCCTTCTTTGCACGGGACAACACAGCCAACTTCCTGGCCTGGTGTCGTGAGGTCGGAGTTGGAGAAACATGTCTGTTTGAGTCAGAGGGTTTAGGTGAGTCTGTTTTTATTTCTCACCCTGCGAAAATGTCAAGATGTAGGACAGACCGGGTACATAAACAGGCATCACTTTCCTCACAAAGATTCAGTTCTCTCAGGCTTTGGTTATCCCTGGCACTGCTGGGGCAGTGGGCTCAGATTTCTATCTTCTGTGAATGGCCTGATTGTACAGGTACAGTGACATGCAGGTTGGCCTGCTTCCCTCTCCTCCCCTCTGAGGATTAGAAGCCTCACATCACCAGACCGAGCCTCACCTTCTTTGACGTGCTCAAAAAGCTCACAGTCCGGGTAGCACAGTGATGGGAGCAGCTCTACCTGACAATAAGGGAATCTCAGACAATGCACTCATGCACAAAACATCTAAAGTAAAACTACAGGAGCGTGGACATAAAGGTGTGAGATGGTGAGAAAGTAGGCCAACAGTATGCAAATGTTTTCCTCAGCGCACAGTAGGGATATTTTTCTCTCTTCCTCATTCGCTCTCTCAGTGTTTATCTGTGTCTTTCTGATCTTTCGCAGAGCTTTCTTGCACGTTATTTCACTGCAGTGTCCTTGCAGCAAAGATATGCCCGGACTGAAATATTTCCCTCATAATCAGATGTGCCCCTGACAAGAGCACAAATACGCAGAATAGTCATAAATTCTTGCCATATTTTTGACTAAAAGGTTGATCAGCCATTGCTAAAAATATTCAAGCTATGTAAATCATTTCTGGATTCCAGGATATACACACACGCAGTGAGCTAGCTGCAGTGAGCTATAATCGCCTTCGAATCCAGTGGACATGTGATTGTAATAAAATGCTTCAGTGAACAATCCAGCTGACGAATGTCTTTTTTTTCTTTCTTTCCTTCCCTCTTACTTTCTCTGGATGGATTTGTCAGTTCAGCAGTAGGTGTAACAACATCAGGTTTGCTATCACGCAGTGGATATATTCTTTCTATATTGCATGGTGTGGTGTGTCACATTATTCATGCTTTGTGTGTCCACAGTCTGGTTTGATCTATTATTTGCCGTGGTTACCGTTACCCTCTGAAGTGGTTAAAATGAACATGTGAGCAGTATTCTTTCCATTTGGTTTGGGATGAACAGGATTAGAGAGGACCATGTGATTGCATGAAGTTCATAAGCTTGTTTTTATGTCCATTTCACCATCACACAGCCACTCATTCTCATTCATCACCTTCATCCAGATACAGTACAGTATTTTAATCACCAAATCCTAAAAGGTGATCTCTTTTTGCAGTTCTTCATAAGCAGCCACGAGAAGTCTGCCTTTGTCTTTTAGAGCTGGGCCGGATAGCATCACGGTATGCTCTTGGTTTTTACATTTTCCTCCTTGATTGTCTAGATTTTCCTGTGTATGTCTTTGGATTGTTTTGCAAATCCTTTCATAATTTCCGTGTCTCTTTTATTCCTCATCTAGGTACAATGTGGAGCCTCCTGGCCTTATAAAACTGGAGAAAGAGATTGAGCAAGAAGAGAAAGCGCCTCTACCTCCTCCGTCACCTGTATCTCCAGCTCAGCCTGTCCCTCCATCACCCTCTTCATCTCCTTCCCCATCCCCTTCCCCATCCCCAACTCCTACCAAAGTGACTTCTATCAAAAAAAGCACAGGGAAGCTTTTGGATGATGCCGTAAGTTAGCAAGTGTTCACCTCTGTTTGCTGTTTCTACTTAACTTATCAGAGGAAAAACATCAATGTTTGTTTTTGTCAAAACAGGTAAGACATATCGCCAATGATCCACCTTGCAGATGTGCAAATAAGTTCTGTGTAGAGAGACAGTCGCAGGGTCGATATCGTGTTGGGGAGAAGATGCTCTTTATTCGGGTGAGTGTGTTACAGTATTGTACAAAAGTCCTCGTTTCTTTGTATTTTGCTTCCAAGGAGCCAGACTTTCTTGGATTTTTTAAAAGCAGTCTTGAGGAATACTTCTCCAGGCTTTTTGCAAGTCTTTCCAAGTTTTTCTTTGGATATTGGCTGTTTTTTCCCTCATTTTGAGTCCAGTCCTTGTACCCGACCAGTTTCAGGAGAATGTTTTTTTGGTTTGTTATGCCACTTAACACTAACCTATGACTCATTGAAGCATAAAAAACGCACATAACTCAAAAGATGGCCCAGTCTTGCGTCTGCACGCGACAGAGACCTTAGCAAATCGTCTATCTTTAGGCACCTTGTTATTAGCAGTCTGTCACAAAAACATAATTTGTCCCCATTTCTTTCGTTGCATCCAGGAAAATGTCACCATTTTACATGAATAAAATAGTATTTTTGCAACAACAAAGTGATTCCCAAAGAGCTATTAGCCAAACACTTGACATGTGGTGTGCAATATGTCCTTAAAATTTTTGAGGAAAATGGACAAATAGAGGAGAAATGAAGTTGCAGGCCTAAGAAAAATATCTAGAGCATATGAACAGGTTCTGAAAGTCCCGTCCTTAAGAAATGGGGGGGGGGAAAAATCCACCAAAGACCTGAGGCAGGACCTGAGCTGATTCATCCACTATTCACTGCAGCCGCATCAGAGATACTCTCAGCGGAAGGGTGGCTAATTCTTAAGAATAGAATAGAATGCCTTTATTGTCACTATACAGTTGTACAATGAGATACAGAGGAAGGGAATCAGGGAAAAATGGCTGTGGTATGCCACAAAACTGAACTGAAAATCAAAATCATCAATATGTATGGGGCAGGTCACAAGAGAGATACAACTACAGCAATCTTAAAAACACAGTGATTGCTTGGGGGTGCATTTCAGCCAGTGGTGTTGGGGATCTTGTTAAAGTGGATGGAATTATGAACACAAAAAGGTACTGTCAGATTTTGATCTACCAAGCAATACCACCTGGAAAGCATTTGACTGACAGTTTCAGTTTCATTTTTCAGCATAACAATGATCCCAAATACACTGTCAGTGCAGTAAAAGGATGCAATCAGTCAAGGATTGGCCTTGCCAGAGCTCGGCCTCAACATTATTCAGGCAGCTTGGGATCATCTTGACAGAGAATCCAAGAAACGGTGGCCAATATCCAGATAAAATCTTTGGATGTCCTTCAAGAAGACTGCTTAAATAAATTTATAAAAAGCTTCCCTAAGAGAGTTGAGGCTGTGTTGTAGTATAAACGTAGTCATACCAAATACTGACCTTCAATCATGTTAGACTTGTACAAACTCTGTTTTTGCCTTATATATTCTATTTTCAATGTTTCCTATTTTCCTTGCAAAATATAAGGAAATGTGTGATGGCTCAAGATTTTTGCACAGTACTGTATATAATAATTAACATAATCGTTTTTTCACTTGTATCACTTTCATATGAGGTTATCAAATTATCAGGTTTTGGATATTAGCATAAAACTGTTCAGTGGAAAAAGTCTATTGTTGGGAAGGCCCCAATGGACATAGTTCTTTACTGGTGAGCTTATCCTTAAGCTTAGTTTTCAGGTCACTGTTCTGAATGTTTCACATTCAGTTTGCTATTATTACACTGTTATGCACTACTATAAAGTCTCAGTCCAAATAATAATGAAGACATTAGTCCCAGCACTGAAGCTTCAGAGGCAAATATTACACATTATACAATAATGACTCTATGAAATCATTGTTCAAATAAAGTAAATCATACATTACATTGTAACCTTCTTTTACAAACTGGCAAAAAGAGTAAATAGTCTATTTCTAGCAGTGGAAAATGACAGTAACCGTTTACTTATTTTTTAATTATTCCATTCATTTTATTTTCATTCCACTTTGCGGTTTGTAACAATAACGTCTCACATTGCAAAGCAAACTCTTTTTCCAGTCGTATAGCAGATATGTGGGGCTGGTTTTGGCATGAAGGTCATCCATTGTGTCTACAAATGGCCTTTGCCTTGACAATGTTTACTTTCATTTGCTGTAAAGAGAAAGCAACATCCACACATTTACCTATGATCTCACAACCAACTTACCACTTGGAATACGTCTGACCCAGAACTGGCTGTTGTACTAACATAATCACACACAATCAGTCTTTAAGCTCAGGAAATGTTACTCAGCTTTCTCTGAGTGGAGAGATAAAGGCGATTCGTGAAAGATAAATGGAGAATAACAGATCGGAGAAGTAGCATCTCTCCCCTTGGGATCCTGGTTACTTGGCAACCCACAACCGGGATTTACACCTCCAAAGATGTGATTCATGCTGGCGGTATGTGTACATTAGCAAAAGGGAGTTTACTCTTGGATGTCCTCTGCTGTTTGTCCATTGTATTGCAACTACTAATAGTTAGTAGTTGGTTTTTAAAAAACAAACCAAAAAAGTCTTAAACAAAAATGGGGAAAAAAGCTTCAGGACAAGCAGCAGAGGATGAATATATACCGTATAGTATATAAATGGGCAGCCATACTGAAAAATAGCTAAATTATAACAACATTATTAAACATCCGTTACCATGTGTCATCGTGGATACTAGTCACACCTTCAGTATGTGCGATACTGCTTAGGATGACAAACAAAGCAAGTGTTAAGCCTCTGTTCCTCTGTCTCCCAGCCAGCACTCTTCATGCTGAACATGCTTTAATTAAAATTCCTCACATGGCTTTCCCCCCCCCAGCAGCTGGGTCGACTGAAAAGGCATGAATACAGTAAGCCCAGTCACTGTCTGTAGGCAGCTGGGAGCAAGGACAGCAGTGACGTGCAGCAGATCTCACTTCACAATAATCTGGGCCGCTGGAGAGGCTGACCTTCTGCTGGAATAAATGAGCTAGTTGTAGCTTGAATGAGAGAGCAGAAAAACACCAGAGTGGTTTTGTGAGAAGTGCTGTCCCAGCTCAGCCCCGGGCCTCTGCCCTTCTCTGGCCTACTGAGAAGGGTTTGGAGTCCAGCAAGGGTCTCGTCCCAAAGCAGCGTGATTGAAAACCCCTCTGCATCACACAGGTCCATTAAATCCACAATCACAAAGCCTGAGGCCTGGTGCTGATGATTGGATCTACTGCCCTGCTCCTGCCCTCACGATTGATTCATTTAAGAGGCCTATAAATGTTGTATGTTATGCTGCTGCAGGGCAAGAAGCGTCATATCTGGCCAAACTGAGGTGACAATTGCATGATGTAATTTGCCCTTTTTAACTATGTATTGTTTTCCTATTTGTCTGAATCATTTTTGAGTTGAGTAAATAATCTTTATAATAACTTGTTTTGGATTTACTCTTCTTCAGATAGGGCCATTCAGCAAACAAGCTTGTTTCCTCAGAGGTGTAATGGTGTGTTAATGAGGTAGAGGGGCAAAAAGCCTCCATAGCAAGGCAGACATGTTTTATGTGTGCAGCCTCTGGGGAATGCAGGCTTCTGATCATCGAATATACCAGCGCCTTTTATTTCGTCTCTTTATTATAACCGGTGACGTTGCCATGGTAGCCAACCTTGGGAATGTGCCCTGATGTGGCAGGTGGCATCGTTTTCAAGCAAATGTTGTAGAAAAGGGATAGGAAAAAAAAAAAACACTGCATGTGTCTGTTTAACCAGACATATAATTTAAGGTTTTATGCTTTTTAGTGATGAAATCACCTGAATATTTATTAGCTATCCTAGTAGGTTGGGAAGTTGATCTTCCAGCTTGTCAACTCAGACCCATAAAATGTTCAGTGTTACCAGAAGATATCCCATTAACACTGCAGATTGTATGCAAATTCATGTGTATGAATTATCAGTCAACAAAATTGTACGATGAAATTGGGGTGGCTGTGGTTAAGGAGTTAGAGCGGGCAGCTATTGAAAGATTGGTGCTTCTCTGGCTGCTACAGCCTGCATACCAAACTATCTTTGGGCAACATGCTGAACACACAGTTGGTCCAAATGTGTTCATCACAGTGTGGTAAATAGAAAGCATTTAGACGTAGAAAAATGTGCTTGCACGGATGTGTATGTGTAGGAAACATGTTAAATAAAGTGCCGTGAGTGCTCCAGTAGAGTAGAAAAGGGATATATAAGAACCAGTCCATTTACCATATAAAAGTGAACATCTGTAAATTTTTCGGTAATGCTGATGTTTGTTTAGAGTCAGTGATGTAAATGTGTCAGACTTAGCCACATAGGCTAATTTTCCTCAGCATTCCTTGGCAGGTTGATTATATTTACAGACATGCTTCAACTTAACTTCCATTCATATTTATTGCCTGATTATCTATGTCCCACCTGGACACCAGTGGGGCCTACCCCGCAGTTTGAGAACTACTGGGCTAAGCTATCACTTATTGATTAACCTGTAGACTTTATGGGTGGTGTAATTGGGAAAGTAACAGTAATAAAACAATAGAACACCACTCACCAAAACTGAAGCACAAACCTCTTGGATGTTAATAAAGTTGCTGCACCTCAACCCTGCTGTACAATCATTAAGTGGGTAATTAGCTAAAAAAAAAAAAAACAGCCTGTAAAAGTGTCTGCTTCTGCTCTGAAGTTGTAAATTGTAACATGGGTGTCAAAGAACACTAACTTGTTTTGGAGCCAGTATTAAGCACCCATTCAAATTCAACAAACTGCCCAATAACAATAGAAGTTAGAACTGGAAGACCTTGTCTATTAGCTAATGCTGGCAAGCTTGGTTTGCTTGTTACATATACTCTAGGGGGACTACACACCGACACGTCTTAATTAGTGCACAATTAGCAGAAGGTACAGTAACAGAACAAACAAAAATTCCCACTTGACAAACATCAGTGTTCTCTTGACTTTTATTCTACCACCAACAGCTATTTGTCATTGCATTTTTTGCATGACAAAATATATATGACCCAGTAGATAATCCTCAGACTTATTTGAGGGAATGTCTCATTAATTAATAATTTCTCATACCGACCATAAGGTCCCACTCAGAAGGAATTTTAATAACCTAATCCTTTGATGTTTCCTGTAGCACCATCATCATCAAAAACTGGAAATTTTAATGGGCCTAGTTTATCATCAAATGCCTGCTACTAACAGAAGCATTTGTGTTTAGGGCTACTTTTATTTTTATATGAGCATAAGGTCAAAGCAGTGCTGCATCTGCACACAGTCTCATCACTGTTAGAGTTAAGAAATAAGAGTTTCTTAGTAATCAATTCACCTAGACGTTAGGGCAGCAGGGTTGATAAAGAATCCCTCCAGGGATACCAACCACTTTTGGGACACCCACATCAATCAACAAGCTTTGACATCAAAGCCGCGCTTACATGTTCGTTCAGCTAAAACCCAAAGCTTCAATCAGGGTAATGACATTAGTCCTATAGAAGGGTTCACCCACATCTATTAAAGCACCCCTTCTGACACACCAGCATCACAACATAATCCTATTTTCTTCCGCAGATGCTGCACAATAAGCACGTGATGGTGCGAGTCGGTGGAGGCTGGGAGACCTTTGAGAGCTACCTGCTGAAACATGACCCATGCCGCATGCTCCAGATTTCCAGGGTGGAGGGCAAGATATCCCCTATAAGCAGCAAGTCCCCTAATATCAAGGACCTCAGCCCTGACAGCTACCTGGTGGTGGCAGCGCACTACCGCAGCAAAAAGTGAAGACACGAGACTGAAAAAAATTCCATTAATAAAAGGACAGATTGACTTCGTGCTATTTTTTACTGTGTAGAGAAGGGGGCGTAGCTATGCAACATATCCCTGTTCTCATGAAGTAAATATTAAAGCTGTAGTGCAACACCATTCACAGAAAGCACATTTTTCTCATAGTGATGATTTTGTTTTGTTGGTTAAAGGTCATTCTTGGGTGTTTTCATTTGATTGGGCCTGGACACATGTTAGTAGGCCTCTGGGTGTTATTTACTTTTACATAACAGCAAACAGCTTTGAAAAACATGCTCATTATTATCGTAACAGTATAATTGGTTTCATAATTAGTGCAAGGGAAGGTGTAGATTTTCTTGAGATTTGAGATTTTCCTGTTTTTATTGCATCTGAAGCAATATCACATATGGTAGGTAGAACACTTTCATCTTTTAGCTCCTCATATAAATATCTGTATTTGTACAAGGTAAAAACACAAGTTGTTTTTTTACATGAAATGAAATGGGTGCTGGAGATGTCGGCAATTTTATGAAGCCAGTATTCCTTGGTACCTTGATGTGGATTCTATTGATTTGTCTGTGCTAGTGTTGTTTTCCCACTTTTTTTCATTTCCCATCAAACTGATCTTCTTATCTAATTTTTTAATAATACACAGACCCTATCGGGCTGTGGCTCAAATGGGATTTTATCTCCCACATTAGAAGAATTATTTAAACCCAATGAAGTTTAAATGCTTTACTTTATACATTTAAATTCTTGTAAAAACTCTCATAAAACCTAAATTTATTCACAAAATGTTATAGCTTTTTCTTTGTGCATTTCTTAGTAGGCTAAAAAAAAATAAAGCAATGCTCATATTGTTTACATTTTGCATAACTGTTCTATGCAGTACATTTATATATTAGCATTTTGATTGTATTATGCATTACTAGAATAGATCCTGTGTGTAATAATGTCTTCATCCGACAATCATATGTTCGAATCAGTTTCACTAGCTTGTGATTTATAAATAGATTTACTCATTTAAGGTCTCACGTTCTTCACTGTGTCGTATTACTGACCCCTACAGGTGGTGCAGTGATTTAAATACGATTATTATTGATTACTTTTGGGGGGTTCTTACAATGGAGAAATATCAATCACTGCATAATAACTCATGTTATATTAATTTGCTTTTATTCCTGGAGAATAAATATGTCGGTTTGGTATTATATTCACTGGTTGTGGAAAGCAACTTTCAAGCCAGATTTTAGTTGTACATTTCCAATAAATGCTGAAAAGTTGAAACTTCTCATTTTGATATTTGCACGTTGTATTTTAAATTGTTAATGAAATACTAGTTTGCTTATCACTTTAAGAGTAGGCTGCTTTTTTTGGGGGGGGGGGGGGGGGGGTTCCATATGTATAAAAACAAAATGTACGTACGTCTTTATCTGATCATCCTACAGTTACGTCCAAAAGACCCGAGCCGCCCGTCATGTGCACAGATTCGGTGAAATGTGCAAAAATAAGTGGAAATAGAGTCCATCAGGTAAAAACAGAGTTCATGCTGTTCTAATAAGACGAGGTTTTGGTTTTGTTCATTAATACTGTTTCTTTTATTTTGTGGACATCGTGTCCGGTAGGAACTAGAACTGATGTTACAGGCAGTTTGTGTGTCAGCCAAGAACACTGTGTGATTTTCAGTCCCCTCAGTAATTCATCTCCGGTTAATACTGCATTAAAATCTGGCGTTAATAAGAGGTTGCTGAAGGGCATGCCTTTTTAAAAAAAAAAAGAAATGTTACTGTTAAGTCTGGAGAGATACAGAAACATGTTGCTGTTTGCACATATGTTATAATGAGGTCTGCACAGAAGATGAAGAAGAGTCCAGGATAATATTCATAATAAAAACACAGCAACGATGATGTTGGTTTGTGACTTTGCTTATGTCTGAACATACTTATTTCAGTATACTCTGGGAGACAGAGCTAATGTTTCAATACGACACTGACCTGTAACGTTCAGGATATTTTACTGTAGTTAGACGAAAAGAAAATTGTGAAAATATGTCTCCTTCGAGCCGGATTTGAACCAGCGACCTAAGGATTTCAGCTGTGACGTCTACAGTCCTCCGCTCTACCAACTGAGCTATCGAAGGGACGCTGACAGTTAGCGTATCCATGTGTGTGGATGAGCTAACGAACACACCGGAACAATACTTCTGCGTCAGTCTACGTCATTAGTTACGCCTTAAGGCAGCGAGATTGTGAAGCGCGTGCGGTTCGGGTAGATGACGTATGTGATATTCGAAGCCACGTGAGCCGGTGTTGTGGCAAAACGTGATAATCTGTTTAAATAAAAAAAATCATTTAAAAAGTCTTTTTCAAGAGCGATCAGACCAGGAGTGCAGGATAAACTGCAACATCTATAACACAAGTTATATATTTTTAAGCGTCCAAACGGACCCGGATTGATTACAAAGTAGAAGACAGTCGTAATTACACTTAGAAAACAGGTTATTTCTTTATTTGTATAACCAGTTTTAATCCTGCTGTCTGCAGACTATTTATCAAAAGGATATTAGACACCCGTGGTGTGTCAAAAAGTAATCATCTGACCAAAAGTGATTTCCGGTATTTGCCAAAAAGTGATTATCCGTATTTAAACAGCTGTAAATGATTTGTTGGCCAATAATATGTGAAACAATGTCAAATGCATCCCTCATGAATGATATCAAGTCATTTGGAGCCACAAACAACATTCCTGTGACAAAGTAGAAGATACTATCAGTCTATTTAGCAACACAAGCAAAGATACATTTAAAAAAAAGAGGCACAGACAACATTAAACAAAATCCTTAAATATAAAGAAATTGGGGGTGGCTCAAGACTTTGCACATCTCTGGCTACACCTGAACGACTCTAGACACATCACAAACTGTAAATATTAATATTTGCTTATATTTTTGTCAACTATATTAACAGTGAAACTCTACCACTAAGTATTACCTCTAAAACTGTGATTCTACGCATGAAATTGACACAAGGGTAGCAGAAATGTGATTTATTGTAGCAAATAACATTGGCTAGATTTCTTCTACAAAATGACAAGAGCACCAGAAGCATTTAAGGAAGGCTGTAAGAAACGCACTCAGCCAAGTAAGTCAAAGAAAATATCTTAAAACATCCGTTTTCTCCTTCATATTCCTTCAGTCTCGTTTCCATTGTAGTGGACTTGAACCTTCGAACGAAAGTGAGCATATTGGCTGATGGTGTGCAAATAAGTGTGTAACAAAAGCTTCAGTTGTAGTATGGCAATTCACAAACATTTCTCATTTAGATTAAGCAGCCATTCCATCCGTGTTTGCATACACTACAATTCAATGCAACAAACTCAAAAACTGTGCGTGATAAACAAAGTAATTTAAAAAAAGGGCTCTATTAAAGTAGGGCAAAGACTAGTGCGAAGAACTAGGGCATTCTTATTGGCTGGAGAGTGCTCTACAGTTGCTCTACATCAGGGGTGTCGAACTCCAGGCCTCGAGGGCTGGTGTCCTGCAGGTTTTGGATCTCACCCTGGGTCAACACACCTGAATCAAATGATTAGTTCATTACCAGGCCTCTGGAGAACTTCAAGACATGTTGAGGAGGTCATTTAGCCATTTAAATCAGCTGTGTTGGATCAAGGACACATCTAAAACCTGCAGGACACCGGCCCTTGATGCCTGGAGTTCGACACCTGTGCTCTACATTATTCAGCAGTATTTATTAGCTGCTGCAGTTTTTGTCAAGTATAAAGTTTGTGCTTACCAAGGAATCGCCGCATTAGATGCGCCACATAGAGTTCACCTACATTCTCAGCACAAAACACCCATTTTTCCCCCCAATACAAACACACAAAATAATGACCCCAATGTGGTCTGTGTCACTGACTCGCCTCGGTGATGAGCAAGGAGCCCATTATGAGTTGGGTAAAGATAGTCAAGTTTGCACTGTTTGCACTAGTCTTTGAGTTGCCAAATAACAGAGCCCATCACAAAGTGAGTTCATGCTAAAAAGGTATATCCAACTGTTATTGGATATACGTGGAATACTCTGACTAGGAAAACCAAACACACTGAGGGAAGCTCTGTATTAATGTACAACTGCATATTATAGCGATGTTCTTCCATGTTACCTAATGGGAGTCACTGTACTGCAACACTGTATCTAATCAATCTTCACACAAATCTCACATAATTGTGTTTGCTTGCACATTACTGTGTCACCCCTGACTCGACCAAAGGTACAAACTGGTTTGTATAACTTGGCAAATTCTGCTGTGTTTTGTGTGGAATAACTTAACTGTTTTGCACCTGACAACTGTAGACTCATAACATGACACAGATACATAACAAGCAAAGAAAAGAAAAAAAAGAAAACGAAAGAAAAAGTAAAAACGGACAGCAGTTCCAACATCTTTCAAGTCATCTTGCAGCAATACGTTATATATTTAGACATCCGAGTTCAGACTTTACCATCAGGATTTTCAGCCCACCTGCCACTACAGGAAAAAAGAAAAACACAACACAACAAATTACAACAATGTTTATCATTCACAATGATAAATAGCAATCATTGATATGAAATTATCCTCTAGAATAACCAATCACTTCAAAATACAGTCACATTTTAATTAGCTTCAAAACTATTATAAAAGTTCTTTTGCAAATGTCAAAGATTTTTCTAGTTTAATTTTTTTTAAAAAGCTGACTGGTAAAGTTCAGGCCAGAAAAAAGAACACAAACACAGACATGCTCGAAGTGGTGTTTAATGATTTCTAACCCATCTTATGGGTAACTACTAGGGGTGCAACGATACTCGTATCGATATTGAACCGTTCGATACAGTGCTTTCGGTTCGGTACGCATATGTATCGAACAATACAAAATTTTTAATTTATTTTATCAACTTTCCTTCTGACAATGCTGTCTGTGTTGAGCGCTCAGTGGATCTGCGCTCGACAGTGCAGCCTAGGCGGAGTAGTCGAATGCAGATTCACTGAGCGCAGGGCAAGCTAGCGAGACAGAAGTTAAGCTCTCCTTGCAACATGGCAAATTGAACCCCCCCCACCCTCATTCAGATGTGGCGTTTGGAACTATTTTGGTTTTCATGTGACGTATGACCCTGAAGGTAAGCGCGTCATGGACTAAAGTAAAACAGTATGTTGGATGTACCACGCAATGCTCAATTACATTGGTGGGAACTAGTGTGTTAGCGCAGTTAGCTCGTTAACGTGTTGACGCCGTCCAGCCCCATGCACGGGGCGATCCACGGTAGCTCGTTAATGGAGATTTGCCGTGTTGTGGCTTTAACGTCATTTCAACGAGATTAACGCTGACAGCGCTAGTGGGAACACAACGAATATGACTGCACATTTACTCCGACAGCATCCTAGTGCAAAGACAAGTGGAAGCAGACAAAAACAACAAGCACGCATGCTACAAACCCGAGTCATACCCGAGTCATTTAGACAGCCGTTAGCACATGATTCTCCTTATGGGGACCTGATATGTTTAATATGCTGCTGAGAATATAGCCCAGAAGAAGCGGATAGTATAGCTTTTATTTTGGAAAGAGCCATTTCTCTGTAATAAACTCTCTTTTCCAAAGATGAGTGATTCCTCAATCAGATATATTTATTTTTTTTATTACTTTGTTGTTTCAGCAACATTAAATTTAAAAACTGTACTTTTGAGTTAAAATATATATTTATAATTTTAATAAATGACAAATTAAAAAGGCATGAACATTTTTTTTTGTATCGAAAAAATATCGAACCGTGACACCAAAGTATCGAACCGAACCGTGAATTTTGTGTATCGTTGCACCCCTAGTAACTACATGCTGTGCAGCTGTGTTCAGGTTTTGCGTTTCTGCTTTATTACTTGAAGTAAAACAATGGAAACTATGCTGGTGCTGAATGTTTCTGCAGACAGGCCGGAACATAAACACCCCTGTTATCTTCTTCACTGCTGTGGTTTGGATTGACATAAACTCCATGTCAACCCAAAGTTCATATTTCAAATTCCAAATAACTCCCTGCTGTGTTTCAGACATTTTGTGCATGAATTTACGTTAAAACAATAAAAATAAATAAAAACATTCTGCAGCCTAGTGTCCCCATTCCTTTTTACCCCTTATTGAAGTGTGAATATTTTTTATGATGTTACTTGAAGATAAAGTGCATAAGCACACAGTCTAAAGAACAAAAATATATGCCAATACATAATTCAGAACTGTGTTTGATAGTGTGTTGGTCCTGTTGTTATGTTGGCTTGGTTGTGCCACTTTGTGTTCGTAGCTTTTCTAGCCTTGTGTTTTCATATCTCAGTGTTGATTAAAAAGGGCAACTTGTTCTTTTTTTAATCATATGATGTTTCAATTATTAAAGATGCAAAAAAAACTTTTTTAATGAGTTAATGAATTCAATTTAATGTAGCCCTAAAAATAAGACATGCCATAAGGACTTTTACACCTAAGATGATAAAATACAGGTATAGCTCATCTATAAGATTTATGATGCACTCAAGACAAACTTTTAAATGAGGTTCTGAAGGCAGGATGTCTCATTTTGTTGAAATATCTTTACTGAGGAGATGGGTCAAGGAGAGGTATCGGGCATGTGCAATCCTGTGTCTCTCAGTATAACCAAAGCGTTTTTTGATCACTTTGATTCCCTCTGAGTCATGAGTTTATGGCCCACCACTGCCACTATCTACAACAGATACTTCTGTTTTTAACCCGCTAAGTTTGAGGATAAACACACAACTGACCTTCAGCCCGCCACCACCACCTGACACAGAGGTGCTCATCGCTTGTTTCTCAGCTTCTTCCTGTTTTTTCCTTTTCCTTTCGACTGCTTCTGGATTTTTAACACCCCTGTACGCCGTCTGGAAAAAAGTGTGGGGTATAATCAAGTGCCAAGATGCAACAGCTTGATAATAAGTGTTTTGTTTTGTCTATATTTTCAGCATATACAAACAGTCTCAAAAGCATGCATGTGGGTTTTAATAAATTATTTTACCACAACCTTTCAGGTGCACACAAGGCTTGTTCAACCACAACCAGCGAGGGGGCATTCAACTGCCAAATAAGGCAGTTCAGCTGGAGGTTGAAGCAGCTACTTTCAGCAGTGCTGTGCTGCTCAACTGAGACGACTGTGGGTTGTTAGAGACCAGTGCTTTGACCTGCATCAGAGTGTGAACTGTCATGGTGTTGGAAGATTTAAGGATGAAAACGGTGACTGGGAGCACAAGGTTGTGGTAGTTAAGCCAATCCAGAAGACTCACCTGGCCAGGTAGAGTTTTTCACCCTGGTCCAGGTCTACTTACCTTGAGAGAACTCTAGTGCGTCTCTTTTTCAAGTGGGTTTTCTGTGCGATAAAAAATACTCACCACACTGTAAACTAACTCCACCTTTAATACTGCACTCAGTTACCAGATTACTGGGTACGTATGTGGCGCCAAAGACACAGTCCAATACATAAATACCGGTAAATAATACATTTTGTGAAGTTCAGTTTTTGGTGAAACTTTTGTTTGTTTGTTTTTTTACAGAGCTCACTTTAAGAATGGTGACTTTTATTCATATTTTAATTCTACTACCAAAAATGCACTTCTAGTGATGTTATAAAAAAGCTAAAACAAAAAACAACACAATTCAACTTCACTGCTGATTTCAATGAGTGATGGCAGAGTTCATGTTTGTACTTGTACTGAATAACACACCTCTGCTATAGCGAGCTGCACCCAGTAACCTGGTAAATGTACTACACACGTGTAACAATGTTTTAGTACTTGAAAAATGGACAATAAGACGCGACTCGTCGTAACTTACCTCTTTTTGTCTCTTTTCGGCGGCTTCAGCTAACTGTTGTCTCCGGGTCTCCTGTTGGAAACATGGGAAACTTGTGAGCTAAAGCTGTCCTCTCTGAGCTAAGCATGTTGGGCCTGAAGCATACTTATTAACATGCCGCTGTTCACATACAGTCAACGCCTCCTCTGCGTTACCTACCAGGGCCCATTGGTGTCCTAATGGTGATTAATCAAATTCACGTGGGCTCAGCTAATTCCTATATCAATTCGTACTCATTACTACTATACAGCTGACCGAATTATTGTTAAAGCTGTGTAATAACAATCATAGTAACTTAACTTACAGGATCTGGAGTGACCACAACGTCGTCCGCTGCTCCACCAAGGCACGGTAAGCACATCCCCATACTTCAGTTTTTAATTTAGGCAGTAAAAGGCAACGCTGAAAATTAGTTTTCTCTGTTTTCGTGGTGCCTAACTACAAAACTAACTAGATGGCAGGCCCGTTTATAATGCTGGGTGAGAGTTCAGGCAAATAAAATAGGAGCAGCAGCAGCTTCTATTCCCAACTACTACTACTGCTGTTGGGTCATCTGGCATAACGTTACCGTTAGCTACGGAACATTAGCATTCTAGCTAGCGGCTACCACTACAAGCCCAGCTGCGTCTCCAAGCCGCATGATAAATTACTCCTCCTCGCACCTCTTGTTTAATCGCCGCGACATTTGGAAAACAGCAGTGTGGAAGTCAGACGCCTCAGTCAAATGCTTTTTTTTCCTCCTTTGAGTTTGTTTTGGTCCGAGATCAACTGGCTGACGAGTCAGCCAAAGTATGTTCACTAGCGATAGGTTAGTAAACACTCTTTTACTGTTCGCCTCCAATAAAAACAAGAGTAACCATACTGCAATACCACCATGAAAAACACAAAAAATTTACTACTGTTTTTAACAGTTGACAGTACAGTAAGTAGTTGTAGTCTTATTTAGTTTTTACTCTCTGAATAACAATTAGGTGTAGCGGGACTTTGAACATAACTAGCTGACAAGGGGCGGATACTTCGCTTGTAGATAGGTCAGCAGCACCACCTTGTGGCGAAGAGTGGAACGAATCGAATGAGAAATACTTTATATTCTTTTGTTACAACGACAATAGTAATGATAATGATAATAATAATAATAAACCTAATAACTAATATTAACTAGCAGGTATATTTCTGCTAGATATATAAACTGTTTTATTCAAGTGATAGCAGGTGGGAGTGGAGTTGAATATGTTACAGAAAGTGCTCTGCTGCTTGTCCAGTAAGGGGTGCCGAGGGCAGTTGGGATTTTCCCTGATGGATAACAGACCTATTCTCCACCACGACAAAAGTGTCCAGTTTGCAGCCAGTCATAGACCCAACCTTCCTAATCGGTTTATGTAGTATGCTGGTGTCACCAGCTCCCCAGCAGACCACTGCAAAGTACACTGTGTTCACCACAGCTGAGTGACAGAAAATATCCATGATTTTGCTGCACACTTCGAAGAATCTCAGGAAATTAGATCTTGCTCATCCCCTTTTTGTGTATGGCATCTGTGCTGATCTTCCACTTCAGCCTGATGTAAATGTGGATGCGCATAATAAAAATAATAACAAAATATACGACAAAAGTTCTTTCAGATCTACAAACAAGCCTCGTTACTTAGCAGAAATTTTAAAATGTCTTCGGTCACTTATTTTGGTAGTTATTGTCAGTCAGAATGAGAATCAGAATACTTTATTAATCCCTGGGGAAAGTATGTAAATTAGTTATCTAACTTGTGAAATCCAATTGTCATCTGGGCATCTGCATGGAGTCCAGTGAAATCTGATAAAGGTTTACTGACTTACACTCAAAAAAGGTATTACAAGCTCTTGTTTCCCAATGGTAGTTATGCATTTAACATCATCTTTGCTCTTTTGAGAATTTTTATCACAGATTGTAATTCTCTCTGGTAACAAGTGTTTTTGCTGGATATACTCCCCTGTAATAAGATATTATAATACCAGGATATTATATCCTTTTATTCTCATTCCCACAAGGACTCTCGTGGTGTACACATAACTACCTTGCAAGCAGAATTCACCCCCTATAACCTGCACAGTAAATGTTGAAATGATCAGATCAACAAAAATGTAAACAAATGTTTAGGGTTCATTATTCCCTATAAATCTTGTTTTGAAGCAAAAATGAATTAACACAACAAAACGCTAAAAAGTTTTTATTTAAAAAAAAAAAAAGACCCTTAAAGGGGTGGATAGATTCACAGTATGTTCTCTTAATACACTTACACTCTAACTTACACAATCTCCCGAGAAACCTTTGTGTGTGAAATGAGTAATGTTCCATAAAGCACTCAATATGCTACAGTCAATAGTCTGAGAGTTTAATGTTGTACCCCTCTTTGTCGGACCAAACCTCAAACTCCACCCATTCATCCCTGCTGCAGCGTCTGGGCTATTTCACAGCTTTAAGTGCTGCACTGTGGGACTGACAGGTCCATGAGGCTGCACAGCGCTTGCAGTTTGTGCAAGTTATCATTCAGAAACTTATTGATGGGGGAATTATACTGAAGGTGGAAGCAAATGCAATGGAAGTTAAGGCGTCACAAGCTCTAGGCACCTCCTCAGGTAGGTTCAGCTCACTTCTGAGCAGCTAGCTGTAAAACTAAAGGGCTTAATATTAGCTGACTTGATAGACTTGATATGATCTGTTATACAACGTTATCTTATTTCACCCAGCTTGCTTATTTAATGGCTTTGCCTTTGGTAACAAACCTATTTGCTGGCTATACTCTCGTGTATATGCTGTTCAATATTCAGCTGTTTTCCCGCTCTTTTTTGTGTGGAATAAACAAACGCTAATATTATGCAGTCATTCAATAACATTGCATGCTGTAGCAGTGCATGCTTTTCATAGTGCTTGCAACATGAGCATCTGATGAGAGCATGAATCTTTCATATGTATGAAACATGCTGGTAATGCTCCTGATGAACACTGATACTGGTGGGTTAATTTATTAATGAAGCATGATGTTAAATGAATAGCACTTGGAAGTGAAGTTTCATCATGGTCAATAATAATTTTCCTTGGAGAGGTGGGTGTTCTTCATGTCATTTTCTATAAGTTAGGAAGAGAGAAAGTGGCCCAGCTTGTGCTTGACTAGAACTGATGCGCCTTCTTGGAGCATGCTAACTTATCAGTGTCTGCACAGCACTCAGGAAAGCTCATTGTAATCTTGTACTGAAAACCTAAGTGGTAAGCCACAGACTGATAAAAGTAAAGAAACTTATTTTCTTTTTTTCCTAGCGAAATCCAACAAACATGTCTTGTGTCATTCAGTTCAATGAGGCGGCTAACTAACGCACGAGTGGAGTGGCTTTTATTAGCTGCTCTAAATCACCTCTGCCACAGGCAATCGGGGAAATGGTAAATGCTGTGGTTATCCCATCTGTGCTGAGTGGGCGATGTATGACCAGGGGACAGGCGCTCTTGAGGGGGAGGGCGCGGGGGCCAAATCGTGACGTGGTGGCGCGGCAGGAAGTGTCATGAAGTGGTCGCAAGTCATCAGGAGTTCAAAGCTGTGAGTGTATTCTGGTCCATTTGGGTCACTTCTCCCTGTGACTGCCTCACATGAAGCAGAGATGTCACAGAAACAGTTTCTGATAGCGAGCGACCCGGGACGTGACCAAGTAACTGTGCCCACGATGCTTATTTTGTAAATGTCAGGTTTTAAAATCCCAGTTAGTTCACGCTCCGAGAGTCACTGCAAAATGTTATCTCTTGCTGAAAACAATGAACTGTAACGAAAACAATACTGCAGAATGACAGAGTGAAGCTGGATGACTTTAACCTGAAACTTCTGTATGAAAAACGAGGCCGTAGCTTAAAGTGACATGAGTGTTCAGGTGAATATGCAACATTTTTTTTCCTTTTTTGCTGACAATTTGTATTTTTTCAACTTTCCAGCACTGGACACCCGATTCCTTGCTGACTTTTGTAACATATATCAATCAATTTATATAAAGAAAAACACAAAAATCAGGAACAAACTGATGACCCAGCATAGGCAGGTGTTTTCTGAAATCCTCTTCTTCTCTTTTTTTTTTTAAAGTAAGGATAATAAAGGCAACAGGAGGTTTCCCCTGTGCCCTCTTGTTACACTTGATTCTTTTTGTTCTTTTTGTTATAGTGTTGACAGGCCATGCATACAGACCTGCTGCTTCATAATGCATTTTTTAATAAATCTGAAGAAGGCCAGTATATTGTTCAGTCACTTTGGATTAGAGAAAGAAGCACGCATGTTACAGCCATTTATGTGGCCTAAAGTGATTCACACAGACTAATGTAAGCTGTCCAGGCTCATAACAGCTTGGAGTGGTCATCGTGTAATGCAAATACCACACAGTAAATTTCCCATACGCGGACATGCACCTCCCTTTAGCTTACATGTGTTAAAATGATAAACACTTAGGCCCTTTTTATTGAATTAACAGCAGGGGTAGATGTGCACCTGACTACACTTATCACGAAAAATTACATTATCAGCTGCTGACGTTGACAAGTTTTAGCTGGCTTGAGTGCGAGCACATTAAGCAGTTAAAAGTCCAGTATGTGTTTCTGGGATTTGTTGTGTTCGGTCATGCTTGTGAGTCCAGCCCTCAGGAAAGTTTGGCTGCCGTGTAAAACGGAAATAAACCAAAACACTTAAAAAAAAAATCCAAAATGAGCCAGACATTCAAATTGTTTTTTTGAACAGAGCTGTGAGCTTTTAATGGAGTCACTCTTTCCTCGACAGCTCATCGCAGATTCGCGTCTGTTTGAGACGGGGATTTAGTCAGCTTTGAAACGCACTTGTTTAAATAAATAATCAATCTTCCAGGAAGTTTGAGTAGGAAGTTCCCTGCTCATCAATCGATACCTAATGTCTCTATAGTTTTTGAAACCTTCAGGAGAACATACTGCTGCACTTAGCACGCACATCTTTAATGGACGCAAGCACATTTTGGCAATATGTTTCTCCCTACTAGTTTTCCAGAGCTTTGATGACCTGGATGTTGCACTTTCTTTGATCATCCCCTCAAAGTGTTATGATCTCGTTAATGGCAGAAAGTTTAACATTTGGCATTTCAGTCACAAACTGTACTCAACATGTCTGCTTACCAAAGTTTACTTTTCTTGTGGGCTTCATTAAAATGAGACATTAAATCTGTGAAGAGTCATTTCTGACATGAAAACTCTTAATGTTACTGAGTCATGTTGTTTGGACTGTGAGCTTCCTGTTGGTCTTAATGAGGCTAAATATACACATCTCCCTTCATTACACACACACACACACACACACACACACACACACACACACACACACACAGGATTGTTATTTTCCTTTTTACAATTAAAATGTGGTTAACCTTGGTGTGACCTGTTTAAGACTATGAATCGTAGCCTCCACATTAACTGATTACAGCAATTATTTCAGTTTAACTTGTTTAAATAGAATAAATAATAATAAACTGGTTAAATATAGTGTAATGTTTAAGAGGCCTTAAGCCGTTTCACCTTGTGTTCATTATTTCAATTCAACACATTCACACAAAGAAGAGCAAACACTGAGCATAAAGAATTCTAATCAATTAAATTAAGTTAAAAAAAAAACAATTTTCATACACTAAAAAGTCACTTATTGTGCTTTTTCTTATCTACTGTATTCAGATATTCAGTATATACTTTCACTATAGTGAACTATGTTTTATTTACTGCTTCTAAAAGCCACATATTTTTTTTAAAAATAGATAAAATAAAAAAATACAAATAAAGATAAATATTTTTTTGAAAGTACTCTAACTCTATGCAAGTCTTCTTTTTTCTTTCTTTCTTTTTCTTTTTAAAAAGAGCAAATTTCTGTTAATATTAGATCTGCAAATTTTCTTTGTGTTCTCTCCCATTTTTCCCATTTTAAGGATGCTCAAATCAAACATGGTCAGAGTTTCAAATATAGAGGTCAGTGCAGTCAGTGTGGACATGAAATAATTCCAGTGAGTCAAAAGTTCAGACTTCGTGGTGCTCTAACAGCTCTGTTTCATATAAGATCAGTCAGAGCACGCATCCTTACTGTGGTCATCTCGGTTACACAGCTGAGGTTAGGAACAGTTCCACCACCTGCTGTTCAAATGTAATGCTGGCAGGAAGAAGAATAAAACTGGCTTCAAGGGAGAAATACCTGTAGATTTCATGAACTAAGGCCCATAATGCACTGTGTATCATGCATAGCTACTCTGGGGTGGCTTTAGCTCAGGCGGTAGAGCAGGTCATCTACTGATCGGAAGGTTGGTGGTTCAATTCCTGCATTCCAAATATCCTTGGGCAAGATATTAACCCCAAATTGCTCTCCGATGCATCCATTGGAGTATGTGTGTGTGACTGTTACTTAGAAGGCACCTAGAAAAAATGTGCTGGTGTTAATG
Organism: Mchenga conophoros; assembly: GCF_057382185.1. NCBI lineage: Eukaryota > Metazoa > Chordata > Actinopteri > Cichliformes > Cichlidae > Mchenga > Mchenga conophoros. The sequence goes on from NC_140532.1 coordinate 15,095,577, forward strand.
GGTGAATGCTTTGAGTGCTCAGAAGAGTAGAAAAGCGCTATATAAGAACCAGTCCATTTACCAGAGTAGTAAGTAAAAGGAGTCAAGGGTACAAAGAGAGAGGCCCCCCTCACGCATCTCTCCCGAGTCCTGCTTCAAAGTTTTGGTGTTAAGGTTTCTAATACAGTCCCACTTAGTTTCCAGATGGGTGGGTTCACAAGAAGAATAGAGGTGTTTGACAATATAAGTGATGTCCTCATTTATACTGTTGAACTCTAGTAGAGACTAAGATTAAAAATGAGGTGCTAGAAAGGAGAAGAGTCCCTCTAAGAATCAGTTCTAGCGAGTCGGGGCATGGACACGTCGTCTCTGGAGCTGCTTTTGGCAGAAATCATGTTGGCTTAGCGGTTGGATGAGGTTACAATATTTTTCTGTGTCAAAAGGAAGCTCCAGCTAAATGCCAGATGAAAATGCATGACAGATGTCGTTTGTTTTGCCAGCCAGTGGATTTAATAATGCTGCTCGTGTATATTTGTGAAAATCCACATTATTTAAAATGCGAGCAGATGAAAAGGTAACTTTACATAACGGTGTAGGCCAAACCATCAGTGTCTTCCAGTTATTTTAGTTTGGCTAAAATCTGGTTTTCCAAAGCTGGTTTGAGTGAAAATGATCCCTTAACAAAGCCTTGATATTAAACATCTGGACTTGTCTGTTAGTTTAACTGTCCCACAGTTGAGTTTTGAAAGCCAGAGTGTTTAGTGGTCCCCATTAGTGTCAAGTATCAGAAGACAAAAAGGAATATCACAGACTCATTAATAATGGATGAGCGTAGTCACTTGAGAAGGATAAGTAGAGAGCTGGGCTTCTCTGATCATCAACAAAATTAACTGATGTGGACATGCAAGCTTAATTTTCCTGTGGACAACTTACACAAGTGATATTATTGTTTGAGCTGGAAAAAGCCTTCGGGATGCTACCACTCACTGATTTCTGATATTTTCTTTGTTTCACAGGATCATGTCATCAGGAAAACTCTGTGTACCTCCCCCTGCTGGAGAGTCAGGTCTCCAGCTCCTCCAGTGGCATCAGACACCATGCTACTATCAGTCCCACCATCAGCCCATCCTGGAGCAGTTCCCGCTCTGGAGGCACAGACACCGACCAGCAGTCTGGTGAGCCTGCCAGCAGGTCTTGGAAAGCCAAATGTTTACAAACAATCCAAGCACTGCCTCCTGTCGATAAGCATATTTTTCCACATCTAAATTGTGTGTATAAATTTGCGGTTTATGACATTTGAAGCTGTCTCCCTCGTGTTGCCCAGTGAGTGGCTGACTCAGTCAGTCTAGAGCAAGCTCCACACATTTGCGCCAAAACAGCACAAACAGCACAAAAAGTGTTTGAACCAAAGTTAAAGCCAGTAAAGTCAATATTTTGAGCCCTTATTTTCATTGTTTCATATTTTTTATAATATGAAAGATCAGTTACTGTAATATTTATTTCAATTCAGTTTTATTTTATTTATATAGTTCCCAATGACAACAACAGTCACTTCAAGCTGCTTAATATTAGGTAAGGTAAAGACCCTATAATAATACAAAGAAACCCCAGATGACGTCCTATGAGCAAGCACTTTGGCGACAGAGGGAAAGAAAAACTCCCCTTTAACAGGAAGAAACCTCCAGCAGAACCAGGCACATGGAGGGGCGGCCATCTGCCACGCCTGGTTGGGGGTGAGCTGAGGGAGAAAGGACAAAAGACATGCTGTGGAAGACAACTAAAGATTAATATTAACTAATAATTAAATTTAGAGTGGTGTATAAAAACATGGTGAGTGAAAAGGTTGAGAGAAGGAGAAATGTTAAGTGCATCATGGGAATCCTCCAGCACCCTATTGCAGCATAACTAAGGGTGGATTCAGGGTCACCCAATCCAGCCCTAACTATGAGCTTTCTCAAAAAGGAAAGTCTAAAGCCTAAAGATTAATCAATGAGAATTAAAAAGCATTTGTTGTTCAGGCACACATTGGGAGTGGTTGGCTTCACTTCGGTCCAGAGAGGAAAAGTTTTGAGCTTCAAATGAACTTTTAAACTGACTTAATCAGCAGATCTCTCAGTTGCTAAGCCTTACAACAAAACCATCATAGTTAATTTAGCTGAAAGTGTTGATGCCAGAGGCCTTCACTATTCAGGAGCCTCTCAAGCAGCTTCTTTGATTCTCCGAATGGCACGCTAATGCAGATCCTTCCTGAGGGGCGAGTAATGTGTTGAATATTAGGTAGCTTTGATGGTTTCTGAGTGGCTGTTTTTCACGTTTTCTCTGAGTTGAGTATCTGTTATTCTATATTACGCCACTGCTATACAGGCTGAATAATGGTCTAACTACAAATCACAGCTCAATAAAAATGTATTGATGTGCCGACTACTGTTACTAACAGATTTTTCATTATGGCTTTATTGGCATTTCCTCTTTATTATCCACATTTTCTGGCCATTTACATACATTTTTATGTAATTGGCCAGAAACCAACACTCAGTCACCCAACTGATTATTCCAGGCAATTTAGTTATAACACATATTACTTAAAAATAAAAACTGCAAATAAAAACTTTTCATTCCAGGATTTCTAGAGGCCCTGGGTACACATTTCCACTCTTGCCCGCACTATGACGCACCTGCTTTTTTTAAAAAATGTAAACATTTCATGCAGCTGGCCATTTAATTTCAAGGATTCAAGGGTGTCCTTCTTTTTGTGTGTATTTGCGCTCATGAGCTGAGGTTAATAACAGTTAGCCACACTTTCCACACGGTGGCAGTATATCATTTGTCTAAATTCATCCCTTTGCAGTGCTCCCATCTGACCTACATCCTCTAACTACCAGGCAGGAATGGAAAAGATAGAATTTAAAGTGGGACTGACCCACTGATAAGAGCTGCAGTTTTATTTATTAATCACCCCAGTAGAAGAAATGCATTAGCTTGCTAGTTCAATGTCGCGTCGCTGGGGTTGGCACACAATGCCCTGATAGCAGTCTTTAATAAACATCACAACAGTGGGAGGAGTAAAAGCATGCCGAGCTGCAAGAAAACAGATGGTATTTGCATCTATGACAGATGCCAGGCTTCTTTTCTCAGTAACCCCACAGACGTAGATTAATATACAAAACTAAGGCCAAAGACCAAGATAAAGATTATGTTATTGTTCCCGAGGCAAACAGTCACCAGATAACAGCAGTCAGTTCAGTGTCTGCTTGCACAGAAACAGCATGAAACACCCATGAGAGAGCTTTCCCTCTCATGATCCAGATTAGTGGTCTGCTGCTGTAACTCTCTGGGGATGACATTGAAATAAGACCAGTGACCTTGCAGATAAACCTCGATGAACTGGCAGCTTGGTTAATACTATAAAGCTGGAGACTTAAAAAGAATTTATTTTCTATCCCGTAAACTACCTGCATGTTTTACTAATAACCGTGATAATCACGATCCTCATTGACATGTTAGGTAATTCATATACACTGAATTTTGCTATACTTCATGGTTAAAATACATAGGATTGCATCATTACTCAAATATTATTATTACTATATCAACTGAATCTATCGTACAGTCTCACTTTTAACAACCTGATTGTAAATAATAAAAATAATCTCCTGATTTGTTCCATTATTATTACTATTATTTTGTGACTCTGACTACAGCTGCTAAAGAGAATGCCAAAGGAAGAAGGTGGCACCTGTGATAAAAAGGTAACACGTGCAGTCTTTGATTAAATGTACAATTTTTTTTTAAATATCATTATCGTGTTTGCCAGTATATAATGTCAAAAGGTTCGGTCCTAAGTCCTTAGAAGGTCTTACAATTCTGTAAATACAATCTCAGCACATGACAACAAAGCCAAAATGCAGAAGCAGTGTGTGGAAAAACTAAGCACACCTCATGATTTAGTAGCTTGCAGAAACACCGCCTACTTCAATTATTTGAAGTTATTTTCTGTATGACTTTATCAGTCTTGCACATCACATAGGAGGAGTTTTGACCCACACTTCTTTAAACTTCTTCTTCTTTGACGTTTTTGTGCATTTCTTTATGCACAACTCTCTTAGGATCCCACCACAGTGTTTCAGTCAGCTTGAGTTGAGGACTTTGACTGGGCAATTGCAACACTGTGATTCTTTTCTTTGTTGGCCATTCTGTTGTAGATTTATTACTGTGTTTGGCATCAATGTCAGACAGATGGTCTCACATTTGCCTCTAGAATTCTTTGGTATACAGAGGGCATCATGGTCAACTGAAGGACTCCTTAATGTGCTTAATGTGGCACATCATGGGCAAACATCTCCACGGTGGTGTCATCTCTCCAAAACACATTTGTTCAAAAGCAACTTTGCAAACTCAGCTATCAAAGCATCTGCTTAGATAGAGGTACTCACACTTAACTGTTTGACTTGCTGTCAATTAACAGTTGCATTTGAATAGTTGGCTGTTACTTACCCTCTTAATTCCTAAAAATGCAGGAACTGCATTTTGCTTTAGTGTTTGTTAAAGAAATAATGGCACAGTGTAATATCTCAAGTATTATTGTTAATCTAATTTTGTATTCACCTTATTTTAAGACCTTATTTTAAGGACCCAATGAAGTTTTAAATTATACTAAATATGATAGTAATAGCCTAGAAATTAGTGCGGTTGCACTTTTTATTTTCCACATAACTGTAATATAACTGTTTAACACTGTCAAAAGCAGTGCAGGTGAAAACAAAAATGTTAACGTGCAGAAGCAGAGAATGATTTCCTGATGAAATATACACTGTTGTGTATTTCACTGCCCAAATCTGCAATAAACAACAAATCTCTCATTTAAGTGGATTTCTGTTTGTGCAGTGCACGACTATTAGTCCTCCAGTTTTAATAGTCTGCAATCAAAGTGCACTGCAGCTACATGGTGCCCTGTTCAGCTTTAGTTTTCATGACTGATGAAACATTTACTGTCATACAAGGGGTCCCCTGCCTCTGCAGCCTGGGCTCTGTGAGGCCTGTGTGAGCTGAGATATTGACTTTACAGACCTTTTGCTTTTGCATTTAGTTATTTTTTTATTATTATTATTATTTCTTTTAGTGTTAAAAAATTTGAATTGAAGCCTGACTGTAGCTGCAGCTTCCTCTAACAATAATAATGGATTGGATTTATATAGCGCTTTACAATTCCATTATTCATTCACTCTCACACACTGGTGGAGGCAGCTACAGTTGTAGCCACAGCTGCCCTGGGGCAGACTGACAGAAGCGAGGCTGCCATATCGCGCCATCGGCCCCTCACCAGTAGGCGGTAGGGTAAAGTGTCTTGCCCAAGGACACAACGACCAGGACAGAGAGCTCGGGGATCGAACCGGCGACCTTCCGGTTACATATACGCTTCCCAACCCCCCTGAGCCTCGGTCGCCCCCCTAACAACAACTTTACGCCATCATTGGTCTTGGATTTTTATGATCATGTGTCCCATGGCTTGAGAAAATTAGAGAGGGAAAGAAAGTATTTTTACATTTTCGTATTTTTCGTTTTGTTATAAAAAGGCTGATTGCAGTGTCTCAAATGTGAATTCAACTTAAAAAGAACAAACAACAACGTCCCCATGATTACATATTTTTATCTGTGATATTTGGGAAGCAGTAGCCTGTACTGCATTATATTTAACTTAATACTGGGTCCACGGCTGTGGGTTTTTTTTTCTGTTTGGATAAGTGCAGCTTTCAGCAGGAGGATAACTGGAGAGCAAATCAAATTTGTCGACGGTCCATTTGCAATTTGCCGTCCGTGGTAATTTCCCGCAGCTTTAGTAAATCAGCACGGAGGAGGACAGGAGGTGGACGCGTCCATCTCAGGACCTCCCCTACCTCCGGTCGCCATGACAACAGCCGTGGATGGTGGCGATAGGGGAGCGGAGGGGGGTGTTGGGGTAGGGGGGTGGGAGCTTGCATAGAGGAGACAGGTGTTGCTGGCGTTTGCGCATCGCCAGTGAGCTCGTTTGGCAGGATGGGAGCTGAGGGAACACCTACACAACCCCGCCACAGTTTCCCATGTTTTCCGCAGTTTTGCTTTTTTAAATACGGAATTTGATTTGCGCTGGGAACCAACTGAACGCCGCCATGGTGCACCACTCGGGCTCAATCCAGTCCTTCAAGCAGCAGAAAGGTTTGTGGATAACGTCAGGGGAAATTCAAGGTGTCAAGATGTGATTTTCTTTTTTGTCGTTGTTTTTAGACGAGTGTGGCTACTTTTTTTCCTCTTGTTGAACAGTTTGTGTGTGAAGTGGTGCTCGGAGGTAATGGTCTCTCCACTTGCTGTTAGTGTGACGCAGAGTTGGAAGCTTTGCAGCCTCGTCCTCCTGGGAAGAAGCCTGTTTCTGAAACCTGCACTTTTGGTATTTTGTCCGCTACTTGACGTTGCACCGACAGTCATACCCACGTTTTTATTATAAAGGTCCAGCCTAGTTAAATAAAACCGTACAGGTCAAAATGATCAGTAATGTAAAACAAAGATCAACAACTTGAAACTTGAAGCACGTTTGGTAGATTTAAGCGGAAAGCTGCGGGTTCTCAGAGAAAACACATTTCTGCGCAGTTCATACAAAAAATATCCCAGTTTCTAAACTTGTGTTCGTATCCATGCTCATATGAATGAGTAGGACAAGAAGCTGATAACCAAACTTAATATTCAGCTGTGCTTTGAAGGGGAAAAATAAATAAAAACCATTCTGTTTAGATCTGTTCAGAAGCATGCCAGATAGTTTGTGACAAAGTGATATGTTTGTGCCCTGAAACCTGCGAGGAGTAGCTTCCTCAGCGTTTTCTGACAGTCGTTTTTTTTTTTTTTTTTAATGAAGCTGTTAAAAGTTCCTGTAATGCAGTCAAAATGGAGGGGAAAACAGTCAGATTTAATTTCTCCATGTTGGTGTGCTGTTGGTTGTTTTGCATTTCGGACAGGTACTCTTTTTACACACAGGACAAACTGTTCTGTAAAAGAAAACTACTTCGTGTCTGCACACTGCTGCAAATCTGTGAGGGAAAAAACCCCAAAAAACAGTGCCACATACAACAGCTTCTAAGTGCAGCTTGATTACACTGCTGGGCCAGTATTGATTTTACACCCTAAGTAGGGTTCCTTGGGGGAAATTAGTGCTTCTTCAATGCTTTGCGGTTCTTGCTGTCTAAATTTAGAAAAACGATGAAGAAAGATCTTGTTTTTCATGCTGAGCTAGGCTAATAAATGTGGAACAGTTACCTCTTTTGTTATGCGTACCCAGCTGAAGATGGGAAGGTGCATCCCCTGGCTTCTGATGAGACATTGCTGAGCACCTCGACCTCATGAGTGGGGGATGCCCTGCTGGGAAAGGCTGCTCTTGTTCACCTCTCTGTTTATTTTGGATTCTTTGTTTAATCGTGCAAATCGTTCGTCTGTTCAGTTATTATTTCCTTCTGTATTAATGCATCAGAGAAAATCCTACATTATAAAATTTTATAAGCTCAGAATAATGACCTCGTGACTTCAGTCAGCGCTCCAGAGGACTATATCAGATTTATGTTAAAGTTTGTAACCCAGAGGACCCACTCAATATTTCAGTGGCTGTTAAGTGCACCATTAAAATAAACGCGAAGGTGGTGAATTTTGGCTCACAAAGGCCTGCTAAAGCAAAACTCAGCGATTATATTGCACTTCCTGGAACACAATCAATTGCGCCATATGCATTAAAAGGCTTGGAGCTGGAAATGCTGTTTCACCATATGAATCCATATGAAAAGCTTTAGTAGGATTCCTGCAGCAAAAAATTGAAATTGAAATTTAACAGAAGAGATGTCCTTTTCATCTTGCCTTCAAAAATATCTCACTCGGGTGATATGAACAGCAAAAAAAGCACAGCTACAGTTAGTCTTTGGCAAAAATGACTCATCTGATTTGTGCTTTCAAAGATTTGAGTGAATTTCAAATGCTCTTTGGCAGACTGATCATGAAGTCAGATTTGTCTGCAGCATGCTGGTGGATCACGTTGAAATCCTGAACACTCTGCAGAAAGTTTTTCTTCTTTTTTTTTGCTTTAAGCGTATAAAAATTTAAAGGTAACCTGGTTCTTCAATCAAAGATTTAAGTCTAAGCTCCACGCTTCTACGTAGCGTTGTGCACTTTGGTGAGAGGTGTGTAGTTCTTCCAGCCGGCTTCTATTATAGTTTGTATGTTCTATATCAGATGATATTCTGCTCATCTTCATCATGGGTGTTGCTTTTTTATTTATTTATTTATTTTTAACCCAGAAGCCCTCATTAGCTTAAAAGGGAGTAACTTTGATGTTTGCGAGTGCTTGTCAGTGGTAGATGGCATCTGTAGGACTGAGGCTGTGCTCTCTTTGCAGTTTTCTACAGTAAATGTTGAAGTTTTTGTGTATTTGTTGTTGTGGTGTGTGCATGCACACGTGCATAAACCTTTGCTTGCACAGTCCAGGGCTGACCACCTGTCCTCTTATGCAAGCAGGCAGATGAGTTTATTGCCACAGACACTAATATCAGAACAGATAATATTATCTGTCTATTATATATTTAAACAGGCTACTGTAGGATAGTAGGCAGACATCAGTTTTATGTTCGATGATTTATTCAGCATGCTTGGCTGAAACTAACAAAATAACAAAAACAAGTCTTGTCTTCTATGTGTGTGCGCACATGTGTGTGTGTGTTGTCTGGCAGTTAGCGGCTTTAACACTTTCACAGTCCTTAAATAGTCGGCGCTTGTTTGGTTGCTAGGTTATAAGAACAATGCAGGCAGAAGTTCTGCTGGAGCCCAAAACATATTTAATCACATCCACAAACCCCCGCAGAGTCTGAGCATTTGGGCATTTTAAACCAAACCAAACCTCTGTACAATATAGGCTTGATGTTGCATATTGTATCCTGTAGCTTGTATCCATTCCCTCCTCAGGTGTGTATGCAGAAATGCAACAGAGGCTTTGCAGAAAATCCTGTCATGTAGTGGAATCAGAAGCAATCGGAGGCATAAGTGGATAGTGTGACGTTAAAGCGATGAGGACGCAGATTGGAAGAGAAAGAGGATGTTTAATCTCCTATAATGATGCAACCCAGAGGTCCTGCCAGGCTTGTATAATAGGATCCTGAATTGTGTAAACAGTGGGTAAAAATTTGCCATCTGTGCAGAGGTACGTTTACGGTCAGGCTGTCCGGCTCAACTGCACGTGACTGACAGACGTGTCCGTGGGGCTAATTATAAATGTTAGAAACCATTTATGAATTCATGTATTTCAAAGTGTTTTGCTGTTGGCATTTAAAAGTTTAATCGAAGCAGTGACCGTGCTATGTTGTTCTTTGAAACCAGACTGATTAGAGACCAAGTTTTTTTTTTTTTAAATTGGTCATTCACCAGTTTCTCAAGCACTTTAGCTGGGATGCAAACTTCAGAAATGGGTTGATAGTTATTTAATAAAGTGGGATCACCACCTTTTTGGTAAAGGTAACACAAAAGTTCTTCTCCAAATATCAGGAACAGTATAAGAACATTTGACACTGTTTGGGCTATAATACCAGCAGTGAGATGCAAGAAATATGGAGGGAGGTTATGAAGACCTGCCGATTTTTTTTAGGATTGAGGCCTTTTACAGTCTTTAAACTTCACTGACAGAAAATACAGAAATAGAAAAAGTTTGATATTTGAGAATTTTTAGCCCTTATTTGAGCCTTTATTTTGCAAATACTAATTGTTTTGTGATGGACTCGCAGGCCTAGGCCCCTGCAGCCTTTCAGCATATGGGTCGCTTGCTCAAACAGATGACATATAGTTTTAGCTCCATTGCCTGTTTTTTAAATGCTTTTAAAGCTATTGTAGCCTAATGCCACTGTTTAACCACACGGTTCATTACACAAAAAAAGTTTGAGGGCTGAATCAATTATTAGTGCACAACAGAGTCGCCAAAACTGCAATTTTATGACAGCTGAATAAATGCACTGAATACTGCTGCGTGTTAAATCAAGCTTAGGGATGCGTTATTGCACTCTGCTGTGAATCTATCACTTGGCAGGTGTGCACTGAAAACAATCCGCCACCCTTTGCCATCTAATGGCTTTTAAGATCGTTCAAGGAAGCTGTTTGCACCAAAATTCTCCTATGACTCATATCATTAGAATAGCCTTCACACCATGTTTTACTGGCTAGGCCTGATAAGGGACGGATGAATGGGAAAAGTGCCCTTGCTCTATGTGTTACGGCTCTTGTTCAGGTCCTTCTAATTAAATGAACTTTCCAAGAGGTGATACATCTTCAATGCCTGATGAAGCATTAAGCTTTAGAAGCTTAGAGTTAAGGCAATCTTAAATACTGTGAAGAAAAACAAGACTCGAAGACTCTCCGGACTTTACTCAGCAATGTTTTAAGACTGAATTTCTCATCATCTGGAAGTGGGGAGTCATAACTGTGTATGAAAAAGAAATGTGGTAATCTGTGTGTCTTCAGTCAGTGTTTGCAGGTCTTTAAACTTAAAAAGTATTGGTTTATTAAAGATGGCATCATTTTGTGCTTCAAACCAGTGTGCCATTCTCCCAGTAACTTAAATGTGTGTCTGTGGTCGTAGTGTCATTGTGTTCCTGAGGTCTGGGCAATTTCCACAGTGTGATCATCATATCGCCCCCCTGTGTGATCAGCAGTAACTGTCGCCATCATCCCTGGGGGTGTATCACAAAAAAACGCAAACAACACTCTCACCAGAACTGCTGACACACACACACACACACGTTTTGGAGTTTATTTCCCACTCACAGCATGATAACAAAGAATAGAGGCTATACCAGCGGGAAAGCCTCCTTCGCATACAGTGGTGAATGATTTAATTTACTGTTGTGGATGGATATATCGGCCGGACAGCTAAAACCCTGTGAAGTCATAACATTTGCTCGGTTCTTTATTTTTCTTTGTCCCTGCATGTCTTCCTCTCTGTTTTCATATCTATAAAATGAGCAATCCCCACACACAGCAGACTCTTTGACACCTGCCTAGTTTTTGAAGGTGAAGACGGAGGATGAGCGTGTATTTCTGCAAAGGCTCAAATGCAATAAGCTTCAAATCAAGCCAGCAGACACAAACTGCACTCCTGCTGTTGTCCTGATGATGATGGATCAGTGTAACTCCTCTCCAGACGCACATTCATCTCAAAGAGGAGAGACGTGAGCTTGAACTTCTGCGTGGGTGCCCAGACAGGTTTCTGTAGCAAGTGTCAGTTATTTATATGCAAGGATGCTGACATGAAACTATAGCAGGTTAAATATAATGTGAACCTTATAATGATGATAATAATAGCTGAGTACAGTAATAGGGCTGCATGCAGAAATTTGCAGTGATTTGGAAGCTGTTACCAGTCACTCCACCCATCATCCACCCTAATGCAGAGAGCTTCGACCCATTGTGTTCCAGTGTTCACAAGCAAAACGGCTTTTTGTAGATCTGTGTCCTTTAACTTTAGCAGGCAGTTAGGTGACTACAGTATCGACAGTGTCTTACTCACCAAAAACACTCTGACATTGCACTCAGGATCATTTCCAGTTGATAGGAGGATGGAGGCAGCTGGGCAAGGTAGTGCTTCAAATGATTTCAGAATATATTCTACTGTGGCCAGGCTTCATGTCAAGTATTGTTCAAGTAAGCTTTTACCTGAAACCAGGGGGAAACTGTGGACTTTCATGTGGACTTGTACAGGATATTACAGACACTGAGCAAGTCCTCTCACCGGATGTGGATGAACAAGAACCAGTTGGATAATGAACACATGTGATTTCCCTTCACAGCTCACCCTGAAAGGCTCTTTGAACCTCATGAAGTCTTTAAAACAAGACAGAGGCCCCACTTGGCTGGAGTATTGGAGTATTCTGTCTGCGCACAGGCCCGTACTTGATCTGAGCCTGCAGATTTTCTGACCTCGATCATATTTGTTTTTTTACATACTTAATGCTCCTTAGAGGAGGTGCATTTGTTCATTCCCATGTGCTGTTGCCTCGGCGTTTTACTGCAAATGTCAAGTCTGATGGTGCTTGATCCTGCAAACCTATGCATGAGTAGGTTTGAGTCATCTAGAACCGTACTGTTTATTTTGTGAGGTGTTTGGAGGAAAAGCTAATTGTGTTGGTCACAAACGTTAATCCAGGCCACAGTGGTGGTGAGGGAGAGGCCATAGTTGTTATTTCATAGTCATTTTATTATGGTAATCAAAAAAAAACTGTGTTTGTCATCAGTCATAAATGCAATTAGTTTCTAAAAAATGAAACTGATGAATGGTTTACTACATGAGCTTTTCTCGTTGCTGCCCCACTTCCGTATGTCTGTTTTATGGAGGGATTCTATTCTTGAAGTTAAACCAAGCTAAACGCTACAGTTAAGAATCACGTGGGCTTTGAAACACGCTGCCAAACTCTCGAGAGACAACATCAGTCACATTAACACAGACTTCTGAATAAGTCTGTCCCAGCAGCTAGCAGAGAGAGCACTCAGGTCACATTATTATCATCTGAACTGATTCTGTCAAGATTTTATTATATAAGAAAAACATGAAGTATTACACACCCAGAAAGTACAGTGAAATATAACATTAATGGTGATGATGATAACAAGAAACACTCCGAGAGTGCAAATCTCCCCCGGGCAGCTCACTCTCTGGGTATTCTTTACTTTTAAGGGAATATTTGTTTTCTTTGTGGTAGTGCAGGAAAATAATGTATTTTGAAAGAAACGCAGATGTGAAAGTGAGGTCAAAGGTCAAATGTGTATAAAATGCATCCTTGAATGTGATATTTAGAAACACCATATACCAACATCATTTTCTAAATGTTCCCAAACAAGCAAAGGCAGCAGAATTTCAAGCATAGCTTTAAAGATAAAAGACATTTTATGAAGATTTGAATTTATTTGACCTTGAAGAAAAGGTCAGAGGTCCAAAGTAATGTTATGCTGTTGAACGGCAGTAAGAAACATAGTTTTGAAAAGCTGTATATAGCAGTATTATCACTTTGACCATCACATCAATCTAGTGGCCTCAGATGAAAAGTCAAAGGTCAAATGTGACATGATATTTTAAATATTTCTACAATAACAGTACACACCACACTTGGTTATTCAGGGTTTTTATCCATTTTTGACCAATAAATCATTGAGTTGACATTTAAAAACAATTCACATCCTAGAAAATAAATGTGGACGTTCACGGAAGAAGAAGAAAAAAGCTTCATCATAAAAAAAACACAAACAAGGTTACATGTTCACAGTTGCAGTGATCTATAGAGATTGACAGACCACGTGACTTTCGCGCGTTGCATGCCGGGAACTCGTGGCGAAACAATCCAAGTACCGCATCAAATGCAAGCATTTGCAGCACCGCAAAACATTCATTCTCCGGTTCCAATAAATTCTTGGTTTTTCTTTGCCCCCCAAAAAAGGTATGTACAAAACGAAGGAGAACAATGCCGGTCCGTACAAAGACAGACTTGATGAAAAGTCAAAGAAAAGATACGAGGAAAAAAATCAAAGGAGTGAAAGGGTTAGATCCTTACAAGCACACAGAGTGGACAAAATACGTTAGCGTGCTGCCCAACTTTCACCACGCTCATATTTATAATTATACGGTTCTTGGAGTGAGTGCATACACTCATGAAGTTTAGTAACTTCAGGTCACTGCAACAAGCCCAGGTACGGACCTTGAAATACACCGTGTAGAACGAAAGACCATCGTACGTATCATAAGTTTACCAGTCTCACAAATCGTCTTCATAAATACATATTCGTTAACCGTTTATTAATAGGACCTTTGAGCTCAATGGTAATTAATTAGTAGTGGAAATAATTTCTGGTACCCATCACAGAAATGTAGCAGTGACAATAATACTGTATGCTGTAATCGTACTGGGCAATTAGTGATACAAAAAACCTGTTTTATCCTGTGAATAAAAGTATATGTTTTTGTCAATGTACCATAATAACAGAAGCGAAACGCAATATTGTGTCAGGACAATTCACTATTTATGCACAATAAACAAAGGAGCATAGCGCGACAATTTCTGTTCAGCGCCAGACTTGCTTGTAACCTATATCACCAATTATGTTATGAAAATGACGTATTAACTACTACAAAACTCTGACCTTTGTGGAAATGCTTGGAGCAGACTAACCTGTGAGCTGGAGTGTTCTGGGACGTTATATTTGGTCTTTGAATGGCTGCAATCCAGGCTATCCGTCGCCTCTTTGTTACTTCGGAAACATGGCTCGAACAATTTCTCCTCAACGACGTAATCCGATAACAACCGATCTCTTTACCCGTCGGCTTCCCGTGGCTGTCATGCGACCGGCTATTGCAGTTAATAATACAACAGCTTCTTGCCATTTTTTGTGTTTCTTTTTATCGCTGTGTGACTGATTTCAATTGAAAGCCTGCGTGCGCTACTACCGCTTGCCACGAGTTCCCAGAATTCTTTGCGGTTTTACCCCTGAATGACGTCACATTTTCAATCTCTATTCTGACCAACTCTCTGTGAGAGAGAGGGTTTGACAGCATTTATCCAGTGCCTGACGTCTGGTCTGAGTTTTACTTTGTTTTGCTTTTAGAGATGAAATAAAAGAAGTGCCTTCGGGTGAAGTGTATTTTCCTTTTGAGATACTCCTGCTGTTTTTTCATCGGAGGCCACACACAGCACTTAACCAAAGTGATTGTGTGTCAAATGTGAATAGAGAAAAAAATAATGAAAAACTCAATTATCTATAAATCACCACGTCTTGAAAAAAAAATATTAATTAAACATCATGAAGAAAATAATGGTGATCCAGCATGGAGGAGTGACTCGCTTTGATAATGTAAAAAGTGTTATCTTAGGATGCAATGAAAATGTAAACTAATCAATATGAAAAAATCGAATTTTTAAATGTAATTTGGTCTAATTAATATTTTTCTTTTGTAATCTGATGACACAATCCAAGTGATGTTTAATCCTTAAGTACCTAACCCCAGCATTGTTTGAAAAGGCCTTGATGCAGTGTTCCTAATTTGAAAGCTGTGACAGCGAAAGTGTTATAAGCTGAACAAGGATGAATAATTCAAAGGGTAAAGCAAGGAAACTTAGAGGCATGATGGGAAACAGCCCACTGACCTGAATTCTCTTTGTGCAACATCCTTTCACATAAAGCCTCAATGCCTCATAGCCCTTTTCAGTGATAGCGGACAAAAGTGACTCAAAGTGACATCCCGCAGAACTTTACGTCTGTTTCACCGCACTGTTTTTAATATCTCACTGCTTGTACCTGATCATCAAATCCTTGCTGTTTTTCAAATCAACCGCTTGCTCTTCCAGCTGGCTCAGAGTAGAATCGCTGCATTCACACCTAGACACAGTGCTGTGAAGCTGTCAGGCGTACGCCAGACTTATCATATTATGACAGAATTAATCAAGAGGAGCATAACGATCTGATAATCATCCTCCTTTCTTGGCTTTAGCATTTGTCACTAACATTTGGAGGCAGTAATAGAGTACACAGTATACGATCAAACAGGCACATGTATACGGTATCATACCCACACACATGGACAGACCTGAAAAATCCTTTTAATCTCACATTAAAAGACCGTCATGGACAAGCTGCACAGGAGAGATCCAAATCCCAGATCACGACCCTCCCTGAAGCTCGTCCAGCTTCACGTCAGATGAGCCTGAGTGGGTGTTTGCGAGAGTGCACAGAAACTGTCTTAGAGACTTTGTTGTATGCTGATGCAGAGAGAATTTGGAGGTGTTTTTTAACCTTATCACCTCACAGCGAGCGTCTTTTTCTCTGAATAGTGGGCGAGTCCCGTACAAAACTCGGACGTGCACACATGCACGCACAGTCTGAGCATGCACATGGGATTAACTTTCTCCTCACAAACCAGTTTAAGCCAGAACACAGCGAGATTAAGCATTACTAGATGAACCCCTTTTATATTTATGTCTTACACGGTGCACCGTCTTCAGATGCTCTGACAACAGAGTACATAGATTCATCGTGCATGACAAAATTGGGCCAATATTATTGATCAGGCCAGTGATTGTCAGATAACTATTATCATATCCCTAATATCCACAGAGTCTGATTTGAATGGTGCTTTTATCATCTCTAAATCATCTCAATTTCCACAGAAGCAATTTCACACAACACCAACTCCAATTTGTGGGTCTATTTTAAACTTTGAGGACCCATCGAGACCACCAAGCAGTGCCCCCGCAGACCAATTAGCTCACTTTGCTCTGACGTATCATCTCAGACATGTTGAGTCTTGCTGCTGTCTTTTAAAATAATCGGGACATTGTTTGACTTTTTTAACCTTTATGCATAAACATAAGCGATTCAACACAGAGTCAGCTTATTGGACAGTTACATTGTATAAGGATACAGCCACTCTTTAATCTAATCCATTGTGACCAGTACACTTTAGGCCTCTAGCCACTTAAGCTCTCAATGATTTACTCCAGTCATAAAGCAAAACACGCGCTGAGCCTTTTTGCTAACCGGACCGTAAAAGCTCTGTTTTCTTTTTAAATGTTAGTGCAGATGTAATTGTCACAAGAAGTCTCCCCACAGAAAAAAGTGCTTGACAACCTACAGCTCTGAGTTGATTAGAAATATCAAAAGTCCTTCCAGAAACAAGTCTTGTCACTAGTCTTGCCATCTTGAAATGCCTCTGGGAACTTAGTTGCTCAGTTATTTTGAAGCATTGCCTTTTAGTGGCCACTGGGACAACTTGTATAGGATCACCAGTCATATCTGACACTTAAAAAGTTTGAAAACTTTTCCCCAAAATAATGTTTTAAAACTTGGAAGTTGTGCCTCTACAACTGTCTTTTGAATTGATTTATCCCACAGATTTCAGTCTCTGCATGTAATGACTCTCTCTGATAATGCCTCTGATGAAACTGACTGAAACGTTAAGCGTGCCAAGGAGGAACCTTTGTGATCCCATGTTGTTATGAGCCTGAGGACAAATTACATGATGAAAACAAAAAAATAATTTCCAGCCCCCATGTCGTGTTTTTGCTGACCATTCAGAGTTATTTTTAAATCCCCGCTCTTGAATGGAGTGGATTTTAAGCTGTAAGCACAATTTTTCTTTAATGCATTGAAGTTTTTCACTTTAATAATTCATTGTAGATGTTAGCTAGAGCTTACGACTTTCATTCATTTCATATCTGCGGGGTTATTGGGGGAACGAACACCATGATTGGCCGACAAGCTTGCATATTAAACTGGCTTTATTCTCACTCAGTGCTGAAAGATCCCGTGATGGTTGGCTGAATGTTAAAAGCATCAGGGGTCATTAAGTTGTTTCCGATTCGAAGCTTGCATTTTTGTTTTATTTTCCCTTTGTCTTTGGAGCTGGGGATTAATGCTGCACATTTACAGTTAAATTCATTAACTGTAAAAAATGAAGAGCAACAGGATGCTTTAAACTTTAAAAGGAGAAACTATAACATACAACTTTGCACCGGGCTATAACCTTTTAAAGTTGGGCCCTTGGTAGAGCAGCCACTGTGGCCTGATTTACCAAAATGACCCATGTTTATATAAAGCAGTCTGCTGCCTTAGCCTACGGGGCAAAGGCAAATTTTTCAGACTCCAGTGTTGCCAGCATATCTCCAGATAGTTAAAAAATGGATGTCTGGCTCAAGACATCCTGCCGTGTGCATTAGTCATTGTTTACAAATGCAGATGATTTCAAAAATCTTATAAGAGGCGAAACTGTTGTCATGCAGCAGCAAATGGATTTCAGATTGTATATCAGCAAATTCAATCCCTCTTTTGCTTTCTACATAACTCGCTTCAGTCCAAACTCTGAATAATCCATTCAAACGTTTTATTTTTTACACTCCTACATTTTTCTATTTCATCCATAAAAACTACAAGTAAATCCTTCTTAAACCTCATCACTGATTTAAATTTAGTCTACAAGCAGACTCTAAACAGAAACCAGGTCTGATACCAAGCATCTTGTAAATTCTGCATATTCGCATGTAAATATCTGTTTATTAAGATTGTGCAGACCAGTCCAGAAGAAAAAAAGAATCAATTAACTTAAAGTGGTGCTCTTTCATTAACAGACTATATTTAAACAATACTAAGCATGCTAATAGTGGAAACTTGGTCTCCAGCTGCCTCCAAGCTTTCCTCCTCGTTATGTCATCAAGGAAAGCCCACACCACATGGGGGTCAGTTTGGTCCTTCCTGCTTTTAAACCAGAGAAAGTGCGGCCTAGAAAACAGGTGAGAAACACGAAAATGAATTAAAATCTTCTTCAAGATCTCATATATGACCCTGTGTTCAGCATAACACTCACAGGTTTAAATGCTTAACCTTCAGCACGATGGAAGGATGAGGATGACTGCGGTCGACGAACACTGCGTGCCACGTCCTCTTTAATTTACAGGGCCTCCCCATGACAAACCCATTCAGCTCAATGTCATGAAAATGAATTATTGAACAGCTTGCAGCTCGGGCCCTCACTGTACAGAGAGTAAATGATCAATTCATGTTTCACTTGAATGTTTCAGGAAGGTCAGTGAGTGAATTCATCACTGGATGTGAAAAGAAGTCACGTTCCCGTCTAAAGACAACGCCTTAATTTCGTTAATAAATAAGTCAGGAGCTGCAGAGCTGAGGCTGAAGGTCATTTACAGTGTTCTGTTTCAACTGATGGTAATTCATTATTCTCATTAACTTCTCTCTTTACAGTTCATCGTCACAGTGATGAATATTCTGTTAGCGCAAAGCTAATCGGGGTGTAGAACAAGTTAATGTTATTAAATGTTTATTTGTTCAGGCGGTTGGAGTGCTAAGGCACTGCTGGTCTCGAGGTACTGGAGTGCGTCATTTGATGGAAATGAGGGAATGCTGATGGTTTTAATGCACTATGAAGGACAGACATTATCAGTGGAGCCCATAAAAAAGTGGACCTTTTGACAGAGATTTTGCCTTTCTTTTGGTTTTTTTTTTTCATCCCCTCTCATGATTTCAGGGCGCTCAGTTTTTTTTTTTTTATGTTTTGTTGTTATTATTACTGGTCATATATGCTGTTTTGTAAGATACAAGCAAATATAAAAATGGTGAATGCAAAGCAGATACAAGCAAGGAAGTAAAATGATAAGATGAATATTTTAAATAAACTTGTAGCAGGTTGACTAACTCTCGTGTTGCCTCAGTGATGATTCATGATCTGCTTTCCATGGGGAGTTTGCATGTTTGTGTTGGTGTTGCTTTTCTATGGGTGCTCTGGTTTCCTCCCACAGTCCAGAGACAAACACTTTAATTAAATGTTGATTCTGAATTGGGCTGTTAGTCATGTGATGTAGCTGTTAAAGGTGTAACCCTACATCTTGCCTAATGTCAGCTGGGATAGATTTCAGCCCCACTGTGACCCTGGTTGGATAAATGATTAAGAAAATGGATGGAAACCTGATAGGAAACAGCGGAAAGAAACTCATTAATGCTACAATTGATGTACAGCATGTCAAGTTCTTCTTACTTTAACATCTTACCAGGGGTGTTATTTTACTGTTTATTGACTTCAGCTGCTTTATTGAAGAGATAATCCAGTCATGCGGTGTTTATTATATTATATAAAACTGGCTGACCCAGAAGAGCTGGATTTATTAAAGAATTATCCAAACTGATGCAACATCAAATGTCCAAACTGAAATGCCATCATTGTGGTGATTTCCACAATGTTGTACAAGCATTGAAATTGGAGAACAGCATTACATGACTGTTGTCCACTTAGCCATAACAAGTAAGCTTACTTTCTGTTGAGCGGTGCGCCTTTCATATTTTCTTATCACTTTCTCATTCATTAGCTACTATGCTACCAGCTGTCAACATGTAATCTAACGGTGTGAGTTGTGAGCAGACCTCTTCCCTGATTATTTTCAGAGACTTTCGTGGTAATACGTGTAACCATCACATACCACATGGACTTTAGAGTACCACTTTTGTAGTATTGCTGACTTATAATGAAGTGCTGATGTAGTGGTGAGTAGTTCTCTCTGCATAATTTTTTGTTTTTTTGATGTCTCTTTGAGAGCTTCATCAACGAGCGCAGCCAAAGCCAATCCATCCTTTAATGCAAGTGCATCTGATTAAAACATATTTGTATTATTCTATTTGCCGTATATAGAAATATAAATTTCACAGTGGATCTGTGTATAAATTGTACAATATGACATAAAACTAAGTGTATAAAACACTTTCTTTTTCTCCATGAGCTATTCTGAAAAACTCATGCATGGAATTTTTTTAGGCTTGAGATATTTCTGACTGCTCTTCTTTCTTTTAAGCAACTATTGGCATGAACTTTTCCTCCGTTTCTTTTTCCTCAGGCATGCACACAAGCATCAGCGAGATCCTGAAGGAGAAGAGCCTAAAGCCATCTCGCCGCAGTCTGCCCTGCCTGGCCCAGAGTCAGACTCATCCAACCAACCTCAACCACTTCCTGTCTGTGCCTCTGAGCCCGGAGCCTAAACCAGAGGTTGAGGGTCTGAGTCAGAGCATCAGCACTTCCTGCAGCCTCCTCCCCCCACAGACAGGTCAGTCCGCTGTCAGTAACTCACATGTTTTCTATACTCATTAGTGGACGAGATGCTTCAGTTATTAGAGAGTGCCTACATCAATTTAAATTGATCTTGCGAGATATTGAAGCTCACCATGAAAGTATGTGCACACTTTAACATTACAATATCATACAACTGTAGGTTTAATCACTGTGTCTTGTTTGCTTTTAATTTGTGACTTCTGCTGTTCTTTGCTGGCCAAAAAGAAATAAATAAAAAAAAATAACTTGAAATAAGAAATTCTTGTTTTTGTTGACGAAGCTTTATTTTTTATTTTAATTTTTTTAAAGATCCACAGCAATCATGGTCTGCAGGGCCTCCTAATAAATATACAGTGGAGGAAATAATTTCTTGATCCGGTTAATTTGCTTCTTCTTTAGTCACTCGTTTGTTTTTTGGTGGTATGATTGCATGTTTTGGATCACTGTCGTGCTAGAAGACCAAGAGTTCTGGCTGAGGGAAGGAGGTTCTCTTCCAGGATTTTATGGTACATGGCCCCGTCTAATGGCCCCACAGTGACGTACAGTTATCACGTACTCTAGCACAAGAACGGCCCAAAAACATAACGTTTACATCTCCATGCTTGATGGGGATAGTGTTCTTTGGGTTTATACTCAGCATTGCTCTTCCTAAAGAATTATTTCCCCCAGTGTAAGTGTTTTCTGTGAAGTAATTGTGTTGTATACATCACAGGTTGTATAATATTTCCAAAAAAACAAAAGCCTCTGAAATGTTTTCACCATTATCGCCTTTCATTGTCTGAATGGCATGTTTAATTATTTTCTCTGTCCTGTGGACTGATTGTATTGAACTTTAGGTTCAACAGGAATTGAGCTGGTCACTACACGGATTTTTATATTGATGGTGGTACTTAAGGTTTGTGTGTAATATTGATGGAACAGATTGTGTTAATGCTGCAGGGGATTTAGAAAACACTGCGCAAAGTCGCAGCTGCTGGGAGCACGTTCCGAGGGAATGCGATAGCATGGGAAAACGCTGGTAATATAAATACAGTATATTATTGTTATGGGCCAGTACCACGGATGTGCCTGCTGGAGACGAAAATTACTCGGTCTCATTAACAGCTTCAAGAATATTTAGAGGCCACAGACGGTGAGAGTGCTATTTTTTTCACAGCATGAAAACTAGTGCATGCAGCACTTCAGCATATTGGTATTTTCCTGACCTTGAAATGCCCTTTGTCTGCATACTTGTTATTTTGGTGCGGAGTGCAGTGTGCAAAAGTGGGACTTGATATAAGAATTACACACTGTCTGCACGAGGTGTTTCTATTCTGGTGTAAACCGTCTCTTCGTGTGAGGAGCAGGTCTGAATTTTTTTTTTTCCTTTTTGGCTCAGAGTGCAGACAGAAGGAGAGAGTGTAGACAGAGCAAAAAGCAGGAGCTGGTAAACAAGGAAGATCATCCATCAACAGTTTCCCACCTGTGGAAAGTGACAGATGTTTTTCAGTAGTTCTCAAGCTGGAAGACAAACTGCTAGAGAACTGAAAATGTACAGCGGGTTATATTTTACTGCTATTGTTATCATTTTATCGCACCTTGAAACAGGAACTACAGGCATAAAAATCCACACAATTTTTATTTGAATGAGAACTTGAACAGTGCCCACATTATATAAAGACAATTAGATCACACTTCACCTTAAAGGGACACATTCTGCTCATTATTCCACCTCCTTACGTGTACAGAATGGTGACAACTGCACGCTCAAGAAACCCTGCAGCACCTGTGGTGAGCCTCTTTGGTCCTTCGAGCCGGATATGCCGCACCTGCATGACATGGCTGCCTCCAGAGAGCAGGATGATGCACGAAGTCCCAGTCCTAGCAGGATCCATCGAATCCCTGGACATCTGGTGGACTATGAGTTGTCCTACCATATCCGTGGGCCAAGGCTGTCACCCAATCTAACAGAGGAGGTTATGATGGCACCGTCAGACTCCCACTACACAAGGAGGCCGGATGTGGAGGAGATAAGATGGCGAAGAATGGAGGATTGTCTGATTAATATCCAGCATCAGATGCGATCTCTGCAAGTGACTGTAGCAGAGTCCCGCGACCTTAACAAACGTGTGCAGCGACTTGAGCGGCTCACCTCTCCAGTGCCAAAGGGGATATTAATGGAGGTGGAACCAATGGCTTCAGCTGTCTCTACACCAAATCCTACAGCCAGGGAGCCCGAATCAATTCAGGAGGGGGAGAGAATTACAGAGCCCATCCGTGTGATGTCAGCTCCTTTAGCCCCAGTCCCTGGCACTTCCACTGCACACGTTGGGCCACCCACAGTGCTCTCTATGGATAGATCAGCGTCTGCCCCGAGATTCACTTCGCCATGTCCTTACTATCTTCTCACACCAGTGCATCCAGCAACTCCTGCTCCACCTGCTGTAGCCAGCACTGTAGCTCCACCAGCAATACAGATGTCTGGGCCTCCTGTGCCATCGCAGACACCTCAACCAGACCCTCCCTTAGTGGCTGAGCCAGCCACTATGCAACCTTCTACTGCAAAGGAGGATTTCACTCGGGGTTTCGAGCCATGGATCCCCCCACTTTGCCCTCTGCCTCAACAGCCTCGATATGCTTCATTCCAGCCTGTGCTATCTGCACAGGAGCTTAGACCTCAGCCAGGTATGCCCCCAGCAGCAAACCACGTGAGTTCAGAACCCAGTATGTTGGAAATGTTGATTGCATCATTCTATGGCCTCCCTAAGCCCAAGCTCACTGTTTTCAGTTCTGGGAAGGAGAGTGACTTTGCCTTACTGAAGAAAGGACTGGATAGTGTTCTTGGGCCTCACAAGCACTTGTCCGAGGATTATAAGTATCAGATCTTGCTAGATCACTTGAAGTTCCCAAGTGCATTCCAAGTGACTAAACGCTACATCCATGACCCAACTCCATATACTAGTGCAATGAGGGCTCTTGAGCAGAAGTATGGTCAGCCAAGACAACTGGTACAGAGTGAACTCAGCGATATCCTGTGCAAACCCAAGTTGGCCTCTGTTTATTATGGACCTGAAACCACAGCCACCAAACCACCTGCTGTGGCCCATCCAGGTCCAAAGGCTGTTGCGATGCAGAAGAAAAGAGAACGTTTCAAGCCTTACTACCCTTTCTGTGAAGGGACAGAGCATTACTGGAGTAGATGTAATGAGTTCTCCCGGCTGGATGTGGCTGCGGTTTGGACTGGATCAAAGATAAGAATAAATGTTGGAGGTGTGGCCGGAACCATTCTGCTGACAACTGCACGCTCAAGAAACCCTGTAGCACCTGTGGTGAGCAACACCTCCTTGTATTACATAGCCTCGCCAAGGCTAAAGAGCAGAACCTCAGTATCCTGACCATGTGCACAGCATCCAGTGTCATCTATGTTGACCATCCCAGTCACTCTGGGAGAGTGATGTTGAAGGTGGTAAGAGTTCAACTCCACAATGGGAAGAAAACCATGGACACCTATGCTGTGCTGGATGACGGTTCAGAGAGAACCATAATATTGCCTGCTGCTGTGAAGTTCCTCGGCCTAGCCCCAACAGACGAGGCTCTGGCCCTCCGAACCATCAGACAGGATGTCCTGCAGCTGCATGGGGGAAGCATATCATTGGAGGTGTCCACTAAAGCTAAGCCGAAGGTGAGGCATCAAATACTAAATGCATTCACAACAAAACAACTGGTTCGGGCAGAGCAATCTAGCCCAGTGGAAACACTCAAAAGGAAGTACAGTCATCTACAAAGACTTCCCTTCACAGGTTTCAGCAAGGTGAAACCTATGATCCTGATTGGATCAGATCACCCGCACCTTATCACTCCAGTATACCCGGTGATTCGTGGACCACCTGGAGGGACAGTAGCAGTCTGCACAGAGCTGGGGTTGATGCTGCAGGGACCTGCCAAGAGTCTTCCTCATCCAGCGGCTGGACAGGCATGCTTGCACTCATCATTCATCCCACAGACTTCAGAGCTCTCCAAAGATGTTTAGAGGCTATGGCAGCTTGACGTCCTCCCGTTTAGGAATGAAAAGGAGGCCACCAGGTCAAAGGAGGACCAGCAGGCAATCGACATTCTTGAATCAAGGACAGTCCGCGTACAGGTAGAGGGAGTCCACCGATATGCTACTCCCTTGCTTCGCCGCACGGAGTTTCCTCAGGTGAAGGCACCTCAAGAAGCTGTCATGGCTCTTCTGAGGGCCAATGAGCGTCGGCTATGAAAACTGGAGAAGGCGGGCTATCCACTTTGTACAGAATGGTGTACGTCAGTTTAATGCTGGGTGGTGCTGCAATAGTAACTATCCTCGGTCAGAAGGAGAGGCTGACATCCAGGGATTAGATTACCGCAGGTGGAGTTTATTGGTGGTCAGATGGATGGTACAGGGAGGTATGGCATACAGTAGGAGGATGTGGGGGGGTAATATGGTGTGGTTTGTTTATGTGACGCACACCATCCCCAACAAATACAGGATGGGCTATTTGCTTTCCTTCCCAGCAGCTCTCTCCTCAATTGTTAGCCCAGGAACGAACGAAGACCATCTAGCTCAGAAATCCCATGAATCCCATCGCTGCCCAGAGGCCACTGGGTAATGTAGTTCACACTAACACACTGGCTTTTCTACATTAAGTCTATTGTTTGACTCTACTCCGCATTATTAACAGTCCAAAGTAATCCTTACTTATCTCAGACTGGTTCTTGGTGCAACACCTCAGTTAATACACTCACAGAAAGAAGCTATTTTACCTCTCTTCCCCCTGTAACAGTACACCTGACAGAAAACAGGGAGAAACATAACCGGTCCCCCTTAAAGATAAAAAGGTTTTGACAGTTAACATCACATTAAGTAGCAAGTATTTCTGCTCATCTGTATTATAATGATATTTTTTCCAGATGTGAAATAAAATAGATAAATCCGCTCGCTTTTTACTTCTGAGCCTCTTCATGAATCATCGCAACTGATCAGCTTCAAATATTCATATTAGTTTCACAGTGTAATTGGACATCTCGTCTCCTTTTGGATTTGTTTTACTACCAAATATTAGCCAGACGTCAGTCATTTTTCAGCACAATACTTTTATTTCTAAATGATAAAAAAACTACAAATATTAACTTTAATTGTGGGGAAACTTTAAACTAGCTGCTTTGTTAGGTACATCTTACAAAGTACTGAGTGTGGACCCCCTTTTTCCTTCAGAGCTTCCTTAATTCATTATTGCGTATATTCATAAAGGTGCTGGAAACATCCAACACATCCCCAAGGTGATCTATTAGATTGAGATCTGGTGATTGTGGGGGCGTTTTGAGCACAGTGAACTCGTTGTACCAGTTTGAGTTTTGTGACATGATGTGTTGTCCTGGTGGAAGCATTATCCACTGTGGTCATAAAGGGCAGGCTGTGGTGGTTAAACAATGCTCAGTCGGTACTAAGGGAGCCTAAAGTGTGCCACAAAATTATGCCACCATGAGCGTGAACTACTGATTTAAGGCAGAATGGATCCATGCTTTCATGTTGTTTATGATAAATTCAGAGCCTACCTTCCCAACACTCCTGCAGAAATTGAAACTCATCAAATCAAGCAATGTTGTTCGAGTCTTCTCTTGTGCACGTTTGGTGAGGCTGTGCAAGCTATATCCTTGGTTCCCTGTTGTTAGCTGACAACAGTGACTTTCTGTGTTGTCCATCTGCTTCTCTGTGTTCAGAGATGTTCTGCATACATTGATTGTAACGAGTGGCTATGTCAGGTATTGTTGCCTTCCTGTTAGCTCAAAACAGTCTGGCTATTCTCTTCTGTCATCACCACCCAGAGAACTGCTGCTCACTAAATATTTTCTCTCTTTCGGTCCATTTTCTGTAAACCCTGGAGACAACTGTATGTGAAAATCCCATTAGATCAGCTTTTTGTGAAATACTCAACCCACCTTGTCTGGCACCAACAACCATGCCACATTCAAATCACCTTTCCTCCCTCTGTTATTTGGTTTGAACTTCAGCAGAAGGCACACTCTACACCTGCCCCACTTCATTAACAAGCAGTTGAGCGGGTGTACCTAATAAAGTGAGTATAAATAGAGAATTAAAACAAACTGTATACAAACTGTGTACACCAGTAGGTGTAAAGAAGGTTGTCAATTTAGCTCCTCTTTCTGGACTAGATTTGTAGACTTGGGAAGAAATGCTTTAATACTATTATAGTTTCATCCTGTTTGTGCTGGGGAACAGATATTTCCTTCCATAACCTCCCTGCATTCGACATCTGACACATGTGAAGGTGAGCTGAAAACGTGGAGGTTGTTAGCCACAGCAGGTATAAATGAACCCTATGCTTCTTTTTTTTTTCCAAACACTGAAGTTTTGGCTCATTCTGATCGCTCTAAAAATCCAGACGAAAACTCCAGGTCACAGGAGCAAGGTTAGCTACAGAAAAATAAGTAGAACCCATACAGCAGCATTGCTTCTCTTAATATGGATTTCTTATACTTGGTTTCTGCACATCAGTATCAAACAATACACTACACTGATAAGGAGGTAAAGATACAGCTGCCTGAAGAAATTAGCTAATGAGCTGTCACATGTACCTGAGAAAGTATAACTTGTGCTGTGCTGTGAAATGCCTCATCTCCCATGTCACGCAATTACAGAGCTTGTATTATGAAGTTTAGATTGTGTCATAACAACCCACACAACAAGTATTTCTTGAGACTAATAAATCATTTTGTTTTGCACAGCAAATACATTTGCCCTCATAAAATGGTGAGCTGAAAAGCTAACACACATTTTGCTGCAGAGGAATAATCAGCAAGGCAAAAAAAAAGCAATGCTGGGACATTTAGAAAATGAATTTATGGCACAATATTTACTGTTTATATTGTGTGGGCTGGACAAAATGTTATTTGGTTTGCACATATCAAGGCAGGAAATAAGATTGGGGCTTTTTAAACATCGGTGCTCGGATCTGTTAAATTGCATCAAGGTGCCGTTTTCAACCTGACACCCACGTTTAAATAAGTTAGCTCTTAGCGAAATAAAAATCTAATGTCAGCGTTGGCAGCCAGATTAGGGAGAATATTGACTTTAGCAAGAACAAAGACCTATTGCACTTCAGGTACTCTTAGTTGTTTCTTACCAGTTCAGTAGTGTTTTTATTGGTCCTGCTGTGACTTGTGTGCAGCAGAGGATGGCAAGGATCACTTTGTGGAGGAGTCTGAAGTGAGTACGTGTGAAACGAGGGCAGACGAGTCATTTCTGCTGCAAAAGCCTGTCACCCGTGCTAAATTAGAGGCCCGCACAGATTCAGTTCAGGTAACACACTTTCACTGATCCACCTGAATCATCACAAAATGTAAACTGATGATGTTCCAAGTTATTTTGGCATTAGCACACTGAGAAGCAGTCCTTTGTGTTGGATAAAACTTTGTTGTTCCAGAGAAAGAAACCAACGGATTCATCCGGGCTCTTTTTCCGAGATGGTAAAAAGCGCATCGACTACATCCTGGTTTATAAGAAGTCGAGTCCACAGGTGGAGAAGAGGTGCACGTTTGAGAAGAATTTACGAGCTGAAGGTCTGATGCTGGAGAAAGAGGTAAATATACCCGGGAGACTTTTAGTTGCTTTATTATTTACTTAAATCTCCCTTGTTCTCAGTTCCCTGCACTCCTTTTTTGTTTCGAAAGCCTTCCTTGACGAACAACGACATCATGTTTGTGAAGATCCATGCTACCTGGGACACGCTTTGCAAGTACGCTGAGCAGATGAATATCCGAATGCCTTTCAGGTAAATAAAGAATGAACCTTTTAACTCTGAAAAAACATAAAAGTAGATCTTTTTGTTGTTGTTTTTTAAGCCACAAGCAACTTTACACAGTCTTTCTAACCTATATTCTTGTCTGTTATTAAAGAAAAAAATGCTACTTTACAGACTGGAAGAGCAAAACCTTGGGCAGGTAAGTCGATTTAAGGAATAATTTACTCTGAATACATCTGTGTCTCTAATCAAATCCATAGGCATAGGTGTGTCTGGGGGATTCAGTAGTAAGTTGGATGATGGACTGAATTTATGAGTCTGTGAGGAACAGAGACGGTGGAAGATTGAGTAAGCCTGTTTTTGTCCTTTTGCAGCCCTCATAGTGATAAAGTATGTGAAAGTTGAGTGTACTGTACATATAGAGTATTTATAAACATTTGAATTTTAAAGTTGGCAGGTATGCAGTAAAGATGAGTTGCAATAAATAATTGAAAAGGAAAGCTTTTAACAATAATTAACAATATCAACTACTATTCTTAACTGATTAAGTGCGGTACTTAATTTTTCAGGGTTTTCCAAATACATGGCCTTTTTTATTTATTTAAAAAAATAATGAGTTTACGATACAGCACGTTTTTAAAGGTCCAGTAAAGCAGCTCACCCAGTTCTGACTGCTTTTCTATAAAATACTCTTCATAAAAGATAAAATGGAGCCCCACAGACTTATTTGCATGCTATTTTTAGAGAGCCGCATTTGCGCTTTGATGTGGTGTTCAAGTGTTGTCCAAGTTCTTTGAAGAACTCCAAATTTCCATTTCCTCTTCTCACTGGAAAGCAGACAGAAATAACCAGAAACTGAAAGAAAATGTGGTAGAACACTGTTTTAAAAACCACCATACTAAAAATCAAAACACCTGGTTCTTAGATTTTTGTACACCAAACTTATTTTCCCAGTCATGTAAAGGTCTCATCAAATTGCTGGATAGATCATCAGTATGTGGTTAATCACTCGTGAATGAGTCGTGCACAGCCATAGTTTTCATTAAATGCAAATGATTCTCAACTGATGGTCAAATATATTGATTTACAATATTTCCTTTAAAATATATACTCACTCATGCAGCAAAATGTTTGATAACTTTAGTCATGGCTTATTTGTTATAATTATTTAACATTATGGAGAAATGCATAAAATTTGAAAGCTATTTTTTCAATGGCTTTACTCACTTGATGAGAAAGAACTAAAATGATACTTGAGCAACAGCAAAGTGGACACTTAATGTCTGAGCTATGAAAGGGCCTTTGTTAAGCTCTGTAAAGGTAACATTTAGTGAAGTGTGATACTGCTGGTGGTGGAGGACTGTTCGCTTCAATCCATTAAACTATGAACATGCTGGGAGTGTTGTCGTTGCTGTTGTTTTGCTGTTTTGAACACAGCTTATTAGCATAGCTGAACAAGGCTAAGTGGACCTGACACACTAACTGCAGTATAAGTGCCCGCTTTAGTGTTTTATTCTACTTAAATGCCGACTGCGTTGTAGCCATAAACTAACACAATGACATATGATAGACAGACTGTAGTCAGTAGAAAATTAAAGAGGATGACCGTACTCTGATAACTGCAGGCTTGTTTTGTTACGCTTTCACATACCGTGTATACACACTAACCGCACGCACAAAAATCAGACAATATCACACGGACAGACAAGAATCACTCGCCCACCTGTCCAACTGAGAACAAAGCACTTCAGGGAACTAAATTAAATCTTGTGTGAGAGCGATCTTAGTCATTGTGAAGAATGAGGATCATTATGTTTTCCTCAGCGCTCCTGCAGGCTTTCGCTAAGCTGTTGTTCTTAAAAGAAAAATCTACCCGAGCAGTAAATGAGCTTTATGTGTTAACTAATGGTTTGTCTCTAACTCACATTTCTGTAATGCCGAACAAATGGGCTGTGGCGACTGCTTGTTGGTTTGATATCAGTATCTTTACATACAGTACCTGGAGCCTTCATAACAACACATTAAACACTATCTGTCAGCAAGTACGTTTTGCAGCAGAATTGCTATTTGTATTTATTTAATGCATACAAGAACAGCAGCCTCACAAATTACTGGAGGCCTCTCCAACAAATCTGGAGAAGGATGCATTGCCAAGCGAGCAGATTTTTAGCTGCATAGCAGAGTCACTGAAAGAGTGTCTGTCTGAAGGCTGATCAAACACTTGTCCAGACTGAAGGATTGTCAGGACATTTTGTACAGAAACTGATGGCTGCCTGAGGATAATTCCTGCTGGGACTGATATTAAAGTCAGATACATTTTATTAATAAAGCCCGGTATCAAAAACTGTGATGTCCTCTCTACCCTTAGATCCTTACATCTGTTTCTTTTTGCAGCTTCTTACTACTTATGTCATCACCATTAGGTTTCAATTTATTAGATTTTAACTTAAATTTCTTTATAATTGTGAGTCGACTACAGTTAAATTTTATATGCAAATTTTTACATTTATACAGACCAAGGCATCGGCAGCAGCTCTGAGATTTTCACCTTTTTATACTTTGAAATATCTTCAAATGTACTCTTTGCATTGATGAAAATGATAATTCAGTTAACGTGTTATTGACTAAATATCTGAAAATTAATGCTTCACTGTATTTTTTTTATGACAAGTTAATGTCCTAAAATTAGATAGTGTGCAATGTAAAACTCAGACAGGATATAAAAGATATCCAACAGTATCACCCAGTTTGTTAAATTCTGTTTTAAACTCTCTTTTTTTGGGCGCCACAAATGACCATACTTGGAACTGGGTTCAGTGCTAACGTAATACTATACATTTGGTTATTCCTGAATGGTGAATATATGTATATATGGCACAGTCATACAGATAGACACTGTATTTGTATAGCGCTTTTACTAGTCCCCCCCTAGGGACCCCAAAGCACTTTACACACCCAGTCATCCACCCATTCACACACTGGTGGAGGCAAGCTACAGTTGCCCTGGGGCAGACTGACAGAAGTCAGGCTGCCATATCGCGCCATCGGCCCTTCTGGCCAACACCAGTAGGCGGTAGGTGAAGTGTCTTGCCCAAGGACACAACGACCGAGACTGTCCGAGCCGGGGCTCGAACCGGCAACCTTCCGATTACAAGGCAAACTCCCAACTCTTGAGCCACGATCGCCCTACTACTTACTACTTCTATAGGAATTCAGAGGCTAAGTTGGTGCCAGATGTCTGCAATTAGATACCCAGGAAAACCTCATCTCTCTGACAGCCCAGCTTAGATTTGCAGTGTCCTTTGGACCACATTGGAGATGTTTGGCATAATACACAGTGGAACAGTTGATTTGGGCTTGTTTTGCAGCCACAGGACCTGGGCAGCTTAGTCATTTAGTCGAGTATGAGCTCCGCTGTATATCAGTGTATTATAGAGTCAAATGTTAGGCCATCTGCCCAACAGCTAAAGCTTGGCCTGAAACTGGGTCATACACCAAGACAATGATGCCAAGCACAGCAGCAAAGCTACAACAGAATTGCTGAAAAAGAAAACAATCAAGGAGCTGCAATGACCCAAAGTTCAGAGCTCAACCAAACTGAAATGCTTTAGCTGCATGCAAACCTCAATGAAGTAAAGTAACGTTTTAAAGAAGAGTAGGTTAAAATTCTTTATAAGTGAGACACTTATAAAGTCATATAGAAAATGATTGCTTCACGTTATTGCTGCTAAAGGGGGTTGTGGACGCTGTAAAATGTAATGGCCTACACCTTTCACCAAATGAAAACATTTGGCATGAAATAAACAATAAAAAAAAAAGTTTGTGTGTATAGAGACCGCATGGAGTTCAACAAAAACTTTCCTTTTTCAATTGACTTGGGTAGGTGTTTGTTAGCATAAGCAAAAATATAGTGATGCTATGATTTGGATTAAGCTAGCTGTTATCCTGGATCAGTCTCTCTCGGGCTCACGGAAATGAGAATGAAAAAAGATAATCAGACGTGCTGTCCAGCAATGCATGTACATGTGTGTGCAAACATGCTTTTTTGTGCTAGCGCGAAGTCGTCATGGTAGGTCAGGAGAAAAGGGTCAGGGAACTCCGTCTCATACCAAAGTAAACAATCTTCATTTAATCTGTGCTGTTAATCTCGTTTCTCTGCGTGCGCCTGTGCAGCAGGTTTCATCTGAGATGTCGCCAAATCAAAAGCTGGCTTCCCAGAAATCCCATGAAGCTGGACAAAGAGGCCTTGCCTGACCTGGAGGAAACCGACTGCTACACAGCTCCCTTCAGCAGAGCACGCATGCATCAGTAAGGAGGATGTATACACACTCGTGCATGCCAGGACTCACAAACAGGATCACAGTGTTTTTACCGGGCAACAGCATTCCTAGCCCCCCCACCCCTCTTTTTAACCATCACTTCCACTCACGTCCTGAAGTCTTAATGTGGAATTTAGAAACCACGCGATGAAGTTTGCACTTTAAAGTCTTGTATATTTTATAGTTTTGTATTTGAACTTGGGAGCCATGATGATAAAGACAAGTTGATCATAAATAAGAAATTGAAATACAGCAGCAGATGTGCGTGAAATAACTTGCTTGCTGTTCCATATTTTCAACACTTCCCTGTGATGAAAGGCATCATCTAATCTCGTCTATCAGTGAATCATTTCCACTTTCCCTTAGCTTGTCAGCCTGGGCCGTTTTTTTAAGGGGAAAGGGGATAATAATGTTGGGATGAATACAAGCTTTGCACCATAAATTGTGTTTTAATAACCTCCCATCGTTATCGACTCAGCTCTCATTAAAGGCCTCTGCTGAGTGATATTGATACACTGTTGCTTTATGAATAACTGAAGGAGTGTGCCGTTATTTCCTCCCAGCTTCACGATCAACAACAGAGAGACCTTCTTCTCCAATTCTACCAGAAGTAGAATAGTCCATCATGTCCTGCAGCGCACCAAGTATGAGGACGGAAAATCAAAGATGGGTAAATCACCGTGCTTTCTCCTCACGTTCAGAACAATGTTTCCCGCAGCATCGCACAAATGCCATTCCGTATAACCATCTTAATGATCCATTTAGGACAATTTATCCACTGAGAAAGGAACGGAGCCTACATTTATTTTAAAAGGGAAAACGTCAGTTTCTGTTAATTTGATTTCAGAGTGATAGGGGGAGCTGCCGATGCAAAAGTGGTACAGTCTAATTTGTGTCTGATCTCTCCTCTCTTCTCCTTCTGGGCAATTGGTTTTCTTTTTTTCTTTTTATCTCAGCATCTTCTCTGTCTACTGCCAACATTATTTGCTGATTAAAGTTTGGCCTCAGCATCTTGGAATGGGTTTCACGTTAATATTTTAATAGCTTTGACCACTTTACTTTCCAAGAAATCAGATCAGCTCAGTCACAAGATGGAGCAACCCTTTTCAAATCCATACTCCACCTTATCGCACTGTCTGGTGTTTCAGTAAATGGATGACAATAATTGCGCTTTTGTCCTGCAGAAATAACGGTTTTAATGAGCCACTCTGTGGATTTGTCTCTCAATTACAAGTGGGTTTAAATTTTTAATGTGGCGTCCTTGTTCTTTATTCCACTGTAGGAATCAACCGGCTATTGGGCAACAATACGTATGAGGCTGCATTTCCTCCACATGAGGTGAGATGATTTTAATTCCTACTGAAAAGATGTTGAGACTCACAAATTACTAATATGAGTAATCACATTTTTATTCATGCAGAGTTTTTAAAGGCATTCAGAGACCTTTTGCATTGATTCATTCATTCAAAGAGAGAGAAAGTCTTTAAACTACGTGGTTTGATTACAAATCCATAAAGAGCAAATGAGATACCTGATATAAATTTGGCTGCTATTCTCTTCCAAGTTCGCTCCTCACAAGGTAATGCACCTCATTCAGAAGTCTTGCTATAAGACTGTGCATACTCATGCCAGGTCTTGTACTTACTACATGAATATTCACAATTGCAATTTTACCATTTGATGTCAGACTATCGATGCAGAGCTCTACAACTGAGGTGTCTGAGAGAATGATCAATGCAAACAACCTAAACTTGTGGCTCCAATTCAGTTCCAGTTCAGTTCCAATTCAGGGTTGTACCTAAAAGCTAATTCAGAAATTAACTTATCCTTTGGACTCTGGGAAGAAGCTGGAGTACCCGAAAAGAACCAATGTGTGCCCAGGTAGAACACGCAAACACACACAGAAATGTCCTGGCTGTCTGACTGGCTGGCTGGTGGATTCAAACCCTGACGCGAGTCCCAGATTTGGCTAAAATTAAATTCAGATTGCTTGCACAGGCTGTGCAAACATCTTGAGCTCAGTCCCTCACTTCTTTAAATTTTGCTAAGAAAGTGAAAAGCAGTTAATTTTTATTTAAACATTGTTACAAAATCAGTTTCACCCCGGTTCTTTTTTATTCCTCGAAGCATCCAGAGACGGCACCGGACTCAGTAGTCATTTTCACAAAAACCTTTATTCATCTTTATTCATCTTCATTTACGCATGCATCTTCTAGAAGGGAAGACGTGCAAGGCCGGTGTCCCTCTGCAGATCTTCCACTCCTTTGTCTGTGAAACACAATTTTGTAGAAGTGACCCCATCATAAAACCCCCATGGTGTGCTGCAAACTCTGTGTCTGTGTGTATGCACGAGCACGTGAGTGCCTGTGTGTGCGTGTACCCTGTATGTCTATGTGAGTGCACGTGAGTGAATGTGCGTGTGGATGTGTGAGTGTAACAGTTTAAGCACTGTGTGTGTGTCTCTGCGTACGTGACTTCCTGGGGGTCATAAAAGTAATCTCACCCAAGCTACACCAAATTCCTCTACACAACATAGAAAACAGAGTTAACATATTACAAACACTGAGACCCCCACTCTGCATGGGTCAGATGGGCCATTGGCCTCTTGTTGTCTTACATTTACAGATAAGGTGGAGAGTCTCCTACAAACCTACTTCTAAGTTTATAACAATTATGAGTTTTATTAAAGGTACAAGCATCAGCATCAGCAATCCCCAACTGTAGCTTCCTGTCTCCTTTTATGGCAGGCAGACCCCCAGTGTCCATAAATTCCTTTTTCTCTAAACAAATACACACTCTCAGGCCTACAGCTAAGCCAAACTAAAACGCAGACAAATCCTTCCCTATTCCTCTGATCTAAACAAATTTAACACATCATATTATAATAATTATTTTCTTGTACTCACAATAATACATAGAAATACATATATATATATGTATTTGGCATAACCACCTTTACTTCAAAGTTTGAACTCTCTTAGTCAAACTTTCTTAGAATTTCTATCTGAAGATGACTTTTCCATAAAGTCATCTTTAGGAATATCCATTCTCTTCTGCTTATCCTTTTCAGGGTCACAGGGGGGCTGAAAAGGGCCTCTTGCCTTAAGCTGTCTTAGGGCAAGAGGCAGGGTACACACTGGACAGGTCACCCATCTGTCGCAGGGTCAACAAATAGAGACAAACAACCATTCACACTCACAGCTATGGGCAATTTAGAGTTACCAGTCAACCTAACCCCACTAACTGCATGTCTTGACTTTGGACAAGAGAATGTGGGAGGAAGGTGGAGTACCCAGAGAGAGCCCACGCAAACACGGGAGAACATGCAAACTCCACACAGAGAGACGTTGGCCTGATGGTGGAATTAAACTCAGCACCTACCCACTGTGAGGCAGCACCTTGCCACCGTGCTGTCCCATCTTCAGGAATATTGCTACAGATTTTTTTTCAGATCACATTCAAATCTCTTCTTTGAATGTTGTCTGCCTTTTGTTTTCAGTAAAGGTGATCCTACACAGTTGTCATGTAAACTATTGTCATGCTGAAAAATGAAGCTGCTGCCAATAAGATGCTTTCCGTATGGTATTGCATGGTGGATCAAATCTGATGATACTTTTTGAGTTCATAAATCCATCAATTTTGAAATGCAGCCCCAAACCAAGACAGAGCCTCCGCCACAGTTTACAATTAGCTGTAGACACTAAGTGTTGTACACTGACACTGATTTTGATGAGGCCTTTGTGGACAGTACGTGGCTCACCAAAGAGACCTAAAGAAATTGGTTCTTTGCTAACTGGCTGTTGTATGTAGACACAAAACAAACAAAACATTCCTCTGAAAATAGTCAGGTACGAAAACTGGACTGAAGATATTTGAAAAAGCAGATAATGTACAAAGAAAACCTTCGACCTTCAGAAAGCCTGGAAAACAATTGCTCAAGACCACTTTCAAAATTACGAGCAAGTCTGGCACCTCTGAATCGAAATATAAAGAAATGAGGTGCGGCTCAAGATTATTACACAGTACTGTACATCATTTTTACACTGTGAAAGACTTCCGGTGCCCTTCACAGAGGTGCAGGTGGAGAGAACCTGACTTTCCATGAAAGGCAGCAAATATAGGAGTAGCTTTGGTAGTACTTCACTACATCACAAAAAACAACAATGCAGGGGATAGTGTGAAAATTCAAATCTGGTATGTTTTGTGTTTCTTATCGGCTGATTATATCTGAAGGATATAAAAAAAATTTTTAGTCTAGACTCTTTTTCTCTTGTCTCATCAGGGCGGTTACAAGAGCAGACATTCAATCAAGACGCACGGTGCCCAGAACCACAGGCATCTTCTGTATGAGCGCTGGGCCCGCTGGGGGATGTGGTACAAATACCAGCCTCTGGATCTCATCAGGTAATCAGCTTTGAAGCAGGTGACACAAATCACGAGCTGTTTTCGTACACATACATTGTGTACGTGTGTGCGTCGTACGCGAGATACCGCGTCCTGATTATGTTGCCGATCCTTTCTTTGATCACAGTCAAGATATGTTGTTTAAATGGAGTTTGAAGTCTGCACGATCACAGATTTCTCACGAGGAGCAGTCTCATCTACAACTCCTTGACATCGCAGCACGTCTGTTATTTCTGAAGTGATGGAGCTATTTTAACAGCTGATGATGAACTCGCTTTAGTTTCCGGCTTCCTTGGTAGCTCTGCATTTCATCACCATCTGTCAAGTCTGTCATATCCATCTTATTACGAGGAACATGAGAGTGGCAAGGAATGGTTTCATATTTAGGGAAATATTATTTTCACTTTCTTGTCAAGAGGGAGTTGAAATGATGACTGTCTCTGAAGCACACCTTGTCATTTTCACATTCACAGCTTTGTATGCATTAAACAGGTGACAGACAGCGTGAAAGTCATTAGGTTTTCGAGGTTCTAGTAAGTACTTTGGAGAGGTTTTTTGGTTTTACACTGTATTGGATCTTTACGAGAGCAGTTTTGAAATAAATGTCTTGCTTAAGCTTGCTGGGATCATCGATTATTTTCCAGCCTTAGCGTTCAACCTTCTATCCATTAAGCCGCTGTGATCATCTCACAGTGCACCACTGACGCCCACAACTCCACGCTGAACGGGCACGGTCAAGTCTAATTAAGTCGTCACAGTTAATTGGTGAATTTTCTCCACTCTATTTTTTTGTGTCTCTCCCAGGCGATACTTTGGTGAGAAAATCGGTCTGTACTTTGCGTGGTTGGGCTGGTACACGGGCATGTTAATCCCCGCTGCCCTGGTTGGGGTTTTTGTCTTCCTCTATGGTCTTTTAACCATGGACGCGAGCCAAATCAGGTCAGTTCACACAACTATGCCATGTAAGTCCGAACATCGTGTCGGTTGATGATGGCATTTATTGGTTTACTCTCTCCCCAGTAAAGAGATTTGCGAGGCCAACACTACCATCATGTGTCCCATGTGTGAGGAAAACTGTGAGCCTTGGACGCTGAGTGACAGTTGTGTATATGCAAAGGTCAGTGCAGCTTTGGTATTTCTCCATATGCACAACATTACATGATCTTAGAGTTTCTCAAAACTGTTACAAAGATGCCAGCAGACATGTATCTAGACTAGAAACGGGGGCACAGTGAACCTGGTTCTTCAGGTGAAACCTTAGGTTTATTATTTTATTTGACTTTTTTAATGTTGATTAAATAAATTAGGTCTTTTTTTAGTAAGTATTAGGTGGATTTATTCCCACTTGACAATAACCAGTGAGCTGTTTCCACCTGCTTCCAGTCTGCATGCCAAGCTAAGCTAATCAGTTGGTAGCTGTAGCTGTACGATCATTATTATAGGCAGTTGATGCTATTTTAAAACCATGATTTCTTTAACAAATCTCCTGCGTTGGGACCTGAACTCAAAAATGTTGATTGTCAGAGAGCCTGGAGATCTTTTTGGGTAAAATTGGGGCTGTGGATATTGATAATGTATTCTGTTTCACTTTTGTGTTTTTAAGAGCAGCGCTCCGTGTGCTTGTGCTTCTAGGTGACCTATCTGTTTGACAACGGTGGCACTGTATTCTTCGCTATCTTCATGGCTATTTGGGGTGCGTAGAAGCAGTTTGTGTTGGTGGCTTTTTTTTGTTGTTCCACATAAGCTTTGTTCTCTGCCTGATACCAACCCTACTGGAATTTGATTCTATTTATACTCGAGTGCTTGTGTTTCCACTCACCACTCATCTCTCCCAAACGTATTAAGTTTTTCAACTGAGAATTTAGTCCACAAGACACTCTGCAGTACACAAACAAGACAAACAAGAGATCGTCAGTCTGTAATGTGTTTTTCAGTAAGTAAATCTCAGTCCGCCTTCTCTGACTCCACACTTGTACTTCCAGTGCAGTTCTGATGTAATTAGTTTGATAATTAAAGATTTCTCCAGGGGCAGAATATCACTCGGCTGTCAAGGTTGTAGAATTGCACCGTGATATTCATATATTGCAGCTACGTTTCCCACAGCTATAATAACTTTGTAACGTGAAGTGTGAGCATTAGAGTGCATCGGCTGGCCCAGATCCATCTATCTGTCAAGGAGGTAAATAATCACTTGTGCCAGAGGGAGCAATTGACACAATTTGTTCTTTATTTGGACTAAGTGAAGGATAATGAGAGCTCAAAAGCCAAAGAATGTCCACACAGTTGCACTAACTGAGGTCTGTAGCTCCAAATCCTGCATAAAAGCTTTTGGCTATCTGGACCAAAGTTAGCAGCACTGCACCACTGAGTGAGTGCACTCAAAGTCTGGAGTTAGTGTTAGTGAGTGTGTGTGAGATAGACATGAAAAATTGGTTAGCCCAAGGGATTGAATGTAGGCATCAGAGAAGGCCGCTTTTCTCTCTCTTTAAACAAAAGTGGGTCAAGCTATATTAAACTTCAACATCTTTACGAGCGGCTAAAGTTGTTCTGACTGAGGATTCAAACTCTGGTGCATTTTTTGCCTCTGGTCTTTCTCATTTTACTCTACATTAAATAAGTTCACAGAAAATATATCACTTGTTTGGTTGCTTTGTTTGCTTGATTTATCACTTATTAATCTGCAGGCTTTTAATAATTTGAGTTAAAACAGTGCCGGGAAAAAAAGCAAAACAAACCACATGAGGTTTAAAAAAAATCCCCAAGGATAAAACATTTTAATAGATAAATGAGAGCCATTGTGAGGCTACAAAGAACCAACCACATATTTATATATTTTATTGGAAATCTGTTATAAAAACCACATTGTGTGCATATCTAATGCAAACTAATACACAAACTGTATCACTGCTACAGTGAGGTCAATAATATTTTGGACAAAGACACAATTTGTGTAGTTTTGCCTCTGCACTACAGCACAGTGGCTTCTAAATCAAACAATCGAGATGTGATTGAAGAGCCAACGTTCAGCTTCAATTCAAGGGGTTTAACAAAAGCACTGAATTAAGCATCGCTCATTTTTACAATATAAACTGGACAAGATCGGTTTTCTTGTTCTTTCATGACAAATAATTTTCAAAATTCATTCGAAAATATTGTATTTTGTCTTTCTTAAATATGAGATGAGATTTCAGGGCAAGTGAGGGAGGACTGAAAAGACATAAAAACTTCAGGAGCAGCCAAATCAACAATCTTACATACTTGAACAGATGGTGTTGTCAGCTCAGCAACACCAAAATAACAAGAAAGACCCCAGAAGACTACTAAAGGCTGTGATGACTAGGGATGGGTATCATTTAGGTTTTATCCGATACCAGTACCAAACCGGTACTTCTGAAACGGTGCCGGTGCTTAAACGGTGCTCGAACCGGTGCTTAAAGAATGGAGAACACAAAATTGGTCCAAAAACCTCTCATGTGCAGCTGTTTTTTTTGTAAAAAGATAACAATGTTAGCCTTTTCTGCAGCTATAGGGGATTTATGGTATCACTCTTGGCTGGAAGCACTGCTTAATCAATGGAAAAAACACAAACTTTGTCCAAAAACCTCTCATTTTTAGCTGTTTTTCACTTTTCCTTTGGTCATTTTAGCCTTTTTGGCCAGGGTGAAGGGAGTATCTGCCATCAAACAAGAAGACAGCCTCGTGTAACTACGACGGTGTTTGCTAGTTCACCTTACATGCATTAATGTAATCACGCGGTTAGCGTACTCAACGTAAATTACACACGAACAACATTAAGCTACTCACGCAGAGAAGAACGGCTGCTGCTGCCATCATCATCCGTCATCATTTCTGCTACACTGGCAGGGCTAGGGGCCAGGACTCTCCTTTTCGGGTTTTTGGGGGATGTTGCAAACTCCGGGTCCGATAACAGGCACCACACCCGCAGTAGATGTGCACGGTGTGAGGTCTCGCAGCAAGCTATCAAATACGGCGCATTTCTCGGCTTTTAACAAAAGGCTATAGGTCGCCAGGTTCGTCGTCAGATTCGAGGAGTTACCTCCTTTGCACAGTATCACCTTAAAGCACTTGTTGCAGGCTGCTGAGTTTGCATCTTTTGCTGTGAAGTACAGCCAGACTTTTGACCGCTTCGCCTTGGGCATTTTTACTCTGTAGCTCTGCTCTAAAAGAACGTACGTACCTGGGCCCGCCTACTATCATTGGAAACGTAAAATGATTGGCTAGAATCCAAAATGTATCACAGCTCAGGAAAGAAAAGCACCGAAATAAAGCACCGAAATAAAGCACCGAAATGTGCGCTGCTTTTCGGTCTGTTTACTACCGTTTATGTCAGAACCGATACCGGTACCCATTCCTAGTGATGACAGACTTTTTTTTGTCCTTAGTTAAGAAAAACAACTTCTCAACATCCAACCAAGAATACTGTCAACGAGGCAAGACTATCACTGTCAAGATCTGCACTCAAGAGATGCCTTCATAAAAGGAAATAAAAGTGTTTACAACAGGTGCAAACCACAACAAGTGCAAACCACTAGTTACACTCAAGATCAGGAAGGCCAGATTAGACTCGAAAGACTTGGAAACATCTAAAAAAGAGCCTTCACAGTTTGGAAACAATATTTGGACAGGTGAAACCTGAAAGATGAATTTGTACCAGAATGATGGGAACAGAAAATTATACAGCTGGAGAGAAACAATCTGAAGCATACCACATCTGTCAAACATGTTAGAGGCAGTGCTATGGCATGTGCATGTATGGCTGCAATTGGAACTGGGACACTGGTGTTTCATGATGATCTGACTGCAGGTAGAAGTAGCAGGATGAACTGTGAAGTGTGCAGGGCTGTACTCTCTGCCTAGAGTCAGCCAAATACTTATAAAAATAGGATATTCTTCAATGGCGAAATAGGTGACATGA
Source organism: Mchenga conophoros (assembly GCF_057382185.1). Taxonomy (NCBI): domain Eukaryota; kingdom Metazoa; phylum Chordata; class Actinopteri; order Cichliformes; family Cichlidae; genus Mchenga; species Mchenga conophoros. The sequence continues at coordinate 15,137,610 of NC_140532.1, forward strand.
TCTCAACCCAGCCGAGGCGCTTTTCAGTTGCTGAATGCAAAACTGACGACAGAGAGACCCATCTCAACCCAGCGTGATGTCCATGGGTTCTAGACTTCATGCAGTCGTTGAGTGTACAGGATTTTCACCAAAATAATAAAAACAGTCCTTATATTTCAAATTACATTAGTTTGTAGAATTAATTTTGAGCCTCTGAAAATGGAGACATCTGTCTAAAATATTTTAAATTTCCTAAACAGTTAGTGCAACACTTTTGTTAAACTACTTGAATTAAAACTGAAAGTCTGCAGTTCAGTCTTAGTTATTTTATTTAAAATCCACTGTGATGTTAACAGAGGTAAAACTGCAACAATTGCGTCTTAATCCAGCAAATTGTGCATCTTAATGTATAGAATTACATTGTGTTTTCCATCATACATGATAAAGTTTCAGTTTTTTACTGACTTTGAAGCCAAATTCTTCCAACATGTGGATTTATGTAAATGATTCCTTTGTGTGCACGTTTATAAAAGCCCCCGTTTCTCTGTTACACATTTGTCACATTTTCAAGGCGGAAAACATAAAAAGCCTTGACAGAAAAAGAACATCATTTCCGACGTTGTTTTTTACCTCAAGTCACAACAGAGCCTGACACAAAGGAAACAATGCCTCCAGTCTGAAGTCATCCCACAAAAAGCTTTACTTTAGAAGTCTCTCAACCCAAAATGGATCTTGCTCGACAAAGACACAGTTTGAGGATGTGCACTGAACAAGAAAAAGTCTATTTGCTGTTGCCAGTCTCCTTTAACTTGACATCCACAGTGTGAGTGTGAACTGATGACTGTAATCAGTCTCCATCTTGGGCCGTGCACATCACTGCAGCCTGTTTCACCCAGGATATCTGACTATGATGTGCTGTTTGCTTCTGCATGGCCTCTTCCTCTTTGCAGTTAGCTGTGCTATAGTGTATACATCAAAAATGATCAATAAC